>NC_063360.1:24583087-24671718 GCF_021869965.1 Rhincodon typus | reverse complement strand
GACCGGAGACCGGCGTGGGGAGGGGAGTCCCAGACCGGAGACCGGCGCGGGGAGGGGAGTCCCAGACCGGAGACCAGCACGGGGAGGGGAGTCCCAGACCAGAGACCGGCACAGGGAGAAGAGTCCCAGACCGGAGACCGGTGCAGAGAGGGGAGTCCCAGACCAGAGAACAGCGCGGGAAAGCAAGTCCCAGACCGGAGACTGGCACAGGGAGGCGAGTCCCAGACCGGAGACCGGCAGGGGGAGGCGAGTCCCAGATCGGAGACCGGCACAGGGAGAAGAGTCCCAGACCAGAGGCCGACATGGGGACGGGAGTCCCAGACCAGAGACCGGCACGGGGAGGCGAGTCCCAGACCGGAGACCGACACGGGGAGGGGAGTCCCAGACCGGAGAACGGCGCAGAGAGGGGAGTCCCAGACCAGAGACCAGCATGGGGAGGGAACTCCCAGCCTGGAGACCAGCACGGGGAGGCGAGTCCCAGACCGAACACAGCTGCGAGGAGGGGAGTCCCAGACCGGAAGCCATTTCTGGGAGTCAAGGTCCTTGAGAACCGGAGGTGAGGCCTTGAATTTTCAAGCCTGGTACAGTCTGGAGACTTGGCACTGTGCCACCTGGAGGCTAGGTGCTGGCATGGATTTAGGTGAAAACATAGTGAATTGGGTACTTTAGTTTCCTCTTTATTCTTATCCTGGACTTTTATATATTATTCTTTCAATTTTGTGCCAAATACTTAAGTATCTTGTATCTAAGATGGCGCCATAAGCGGCAACATTGCAAACTTTCACTGCGCTCATTTGAGTGCACATGACAATAACGCTAATTCAAAGCTAATTCATTCATAGACAATAGATATAGATACAAAATAAGTGTTAATGTTTGATGGGAATCATATAAAATATGTCAAGTTTCCCATGCAAACAAAGCATGGGTGGATGAGGGTGGTGATCAAAGTGGAAGACAGTGTTCATGCTTTGAAGTGTTGAACTCAATGTTGAGTCCTGAAGACTATAAAGTGCTTAGTTGGAAAATGAGATGCTGTTCTTCTAGCTTGTGTTGAGTTTCACTGGAAATTCAGCAGGCCCACAATGACCCTTACCAATTTTTATCGATGCATCATATAAAGCATCCTATCTCGATGCATCACAGTGTGGTATGACAACTGCTCTGCCCAAGACCAGAAGAAATTATGAGAGTTGTGAATGCAGCCCAGTCCATCACGCAAGCCAGCCTTCCTTCCATTGACTCCATCACTACTTCCCGCTGCCTCAGTAAAGCAGCCAACATAATCAAAGAGTCTTCTCACTCCGGTTATACTCTCCTCCACCCTTTCCCGTTGGGCAGAAGATACATAAGTTTGAAAACGCGTACCAACAGATTTAAGAACATCTTTTTCTCTGTTGTTTTCAGACTTATGAATGGACCTCTCATATACTAGAGTTGATCTTTCCCATCACCTTTTCTATAGCTGTATTAATATATTCTGCATTTTGTTATCACCCTGATGTAAGATATGATTTGTTTGAATAGCATGCAAAACAATACTTTTCACTGTATCTCGGTATATGTGACAATAATAAATCCAATCATAAAAAACCCTTTGTCTTGTGCTCTGGCACCTTCACCATCTGTTTCATTAACTCCTCCTCCCATTTTGTCAACAGCATAGAAACCATAATTTTCAAGTCCTCTTTCATTCCAAACAAGAGAGTTATTTTGGACTTGAAACTTTAACTCTGTTTCTTTCAACACAGATACTGCCAGATCTGCTGAGTTTCTCCAGCACTTTCAGGTTTAATTTCAGATTTCCAGCATCTGCATACGTCACTTTTATTTTCGGGACAGAAACCAGGGCATCAGTGTACGCTGCTGCTGAGCCAGATGCTGAACACAGAGAGCCGCTGAGAGCCCCACTCCCCAGTTACTGAACTGGGAATCCAGGAATTTGATTGTGACAATATGTATATTAAGTGGGTTAGTCGGTGACTTAGTGTTATATCTGAATCATGATGGTTGGTGCCAGTTGGCTGTTCACCAAGATAGGTATTATTTTCGAGCCAGGTTCTGGCCTCCCTTGGATCAAGTGTGGTAACCCTGTCCATTCTTTCCCCTTTCTAATGCAATTCTGACATTCATTACAAAATCCTTTCCACAGTTCAGGCTGAAATTGTCTGACTAACATCACTGTATAGATGAAATTTGGAACTACCTAGACTGTATGGTATGGGTGTTTATGAGATAAACTTACCGTGCTGTCAGGTGTCTTAAATATATCCTACTGAATAATTTATGGTTACATCAGAAAACAGAATTGGCTCTTCTCTCTACCAGCTCTTATGAATAATGTCTTTTTTTTTATAGGAATTACAACACAGACAAAGAATATTTGGTCTGTCAACCTGTGTGATGCTAGACTTCAGACGAAGTGAACTACTGCAGTCTTACCTCTCTGCCCTTTACCGTTGTCCTTTTTAATTCTTACATTTTCAAATAATTTCCACTTCAGCACATTTCAGAAGATTACAGCTCATTGATACCAATGGGTGTAAAAACTGTAGAGCAAAGCTTTAGTATACTGACATCTGCTCATAGTTGGCAAGGTGCTAATCTACTCAAAATTTGCTCAACATTTCTGTACCTCAGTAGCTAGTTATACGAAAGCATTCCTTGTTCTAAAAACCCTCTCTGCGAGAATATTATCTTCAACATTTTTCCTTCATTCTAATCATAATCCTAACGATCCACTTACAGGACAAGGTCATCAAGATTTGGAACTACGTTGGACTTTTCTAGTCCCTGCCTTGGGACTGTTTGATAACATCTCTATGCAGAAAGAGTAAATGACAAATGCTGCAGTATTATCGACTTTCCTCGCAGGAGCCACACAAGATAATACTGAGATGGGAGTAACCAAGCTGGATGCTGAATGTGAATTAATAGTTGATATCTTTGAGACAGCTTTTAATGGGGCATCTGTTTACTGGTTGCAAACAGTTGGTTGACCATTCAACTCTGTGACCTTGCGTACAATAAATGACATCCAGTTTCTATCTGTTCTTTTAATAGATCTGTACATAGCCCATGGATAATTATACATCATCATTAATTTTCCTCTCTAAATTATAAATGATCTGATTTGTTTTATTTGTACATCATGTCAGTGTTAGTCTGACTCAGCGGGTAATCAACTCCTGAATCAAAAGAGTACGTGTTCGTTTCCAAAATATGTTCTGATAACACAATGGCGGGTTGGATATAGGGATCTGTGGTGATAATGTCAGAGTCACCCTTCACTGGACAAGTGATTAAGCTGAAGTCTCATCTATTCATTCAGGAAATCAAATAACATTAAAGATCTCATGGCTGTATTCAAAGAACTGTCAGTTCTGCTGGGAAGAGAAGTAACTTTCAGCCTTTATACCAACATCAGAATTAGTTCTGAAGAAGTGTCATATTGGACTTGGAATGTTAATTCTGTTTCACTGTCTGCAGTGCTGCCACACATACTGAGTTTCCCCAGCATTTTCAATTTCGATTTCAGAAACAGATCCAACCTGGTCAATTATCTCCTTGTGAATTGTGGGATTCCTCTTTTGAAATGGTTTCCATTCTCACCTGCCAAATAGTCACTTCACTGGAATGTAAGTGTGTGGACATGGTTCTGCGGCATGTGATATGACACTACAGGATAGGGAAAATTTTCTTGACTCCTGTACCCTGGAGCATGTCATTTTCTCTGGGTACGACCCTCAGGTTGCCAGCTCTTTTTGTACACCCTCCGATTTGTAGAGTTTTCTGGCACAAGTTATGAACTGAGCTTCACAGAATCATAGAATGGTTACAGCACAGCAGAATATCATTTGGCAGCCAATTGTGTCTGCAAAATAACAACTTAGTTAGTGTCAGTCCCCTTTTCCCGCTATTACTTTTCCTGCTTTCTCCCTCATAACCCTGTGCATTTTCCTTTTCAGATAATAATTTAAATTCATTTTGGATGCCTTGAATTAATATACATGCCTCACAATCTCTGATAGCACACTCCAGGTCGGAACCGATCACTGTATGAAAGGGTTTCTCCTCAGACTGCCATTGCTTCTTTTGCCAATTTCTTTAAATTAATTACATTAAACAAATTATCTCCTGTTTCCAATCCTTCTGAAAATGGGATCAGTTCCCTCCTCATCAACTCTGTCCAGAGTCTTCATGAATTTGAATACCTCTATAAAATGTCAACCTTCTCTTCTCCAAGGAAAACAAACCTAATTTATCCAATCTTCCTACAAAACTGAAGTTCCTCATCCCTGAAACCATATTTTTTCTGACCCCTCTCTAATGCTTCACATCTTATCTTAAGGGTGACACCCAAATGAGAAACTTACCTGGTGCCATACTACAGTTCAGGTTGAATTAGTGCTTTGTACACCATTCTTGCTTGTGTACTCTTTGCTCCAATTAGCAATGTCTATGCTTTATCAACCACTCTCTCAACCTGTCCTATAACCTTCAATGACTTACTTATCATTGGCAATAGAAGTTATACACCAAGTCTTCTACACCAAGTCTCTATACCCCTTCAGAATTGTATCCTTTTATTTGATTTTGTCTCATTGTGTCCTTTCTCCCAAAATGCATCACTTCATATCACATACCGGCTGATCATTAAACCTCACCTGATTTCTGGTGACCAGGCCAAAATTACAAGGCCTAGTGGTTTTCCAATTGATTTAAACCAGAGCTGAGGGGGCTCCATGTGCTTTGAATTCCTTCTCTTTCACTATTACTTGACTCAATTTGGCCTGGCATTGAAAGGTTGATTTCCGTTTGGATTTGTATTCCTGTGAAATGTCCTGATGAATGCAAGATGAAATGCTTCGACAAATCCATGTCTGTTTTCACCAATATTCAAGCCTGTGGCAGAAAATAATTATGTTATCTTTTTACTTCATTAATTTTTTCAAATCTTTGTGTATGTGCCTCATGTTTTGTTATCTTTTTTGTGTTTAGTGAGCTAATAAACTCATTTTTTCTTTAACTAAGGAAAGCCTGGTTACTTTGGACTTTTTAAAAACTTAAACATGGTTGGATTTTGAAAAAGTAATCCACAAAGAGAGGAATCACTTTAAATTAACCTTGTTGCGACTGAAAATGGATTGAAATAGGAAGACAACTAATTCATCCCTCTTTTCCCAGGTGTGTCGCCATTTTGAGTCTATCCTGGAATCGTAAGTAATTGGTGACCCTCTCACGGGAACTGGTCATAACAGTTTGTGTGATACAATTGTGCACTGTACAGCTCTACACCGAGTCAGTGTCTGAGGAAAATGGTGGAGAAGGAGATATCAATTGAAATTCTTGTTTAACTACCAGATACAGTGAGATTAGAGACAGAAATGTTCAGACAATTTGGTAGCATCTGTGACTCAAGAAACACATTAATGTTTCAGGTCAAGAACCTATAATCAGACTCCAAATGCCAGGCCAGATTTTCAATTGCTGGGAGAACCGGGATTGGGAGCAGGAGATTCAGAGGCAGTTTCTGGATACTTATCTGGGACACCCCATAACTTTCAAAGACAGAGATCAGGGTGTGGAGGAATGGAAATCTGCTGACCTCCAGTTAATGCCTCTCTAAGTCCATGGCAATGGGCCATGAGGGCAAAAGGACAGTTTTCAATGCAGAATTCCATCGACTTGCACGTTAATGAACAGCCATTGTGTTCAAGGTGGCACAATCTGAAAGTTTGTTTTTATCCGGCCTAACCTGTTGAGACATGCAGGGAAAATTCCGCTGGGTTGTATGAATTATCTTTATTCTGGCTGCTTGGCCACTTTCTTGGCATTATTGCTGCTATCTGCTGTGGAACTGCCTGTCCTTCTCAGCATGGCCTCCTTATGGCTGCCGTCTCCCTTTAACTTTGGCACACTGCAGGTAGCTTCTATCTCTTAAAGATGCTTAATACCATATCAGGTCCACTGTTTTCCTCTTAGTAAACTACAGCTTTAAAAAATGATATTTTTTCTGTACGTAATGAATTAATTGGATATGTTTACTGCATTCCTGCTCTGTTGGGAAAAATATTATCAATGCTTAAAGAAGTGTTTTTAAATACATTCTGCAAAATAAATTGATCCATTTCTCTTCAGTTACTCTGTCATCTGCGTTGCCAACACTCCACAATATGAAAAGAAAAGACAAAGAACTGCAGATGCTGTAAATCAGAAACAAAAACGGAAATTGCTGGAAAAAACTCAGCAGGTCTGACAACATCTGTGGAGAGAAAGTAGACTGAATGTTTCAGATCCAGTTCTGAAGAAGTGTCACTGGACCAGAAACATTAATTCTGCTTTCTCTCCACACCTGCTGCCAGGACTGCTGGGATTTTCCAGCAATTTCTCTACAACATGATGCTAGTTTTCCTTTAGTGGAAGGCTAGTAGTGATCAGCTAGAAGGTGAATTCAAGATTTTAATCAGATCTTCTGTGACCTTGTTGAATGGGACAGCGGGCTCAAAAGACTGAAAGGTTGACTCCTGTTCTTAATTCATATGTCCATATAATCCAAACATGAATGTCACATAATTTTTATTCATCACCAAAATGGGGGTGGTGGGGGAGGGTGGTGGGCAATGGCCTAGTGGTATTATTGCTAGACTATTAATCTAGAGTCCCTGGTAATGTTCTGGGGATCTTGGTTTGAATCCCACCATGGCAGATGGTGTAATATGAATTCAATAACAAAATCTGGAATTAACAGTCAAACAGAGTGAGCAGGAAACTGTTGCCAATTGTTGGAAAACCCATCTGGTTCACTGATGTACTTTGGGGAAAGAAACTGCCATCCTTACCTTGTCTGGCCTACATGTGACTCCAGACCCACAGCAATGTGATTGATTCTTAACTGCCCTCTGGGCAATTAGGGATGGGTTATAAATGCTGCCTAGCCAGCAATGCCCACATCCAACAAATTTTAAAAAAAATCTGGCCAACATATTTATAGTTGCTGATGAATGCCTGTTTAATAATTTTGCAGTTTAAGTTCCATTTAGAATGCGTGTTTATTGTGATGTTTGGGAGAAGGGTATTACTCTGGAATGAACAACCAGGACTTTGATGATCAACAAGAAGTTTCAAAGTATTCAAAATCTGTATAGTTGAATGTCAGATGGTGAGACTTTGGATGATAGAGGGTTTCTTGATAGGACAAATAGTATTTTTCTCATCTTCGGAAGTTTATTGGGTAGACGTTCATCTACGGTAGTGGGAAGAAGTTAGTAGCTTCATACTGGAATTGCAAAAGGCAATTGGTACAGTGCCACACAACAGACTAGTGAGCAAAATTATATCTTGTGGAATAAAAGGGGCAGTAGCAACATGGGTACTGAATTGGCCAAGTGAAAGGAATCAGAGAAATTATTCATGGATTTTTCTTGGACTGGAATAAATCTTGCACTGGAGTTTACCAAAATCCAGTAATGGTGCCATTAATTTTCCTGATATACGGTAATGATTGAGACCTTACTGTACAGGGCACAATTTCAAAGTTTGAGACTGGTAGAAAAATTGGAGAATTGTGACCCATTAGAAGGATAATGTAGAACTTCAAAAGCAAATTGATAAATGGTGGAATGTGCGGACAAGAGGTAGATGACATCCAATCCGGAGAAATGAGGAGTGATTCATTGTGGTAGGAACATCTGGAAAGATAATAGAAAATAAAGAATGTAATTCTAAATGGGGTGCAGAAGCAGAGGGACCTGGATGTATATATACATAAATCATTGAAGGTGGTCAGATGAGTTGAGAAAGTGCTTAACAAAAGATACAGTATCTTAGGCTTTGTTAATAGAGACATTGAGAGCCAGAGTAAATGGGTTATAATAAACTTGTACAGGACTCCAGTTCTGCCTCAGCTGAAGTATGTGCACCCATTCTCTAAGCTGCACTTTACACATTAAGAGAGTGTAGGAAAGCTTCATAAGAAAAATTCCAGCTTTGAGAATCTTCAGTTATTTAGATAGATTGGAGAAGTTAGGACAATTTCTCTTGGAGAAAAGAAAGCTGAGAGAAGACTTGGTAGAGATATTGAAAATCACTACAGTTCTCGACAGAGCAGATTGGGAGAAACTGGTCCAACTTGTGGAATGATCAAGAATGAGAAGACACAGGATTAAAGTAATTGATCAAAGAAGCAAGAGTGACATGAGGAAGAATGTATTCATGTAGCGAAAGTTATCATTGTCCCAGGCAACCACAGTCTGCTCTCTCTCATAGAGAGAGATGGCAGGAAATGACTTGTACACCAGGGTCACTACACCTTAGGCAAGGTTGAGAAATCAGTGCCTTTCTGGTGACCTCAGCCAGCACAAGTACTGAGCCTGCACTTACATCTGCGGTTATTCCACATTACAAACCAGGAGCCAAGTCAATTGAGCTGGCTGACCCCATTGCTAAGATCTAGAATGAGGGAGGTTCAATTGAAGCAGTCAAAAGGGAATTCAACTGTTATCTGAGAAAAGAAGAATGTGCAGGGTTACAGGGAGAAGGCAGGGGAATTACACTAACTAAATTGTTATTTCAGAGAGCTGATACGGACATGGTGAGCTGAAAAGCCTCCTTTCGCTCTGACAAAATTCTATAATTCTAGCAGGCTATTAGAGGCTACACCTGATGTTTGATTCCAATGTCTGCAATAAAACTGATTGTCAGGCATTGTATAGTATGGGCCGTCAATCAAATAACACCTGTTTTACACCACCACCAGCGAAGACTTTCAACCCTCACACACTTGAGTTCTTCTAACCTCTAAAAGACCTTTGATATAACGTTGAAGACAATGAAGTATACACTGTTCTCCTATTATTTATAAACATCATTTGACCCACTCTTTTGGGCTAACCACTATTTACTCTAAGGATAAGCAAACTAGTTTCTAAACCTACCCAAACTAAACAAAACCAAACTATTGTAATCCTCACTATGCCTGTTTACAGAGGACAAACAGACATTTTAAGGTTTTGTTTGACTTAAGGAAGCCAAATAATGTGCGGCATGTGGCACAAAACTTCTATATTATAGTTATCCTTATAATGTCCAGTTTCAGTCGGTCTGGCAGTTTTTGGAAATTTGATATTTGTCCTTACATGCCTACGCTACTACAATTTTGCTTTAGTTACTTCAAATTTATAATTGGCTTGATAATTATGCCACCATGTTGAAAATACTGAAGCCTGCATCAACCATGCAGCATCCTTTTGGTTATGAGGTCATGAATAACTCATAGAGGTTACTATACCTTTGTGTGTAAAGCATCTTTTTAATTTTTGTGCTTGAATTAAGTATTTAATTTTACTCTTCAATATGTAGTTATATTAATGGGGTCAAGTAAACTGGATTGTTTAATTGGCAAACAATTTTGCACATTAATTGAACAGGAAACCAATAGGTATTTAAACTTGAGTATAGCCTCTAGAAAAACCATTCTTCTGGTAAATATTTTTGGTGATTGAGTGCTGTGAAATGGACTAAAACCAAGACTGTGACCTGAAAGACAAGCAAGAAGCTCCTTATGTGAATACTACAGTCAATAACAGAATCTCTTGAGAGAAATTTCCATGTTTCTGAACATTCTTCTTTTAAATGTAGATTTTGTTACTTCTACTGACTCAATTCAAAGTACTGTTAAACTGGAAGATTTCTATACATCACACTAAGACCCTCTTTCCTTTTTGTCCACAACAATCCAAATCTATTGGGTAACCTAGTAAGGTACCAGCAGTCAGAATCTTATGGAAGTGAGGGGGATCTCGGCCAACAGAGCTGCCAACAGCGAGAGGTTTGATTGACTGGGGTAGATTCAAGCATCCTTTCCCTACCCCACGTGGAAATTATAGTGCTGTGGGTCAGATTGGTAGAGAACTGAAGAGGAAAAAAGGTATTAATGTCAAATCATAGAGTTACAAATACATCTTGTTTAAAGAACAGATTGGTCCTAATTTAAAGTCACTTCATTACATCTGCAGAACGTCAAATTTTTCCAAAAACCATAAATTCCCAAATATTTTGGTGTTATAACTTCACTTAATGTTAATAACTTTAGATTTTGCACAAAAAATAACTTTTGAGTTATTGTTGTGAATTATTGCACATGCTGTAAAGTAATATGGAAATTTTGGATTCTGAGTCAGAGTCAAAGAGTCATAGAGACACTTAGCATGGAAACCGGACCATTCGGTCCAACTCATCTATACCAACCAGATATCCTAAATAAATCTAGTCCCATTTGCCAGCATTTGACCCATATCCCTCTAAACCCTTTCTATTCATGTACCCATCCAGATGTCTTTTAAATGTTGCAATTGTACCAGCCTCCACCACTTCCTCTGGCAGTTCATTTCCATATATGCACCACACTCTGTGTAAAAAATTTGTCCCTTAGATCCCTACTAAATCTTATTCCTCTTACCTTAAAACTATGTCTTCTGGTTTTGGATTCCACCCCCCCAGGGAAACGACCCTGTCTATTCACCCTGTCCATGCCCCTCATGATTGTATAAACCTCTATAAGGTCACCCCTTCGCCTCTGACGCTCTAGAGAAAATAGCCCCAGTCTATTCAACTCTCCCTATAGCTCAAACCCTCCAACCCTGGCAATACCTTGTAAATCTTTTCTGAACACTTTAGAGTTTCACAACATCCTTCCTGTGGCAGGGAGACCAGAATTGTATGCAGTATCCCAATAGTGGCCTAACCAATGTCCTGTGTAGCTGCAACATGACCTCCCAACTCCAATACTCAATGCACTGGCCAATAAAGGCAGTATATCAAATGCCTTCTTCACTATCCTATCCAGCTGTGACTCCACTTTCGAGGAGCTATGAACCTGCACTCCAAGGTCTCTTTGTTCAGCAACACTCTGCAGGATCTTGCCCTTAAGTGTATAAGTCCTGCCCTGATTTGCCGTTCCAAAATGCAGCACCTTACCTTTATCTAAATTAAACATCATCAGCCACTCCTTGGCCCATTGGCCCAGCTGATCAAGATCTTGTGATACCCTTGAGATAACCGTCTTCACTGTCCACTGCGCCTCCAATTTTGGTGTCATCTGCAAACTCACTAACCATACCTCCTACGTTCAAATCAAAATCATTATATATATGACAAAAAGCAGTGGACCCAGCACCGATCCTTGTGGCACACCGCTGATCACAGGCCTCCAGTCTATGCAACCCTCCACCACCACCCTCTGTCTTCTACCTTTGAGCCAGTTTTGTATCCAAATACCTAGTTCTCCCTGTATTCCATGTGATCTAACCTTGCTAACCAGTCTACCATGAGGAATCTTGTCAAGCGCCTCACTGAAGTCCATATAGATCACGTCCACTGCTCTGCCCTCTTCAAAAAACTCAATCAAGATAGTGAGACATAATTTCCAATGCACAAAGCCATGGGTGTGTAGAAAAGTGGAAACAATGAAGTCCAATGACATGAGAGATAGTAGGAACTGCAGATGCTGGAGAATCCGAGACAACAAGGTGCAGGGCTGGATGAACACAGCAGGCCAAGCAGCATCATAGGAGCAGAAAGGCTGACGTTTCGGGCCTAGACCCTTCATCAGAAAAGTCCAATGACATGCTGCCCATCAGCTCACTGATAATTAGTTATTCGTTTATTTATAAATTTCAATTAATATCTCACTTACTTTCTGAATACACCACCCACACCAAAGAACATTGCCACTGAATCTATCTAGCTCCTTCTTCACATAACCTTTTATCCGTTGTGAATCATGGCAGTGAGTGTCAGCAAGACCTTGAGTTCTGTTAGTCAGTCTAAAAGCACAGGAGATCATAGTGGAAAACAAATCACAAGGTTCTGGGAGAAATCAAGGAATTGAACAGGTCTTTCAAAGAGATGCAATTGACTGAATGACCTCCTTCCCTACAACATTGTTCTTTGATGTTCATTAATTATGCCAGCAAAAGGCATGACAGTCTGCGTCAATAGCCCCCGATTTGTGAGAGGCAAGGGGCAAAAGAATCAAGTAGGTATTCCAGTTTTGCACTACAAAACACTACTAGTGATTGTCGACAGTGTTGAGGGAACAGAAAATTGGGATTATCTGCAATGGTCTCCATGGCTCACTAGTTAACAAGCCTAATAATTCTCACCATCTCTGTACATTCATGAAAGATGCTTACTACCAAAGTAATGGATGGTTATTGGTGCCAGTGGTATACACTAACAAGGAATGGGAACTGTGAGCAGAGAATGAAGGAAAACACAATAGTAATTAAGTCTTAATAGTTATCATACAAGCTGGGTTTGATTTATTTCTTCTAGTTAATTGCTTTTTTAATGTTTTTATTCGCTTGTTAGAAAAGAAAGTAATTTACAGTCATACACCATTAAGGATTCTCACATTTCAGGGTGGATTATGTTCTAAAAATTCCCTAGTGGCATTGAGAAAAATATTGTTTTATCCTATGGAGGTTGGTAACACCACCAACTGAAAGAATTAGGCGGCCAAGTTCTGAGGACATTCCAAAATTGACAGTGTTGTAATGACACCCATGAAACCAAGCTGGTGAAGAAATTTATGATGCTGGAGGCTCTCTATCACACTTTGAAACACTTGTACATTCAAATGATTGCATTTAAATACCAGCATGTCTCAGCTGCTTCATAATTGCTCAGCTTGGGCCTACATTTATCATCATCTACCACATCTGTCAAACAGGCATGTATATTTTCTTCTATGAATTAAGCAGCATTCCGAGGGGTTAACTCTTACGTGTGAGGATAGTTACTTTCATAAAGTAGTACAAGGAAGGTGTGTCTGCTGCAAGAGGAGACATTCCACTGTTAGAATTTTACTTACAGTTTGGTTTGAACACAATGTGAAATATGTCGGAAACAATCTGATGCCTTATGCTTGCCAATAGTTAGAGATGTTTTCCTCTGATCAGTATGTGCTGACAATAATACTAATGGATCACAAGATAAACACAGATGTGGGAGCCCATTTAGTCCATCTTAATTTATGTAACCACAGTAAAACCTTTAATGATCCTCACTACAGCCCCACCCTGCAAAAATCACATTGTTAAAGTGGCTTTCAAGAATCTAATATTTACAAACTGTGACGTGGTAGAATTTGAATATAACTGAAAAGTTATATATATGGCCAATATTTATCATCTTTCACTCATCAGGACAAATGGAAGAATGCCAAATTTCCAACAATCACAGTAATTTACAATATTGGGTGCTGATTTTTTTTCTATAGAATCCCTACAGTGTGGAAACAGGCCCTTCGGCCCAACAAGTCCACACCAACCCTCAGAGCATCCCACCTAGACGCATTCCCCAAACCCACTTAACCTACACATCTCTGAACACCAAAGGGCAATTTAGCATGGCCAATCCACCTCGACTGCACATCTTTGGACTGTCAGAGAAAAGCAGAGCACCTAGAGGGGACACACACTGACACAGGGAGAACATGCGAACTCCACACAGACAGTTGCCCAAGGGGGAATTGAACCTAAGCCCCTGGTGGTGTGAGGCAGCAGTGCTAGCTACTGGGCCACTGTGCCACCTGTTAACACATTGTCTGCAAATGGCTGAGGTATTGCCATGGAGAAAGCAGTAGGAGACTATAGGCTTTCTGTGCATCTGGATTATTCAAAATGTAGTGGAAGTTTTGGACGTATTAATTGTATTTGCAGAAATTAGGCAGAAATTGTTAGTGCCACTTTAGCACAATTGGGATTGTTCAGCAAGTGCATAATTACAGTTAACAGTAGACTTTTTTTTGAGTTCAGCAAGCAGAGACTAGTTCATTGCACTCTGCACTCTACCCATTATGAAAAGTGCCAGAAATGTTCAATTTAATCAACAAATTTCTGGGTTATCTGGTGCACAAAATTAGCGTCACATTAGCACTGAAATGCCTACTTCTCGAAGTGACCACTGCAAGTATGGAAGCAAGATGAAGCCAATCCCATTCTACTGTTCATCTCTATCCTGGCCATTGTGCAACACCATCTATCCATCTTGGATTCATAACCCTTAATATACTTACTGAATAAAAAAAACTCTCAGTTTTGAGAATTTAATTGATGCACCATCCATATCCATTTGGGGAGAATTTCAGAATTCCACTTCCCTGTAAAAGGAAAAAAAGTGTTTCTTGATTTCAGCCCAGAATGGTTATACTTTAATTTTAAGATCACTTTCCCTTGTTCTGTATTTCCACCAGCAAATATTATTTCTTTCTATTTGCTCTATCAAACTCCTCTTAAATTTTAAATGAATCAATTAGATCTCCCTTCAACCATTCAACCTCAAGTGAATATAAGCTGACTCTGTACCATGGATCCCCATAACCTAACTTAGCCAAAAACAGGAACCTGTGTGCACCATCCCCGTATTTCACTGAGATTTATTCCAAAGGCCAGGAAAACCCGAACTGATGACAGGACTGGCATGGATGCTAGGCAAGGCTTTTGGCAGGTAGAGGAGGCTTTGCAGATTAACCTTAAGTGTCTGCCCACTTATATTGTGATTAGTAATTCCAGGGCTGTCTGGATTTACATTTACGAACATTCATTTGTTTTCTACAAAACAAAGTTCGGGATTACGCTTTGTGTCTTTTGGAAGGAGCCCTCTCACAGCCATTGAAAGAAGTTAATATCAAAGAGAAGAATCTTAACCTCTAATTGACATTTGTCATGTATTGCAAATGGTAACAGTCTAGTAGAAATTGAGAACATAGCCCACAGCGGTAGGAAATCTAACTCTTCACGTGCTCAAGTTCTGTGCTTGAAAGAATGTTAACACTTGTTACACAAGACAATCTGACAGATCAGCATATGGACAATTTTGTCCAAAAATGAAATGGCAGCAAACAATATTTCCTATGTGTGGTAATCCCTGTTTAAGTCATAAATATTTGTATAATTTGCCCAACAGAAGGAGTGAAACTAATAAAGATTAAATGTTTCTGTTTTCTCTAAACTTTGTTCTAAAACCCAGAGCTATTTGTAACCTTATTGTTGAAGGAAACAACAGTAAATGCTGAATATCATTGCTTATAAAACAACATGTTTAGTCTACCATCATCTTTGTGATCCATATTGCTTCTGTCCTAAAAGAGGAGTTTTTGTTTCTGATTCTGGCAAGACTCTTCCACTGCAACCATCTAAACCAATGGCACTTCTGTCAATGCCCAGTTAGTTCTCCTCTTCCGAAGCTGTTCAGGGAAAGCCACAAGTACGCTAGTTCATTATTCTTCTGCAAGCTTAGAGCATGGGAAAATTCAGTTGTGCTCTATAATAACTTCGAAGGTCTTCATGAAGTCAGGACTCTATAAGGAGGACAGTTTTGCTTGTCTGTTTCCTTTCTTTGTTAACTCCCATGGTGGCAAATTTGCTCCCATCATGAGTTTCACTGTAAAGCCAATGCCAACACAGGACAGAATTTGTAATATTTGTATTCAGACTAAGAACTCTGTTCCCTAGGTCCATTCTTTTCGTATGTGCTGGGCTCAATCTTAATTTTTGTGGTCTTGTTTTCAGACTGAGCTATTCAGTATTCTGCCAAACACACTGTCATAACTATGTAAAAATATGGACTATTGATCTTTGAATTCCATAAGCCAGTTTTGTATTTCGGACTTTCAGGGGACTGAAACACTCTGCCACAAATGGCAGTTGTTGCTAAATCAGTTGTTAGTTTTAAACCTGACATAGATACATTTTGGTTAAGTGAGGTTATTGAGGGCATGAGCCATAGGCAGGTATATGGAGTTAGGCTACAGATCAGCCATGATCTTGTTGAATGACAGATCAGACTCAATGGACTGAATAGCCAACTCTTGTTCCTATGTTCCTAACCATTGGCCATGTTTGGAATGCATTGCCTAAAAGGGTAGTAGAAGCTGATTCAAATAGGATTTGAATATCCATTGGAAAGGAAATGTGGGGCGTAGGGTGTGTTAGACAGCACTCCCAAAGAACTGTCACCAGTATGATGGGACAAATGATTTCATGCAGTGCTGAATGGCTCAGTACTGTCACTTGTGGCAGCGAATCAGTCACCTTAGCTGAAAGTGTGTGCTGAATGTGGAGAAATTCCAACTTGGAGCTCAGATACTACTCGCACCACCATAATTCCAGTGAATTCCAGTAGCCATTTGGATAAGATAGTGGCAACAACTGGCAAGCATTGTGTTGTATCTCAGTATGGAAAGAATGAATGAAAGAACTTGCATTTATGTAGTGTTGTTTACAACCTAAGGACATTCCAAAGCACCTTAAAGCCAATCAAGTATTTTTGAAGTCAATTTAATGTTGCCATGTTGGAAGCAAGACCCTTCAGCATCAATTTGTTGTAATGGTAACTTTTTAATATTCGTAGTATGTTATGAGGATTATCTCATCAATAATTTATTTAATCATGCTTCGCTGAAATAAGTGACATTGTCAAGGCTGCATCACATGTAAACTAATCTTGTGCAAAGTTTCTGATACAGCCTGTCTTATGGTTAATATCTAGCCTTGTATTACTTAGGGAGACCAACCATATCATTGCTCTGCTCTCTCCAGTAGATTTGCCAAGATCATAGAATCTACAGTGTCGAAGCAGGCCATTCAACCCATCAAGTCCACACCAACCCTCTGAAGAGCATCCCACCCAGACCCATCCCTTATCTTATCCCTGTGATCCTGCATTTCCCATCGCTAATCCACCTAGCCGACACATCCCTGGATACTATGGGCAATTTAGCATGGTCAATCCACCCTAACCTGCCCATCTTTGGACTGTGGGAGGAAACCAGAGAAACCCACACAGACACAAGGAGAATGTGTAAACACCACACAAACAGTCGACTAAGGGCGGGATCAAACCCGGGTCCCTGGTGTTTTGAGACAGCAGTGCTAACCACTGTGCCACCGTGTCACCCAATTTAACTAAAGAATTAAGTCCTTAAGTCCTTAATACTTTTACAAATCCTTAAACTGGAACTTTGAAATGCTTTTATGCAGTGTGTCCCTTAGCCAACTTAAATAGTGACATACCTGGGTCATGTGACTATTCATAACTTATTCTAAATCAAGAGAGGCCTTTTAAGAAAATTCAACTAATTTCTGCAATAAACCAGAAGTACCTTGGTTTCCTACAGAGATGATAAGTAAATCATATAATCATTTAGTGGGATATTATTTTTATAATAGTTGGAATACTGCTACCCCTTTGAGAAAGTGGCATCAGCGAAGCCTTGTACGTTATGAAATACCACACAGACTAGAAATAATCTCTGACCATTCAAAAGCAATGTCTCCAGAAAGAATTGGAGATATGTCCTACCCACTGTCTCTCAAAACAAATTTTTATAACCATGGGTCCAATTTCAAAAATCACTGTGCACTAATATAGCTAAGTTTCTTTTGGAAAGCTATAACAGACATGTTCTCTTACATGACCCAGGAGACACACATATTCATAATCTGCACCAATGAATGACACATAAACAAAATAAGCTGTGTCGCATTGAGATCTAATGTGTAATGCTCAACTTAAATGGAGGCTACAGGAGAGTGGGTGGCACTATAATTTACCTCAACAGCGCTAAAGAAGAGAAAGTCAACAAGATATTGATTGTTACTCAACATGCCATACTGAAAAATATAGATACCAGCTAAGGAGACTGAGGTTCAAAGTAGAATCTGCACAGCCCAGTCCCCAGCGCAGAGGAAGGTGTTGTGTCTTTGGAGGTCAATCATATCAGTCCAAGGACTGCAGCTTTGCATCAGAGCAATGTCCTATGCCCAACTATCTTCAGTTGCTTCATTATCTTCCTTCTAACATAAGATCACCACCATGGCAGATGGTGGAATTTGAATTTAATAAATATCTGGAATTAAGAGTCTAACAGTGACCATGAATCCATTGTCAATTGTCAGAAAAGCCCATCGGTTCACAAATGCCCTTTTATGGAAGGAAATTGCCATCCTTACCTGGTCTGGCCTACATGTGACTCCAGACCCACAGCAATGTGGCTGACTCTTAACTGCCCTCTGGGCAATTAGGGATGGGCAATAAATGCTGCCTAGCCAACGACACCCTCATCCCGTGAATGAGTAGAGGATCAGAAGAGTGGATGTTTGCCGATGTTGCACAATATTCAGTGATTCCTGAGACATTGAAACAATTCATGTTCAAGTGCAGGAAGATTTGGACAACCTTCAGGATCTGGTGGCTAAATATTAAGTAATACGCAAGTACCAGACAATGAACATCTCCAGAAAGATAAAATTGAACCATCTCCCATTTAAATTCAATGCTATTCTCACACTGTCAATGTCAACATCCTGGTACTAATATTGATCAGAAACTGAAACTGACCAACTATATCAGTACTGTGGCTACAAAAGTGGATCAGAGGCTAGGAATGTAGCAGGAATAACTCATGCCCTAACTACCCAAAGTGCGTAGAAGGTAAAGTTCAGGTGTGCAATGGAATCGTCTCACTTCCTGGAAGAATGCAGAATCTTTTTTACCATCCAGGACAAAGCAATCTACTTGAATGGCACTTCATCTAGCCCCTTCAACATTCATGGTCTCCACCATCGGCACTTCAATGTGTACCATTTACAGGACATAATTGTAAATAGTGTAACTTTTCATTTCTTCTGTATTTTGATTGTGGACTGAAATGAGAAAAGGACTGCTTTAAAAATCAAGAACAGTGGAAAAGAATTGCTCCTCATTTTAAAAGCAAGTGACCAACACTTGTTTATTGTAATCACAGCCCATGAATTAATATTTTTCTTTAAAAATTGGACGCGGAAAAGATAAATTGCCAATTACATTGAACACGAATGAAGTGCCTGTACTCATGGAATCACAGCCTCACATCAGAGGGGAGCATCAGGAGAAAAACATGGTCCATTGCAAATAAGGTACAAACTTGTTAGCATATCCGCACAACTGGTGTTCTACCCACCCGAGGTACGCAAACCATGAGACCATAAAGATGCAAACTAGACTATATTTCTTCAAGAATTAACTTTTTAAAAAACTAAAACTAAACTTATTAAAGGAGGCATTAACAAAAATAAGAACATATGGAGTTATGAGATTTTGCCTCCAGCTGAGTATTTACCAGTAATGCTTACATTCTCTCCTGTAACAGAAGAAACTGGGTGTGAAATTGTTAACGAAGACTCCAACTGATGTTTAGTATAACTCACTATTGTAATAAAAAATTACCTACGTAGGCACACAAGTTTCTGGGCTAACAATAAGCTATTAGATTATAATGGAGCAGCAAGCTTTCACTAGCATGTCATGCTTCAAGTAATCATGGCATAACATGGAGCATGAGAACTGTATATCCTCAGGTCACATTCTGTGATGCAGTGGTGATAGCATGAGCATGTTTCTTAAAGGAATACAGACATATTGAACTTGAGACATAACACAGCTTGGAATGGAGGCTAGTCTTAACAGCCCAGTGAGACTGCTATGCCATCTGTTAAAATCATGGCTGAACTTTACATTTATTCCATTTTCCCGCCTTATCCTTATAGTCTTTGATTTCCTTAGTGCCCAAAATTCTTAAACCTTCACAGTTAAATTCCAGTTGGTATATTGTTTCAGGCTTCAGTCAACGCTGCTTCAGGAACTGTTATGCTTAAGATGCAGAAAAGATTCATCAAGAAAATACCAGAGACTTTGGTTATAAGGAGAAGACAAAGGAACATCATTTCATATTGAAACACGTAAAAGTCTGAGGGAACTTGAGAGGGTGGATTCTCCAAGGATGTTTCCCTTTTGCATGGGAGTCTACAACTAGATGAAATGGTTTAATACTAAGGGTTTCCTATCTAAGGCTAAATGGGTGAGCAGAATCATTTTTTTTTCTCTCAGAGGGCACACGTTTGAATTCTTTTCCCCTAAAGCAGTGCCAGTTGAATCATTGAATTTGTTGAAGACTGAGTTAAATTGATTTTTGATCAACAAGGGAATCAAGGGTTATCGGGGAAGGACAGGAAACTGGTGTAGAGGCTGTAATCAGATCAGCCATGGCCTTACAGAATGGCAGAGCAGACTCAAGAGGCTGAAAGGCCTATTCCGGCTCATCATTTGTGTGTGTGTGTGTGTGTGTGTGTGTGTGTGTGTTCTTTTACAAAGGTTAGGAATAAATTCAATCAGTATATCCAGACTTGTAAATGTTTTTGAAAGTGTGAGAATATTGAGAGAGAGAGGATTCCCACTATATCTTTAAGCTATAATATGGCACAAAATTTAAAACGATTACCAAAATAAACACTTTAGATTGTCATAGAGGTTGTTACTGTATGGAATGGCACACCATGAACAGTGTGGCAAACAGATAACAAAGATTACCTTTTGAAAGGTGACTTAAGAAGTAAGTGGAAAATCAAAAGTCAAAACAGTGTGGGGAAAAGTTGAAGAATGAGCCAATAGAAACAAAATGAATTGAATAGCCTTCTCCTGGGACTCTATAGTGGGAATTTGGGAAGAATGACATTTTGTAAAATGGTCACTATAGGTTATGAAAATGAGTGTAAGATTTGCTTTCATAAAAATGTTCCAACACTTGTGAAGGTTATTGAGGTATTTTTCCATGTTTCATTGTGACATACATTTAAGCTTTATTTGCCCTGTGGAATCATATCTTATGATGTTATTCACTAAAATAAAGCTAGTATATAAGACAAGGTCATCCAGTTTATACTTTAATATGGCCTTTCTAACTTTGTTTGAATTTCAAAATTAAATTCTCTGTCTCTGTCACCAGGTATGATCTCTATGTATATATTAACTGTGAAATGTCATTTGGACTGGATTTTACTGCTATAACTAATCTTTGGCGATTTACTTTTGATATAATTTCCTGATATGAACTCACATCTGTGGACTCCAGGCTCAGGGGGCTGCTGTAATATAAGGCAGGCTGGCAGAAATGGTTGTTCGTGCACTTCTTGTCAATTTCCTGCCAAAAAAATGCAACAACAAAAACACATTGAACAAGCAGAACAAATCCAACCCCCAGCAGAGCAAATGAATTGCTGCAGAGGGCTATGCAAGTACTGCAAAACCTTACTCTGTGTTCATTTGGTATAAATAGGATTTGGGTTAGACAAAGCCAAATATAAAGCTGGACTAGTGGGAAAAAGGAAATATTCCCAACAATCCATTATCTGTGTGCAAATTTTGCATCTGTATTGCTCTGATATATGAACTGCGGATCATCTTGACTGTTCATCCTTGCTGTAGCTGGGGAACCGTGATGTGGGTTTATTTCTGCTCACTGGGTCAGTGTTCATGCTAATTGGAAATTCTGTTGAGTCTGACTGTGCTGGGACTGATAAACAGCTTTGCGCACTGAGTGATTTCAAGAATAGCCTCGTTTAGAGATAGCCTTGAAATCAGATAGCAAAAATAAGGAACAATGGGTACCCGCATGGGTTACTGGTAATAACATGGCAAACAGCCAGCTGTATAGTTAAACATGTACCCTTGTAAGATTTCAAAGACAATGCTAATGTAGCTGCTTGGTTTCGAAAGCTCTCACTATAAGTGCAAATCTGTTTGGTCTTTTGGTGATTTATATTCCCCCTATCTGCCCAGGAATGTGCTTGTTGGCCTGTCGAAGGAATGATGATTATCAGGAATGACAACAGCAAGTCTGTCGAAAAAAAGCTGTTTAGTTCTGTAGATGATCTCTGACCCAATGCTCCTCTAGTGTCCCATTAGTGCTGAAGTATAGCTATATTTGAAGATGATTCATTTTCTCATCAATGTCTCTGATCAAACTAAAAATGGCTTGAAACACTTCTAGGCAGAATGTGATATCCTAAGGTTTTGTGAATTCATTGCTCTCCCCCTTCCTACAATCACAACCTTTTTCAAGTTATTAATAAACATCCCATCCCCTTTGCAACACTTCTTGGGTGACAATCTGTCCTGATGAGATGAGTGCTGTCGTGTCTCTTGTGATATGAACCAGTGCAGGGGGAGACATCATGCCCTCGTGGGGAAAGCCCAGCGTGGAGCAATTACAGGCCCATGGTTAAAGAAGGATTGCAATTTGGAACTTTTAACTTTATTTCTTATTTACATTTTATACCAGCAAGCACTGGAATCTTGAGCTTTTAACTTATTTCCCTATTTTTACCTAAGATTTTGTACTGAGGTATCTTGTACTTAAAATGGCGTGTGAATGGTGACATTATAAACTTTTCACCGTTCTCCTGTATTCCTGTATATCTGTATTTGAGTACACATGACAATAAAACCTAATTCTAAACTTTTACGTGAGATACAGTAGCAAGTAAACAATGCAGAGAGTGTTATTTTTGCACTTTTTTTTGCACTTTCTGCTTACTCCATGTAGGTTTTGAACATGTTCTCCTTGGTTATATTTTCACACGTCAGAGGATCCCAAAGCACTTTACTACCACAGAAATATTTTTGGAATGTAGCAAAGCGTATGGATGATTGCAGTTGTAATGTTGACTTATTTGACAGCTAGACATTATGTACCAATCCTCAAACATGCTCAATACAATTATAACAATTTGTTGGACGTTATGGACTATTATATTCTGTATTCAGATGCAACAATTTCATCTGCAATTTCATAGAAATTTCCTCTTGTATTTTCAATTCACACTCTCAGAAGGCAAAATCTTACATTCCACATTCAATCCTAGGCATCTAACTGCTAGAAAGTGTGTCTGTTCTTGTAAAACTTAAAAATCCAATTGAGATTCTGTTTAAGGAACACTTCTGTTAATGGGTAATCAAAGTATTACTTGCAGTGTAAAATAAAACTTAGCTATAAAATATGTGATTAACTTTCCCATCATCCCTTCTAGCTTTGCTTAGGTTGCAACTAACATTTGCAAAATGGAAGAAACTTAGTGGAGTTATTGAACCCAATAGTGTGAGGGAATGACTGAAAATGCAAGGTTAAAATGGTGGAGCTCCCTTAATGGATGACTTTAGGGGAAGGATTCTTTAGTTAGCCATTTATAACTAAATTCTAAACAAGACTGTAAAAAAAAGTACTCATAATTTCACTATAAATAATGAATAGAGGCAACCTCCATATCCTTGTTAACATTAATTCAGCCATGTCAGCTGTTTTGGTTCAGTAACTATTCTCTAAGCCATTTCCCATAATCATGTAAAGGAGTAATTTCTGCTCAAATATTCCAAAAAATTACTAGACCAAATCATGTGGAAGGTCTTTATAGTTATTACTAATTATGTCAGTTTATTTATTTAAAAGGATTAATGAGTTTTGAACTCCCTCTTTAAGCAGATGCATAGATAAATGAACTTTCAGTCAGTCAAAAAGATGACTGACAATAAAGGTGCCCCAAGAATAGTTAATAACCGCAAAAAGTTTTGAAGGAGCACCCAAGGATGAAGTCTTATACTGTATGGTTTTCACTATAATATTCGCTTAGCCATAAATCAACAAAAATAGATTTTTAGTGCCTTTAGTCTAATGAAATATCCCAAGGTGCTTTGTAGGAGCATTATTAAACAAAGTATGATACTGAGCCACATAAGCAGACATTAGATGAGATGACCAAAAGCTTTTCAAAAAAGGTAAGCTTTTAAAAATGTCTTAAAGGAAAGAAAGTGACATAGGAAGGCAGAGAGGCATAGGGATGAAATTCCTAAGTTTGGGTTCTAGGAAGAACGACCACCCATGGTGGAGTGTTTGTAATTTGGACCACACAAGAGGTCAGAATTTGAGGAGTACTAACATCTTGGAGGGTTGTGGAATTGGAGGAGCTTACACATGTAAAGTAATACACTATGAAAACTTCAAAGGGTTTAATGCATGTGGGCTAGGGAGGCACTTTTCAACTGATGACCATCTATTTCTCCCTTGCACAGAGACCAATACAGGAAACTCTGGTGGACTCTTAGATACTACTTTCACATCTGTATCTCTGTGCTGAAGAGAGGATGTCACAATTACAGCAGTGGGTTAGGGATGCATAAACAACATTGTTTTCTATTTCTGTCAGTTATTTTACTCTGACCAGAATTATCAACGATGTAGAACCCATGAGTTGGCAGCAATGTAATAGACCATTGATGATTAATTAATGCATTTGGGTCAAATTCCTACATTTATACTTCAACAAAGTAATCAAGCCCATTTAAAAACAGCACACAGTGGAATTTCAAACCTCACGGGTCAAAACCTTCATGGAGTAGAAGAGGGTGGCAAGTTGTTAATGAGTATATAAAAAGGACAAAATAGATGAGAGAAAAAAACACATAATTGGATAAACGTTTCTGTGCTGCTACTGGCACAGTATTATTTATCACAGTGCAACATTTGTTTTATATCAGCACAGTAAGAGATCGGTTTCTCTGCCAATGCTGTGCAGCATTATTCCAATTGGATCAGGATGAGAGAAAGAATAGAGAAGGGATAAAAGGAAAAGAAAGACTTGCATTTATATAGCACCCTTCAAAAATTCCAAAACACTTTACAACCATCAAAGTACTTTAGAAGAAGTGTAGTCTCTATTCTAATCTAGAAAATGCCACAGCCAATTTATGCTTTAGCAAGCTCTCGCATAAAACAATATGAAAATGATCAGATAAGGGGAAGAAATTGGATAGCAACTGGAAATGGGCATGAGGATTATGGTGTGGAATTCCCCTGTGCCGGTTCAATTTAATGGAGGCACTATTGCTATACATGCTGTTCGCTGAATTAACACATCTGCAGGGGCGTCCATAATATTAACTGCTAGCACATCTTAAACTTAAATTTCATCTTTTAAAGGGAAGGCACATAGTAGCTGGAGGTACAATGGGACAGAGTCAGCACCAAGGTTTTCCAATACTGCACAGGAGGTCTTGCTGAGGGTGTTGAACAGGAGCAGAAATGTGCTGCATCTGTATTTGTAGGAAGGTGGTGCTATAATGATATGTCACTGGACTAGTAGCCAGACTCCCAGGCTAATTCTCTAAGGCCACAGTTTCCATATGATGGAATTTAATTTCAATAATACGTATGGAATATAAAGCCAGATGGGAAGGAAAGTATCCTGATGTGGAACTGCATTGCTGTTCCTTTCATATCACTGGGTTAAATCCTGTAATTCTCTTCCTAGAAGCAATGCAAGTGGACTGCAGTGGTTTAAGATGCTACTCACTGTCACCTTCTGAAGGACAATTAGGAATCAGCTATAAATGCTGGCCCAACCAGTAAGACCAGATCCTGTAAACAAATTTCAAAATTGTAAATTTTCAGGTCAATGCATTCTAATATTTAAAGAAATCTATAGTTTGGTTTGGTAAGTCCACTTTAGGCCAATTTGAAATTTGTGGAATCATGTTTGGCATAGCAAAGTTTTGAACCCAGAAATGTGTAATCCAGAGCAGGAGTACTGTCAACTTAGCTACAACTCTGTATTGTCGAATATGGGCTTCGGGATCCTGGAGTAAACTTGTGATAATGTCATAGAGCTACATATCACTGAGTATAAATAGCACAGTGCAGGTGGAGTTAGATCAGTCCACGCCCAGATACTCTGGAATGAGAGAGAGTTATGAGGGCAATTGGACACAAACACACAAAAAGAAAGATTAGCCCTAACCTAAGTCAGAGTTTGGTATATCTGCAGTTACTATTAATGCATAATAAATATGTTACTTTGAATTCTAAAACTGAAGTCAGTTCTTGACTTTACCTTCTCCTCAATCACTCTGTCTCAAACCCAAACCTATGGTGCGACACCAAATCACACAATATAAAAACCCCCAGCCCTGAATCCTAAATTAGCTTTAAGAATCAGAAAAAAAAAATCCTCTGATCCACCACTCTTGTCAACTGAGTTGCTTGCAGAAGCATTTCACAGACAGCCTGTTGTGATTTTGGCAGTTTTAGACCTTGACAGGCAAAACATGACATTCATGTTAGCATTGAATTACCACACACATGCCAAGTGGCCAACAGGTTCTTCAGGATTAGTGGATGTTCCTTAAGGACATGCATCCTATAAGAATCACAACAACATGGAAGCAGGCCATTCAGCCCATACCAATCCTCCAAAGGGCATCCCTCCCAGACACACCCTATCCCTGTAACCCTGCATTTCTCATGGCTATTCCACCTAGCGTGCACATCCCTGGGCACTATAGCATGACTAATCCACCTAACCTGCACACATTTGGACTATGGGAGGAAACCCACATAGACACAGGGAGAACATGCAAACTCCACACAGATAATCACCCAAGGTTGGAGTTGAACCCAGGTCCCTGGCGTTGTGAGGCAGCAGTGCTAACCACTGAGCCACCGTGCTACTCACACAGAGTGCTTGCAAAATTAATAGTAGTTCCCAGTCAATCAAACTTGGTATTTTCAGTTGATGTAGTCCAAACCTATTGACATGCAATTTTTACCCTCTCTAGGCTACTTCATTGACCAAATAGGCTTTGTAATTGCAAATTCATTGCTGATTTATTGCTCTTCCCCATAACACCTTGCTCAATGTATGTGAGACGGCCACATTTTAGCCCAGAGTGAAAATATTGATATCTTATGTAAACCGACAGGCAAAGATTTTCCCTGAAATAATTACTTCAGAACTCCCTGCAATCCATAGATGGGCAGCAAAGTTCATGCAATTGTCACAAGAGTTTAAAAGCTATTTAGCACTGCTGCTTTACAAAGAAAGTGATAATAGAATAAAAATGGAATAAGTTCTGTTAAACATTCACCACAATGACATTGACACCATTTTGAACCATCATTGGTAAACTGGCCTAGTCTTTTGTTTGTTTTTTTCAAGCGTTGCCACTTTCTTTGATTTTTGTACCATGAAAGCTTTCGTCACTTAATCCCTCTTTCCCTCTAAACTATTGTATAACTTTTCTTCCATTCTTCCTCCCTTCTAGCTTTCAAAACCTCCCACCTCACCCAGTACCTTTTTCTCAGATTTGATGTAGTTTCAGTGTACTGAAACATTGTACAATATTGAACGCAGGCAAATGGAGCTCTTGCTCACCAGCAGAAGCCAGTGAGACCCCTATCTCATCTCATCTGGGGAATGCCCACTGATATTAAGGGCTTCTCTGGCACTTAACTGGACAGCAAAAGGTCTTCCCTAGGGAGTGCTGGCCAATAACAGACCAATGGCCATCCATGGCAAGATGCATCTCTGGGGAATCATTGGCAGCTCTTGGAAATGTATTATATGGTACTTCCTTTAGAAACAGGAATAATGCACAGATAGATAAATAGTAAATCTAAACAGGAACACTTTATTGGTGATGCGCACACATTCACAGTCAGTTCTATGCTGCTCCCAAGCTCTGACCATCCAAGTCACCAGCTCTCTTGAAGGGGCAGCACCCCCAACTACATGCATAACATAATGCATCCACCACAGGGCCCAGGATCAGTGAGGGACCTGACCCTCAGGTGTTTGAGGGTGGGAAGGAGTTGTCACAGGTTATATATTAGGGAGAGGGGAGGGAGATTAACAGCAAGGGCAGGGGTGAATCTCACCAGACACCCCTCCTCTTCCTGATGTTGCGTCACTTGACCAAATACTAAGTTAACTGAGAGACAGATAGCCAGTGGAGATAAGCTACAATCAGAAGGTTGGAGGTGTGAGGAAATTGTGTAGGACATCAGGTGTATAGAACATGAGAAACCAGCAGGTGGACTTCTGAGCATTCAGGTCTGGAAATATTATAAATTCAACCTGTGGCTTTTATATTCAAAATTAAATTAACTTTAACAAAACAAAACTGAAATAAAACGTAAAACATTTGTGCCCTAAATAAAAGCTGTGCTTTCCCTTACAAAATTCACCAGGGAATTGGTGAGCCACACAGGGCAGATAGGTTGATGTGCAAACATTGGCCACTTAAACAATGTCACAAAGATGCCTGAAGCTGCAAAGACCATAACCCTTCAAGGACTCAATGTATGCTGCATGCGAGAAAATTGTCTGAAGATAATGATTACCTTGTGGTCTCAGGCATGATTTATGCAGCAGGATTATCACATCACCAATTGCATCAGTATGGCCTGCTCAAGAGACAGGAAAGTGCGTTTCAGGAGATGCTGTTGTGGTGAACGAGCCCATTTAACTGATCCAGCTATTAATAGTTCTGCACTAACCTTGCCAGTGCTTTTTCAATCATTATTTTGCAATACTTTTATCAAGCTGTCCAGCACAGCATAAACTGCAGGAAGGATATCAGAGCTCACACGAAATATGCAAGCTTAAATGATCAAGTAGGAATCTGACCATTCTAAACAGTGACCCTGAAGTTAGCCATTTATGAACTATGCAATGGCTTCAAGGGGGTTATATTTCAAAAACAGACAACTGCAAATGACCATGGACTTACTGTGACTAATGTAGTGTGCCAGGCAAGATCAGCATGAGAATGCTAATCACTAATCACAATCTGTTTGTTATTGACAGAAAGAATCTGTTCTTCTATGGAAGAAAAAGAATGGAGGGCCCAAAATATGCTGTCCTGTTCTCTACTGGGTTAAAAACAAGCAGTGTGAATCTTTAGTTAATCGTTGGGGGACAAGAGCAGCATTTCTAAAATGCACTTCCAGCTACTTAGCTTCACAATAAAGAAGAAACATACATTCTTCAGCACAGTTAATAAACTAGTAAATGAGGTTCCAAAGCTGTGCGGTGGTGAAAGATGTCAATTAGAGTAATCTTGGTGCATTTGTATCAGTAAATGCTTGAACACTCTGCAAGCAACTAACAAGCCACTCAACAACAGCTTGCATTTATATAACTGTTGGAAATGCTTATAGTTTTGTTCATTCAGTTGTGATGTGGCAGACCTGAGAAGAATATTCAATAGTAACTTTCAAAAGGGAATTGGGTAAATGCTTGAAGGAGAACCATTAAAAGGCCATGGAGAGAGAATAGGGAAGAGGGACTAATTAGATAGTTCTTTCAGACAGACAAAACATTCATGATGAACCTCATTCTGTGCTGTATCATTCTATGTGCCACTTTTAGTGGAAATAACTGAATACCTAATGAAAATCAAAGGCAACTTTAACAATGACGCTATACTCAATAATGAAGAGAAAGGAGAACAGGGCAAGTATGGTTTTCAAATAAGCAAAGGACATGATAATATGTTTTTAATAGAATGAATTCTTTCCCAATGATAATTCAGAGACAGTGAGAAGACCAGAAGAGAGTATGATGTGAGTATGACAATGAAGGGGCAGCAATCAGCAACTCTAAATGCAAAAGATAGTTGGAGTTGTTAGAAGCTGCAAGCAAACACCATTAACAAGAGAAATATTAGCTGGAAAATAGCAGATATACAGCAACTTAAAATTCTGTTATGGGGAAAAATGGAATAAACTGCATGAGGCAATTTATATGTACCAATTCACTGGGCAGCTCAGTCTGCATTCCTAATCTGCTTAAAGCAAATCCGCTTTAAAGAAAGCAAGTACAATATAAATCGGGTGCTGTTCCCTATCACATGTAGGAGCATAATCTATGTGAGAAAGCTGTTATTGATTTTCTTTCTCTACAGGTTTAGTTTGTGATGTGTTGCTTTGGCAGAGTTTGGGAGGAGTGGAAAATCTATTGATTTATATAGCAATCAGTTTTCTTATCATTTTGTTCTTTTCCAAGTATGTCCTGAAAGCTTTTAGATCCTTTCTGGGTTTGGGTTTCAAAGACACTAGGTGGTTTCTAGTGCCTCATAGTGACTCATAGTGAGACAGAGGCTTGATAGTGAAATATGGCAGAGCATTAAACATGTGGGACATCAACATCTAGTCTGGACCTCTCTCCACCTGACATAGGCATAAACAGACTTGTAGAGGGAGGTACTGTATCTCAATTGTGGATATTGTACCTGGCTAATGTGCATTATGTCTTTCTATATGCTAGCCCACATTACATATATCACATAGAGTCATGTTCTTATTGAGTCAAATATCTGGAAGTTTATTAACAACTAATTATGATCATATGACTTCTCAGTCTTGCACATAAAGTCTGGTTTATATACCTACTAAGATTACTGTTTTATTACATACTAAATTTATAGAGAGTAAGATGGAAGCCTCTTACACGAGAGTGTCATGTATTATAACCTCGTCGAGCTGATATAAAGGGATAATTCCTTTGTCAGATTTGTACAATAATACAACACTCACCACCATCAAAAATGGCATCTAAGCCACAGAGGTAATAAAGTCAGTGAAGAATCTAACACTATCCCAAGCTCTTACAATTCTTTTTTTTTGCAGAAGGTATGCTACCAGTACTCTTTGAACCAACTGCACAGTTTATTATTGAGTTCCTAACCAAGATAATGACTGTATCAGGTTATGTGAATCCTAGTCCTGCTGTTTCAGATGTGACTTTAAACTTTGGTAATGGGGACTTGATTTAATCAAACAGCACTGGGGAATACTATTCATTTTATTAAATACATAAAATTGTAAATAATTTATGGTACAACTAACTCACTGAAGCTCAATCCTCTTCTCAAATCAATAAACCAGAAACTTTAAATAAGTATATTATGAAAATCCTGCCAATCTCTTTTGTATTATGAAGGCTGATTTTCATTTGGAATTATAATCAGGTTGCAATCCCTGGTGCAAATACACTAATCCCTTCTAGGTACCTGAACACTTAAGATTCCATTTATTTCTCCGGAGGGAACCCGACAAAATTCCTTTCACAAAAGTACCAGTTGGCAGCACCAGTGCTCGCACGCCATGAGACATGCTGTGACTTGTAGACTGAAGCTCTTTAAACCCATCACATGCCAAGAAAACAGAAGGCCTCTGTATCTTTGAACAGGGTCAGCAGCTCACCCACACACTCAGTACACAAATCTTATGTCTGGAAAAGCCTTGACCTTGGCATAACTCCTGCATTATTTCATTCACAAATTTTAAGTCTGAGCTCTAATGAAAACAAGGCGCATTTATTTCCAACTTATATTGCTTCCTCTGCGATTGTTCACGGCTAAGGCGGACATTAAATTGAAAGAGTAAACTGCAGTAGACATTATTTATTTCTTCGGGCAATGAGTTGATGCTTGCACCATCTTTTACTAACCTAGAGTCTTGAAAAACCAAGCACTCATGCCTGACGTAGTTTTGGGGGCCGGTGTGCGCAAAATCTAGCCTGCAGTCAGTGTCTGCTAGGCCCACAAAGGAGGAAATTGGGAACTTGCTACACGAAGACAGGCTGAATGAAAAGTTTTGTTGGGAGTTATTTGATCTCCCCACTGATGAAGGACCCCCACCTGAATCATTAAGTGATATTGGCAACTAAATTCTGGGGGATGGTCTTGAAAGGATAGAGATGTAGAGGCTGTTTCCATTTGCGGGAGAATCTAGAACTGGGTGGGGGAATGTCACTGTTTGTAAACAAGAGGTTGCCCATCTGAAACAGAAATGAGTTTGATTTTTTTTCTCACACAATGTGTTGAGAGTCTTTTGAACTCCCTTCTTGAAAAACCAGTGGAAGCGCAGGCTTTGAACATTTTTAAGGCAGAGGTGAATAGGTTAAAAGCAAAGGGGTGAAAGCCTATTTGGGGTAAGTGGGAATGTGGATTTGAGGTCACAGATCGACCGTGGATCTTATTAAATGGCAGACCAGGTTTGAGGGGCTGAATGGCCTACTCCTGTTCCCCAATCATGTTTGCATGTTTATCTTTGAGCTAACCTGTTTTTGTACATGTCATGCCGTCTGCTGCTGAACCTCTCCACTGTGCCTCAGCTCACAATCTTTAAAATATTTTTTATTCATACATTCGATGTGGGCATGACTAGCATTTACTACTTGTCCCTTATTGCCCAGAAAACAGGAAAAAGTTAACTGCATGCAATCTGGAGGTTGACCCAAGTAGGAACAACTGTTCTTCTTCACTTAAAGGAAATAATAAACCAGAATTTTTTGAAAAAATTGAAAATGGTTACAATTAGATTCGACTATTTTTATTCCAGATTTTTACTGAATTCAAATTTCACCCAACTGCCCAGTTGGGACTTAAGCCTGTGTCCCCAGCTTGTTAGCCTGGGCTATACATCACTAGTCCACTGACATTTCCACCTTACACCACATCCCCTACAAAAGGTCCACTCTTGAGATAAGCAAAATGTGGAAAGAATGCAGGCCAACTTAGTGAATGAGAATTAAATTTATGGAAATTTAAATGTAGCAGCCCTTTATATACTGACAATTGAAATAAAAACAAAATTGATAAAGTTGATTGGTTTATGATCCATCAAAGTAATGAAGGAACAAAAGCTTTTCTCTCACCTTCACTTTTGAGTATAGGGTCATGGGTTTTTATTGGATTGGTCAGTATGAATGGGCAAAACTTCTACAAGCCAGTTGACCAGGAGACTTCTTGCTATGAGGTGTATTGGAAATATTCACAGGGCTGACAACAAACCTGGTCACATTACAAACACACCTTCCATGGTCAGTACATCCTGATGTGCGGCTCCTATTGGTATGCAAGCTACAGTTGTGCTACCCGTGAAAGTAAGACTTCTCAAGAGAGTAAATGAAATCACTACTTGATTTAAATTATCTCCAACCGTTGTGCTCATTGGTACAGTCCCCATAGTCTTACCAGACCATAAGGCTGCTCTCTCTTTAGAGAGAGATGATTCATGCTGCTTTAACTTGAGGGTCACCACACCTCAGGTGAGAGGAGAATCCTTAATGAAAACCACAGCCAGTGTGGGAATTGAACCCATGCTATTATTATTACTCTGTCAGCAATCCAGCCAACTAAGCTAAACTGACCCCAAACAGTCTGTTAATGACCAGATTATAACATTAACTGTGAGCCAAAGATACATAGTTAGTATAACTGACCAGCACAGGGATTTAAGACATTTTCTTTCAGCTCTTTTCTGAGATATGGTCATCACCAGCAAGACTAGCATCTCTTGCGGGTCCCTAATTGCCTTCCAACTAAATGGCTTGCCAGGACATTTCAGGAGTTATTCAAGAGTCAACCACATTGCTTAAGATCTGGAGTCACATGTAGTCCAGACCTAGTAAAGATGACAGATTTCCTTCTCTAAATTTATTAGTGATTCAAATGGGATTTATGAAGGTTGTCAGGGCTTCTACCACTGAGACCATCAATATATTACTTAAAGTTTAATTGCATCAGCTACCATGATGGAATTTGAATCAAGATCTCCAGAGCATAAGCTCTGACAAAAGCATACTGTAAAATTATGCCCATTTTTCTGCTTTTCTCTCCATACAAGTCCCACTCCTTTCCAGCATTTTTCATTTCAGATTTCCAGCATCCATAGTGTTTTGTTTTTCACCGGATACAACCAATAGAATTCCTTTTACCCATCGTATGCCTTTTCACTTATTCAAAACAAATTCTCCTTCTTTAGCATCTTGCCGTGAACTACAACCTAATGTTTTTGTAATCCACACTGAATTAAGCAAGTTTGATACGTGCTCCTTCTGCCTCCACCCACCCATTGATGTCTATGTTTTGGTTTATTCCAACAGTTTAGCACAAAGGTTGTTTTTATTTCCTATAAGAAGCACTCGGTGTTCTTGCTGATGAAGGAAGACTAGGCTGTAGACTAAATACCACAATAGGAAAACAGGCTTTTTATAATGTGGTTCCCTTACTGCTGCCACTTGTTGTATTTCTCAACCTAAACAAATACTAGATAAAGTGCAAACTTAATTGCCAAGCTTCTAGGCGGGTTTAAAATTCATTAATACTGGTTTCCTGTGCAGTCCTAAATGCATGTTCAATCATCCTGTACAAGGCAAGTTGACTGAGAGAATGTGCAGTGCAGATTCCTGCCATTGTTGTGTCCAGTTTATTGATGAAAACAGTAACAGACAGGACTTCACCCTATTGTATTTTCATTCCATTATAGCAGCGTTTAAGGTGAATTACCAGTTCCAACATAATCAGCACATTTCACCAGAACTGTTCCTTCAGTTTAGTCATATTTTCATTTGTGACTGATATGCCTTTGGGTGTGACAAAATCATGGAAACAGACGTGAATAGAAAGTAAGTAGAGAATCTTTCATAGCATCAGTCACGGTGAGTCAGCAGATGCACGATTCTGTACCATGTGATGAACATTGGTGGTGAGTTTTCAACTTCACCTTTCTCATTTCTCAGCATCACATATCAAAAATTTGCCAGTGTTATCAGTGGCTGGAGGATGTAGTTTGAGAATGACAGGTTTATACAGACTGTTATACAGACTCATTGGGTTGAATCCTCTGGACATTTTGGCCCAGATCCCACTCACATCAGCAGCAGAACTTCAGACATGACCGTACATGAACTGGTCAATTAAGAATTCCCGCCAAGGAGCACCATTTAATTTTGGATAGTGGAAAAGTTCTGGAGGGAGGAGGTGGCTGCAATCTGGCACATTGCTAGGTCAGATAGTAGCCTTCACAAGAACCCAGCATAGACTTTCAAGCATCATGCACCTGGGATACTGCAAGAGGCTGATGAATTGAGTATTCCCTGTGATAGCTGGAGAAACAACATAACCCCTTTCTATTAATAATATGACTTTTTTTTTAAGGAACTGGTTGTGAATTCGTATGTTGATTTGGAATCCCAACATTTGAGTATATCTTTCTGGTTTCAACGGAAAGGATTTTCCGAGAACAAAAAGTTAGAAAATCCTAAACCATAGATATTTATTTAGTGTTTGGTTCTCTGGACGGTTCCTGGGATCTGCCACCAATGAGAGGAGCAAGGAGCCTCGGGTATGACAACACGGAGAGAAGAAACTCTGGGGCCACGGATTTCTAACTTTCGAGTAGCCCTCTGAGAACATTGAATTAATCGTTTCATGATTGTTTCTTGGAAAAATACTGATTTCCTTGGCTAAACAAATATTGCGCCTGTATAAACAAATATACAGATTCCACCCTTCTCTTTTCCTCCTCGCTGGAGGTCCTGGGCCCTTGCTGGCCTCCTTCACTCCTTGCTGACGTGTTCTTTTCCCTGAACGTTGCATCACTGTTGATGGGAAGTAACGCGTTGCCTGGCTCTGAAGCCTCTGTGGAAATTGAGTTCCACAATGCAGACAGTATCCTCCCACTCCCCGCTCTACCCCGTCACCGTTACCCACCAGATGGCTGAGGTTTCAGGTTCAGTTACAGGTATTTGTGATAAGTATAGATATATACCTTGTTACAGTGACAAGACAGACCCTGGAAATTATGTGAAATCATGATTAAAATGTTGGATGGGAACAAATTATGCACTGTCTTACTTACAACTGGGCTCACACTAAAGTGGAAAATCTATGTTTATGTATCTTTCTAAAACGGTAAATACAATTTCAGCTTAAGGTTTTGAACTTCTTGGAAAGAGGTAGGGAAGTTATTGAAAATGTTGACCTCAATGACAAGCCAGTCTTCCTATCAATCATAAACATTTCTACAATTTAGTTTTACACCATAGGTCTCACCTCAAATAAATGTCCCAAAGGGACATTTTTTTTGGACAATAACCTTGGCATAAAGTACCGCTGTTGAATTTTTCAATAAAAGTTTCATCATTTCTTACAATTTCACTTGACAATAAGTGGATGGGCTCATAAACAAAAGCCGTCTGTTAGTGGTCAGTTATAAAAATGTCTAAAATTGACTTCAGAAAGGTTCATTTATGTCAGACACGAGTTCCGAAACTCATGGGTGATATTGTTGTCTAAAAATGCTACTGTCAGGAGACGGTAAATTCATGGAAGATTCTTGTCGCATTTGCAGTACACCCTAAATAACTACACTTTGGATGGAAATTACAAAATAAAGGTTAGCGAGAAGTGGATACTTGGTCTGGATGCTGAGTTTGATTTTCTCACTCTTTCTCAGATTGCTTCAATTTCTGAAGCTTTTATATAAAACCATACTTGAAACAGATATTGAGGTTAGTCCTGCATACACACACACACGCACGCACACACACACGCACGCACACAAGACTACCACACATTAAATTTTAACATAAATCAAATCTCATGCCACAGTTAAATTCAAATCACTTTCAAACATTCAAAAACATCCACTTCATAAATATACAAGTTTATAAAGAGACAAATCAAATTTGATTGGTCTGAGAATGTAGTCAGAATTTAATCAGCATGAAATTTGATATACATTATGTGGTAATAGATGATAGTTTTCCATTCTCCATCTCTTTGGGCCATTTGTGTTTCTTTCTAATTGATAAATCCTTGCTTCTACTATTGATTTATGTTAAACTTTAATGTGTGGTAGTTGTGTGTGTGTGTGTCTACAACATACGTTTGAGAATGTTGCATCCAATGTATCATCCTCAAACACTTCCGCCAACTCAAATTAGACCCCACCACCCCGAACATCTTCCACTCCCCACCCGTCTCTGCCTTCTGCAGGACCATTCCCTTTGCCACTCCTTAGTTCGCACCACAGTCCCCACTAACCGCTCCTACCCACCCAACTGTAACCGTAAAAGATGCAACACCTGCCCACACACAACCTCCCTCACCTCCATTCAGGACCCTAAACAGTTCTTCCCTATGAGACAGAGCTTCACCTGCATCTCTTCCAACCTAGTCTATTGTATTAGGTGCTCCCGATGTGGTTTTCTCTATATCAGTGAGATCAAACGTAGACTAGGTGACCGTTTCGCCGAGCATCTTTGCCTGGGCCTTAACAGCCAACCTAACCTCCTGGTCATTGCCCATTTCCAATCCCTCTCCGACATGTCCGCCTTCAGCCTCCTCCAGTGTCGCAGCAACTCGCAAATTTGAAGAACAGCACCTTATCTTCCACCTGGGCACCCTGCAGCTCGGACGACTCAACACTGAGTTCTCCAATTTCAAATAACCTTGCCACCCATCCTCTGGCTCCCCTTCCAGCCCTACCTCCTCCCTTCCATTCCACCTTCTGACCCTCCTTTCCAGCCACCAACTAAATTCATCCCTCCCATTGACCAACCAGGTCATACCTACTGCCAGTGTCCACCTATTACCACCTTTCCGCCTCCACCCCTCCCCCCTTTTATCTGCAGCACCCCCTACCCCCACATCCAGTCCTGAAGAAGGGTAATACCCGAAACGTTGACTGCTCCTCTCCTCCAGATGCTGCCTGGCCTGCTGTGTTCTTCCGGACCCTTGTTTGTCTACCTTGGATTCCAGCATCTGCAGTTTTTTTTGTCTCTAAGAAAAAGACATCAATTGGAAAAAAATTGTGTTTAATATTTGTATTTTTAAAAAGGATGACAACCATTGTCATCTATGTCTAAAATACTACTGATGAAAGCAACGTAACGCACGGTGGAACAGTTCATCCTGACAACCAAAAACTCACTGCATAGAAAGTGCGACTATCTCTGTTACACATGTAATGTAAGGCCAGATTGACCACAGCAACCATTCATCCATTGTTACATACAAATAGTTTTCTAACCACATCACCAAACATCAAACAAGACGGGTGGTCAGCAGTGAGAAATAGGAAAAGTAATGAATCTTTCATTGAAAACTAAGGTGGATCCAGTTTGCCAGTCTCTTTGCTTTATGTGAATGCAACTAGTTTAACTGCCTCCTTCTTTGTAATTGTAGGCCTGTTATTATGAAGATTACAGTATATTCAAAAGTGTTTTATCTACCATCATTGTCGGAATAAATTAAACGATACTAGAACAACTGTCACTTCGTAACAAATACTTTCAATTATTCTCAAACTATCAATTATATTCCCTGATTTACAACTCGTGTTGTATTTAGCCGAGTAAAATGTATCAAATCACTTTATTGGGCCACGATCAAACAAAATTTGACACTGAGCCACATAAGGAACATTAAAAACAAGTCTGCTCCATTGTTCAATAAGATCATGACTGCTGTGATTGTGGTGTTAAGTCCACTTTCCTGCCTGCCCTACATTACTGTAGGCTGCCTTGCAAATCAAAATGCTATCAGTCAGCCTTGAACATATTGAATGAGCTAGTCTCCACTGCTCCCTGAGGTTGAAAATTCTAAAGATTAATGACCTATGAGGTATGGAATTCCTCCTTATCTCTGTCCTAAATGGGAGCTGCCCATTTTGAATTGCACTTCCTAGTTCTAGACTCCCCCATGACCTTCTCAGTATCTACCCTATCAAGACCCCTTAGATTCTTGTATCAGTAGCCTTGTATTCTTCTAGACTCCTCCAATGAGTATAGGCCCAACAAATTCAATGTTCCCTCTTAAGAAAAATCCCTTCCTCTCAGGGATCAACCTAATGAATCTCCTGTGAACTGCCTCTAGCATAATCCTGTCCCTCCTCAGGTAACGAGACTAAAACTGCAATACTGCAACATTCTAGCTATGGTCTTATTAATGGATGCCAATCAGACAGCTGGTTTTTCCTGGATAATGTCTTGAAATGCACTCACCCAGTTACATGAAGAATATTCCATCACACACTTGAATTGTGCTTTGGAGATGGTGAGCAGGCTTCGGTGGGGGGGTGGTCAGAAATGAGCTACCTGCTGAAGGATTACTAGCTTCTGATCTGCTTTTGTATAAAATGACACCAGCCCAAATAGTTTTTTTGCCAAGCAGCATGGCAAATTAAAATTAAACAAAAATCTCTCTCTACCCTCCTAATTTAGGCCAAGTACCATCAGTTAAAATGTACACATGCAATAGGAATATTCAGAGTGCATTAACTTAGAATCTGTAGTGACATAGCAAGGTAAAGTGGCATTAACAAATTATTATTGTTGTTGCCTGTTATACAATATCTCTTCACTTTTAAGTTTGCACTCAGACAAAGTGAAATCAAAAAGATATCATCGCTGTCAATGACAAATAGGTTTCACACAAAGAGACTGCATCACAGAGTCGGGCGGGACGGTGGCTCAGTGGTTAGCACTGCTGCCTCACAGCGCCAGGGACCCGGATTCAATTCCACCCTCGGGTGACTGTCTGTGTGAAGTTTGCATGTTCTCCCTGTTTCTGCATGGGTTTCCTCTGGGTGCTCTGGTTTCCTCCCACAGTCCGAAGATGTGCAGGCTAGGTGGAGTGGCCATGCTAAATTGCCCGTTGTGTTCAGGGATGTGTAGCTTATGTGGGATGGCTCTGGGTGGGATGCTCCAAGGGACAGTGTGGACTAGTTGGGCTGAAGGGCCTGTTTACACACTAGGGATTCTGTGATACCAGCCAAACAATTAAAATCCCTTCAGCCATAAATAAATCTGGTTCAGTGGGCAGCACTGCTGCCTCACAGTGCCAAGGACCTGGGTTCAATTCCAGCCTTGGGTGACTGTCTGTGTGGAGTTTGCATACTCTCCCCTTATCTGTGTGGGTTTCCTCCATAGAACATAGAACATTAGAGGGCAGTACAGGCCCTTCGGCACTCGATGTTGCGCCAATCTGAAGCCCATCTAACCTAAACTATTCCATTATCATCCATATGTTTATCCAATGACCATTTAAATGCCCTTAAAGTGGGCGAGTCTACTATTTTTGCAGGCAGGGCATTCCACGCCCTTACTACTCTCTGAGTAAAGAACCTACCTCTGACATCTGTCCTATATCTATCACCCCTCAAGTTAAAGCTATGTCCCCTCGTGCTAGCCATCACCATCCGAGGAAAAAGGCTCCCACTGTCCACCCTATCTAATCCTCTGATCATCTTGTATGTCTCTATCAAGTCACCTCTTAACCTTCTTCTCTCTAACGAAAACAGCCTCAAGACCCTCAGCCTTTCCTCATAAGACCTTCCCTCCATACCAGGCAACATCCTGGTAAATCTCCTCTGCACCCTTTCCAATACTTCCACATCCTTCCTATAATGCGGTGACCAGAACGGTACGCAATACTCCAAGTGCGGCCGCACCAGAGTTTTGTACAGCTGCAACATGACCTCATGGCTCCGAAACTCAATCCCTCTACCAATAAAACCTAACATACTGTACGCCTTCTTAACAACGCTACCAACCTGGGTGGCAACTTTCAGTGATCTATGCACATGGACACCGAGATCTTTCTGCTCATCCACACTACCAAGAATCTTACCATTAGCCCAGTACTCTGTATTCCTGTTACTGCTTCCAAAGTGAATCACCTCACACTTTTCCGCATTAAACTCCATTTGCCACCTCTCAGCCCAGCTCTGCAGCTTATCTATGTCCCTCTGTAACCTGCAACATCCTTCCGCACTATCCACAACTCCACCGACTTTGGTGTCATCCGCAAATTTACTAACCCATCCTTCTACGCCCTCATCCAGGTCATTTATAAAAATGACAAACAGCAGTGGCCCCAAAACAGATCCTTGAGGTACACCACTAGTAACTGAACTCCAGGATGAACATTTCCCATCAACCACCACCCTCTGTCTTCTTACAGCTAGCCAATTTCTGATCCAAACCGCTAAATCACCCTCAATCCCATGCCTCCGTATTTTCTGCAATAGCCTACCATGGGGAACCTTATCAAACGCTTTACTGAAATCCATATACACCACATCAACCTCTTTACCCTCATCCACCTGTTTGGTCACCTTCTCGAAGAACTCAATAAGGTTTGTGAGGCACGACCTACCCTTCACAAAACCGTGTTGACTATCCCTAATCAAATTATTCCTTTCTAGATGATTATAAATCCTGTCTCTTATAATCGTTTCCAACACTTTACCCACAACCGAAGTAAGGCTCACTGGTCTATAATTACCAGGGTTGTCTCTACTCCCCTTCTTGAACAAGGGGACAACATTTGCTAGTCTCCAGTCTTCTGGCACTATTCCTGAAGACAATGACGACATAAAGATCAAAGCCAAAGGCTCTGCAATCTCCTCTCTAGCTTCCCAGAGAATCCTAGGATAAATCCCATCCGGCCCAGGGGACTTATCTATTTTCACACCTTCCAGAATTGCTAACACCTCCTCCTTATGAACCTCAATCCTGTCTAGTCTAATAGACTGTATCTCAGTATTCTCCTCGACTACATGGTCTTTTTCCTGTGTGAATACTGACGAAAAATATTCATTTAGCACCTCTCCTATCTCTTCAGACTCCGCACACAACTTCCCACTACTGTCCTTGACCGGCCCCAATCTTACTCTAGTCATTCTTTTATTCCTGACATACCTATAGAAAGCTTTAGGGTTTTCCTTGATCCTACCTGCTAAAGACTTCTCATGTCCCCTCCTGGCTCTTCTTAGCTCTTTCTTTAGGTCCTTCCTGGCTAACTTGTAACTCTCAAGCACCCTAACTGAGCCTTCACGCCTCATCTCTACATAAGCCTCCTTCTTCCTCTTGACAAGAGATTCAACTTCTTTAGTAAACCACGGTTCCCTCGCTCAATCACTTCCTCCCTGCCTGACAGGTACATACTTCTCAAGGACACGCAGTAGCTGTTCCTTGAACAAGCTCCACATTTCAATTTGCCTAGTCCCTGCAGTTTCCTTCCCCATCCTATGCATCCTAAATCTTGCCTCATCGCCTCATAATTGCCTTTCCCCCAGCTATAACTCTTGCCCTGCGGTATATACCGATCCCTTTCCATCACTAAAGTAAACGTAACCAAATTGTGGTCACTATCACCAAAGTGCTCACCTACCTCCAAATCTAACACCTGGCCTGGTTCATTACCCAGTACCAAATCCAATGTGGCCTCGCCTCTTGTTGGCCTATCTACATACTGTGTCAGGAAACCCTCCTGCACACATTGGACAAAAACTGACCCATCTGAAGTTCTTGAACTATAGTGTTTCCAGTCAATATTTGGAAAGTTAAAGTCCCCCATAACAACTACCCTGTTACTTTTGCTCCTATCCAGAATCATCTTTGCAATCTTTTCCTCTACATCTCTGGAACTTTTCGGAGGCCTATAGAAAACTCCCAACAGGGTGACCTCTCCTTTCCTGGTTCTAACCTCAGCCCATACTACCTCAGTAGACAAGTTGTCATCAAACGTCCTTTCTGCCACCGTCATACTGTCCTTGACTAACAATGCCACACCTCCCCCTCTTTTACCACCTTCCCTGATCTTACTGAAACATCGAAACCCCGGAACCTGCAACAACCATTCCTGTCCCTGCTCTATCCATGTCTCCGAAATGGCCACAACATCGAAGTCCCAGGTACCAACCCATGCTGCAAGTTCACCCACCTTATTCCGGATGCTCCTGGCATTGAAGTAGACACACTTCAAACCACCTTCCTGCCTGCCGGTACACTCCTGCGACCTTGAAACCTTATTTATGACCTCACTACTCTCAACCTCCTGTACACTGGAGCTACAATTCAGGTTCCCATCCCCCTGTTGAATTAGTTTACCTTTAAATACTTCAACAGGCTAAGTTCGTAATGTGAATTTAAGACAATGTGAATTTTTAAGATGACAAGCAACCAAACATTTGAGGTCATTTAAGAAAAATAATTCATTCATGGGATATGGGAATTGTTTGCTGCCATCCCTAGTTCCTCTCGAGAAGACGGTGATAAGCTGCCTTCTTGCAGTCCATTTGATGTCCATTCTCTCACAATGCCATTAGGAAAGAAGTTCCAGGATTTGAACCAGCGATACTAAAGGAACAACAATACACTGTATTTGCAAGTTTGGATGGAGATGGCTTGGATGGGAACTTGCAGGTGGTGGTGTTCCCATGTATCTGCTCTCCTTATCCTTCTAGATGATAGTGATCATGGGGTTGGAAGTTATGTTTAATGATCCTTGGTGAATTTCTGCAGTGCATATTGTACACATTGCTATTGCTGTGCATCAGTGGTGGTGGGAATGAATGCTTGTGGATGTGGTACAAATCAAATGGAATGCTCTGTCCTGGATGGTGTCAAACTTCTTGAATATTGTTCGAGCTGAACTCATTCAGGAAAGTGGGAAATAATCCATCACATTCCTGACTTGTGTCTCGTAGATTGTGGACAGGCTTTGGGGAGTCAGAAAGTGATTTATTCATTGCAGGATATCTCACCTCTGAACTGCTCTTGTAGCCACAGTACTTCTATAACTTGAGCAATTCAGTTTCTGGTCAATGGTAATCCCTACGCTGTTGAAAGTGGGGTTTTCATTGATGATAAAGCCATTGAATGTCAAATGGTAATGATTGGATTTTCTTTTTTTGGAGATGGTTTTTGCCTGGCATTTGTCATAGAGTCATGGAGTCGTAGAGTCCTACATCACGGAGACAGGCTCTTTGGCCCAAACTGGTCCACGCTGACCAAAATGTCCATCCATGCTAACCCATGTTCCCGCACTTGGCCCATATCCTTCTAAATCTTTCCCATCCATATATTCGTCCAAATGCCTTTTAAATGTTGTTAATGTACCAGCCTCAACCACTTCCTCTGGCAGCACATTCCATATGCATACCACCCTCTGTGTAAAAAAGTTGCTCCTCAGGGTTCCCAAGTATTCTTTCCCCTCTTGCCCTAAATGGATGCCCGCTAGTCCTTGATTCTCCACCCCGGGGAAAAAACTGAGTGCACTCACACTATCCATGCCTCTCATGATCTTATACACTTCTATAAGATCCCCCTCAGTCTCCTATACTCAAAAGAAAGAAGTCCTAGCTTGTCAAACCTCTCCCTATAACTCAGTTCTGTAAATTTCTTCTACACTCTTTCCAGTTTAATAACATCCTTCCTATAAGGTGACCAAAACTGAATATAATACTTCAAGTGTGGCCTCACCAATGTCCTGTACAACTGCAACATAACTTCTCAACTTCTATTCTCAATGCCCTGACTGATGAAGGCCAGTGTGTCAAAAGCCTCTTCACTGCCCTGTCTACCTGTGACTCCACTTTCAGAGAACTCCAAGGTCCCTCCGTTCCACTACACTCCTTAAGGCCCTACCATTCATCATGAAACTCCTACCTTGATTTGGAAATCCAAAATGCAACACCTCACACTTACCTATATTAAACACCATTTGCCATTTCTCAGCCCACTTTCCCAGCTGATCAAGATCCTGCCGCAATTTCTGATAACCTTCCTCACTGTCACAATACCATCTATTTTAGTGTCATCCGCAAACTCACTAATCATGCCTTGTACATTCTCATCCAAATCATTGATAGGGATAACAAACAACAATGAGCCCAGCACTGACCCCTGAGGCACAGCACCAGTCATAGGCCTCCAGTCCAACAAACATCCTTTCACTGTTACTTTCTGCTTCCTACCATCAAGCTAATTGTGTATCCAATTTGCCAACTCTCCCTGGATTCCATTGATCTAACCTTCCAGAGTAGCCTACCATGTGGAACCTTATCAAAGGCCTTACTGAAATCCATATAGACTACGTCTACCGGCCTGCCCTCTTCAACCTTCCTGGTCACTTCATCAAAGAACTGTAAAAAATTTGTGAGGCATGATCTCCCATGCATGAAGCCATTCTGACTAATCCTGATCAAACTCTGTCTTTCTAAATGCATGTATATCTTGTCCATCACAATCTTCTCAAGTAACTTACCTATCACAGATGGTAAGCTTACTGGTCTATAATTCTCAGGTTTATCTTTGCAGTCCTTCTTGAACAAGGGCACAACACTCGCTACCCTCCAATCTTCCGGGACTCACCCATGGCTAATGATGATTCAAATATATCAGCCAGGACCCCCGCAATTTCTTCTCGAGCCTTGTGCAGGGTTCTTGGATATATCTGATCAGGGCCATCATTCATTCTAATACTTCCAACACCTCCTCTACTGTGATACAGACTGTCCCCAAGACAGTCACCACAACCTTCCTCAAGTTCCCAGGTCTTCGTGTCTTTCTCCATGGTGAACACAGAGGAGAAATATTCATTGAGGACCTTGCCATCTCCTGCAATTCCACACATTCATGTCCACCTTGGTCCTTGATGGGTCCTATTCTCTCTCTAGTTATTCTTTTTCCTTTAGTATACTTAAAGAATCTCTTTGGATTCATCCTAATCTTCTCAGCCAAAGCTATCTCATGCCCCCTTTTCATCCCCCTGTTTTCCTTCTTCAGTAAACTCCTGTATTCCTCTATATGCCTCCAGGATTCCCTTGATCCCAGTTGCCTGTTCCTGAGCCATGCCTCCTTTTTTCTGGTCAAAGCCTCAATATCTCTTGTCATCGAGGGTTCCCTACTCCTGCCAACCTTGACCTTCACCCCACAGGATATATAGACTTTGAACTCTAACTATCACATTTTTAAAGGCCTCTCACTTGCCAGAGGTCCCTTTGCCTGCAAACAAACAACTCCAATCAACCCCTGCAAACTCCTGTCTAATTCCATCAAAATTTGCCTTGCCCCGATTTAGAACTTGAACCTGTAGACCAGTTTTCTCCTTCTCCATAACTATTTAAAAATTAAAAGAACTATGGTCATTGGCCCCAGAGTGCTCCCCCACTGTCACCTCAGTCACCTGTCCTGCCCTATTTCCCAAGAGTAGGTTGGGTTTTGCCCCTTCCCGAGTAGGACCATCTATATACTGTTTGAGGAAACTTTTCTGAACGCATTTAACAAATTCCACCTCATTTAACCCCTTAACACGATGGCAGTCCCAGTCTATGTTAGAAAAATTAAAACCCCCACTATGACAACCCTATTTCTCGTGCAAGTCTCCACAATTTCTCTGCCTATTTGTTCCTCTAATTCCCGTTGACTATTTGGGGTATAAATATTACTTGCCACTGATCAGCCTAAACCTGGATATTGTCCAGGTCTTGTTTCTTTTTCACATGGACTACTTCAGTATCTGAGGTGTCATGAATGGTGCTGAACATTTTGCAATCATCAGTAAGCATTCCCCCTTCTGACCTTGTGATAGAGTGAAGGTTATTGATGAATCAGCTGAAGATGGATAGGCCTAGGATGCTGAGGAACCCCTGCAGATCTGAACTCCAGGAGCTGAGATGACTGACCTCCAACAAGCAAAGTGTTTTCTGCCTGATTGCCATCCTTTATTGCTCAGAGGCAGTTTACAGTCCACCCACAGCATTGCTCGAATGGGTCTCGAGTCACATGTAGGCCAGATTGTTCACTACATGAACCCCAGACCTTCTTTTGAAATTTTACATTTGAATATTCCTGGGTGTGCTGTTGCTGCCAGTGTAAAAATCTTCACCAGGATGATTGCAGATTCTTTTCTATTTCAAAAAATATGCTTTATTAGTAAAAACATCTCTGTATACATATTCACAAATGCAGTTTGGTTCTGTGCACTAGAATATCAAGGAAACATACAAACATTGGAGCTTGACTCTATCCAAAAAAACCAAGGACATCTCTAACACTTACAAGAATATGTTGACATGCATTTGAGCCACTAGGAGGGTCTGATAACTGAACAGACCTCCATTTAACTTCAGCAGAATGACCTCAAATGGTGGTCTTTCCCCAATGCGCCTTGGCAGCAGCTGCCCCAAGCTTCATTGTCTCCCTCAGCACATGGTCTTGGAGCTAGGAATGTTCCAGTCTGTGACATCTGGTCAACTCCTTGTTCTGGAAGACCTGGAAATGTGGATGCCCTTCCAGTTTGGCATGTCGGAACCTTTTTTACACCAGTTGGCAGTGTGTGGGTGAATCTTTTGGTTATAGTATCTGCCCCAAGCTGCCACATGATGCAGATGTAGCCCCATAAATTTCAACTGGCACTGCAACAATGGCATTAGCTGTATCCCTGACAGAAACAGTTATTGCTCAGTTAGTTTTAGCCTGTCTATTGATCACAGACTGTCTTTCTGTCACCTTTGTGATCTTAAGCCATTTTATTGCAGATGAAGAGTTTTATGAGTCCAGCATCAAAAATGACAAGTATAAATACAGCTTCTGATCATTTCCTCTGTGGTCTCTTTATCGATCAGCCCTGACGGTTAGCAGTGTGTGGCAAGTTCCATCCATCCTTTTGTAGTGGGACAGGAATTTTGTTATTATTTTATAGAGAATCCAAGACAAGAGAAAAGAATAAGGATCATATTAAGAAGCTAAGGACCATTAGCAGGATGTTGCAACAAGTGATATAAGTGAAAGGATGCTTTACACATTAGTCTGAAATTGAACTTTCCACTACCTTATTTGGGGCATAAACTCACTTACTTTAATTGTGTTAATGTGCTCAATAATTTAATGAGAAGTTTTGGATCAAATTCACTGTGCAACCTTAGGCCCTAAGAGTTTGACTAAGTTTCCAAAGTATGCGATAAATATGGTATGCTGTTGTGGGGCTGTTGAAACTTTTTTTTATCCATTTGAGTCATGTTGGGTGTGGTTCTTAGGCTGCCATTCTTCATGTGTGAACAAATCCAGAGTGATTGGATGTCAGGTAGTGTTGTGGTAAGGTGTGATAATTGACTTCAGTGCCTCCGGGCTAAATAAAGAGAAAGAAAAATAGCCATGAATAGTCTTGTTATTCTTAAGTCAGTGAAAAACCCTTGGGGTATGGTATCCTTTCATTTGACAGTTACAAGAATTAGTTACAGAGCAGAATCTACTGCTCCTGCAGCTGGCAAACTTGGAGGCAGAAAGGCACTTTAATGAGGCAGGGTGATGGCATATCCTAAACCCTCTGTGTTCACCAGGATTAGGTTCTTGGTACAAAGACCATTGGTTGATCTTCCCAACCCACTGCCAATTGAGGCCCTGAAGTAGCCAATTAAGAATTACTTTAGGGCTTTAACCTAAAGATTAACCCAGCTGCAAACTGGCCTGCCATCATGCAGATTGTCAAAACCAGCCTATCATTTTTCATCCTGGGGTCATCTCCCAACCATCTCTCACATTCAACATGCCACCCCATTGACAAAACACAATGGCAAGATCCTGGAAAATGGCAACTGTCTTATCATATCTTAGGACCCTCCTCTCCCTGAATCAGGTATACCCTGGAACTCTGTGGGAAGATAGGGAAGAGATTTCTGGGCCCCTTGCTAAGATATTTGTATCATTGATAGCCACAAACGAGGTACTGGAAGACTGGAGGTTGGCTAACATAGTGCCACTATTTAAGAAAGGTGGTGAGGAAAAGCCAGGGAACTATAGATCGGTGAGCCTGACATTGATGGTGGGCATGTTGTCGGAGGGAATACTGAGGACCAGGATTTACATGCGTTTGGAAAGGTGAGGACTGATTAGGGATAGTCAACATGGCTTTGTATGTGAGAAATCGTGTCTCACCATCTTGATTGCATTTTTTGAAGTAGTAACGAAGAGGACTGGTGAGGGAAGAGCAGTGGATGTGAGCTATATGGACTTCAGTAAGGCATTTGACAAGGTTGTGCATGGTAGACTGGTTAGCAAGGTTAGATCACATGGAATACAGGGAGAATTAGTCATCCGGATACAGAACCGGCTCAAAGGTAGAAGACAGGGGATGGTGGTGGAGGGTTGTTTCTCAGACTGGAGGCCTCTGACCAATGGTATGCCACAAGGATCGGTGCTGGGTCTACTGCTTTTCAGCATTTATATAAATGATTTGGATGTGAAGGTAGGAGGGATGGTTAGTAAGTTTGCAGATAACACCAAAATTGGAGATGCAATGGACAGCGAAGAAGGTTACTTCAGAGTAAAATGGGATCTTGATCAGATGGGCCAATGGGCTGAGGAGTGATAGATGGTGTTTAATTTAGATAAATGTGAGGTGCTGCATTTTGGAAAGGCAAATGATGACAGGACTGAGACACTGAACGGTAAAGACCTGGGGAGTGTTGCTGAACAAAGAGACTTCAGAGTGCAGGTTCATAGTTCCTTGAAAGTGGAGTCACAGGTAGTGAAGAAGGCAGTTGGTGTACTTGTTTTTATTGGTCAGTACACTGAGTATAGAAGTTCGGAGGTCATGTTACACCTGTACAGGACATTGGTTAGGCCGCTATTGGAATACTGTGTGCAATTCTGGTCTCCCTGCTATAGGAAAGATGTTGTGAAACTTGAAAAAGTTCAGAAAAGATTTACAAAGATGTTGCCAAGGTTTGAGCTATAGGGAGAGGTTGAGTAGGCTGGGGCTATTTTCCCGGAAACGTCAGAGGTAGAGGTGTGACCTTATAGAGGTTTTTTAAATCATGAGGGGAATAGATAAGGAGGATAGCCAAGGTATTTTTCCCATGGTAGGGGAGTCCAAAATTAGAGGACATAGGTTTAAGGTGAGAGGGGAAAGGTTTAAAAGGGACCTAAGGGGCAACTTTTCATACAGAGGGTGGTTTGTGTATGGAATGAGCTGCCGGAGGAAGTGATGGAGTCTGGTACAATTACAACATTATCATAGAATCCCTACAGTGTGGAAGCAGGCCATTTGGCCCATCAAATTTACACTGACCCTCCAAAGAGCATCCTACCCAGACCCACACCCTACCCTATCACTGCATTTTCCACCCTAGATACTAGTGGGCAATTTAGCATAGTTAATCCATCTAACTTGCACATCTTTGGACTGTAGGAGGAATCTGGAGCACCCGGTGAAAACCCACACAGACACGGGAAGAATGTGTCAACTCCACACAGATGGTCTCCTGAGGCTGGAATCGAACCAGGTCACTGGGGCTGTGAGGCAGCAGTGTGAGCCACTGAGCCACTGTGCCACCCCACATGAGTGTATGAATAGGAAGGGGTTTGAGGGACATGGGCCAAATGCTGACATAGATGAGTTGGACTGAAGGGTCTGTTTCTGTACTGTATGTCTCTATGACTGAAGCCAAATGTAGATAATGAAATTCATCTCTGTTCCCAGTGTGTCAGCTCAGGCTTTGGCTGGCCTAGGAAAAGAGTAATTAAGGATGAGGATCTCAAACCTGAGACAAAGGCTTACTGGATCATAGAGATCCCTGTGCTGTCATATGCTTTGGACACATGGACACCCTACAGCAGTAATCTTCACATATAGGAGAAGTACTGGAAGAACCAAATGAGTTGCCCATTTAAACACTGTAAGGCCATAGACCATAAAGTATATCGGTCCATTGAGTCTGGTCCACCTTTTGATAATGGTTGAAATGTTTCTCAACCCCATTCTCCAGCCTTCTCCTCGTAACCCTTGATCTTCCTACTAATCAAAAGCCTATCCATAAAAATAAAACAATGAACTGCTGATGCTGGAAATTAGAAACAAAATCAGAAATTGCTGAAAAAACTCAGCAGGTCTGGCAGCATCTGTGAAGAGAAAGAAGGTTAAAATTTCAGGTCCAGTGACCCTTCTTCAGAACCTAGCTATCTCTGTCTTAAATACATTTCATGACTTGGACCCCACAGCCCTTTGCGGCAATGAATTACACAGATTAACCATCCTCTGACTGAAGAAATTCCTCCCCATCTCAGTTCTAAAGAGCCATCCCTTCACTCTGAGGTTGTGCCCTCGGGCCCTAGTCTGTCCTACTAAGTGGAAACATCTTCTCCACGTCCACTGTATCCAGGCCTTTCAGTATTCTGTGTGTTTCAATGAGATTCTCCTTCATCCTTCTAAACTCCATCGAGTACAGACCCAGAGTCTTCAACTGCTTCTCATATGACAAGCCCTCCATTCCAGGATCATTCTTGTAAACGTCCTCTGGACTCCTTCCAAGTCCAACACATCCTTCCTTAGATACAGAACAAACAACAATTCACAACATTCCAAATGCGGTCTGACCAGATCCTTGTACAACTTCAACAGTAAATCTCTGCTCTTGTATTCTAGCTCTCAAAATGAATGCTAACATTGCATCTGCCTTCTTAACTGGCAACTGCATGTTGACTTAAGAGCATCCTAGTCTAGGTACTGCTAAATCCCTTTGACCTTCAGATTTCCAAAGCCTTTCCCTGTTTAGAAAATGGTCTATGCCTTTATTCTTCCTACCGAAGTGGATAACCTCACACTTTCCCATGTTATATTCCATCTGCCATTACATGTTGAACCACTCTCCTAGCCTGTCTGAGTAGTTCTGCAGTCTCCTTGCTTATTCAGCATTACCTGCCACCCCATCTAACTTTGTGTTATCTGCAAACTTAACAACAATGCTCTCAGTTCCTTCATCCAGATCATCAATAGAACAGAGATAAGGAAGCATATTTTTCCCTCAAAGGACTGTGATTGTTTGGGATTCCCTTCCTCAAAAGAAAATGGATGCAGAATCTCTTTTTTAAGGCAGCGGTACAGATTCTTGATTACCAAGGGGATGAAAGTTTATCAGGTAAATGCAGGAATACTGAAGTTTAAATCAGATTAGTTGCAATATTATTGAATGATGAGCAGAACTGAAGGGCCGAGTGGCCAAATTTTGTTCCTTGTTCACTTGTTTGTGGTATCTTTTAAGATCCTCCAATTGCAGTGTTATGACAAGCAGTCTAACAAGTTTCATCTCCCAAGGCAATGTGTTAGACATTGCGTCATAGAGTCTTAGAGATTTACAGCATGGAAACAGGGCCTTCGGTCCAAGTTTTCACAAATAATCCAGTCTGATTTGCCTGCATTTGGTCCATATCCCTCCATACCCATCCCATCCACATACCTGTCCTTAAATGACAAAATTGTACTCGCCTCCACCACCACCTCTGGCAGGCCGTTCCAGACACTCACCACCCTCTGTGAGAAAAAAATTGACCCCTGGATCCTTTTGTATCTCTCCCCTCTTACCATAACCCTATGCCATCTAGTTTTACACTCCCGTACCATGGGGAAAAGCTGTTGGCTATCTACCTTATCTATGCCTCCCATGGTTTTATATATGTGCTAATCACTAAAAATCAGCTCAATTAGGCAGGGCATGCCTTCATATGCCTGTCACCAGAATCCCACAACTCACTGCTCAGTTATGGTAAATCAATTCTGGGAAGCCTGTAGAAATGCCTTTGGAATGTACTCAAAGCCTTCCTAAAGAGGTCAATAATACCTGTCAACAAATGGGACACACTGGCTTGTAACCTACCAAACAGAAGGTTCATTTAGGACTAAGGTACTACATAGATAGAGAGACTTTGTTAAAATATACAGAGGAATAGGTGTTGGAAGGAATGCACAAGCAACTCACATCTCTGCCATTTCAAGCGCCACCCGCCCTGCAGATGGCAGCGTCTGTAGGTCACGTATTGGAGTTATCATACAATTCTGAACCCACCAAACTAGGCTCCAAGCAAATCATCCTGACTCCCAAGGGTTTGCTTAAGAAGCCAAAAACATTACAACAATGTTCAGTCATAATGATTTATAACCCAGTCTTATGACTAAGCTTTTGATCACTTGTGCTAATATGTGGCTCAATGTCAAATGTCTGATAACAATTTTGTGAAGCATCTTGGTACACGTTATTATGTTAAAATGTAAATGTTATATAAATGTGAGCTGTTGCAACGTATTAGCCTTGAAGTTCTTTGGAACATACAGAAGACATGGAACATGCCATGAGAATGCAAATGCTACTCTGAAAAATTGGTATTTTGGCTACATGCTCCATAAAAAAAGTCCTGTACAAACATTCCTATGAAGGTTTCCATGTTATAATGTCTTTTACTCTGTGATGTCAGTAGGTTACATTCCACTAGGATTGGCAGAGTTAATCCGTTAATGTTATTATCTTATTAATGTCCATTAATGTTATTAATCTCCATTAACAGCTATTCGCCTTCCTAGTCAGATCATTATCCACTCCTTTGTCTGTCCAACTGTTCTTCTCTCTCTTCAGACTCTAACGTCAACTATTGTTTACTCCTTACCTTCTTCCTTCACCGTAGCTTCTGCATAAAAACCAACATTTTCCTAGCTACCATCAGTTCTGAGGAAGGGTCACCGGACCCAAAACATTAACTCAGATTTCTCTTCACAGATGCTGCCAGACCTGCTGAGCTTTTCCGGCAACTTCTGTTTTTCTTTCCGTTTTTAATCCGTTAATTGACTTATACTGGAACTAACGTTGGAAAAATGGCTTCAAACCTTTGGCATGCAGAGGTAGACCTTTTACCTCTGGTGCACAGATGCATCTTCAGTTCTGTTATTTAGCTCATCCTCCTCTCTTGGCTTTACAAGCCTCCAGTGATCATACAATACTTACAATTATACAGGGAACTGATATTAAGTACAAATGTCCATGAGACTAGAAGACGTATGAGCCATTTGACCCACTGAGTACGCTCCACCATTTGATTACGGCTCACAATTTTATATTCTTTAGTTTTGAAATTACAGCATTGGATGCAAATTTGTCTTGGCAAATGCTCGTGTTGGGCTAAATTAAAACAACAGGAACATTAGAATTTATGTTAAAGGAGCCAATTCTGATTGGATGAAATCAAAATGTTTCACTTATTTGGAGTCAGTGACAATTTGTGAGTATTATCTATCGAATTTTATTTCTGCACATGTCCACTCATAACCCAAAAATAATGCAGAAGATGATCTGCAAGCTTCCTCATGATAAGTTCGTTCACCCTCCAGAAGGCTTTCACAGCCGCTGATACAATAACAGGAGTTTTTGGATTAAGGTGTCAAATGATGTCCCACCCCTGCATCAATCTTCCATTACGCACTTACCAAGAACTGTGAAAAAGTAAGTACTAACATCGGTTAGAGGCCTGTAGGGGCCTATTTCTGACATGTCGATGATAGTTGGGGCAAGGCTCTTGCATTTTCCCAGCAGTTATGTGCTTAAATTATTTGTGTTTCCTTTCTCCAATTGTCAGTGCAGTGCAGGAAAACAAATGTTTCTATCTGAATGGTTATTAGTAATCTCTTAATTTGTCTCGCTTCATTTTTGCAAAATGGAAAATCTCTTCAGAGCATATAGTTTGTCAAAAAAATACCTAAAGCCAAGAAGTGCATGCAATATTAGTGGAGGTAGCTTTGGCACTATTTCCGAGCTGACAGATGTATTAATACATTTAAGTTAGAAACATAAGAATGCCATACGAGTTCATGAACTGGTTATATGCTGATACCACAAGGTCAATTGTTTCCACATTCAAGTATTTTCTATGTTTCTTTATAGAAGAGTGAATGAGGATAGGGGAATGCTACTTGAGAAGAAACAGCAGTCAACATTCCTGCTGCACTGCGATTTGCATTGACCCCTGATGCGAGTATGTAGATATCAGGTGAAGGTAGCATCAATCTTAGTTGTGATAGCCCTCACGGTTAAATAGCTGTCAATGCTCAGTGAAGCATAATCAATTGTAAAAAAAGTGACAGAGGGTTGCTGATAGCTGTTGAGTGCTATTAGTTATAACTTACAGGAAATTATAGGATTGAATTGAATTGAATGATTTATTGTCAATGTATTTAACAAATAAATACAGTGAAAAGCGTAATATGTCCTGGTGCCATTTTGAGTTAGAAAAGATATTAAGATATAACAAAAAAAATGAAAAAGATGTATTTGCTGTTTGTCCTATTTTCCTCCCTGCTGCTCTTGTTTTGAAACCATTGACTCTCTTGGTGAGGATTGGTTCCAATGATAGCAGTCATAATGGGTTTTGGGGACCAACCACCAGTTGCTTGAGGTTAAGGTAGTTTGCTCTTACTAATCTTCTGTTCTATTCTTTTAAACAAAACTTCAACAGGTTAGACAGTCCTCATTTCTACTCTTTTAAACAGACAGTGATTGAAATGGGGTTAAACAGCTGTATCAAAAATACAAATTAACGATCAATGGAAGCTTCAATAGGAAACAGAAACTTACTGAATCAAAATAACGTCCAGGATGATGTTGCACCGGAGACCCTGTGGTGTCCACCGGTCTGTAAAGGCCTCTATCATACCAGTGCCACTGCACGCTCCCTCACCGTGGACACCCGAGCACAGACAGGCAGGCACAACGAATCCATCCACAGCCCACTTCCATGACTGATAATGGCCAGTTTAGCGAGGTCCAGGAGCAGACCCATGAGAGGGCTGTCTGCCCCTCCCTGCCCAGGCTGCCCGTGAGTCAGCAATGTGGGGCTGAAGTGCAACCAAACATTGAGGAGCAGCCCATTCAAAAAACTAAAAAGAGGCTTCAAGTTAGGTTTAAGAGCCCCTCTAATTCTCAGCAGTGAGAATAAACCATGATGGTGTCTTATGTAACAAGGAGTAGTTTATTTATTGCGTTGAGCTTAAAATTAATGGACTATCTAACAACATCTGCAAGTTTTGTGAACTCAAATCAGTGGAATAACCACTTTCCCTAGAAAAGGATCTAATATCTTTGCCAGTGGTGATTGCCGTACTGTCTTGAGCACTTTGTGTGTGTAACCTCCACTGTTATTTGCTGCGGTGAAACTGTATCTTACTTTGATATATTCCTGAGGTGACCTATTGTTTTGCAGACATAGGATATTTTAATAATGGCTAAGTAACTAACTCTATACGTTTGCATTTGCCCCTTATACCTTGATACATTTGGATATCACAAGTCAATTTTATCAATATAGATTACTCTTTCAGAAAAGGCCATAGCAAACATGCTCTATAATCGATACTGTTATCAATTTCCATGCTAAGAACATAGCCCTACCAAAGGTTAGGCAATTCCATACAGACCACAGGACAAACCTGAAGCCTTCCTACTCTGTAATCACTCTGCCACTGTATCATTGAGCTAGGTGTTCAAGAGTGTCCATTTTCACTTTTTCTGCAAATTTGGTTTCCCTCCGTGCACCCAACAACAGGATAAAACAATTTTGCAGAAATGCTTTCTTCAAACTGGATGGATGAGTTGGACTGGAGTCATTTCTGCGCTGTAGGACTCTCTGACACCACCTTCAAGACTTCTCTTAACCAGTCTGGTGGGTGGCATCTTTCTGCTCAGAAATGCTCTTCCTTCTGCCACATGGAACAAATGGGAGGCTATGCTGCACTTGAAAAGTGGACCCTACACAGTCTAATTTTAAGGTCATTATCCATAAATATTTAGAGGGGGGTTTTATTGGAGGTTTCATGAAAGTCTTTTATGATTTCCATTGTCTACATCCCAATCCCAGTATTCCAAATTCTAATCCAGTGATTGTTCATTTGCATACCAGAGTCTAGCCAGTTTAAATATCTTTGTATGACATGTTTAAACATTCCCAATCATCCCTGTTATTAACTGTAAATAAAAACTGAGTAGTTACAAATACTTCTTTGTATATCTTACAGACTACTGGTAAAAGTGTATAATAGATGTCTAAATACCACCTAAGGGTTTTCAACAGCTCGAAGAATCCATGTCCATCTATATAAGGAATTTTACATCGTGGCACCGATTTGTATAATGGAATTCTATCCTTTGGTTCAGCTTTAGAATTTAATCAGCATTTCATGACACATCAAACCAATTTCAGAGGAGGTCAACCAAGAGTGAGTGATAGGACCCTGGCATTTTTCCCAGGGAACATAGAATCATAGATTCATCGGGTTTGAAGGCATTCTCTCCATCTCTCATTATAGAAGGAACTGGATATCACATACCTATTTGAATCCCTCAGTAATGGCCCTGTTCCAGAAAACTGGTAACTGTAAAAATTGTAATGTTCCGAATTGTTTTGGAAGTTGAAGTCTGCTAAAAATTGGTCCTCCCACCAACCCTGCTAATCCACTGACAAAGTAAATCCCTTTGGGGCATATTTCATGCCCTGACTGATTTGGACACAATACAGTGTCAAGCTGACAGACAGCTTACCCCAAAATGAACCTTGCCTCATTCTGCCACTCAGCGCTTATGCTAACCCATCCCACATATGCTGTGATGATACCGGGTGCATGTGTTGTCTGCTTGTTTATACACATGCAAACACACACACACACAAAAGTACATGAAAGGCAATGCCATGGTGGCTTGCTGAATCAGCAATTGTGGATTTGAACAATGAGCCTGGATTAACAAACTGACATTCTAAAATAAACAATGTACAGAGAACAAAGGCTGATCTCAGTCAGACCAGACTACAATATGTCTGGTTAGAGATGATCCAAAAACAACATAAGCAACTTCTGAATGTTGGTTGAAAACTGAGGATCAAAGGAGATGATCTGCAGCCTAGGGATGAGAGGTAAAAGCAGCTCTAGGAACTGAAGAGAGAAACAGTCTTGGAACAAAGTGGAGTAGCAACCCAGGAAAAACGATGAAAAATTGCACCAGAACGAGAGAAAAGGGTCAGGGATTTAGGATAAAGTAAGCCAATAAATGAGAACAAAAAAGACAATCCAGGAAAAGGAGAGTAAAAGTAGAGAGTAAGAGGAGAAATAGTAACTGAGGAGAGAGAAATGGTGCTGATTGAAGGAAAGGAGTGAAGAAATTTTAGAAAGATGAAGAAAACAAACTCTTTCTCCACATTGTGTCAATGAATAAAGATATTTGCTGGGTTCCTTGTGGAACCATAGGGAACAGAAAAGCCACAGGTTAATGAATAATTATTGTCATGATAGTGATAAAAATTTCTGACCATCATCTGATTTTAATACACTGGCCTTTTATGGTGTAAAATGGCTTTAAGGAAGAACAAAAGCCGACTTGAGATGGCTGCAGTAGTCACCTGACCAGGGTGAGCCAAATCCATGATATCATCAATAAACAAGAATCCCTCTGAACTGAAATTAACATTGTTATGAAAGGCACTTTAATTCAGATCTATGACTCCTGTTTGATTCAGACCTTTCTGGAAGTTTCATACATCACAATGAAAGCCATTTGCAAATTTTCTGATTTTCTGATGAAGGGTCTAGGACCGAAACGTCAGCCTTTCTGCTCCTATGATGCTGCTTGGCCTGCTGTGTTCATTCAGCTCTGCACCCTGTTATCTCGGATTCTCCAGCATCTGCAGTTCCTACTATCTCTGCAAATTTTTCTGTTTGAAGAAATCAATGAAGCCAGGCAAATGAATACAAGTGAACTGTATTTCAGGCAGTGAAGGAGAAGGAAAAATAGATTGGTAACACAGAACTGAATGACACTCTCTGTCTCCTTGCATTTTCTCTCAGCCTCTTGAATCGATGTCTGATGATAAGACAAATTGGTGGACCATCCATTTATGATGCGTATAACCAACTGAATGACTGAATGATACTTACAAATTTCGTCACTTCTGAATATACAGGACATCAATCAAACAACCATAGTCTCAAGTTAAAACCTAACATCTCAAGAACTCTAAGAACTTTTTGAACTGCCTGTTCTGATCTTCCATTTCGTATGAGACAGTCTCCTTTTTTTAACTTTTTAACTTTAACTGTATTTATGTGTGTGCTCATGACAGATCTTTTTCTCTCCGTTACTAGGTAATAAAATTCCTCTTTCTTACACTCAAGAAGATATTTCAGTTGGGTCCTTAGTGCTAAATGAAGTGATATAGCAGTGTGCTAAAAAAATTTAAAACCTTGTTTGCAACCAACAGAGGGGGTTAAAAGGAAAGGAGCCAAGTCATCCCTCCTCACTTGTTTGCAATTTTACGCTGACTGTATCACATTCAGAATAGACTTACATTTATATCATGCTTTTCATGACCTAGGATGGCTCAAAGTGCTTTGCAACCAATGAAGCCCTTTTAAATCATAGTCACTGTTGTATGACAGGAAATGTAGTAGCTAATTTGCACACAACATATTCCCACAAATTGAATGTGATGATTGTGAAATAACCTCTTTTTGTGAAGTTGATTAAGGAATAAATATTAACCAGAAAACCAAGGATAATTTCCCTACTCTTCTGTGAACTATTGCTGTATTTAATGCACCATTACTATCCAAGAAGACAGATGGAGTCTTCGTTTAATGTTCCATTCAGCACCTCCTACAGTGCAGCAACCCCTCGGTACTGCACTGGAGATTCAGCTTGAATTTTGGGTTCAAGTTCTAAAGTGGGACTTGCAACAAGGAGCTTGTGATTCAGAGGGGAGAGGGCTAGCAACAGAGCCATGGGTGATTATCTACAGTTTCGGGGCCTTCAAGGTGGGAAAGGAGGAATTTAGCATGAAGGGAAAAACTGGTTAACGCAATACCCGCATTCTACTGACAATCACAATCTATGTTCCATGTGAGTGCAGGTACCAGAGGCCAACATGCTCTTCTATTGAGGAGAGAAAGGAGTGAGTTTTAACAAATAAAAGCTTAGCTCATTGGTGTCATGACCATTGGGGAAATGTAATGCATTGTGTTTTGCTGAGTTATACAAAATCAGAAAAGTCCAATCAATACTGAGAGCTGAAGAAGAGTCATACTGGACTTGAAATGTTAACTCTGTTTTCTGTTCCATGGTGCTGCTGGATCTACTGAGTTTCTCCAGCATCGTCCATGTTTGTTTCAGATTTCCAGCATCTGCAGTATTTTGCCTTTAATTATTATGGTGAGTGCTACGTTGACTGACAAGGTAAGGTAAGCTGTGGATAAACTACAAATGATGAGTATCAATGTCTCAGCTGTTCATGGTTATAGAGTGACACATTGATGGAGCATCTATGCATTCCAGGTGAAGGCAGGATTAGTTTTACTGCTGAAGAAACGCATCAGGTCCAGCATTATCTGCAGAGAAAAAAAACAAAGTTAACATTTTAAGTACAGTGACCCTTTGTCTGATGTGCTGATGTTAAACGTGAACTTTGTTTTTCTCTCCACAGATGCTGCCAGATATGCTGAGTTTCTCCAGCACTTTCAGTTTTTATTTCAGATTTCATCATCTGCAGTTATTTATTTTAATTTTGGAGTTTATTGCACAATACTCAATGTTTGCTGTTTAGATTTACTGCTGAAGAAAGGTCACTTATGTGAGACACTGCAGGTACTTGATACTCAAAGAGAATCTTTATCATGTTTTGAGCACTATGATAGCTGAACGTATCATATCCCTGTGTATTTTGCTATGCATACCGCTCAAGTAAAAACACATACACGAAAGTATATAAAAAAAACCACAATGCCAAAATTCACAGAAGAGCAGACACAGCACGTGCGACTTTGAGAATTTCCACCCAGACGGCTAGAATGGCAGTTACAGATCGGAGTTTTCAGAGCTTACTGTTCCCAGAACTGAATCTACCTGAAAACTCCCCAGCCATTGGGCATGATCCCTTTAGACATCTATTGTTACAGTTTAGAATAAATGGTTTCTGATGGGTTTAAAGGAGCTGTATGTTGCATTAATGCAGACAATTGCACTCATTACCGAGTAGTGACTCAATTACACCACATTACACTGACTTGCTTCAGATCACATCGGAAAGAAGGAGGTTTATCATCATAACTTAAACTGCTTGGTGAATCCCAAGATCCAGCACTGATGAACATAATCTACTAAAATTATCTAACTGATATATAAAATGATTTTGTTCCGATTATTTTCCTACCTGAATTGAACTCAGAGAAATGAGCTGACAGCAGCATACCATTTGGCCCATTGTACTTCTGCTCGCTCATTGGAAGATAGTCCGTAATTGGTTGCAGATCCCCACTTTTTTGTCCATAAGACAGAGTAACTCATTTTCATAGAATCATAGAATCCCCACCGTATGGAAGCAGGCCATTCGGCCCATCAGGTCCACATCGACCATCCAGACCGACCGCCCTACCCTGTCCCTGTAACCTTGCATTTCCCATGGCCAATCCACCTATCCTGCGCAACTTTGGACTATGGGAGGAAACTGGAGCACCTGGAGAAAACCCATACAGACACAGGGAGAATGTGCAAACTCCACACCCTGAAGCTGGAATCAAACCCTGCCGCTGTGAAGGAGCAGTGCTAGCCCCTGAGCCATCGTGCCGTCCCACGGTAGTTTTCATCCAACTACCATTTAGAATTATTGATCAGATCAACTTTCCCACTTTTCTTGTAGTGTGTACCAATCAGAAACATAGAAACAGAAAATAAGGGCTGGGGTAGGCCATTTGGCCCTTCAAACCTGATCTACCATTCAGCATAATCATCATTGATCATCCAACTCAGTGCCCTGTTCCTGGTTTATCCTAATGACCTTTGATCTCTTTAGCCCTAAGAACTGTATCTAGCTCCTTCTTGAAAACATTTAATGTTTTCACCTCAACCGCTTCCTGTGGCAGAGAATTCCATTCTTTAGGTTGGAATATCTGCACAGAGGCTGGTATCCCATCACCAAGTCACCCTTTGTTTACTTGTTCACATTATGCTCGCTGTGGCCTAGCCAGCTCGGAGTCAGTCCCCTGAACGAGGAGATTCTAATCTTCTGGTTATATTGGTCAGCCAGGGCTTTCCCAAATCCGGTTCGTCTGATTCAGACTCTGACATGGGCGGTGTATACTGGACCATAATCCACCTCTTGTGCCCGGAGCATCTCAGGAGAGTTTCCTCCTCTTCTCCTGGTGGTAATGGTATCAAGGCTGCATCCATTTTGGAGTCTGAGGTTTGCTCGACACTAGATGGAGGGGGAGAACCTGCAGTTTCTCACAGGCCTTCTGGCTGTTGTGAGGGGCCAAGGATGTTTTGTTCCTGCCCTTTTTGCAAGATAACAGCTTTCAGGTGACCCGTGTGTTTGTTTAGGACTGTATCACTTACTCAAACTTTGTAAGTGAGGGGGCCTGACCTCACATCAACCTTGCCTCGTACCCATACAGGGCTATTTCCATGGATCCGACATCAAACTTCATCCCACGAATTAAGCTGTCTGTCTCACTTCGAGGAGGCATTTGGGCGACATTGGCATTCCTGCTGCTGTATCACCTTCCCACCCCTAGGTCTGGAAATGTCAGATTTAACCTGGTGTGGAGTCTTCTCCTGATCAGCAACTCTGCTGGAGCTATCCCTGTCGTTGTGTATGAGCTGGTCCGATAAGTGAACAGGACCTGGGACAGTTTGGTATCAATGGACGCTGTAGGCTGCCCTTTTGAATCTGCCTTCAACATTTGGACTGCTCTTTCCACTAGACCATTGGACAAAGTGGATGGTATGAAGCTGTCCTTATGTGCTGAATACCATTTGATTTTAGGAAATATTCAAATTCCCTGCTGGTAAATAACATCCCACTGTCAATGACCATTTCCAAGGCTGACCCTTCTTCAACAGCAGGTGTAAGGGTATCAAGATGGAGGCCAGGTTAGGTATGAATTTTCCGTAATATTTCACTGACCCAAGGAAAGGCCTAAGCCCCGGTACAGACATGGGAGCCGGGGCTCCTTTGATCACCCTCACTTTGTCTTTCAACAGGTGTAACCTGGTTTTGTCAACTCTGTAACCAAAGTAAGTCACTTGGGGCACCTGGAACACACATTTTTTCCATCTAAGGCATATGGCCGCCTGGGAGAAATGGTTAAGCATTGTGTCCAAGTTTTCCAAGTGATCTTCATTTGTTTTCCCAGTTATTAGCACGTCATCCAGTTAAATGACAACCTGGGGTAGCCCGTGTAAAATGTTCTCCATGGTCAGCTGGAAAAGGGTACAGGCTGATGATCCCCCAAATGGCAGTTTTTGTATATTGACATAAACCCTTATGGGTATTAATTGTAGCATACTTCAGGGACTCCTCATCCAGTTGCAATTGCAGATAGGCGTGACTCATACCCAGCTTTGTAAAGGACAGCTCCCCCAATAACTTTGTGTCCAAGTCTACTATGCAAGGGATCGGGTATTTATCCAGCTGTATAAAGCGGTTTACCGTTTGCTTAAAATCCCCACAAAGGTGAACTGAGCCATCAGGCTTCACAATCGGTATGACCGGTGCTGTCCATTCTGCAACCTGCACTGGTTTGATAATTCCTTCATTCTCCAACCTCCTGATTTCCCCACAAAACCAATGGCACCGGACAGGCCTTGTAAAATCTTGGGATTGCTTCCTGGTCAACTTGTAAAGTGGCTTTAGCCCATTTGATAGTCCCTAGCCATTCTTGAAATACTCCTGGGTATTTCACTAGGATGTCACTGAGGCAGCCATTTTCTAATTGAAAATTTTTGATCCAATCAAGGTGAACCTTTTTCAACCAATTCTGCCTCAAAAGGCTTGGGCCCCGAGCCTTTTACTACCTTCAGTGGTAACTGCACCAACTGCTTCTCATAGGAGACTGGAACCAAAGTTGTACCCTTAATTTGCAATGGATCCCCAGTGTACGTTCGCAGTCTGGCTGAGGTCTTGTGCAAGCTTAAAGGTTTGGAATCCTGAGCAAATGTTGTTAAAGACAGATTCTGAAACTACAGATACAGCTGCACCAGTATCGACCTCCATGGGAATTGGGTGACCATTTATCCAAGCAGTAATTTTAATTGGATCCAATTTAGATGTTACTAAGCAACTTAGTTGTTCCAACCCACATGTAGGGGTCTTTCCAGGGTGTGTACTCTCCTGGGTACTAGCCTGTGAGTTTCCTTACTCATGTCAGGCCTTGTAGGACTCCTTTGCTGTCTCAAGTCTGCATACCAGCAGCAACTACAGTGGCTTGCAGGCCAAAATCCCAAAAAACATTTTAGCCACTTGGCCAAGGCTTGGCTTTGTTGTAGGGATCTGCTGTGGGCTAGTCTACGGTCCCTCTGCTCAGGATATGCCCAACATGAGGCTCTGCGATTGCCTACACTCACGTGATCTTCCCCAATCTCAGTTGGGCAGGTGAGGGAGACCACTTTCATTCGGATGCCCTGAAGTTCTTATGATCCACTTGCCGCATTTTCTAATGGCAACACCAGGTGTAATGCCTGTTTGAAGTCCAGTTGGACTTCGGTTAGTAGGCGCTTCTGCATGGTTATGTCAGTAATTCCACGCTCATCGCCACTGAGATAACTGCACAGAGGCTGGTGTCCTGTCACCAAGTCACCATTTGTTGACTTGTGCACAGTACAGCTCGGAGTTGGTCACCTGAACTGAGGAGATTCTAATTTCCTGGTTATATTGGTCAGCCAGGGCTTCCCTGATCTGCCCAGGTTAACAACCCCAGTAAATGACCTCGTAGTCAACCAGGTCAACCTGGTTCAAATCACTACATGGGTGAAGAAATTTCTCTTCATCTCCATCCTAAAATGTCTGTGCTGTTCTCTTAAACTGTGATCCCTGGCCCTAAACTCTCCAGTCATCAGGAACATCCTCCCTGAATTTACCATGTCTAGTTCCATTAGAATTATAGATCCTAGCGATTGGCTGAGTTGAGAACATTTCTCCTCATCTCAGCTCCAGATAGTTTGCTGATGATTTTGAATCTTTGATGTCTGGTTATTGACCCACAAGCCTGAGGGAATAGTTCTCTATCCATTCTGTCAAAGGTTCCCATTATCTTGAAAATCTTTACTTGGCCACCTCTTAACAATTCCTTTTCGGACCCTCAGCTTATGTCTTCAAATAAACTTGGTGGACTATGACCTGGTGTCGTGTGATTTCTGAACGGTCCATCCCAGTCCAACACCAGCACCTCCATATCAAGGTGAACAACTCAAAGTTTACCAAACCTTTCCTCTGAAATGAAGTCCCTCATCCCTGATAGCATCCCACTAATCATATCACAGCAACTTTTTATTTTCTTTATTCATTCATTCATGGGATGAGGGCGTCAGTGTCTGGGCCAGAAGTTTTTGCACATCCCAGAGGGCAGTTAAGCGTCAACAAAATTGATGGTGTAGTGGACAGCGAAGAAAGTTACCTCAGATCTAAAGGGCAACGTATTCACACAGAGGGTGATGTGTGTATGGAATGAGCTGCCAGAAGTGTTGGAGATGGGTACAATTAAAACATTTAAAAGGCATCTGGATGGGTATATGAATGGGAACAGTTTAGAGGGATATGGGCCAAATGCCGGTAAATGGGACTAGATTTATTTAGGATATCTGGTCGGCACGGACAAGTTGGACTGAAAGGTTTGTTTCCATGCTGTACAGCTCTATGACTCAATGACACATTGCTGTGCATCTGGAGTCACATGTAGGCAAGAACAGGTAAGGATGGAATTTTCCTTCCTTAAAAGAACATTAATAAACCAGATAGCAATGTGCAGAGCTGGATGAACACAGCAGGCCAAGCAGCATCAGAGGAGCAGGAAAGCTGTCGTTTTGGGGCTAGACCCTTCTTCAGAATTTCCTGCTCCTCTGATGCTGCTTGGCCTGCTGTGTTCATCCAGCTCTGCACCTTGTTATCTCAGATTCACCAGCATCTGCAGTTCCTACTATCTTTTAATAAACCAGATGTTTCTTTTCCCCCAACAATCAATAATGGATAATAGTTTCATGGTCATCATTAGATCCTTAATTCCAGATTTTTACTGAATTCAAATTCCATCATCTTCCTAGGCAGGATTCGAACCAGGTCCCTGGAATATTACCTGGGTATCTGAATTAACAGTCCAATGGTAATACCACTAGGCCATCACCTCCCCCTAATGATAGCTAAAAACTGATGGGTTTTGGATTCAATTAATAAATCTAGAATATAAATCTGAGTAAAGGTGACCATGAATCCATCAATAATTGTTGAAAAAAAACTATCTGATTCACTAATGTCCATTAGGGAAGGACATCTGCTGCCTATAACTGGTCTGAGTTACATATGGCTCCAGGAAAGTGGTTGACTCTTAACTGCTTTCTCAAGGGCAATTAAGAATCGGTCATGCTAGTGGTGCTCACACTCCATGAAAGAATAAATAAAAATAAATCCCTTGTACAGCTATGAATCTTATGTAAGAAGCAGTCCTCTGTTGATTTTTGCCAGTACCACTCAGAGCCTTACCAGGTATAGGCAAAAAGAACCAAATTTAGAAGGTGAGGGGCATCAAGGGAGCATGAGTTTGCTTGTGTCTGTATAATATATTCTATGCAACATTCACTTATTTGGGAATACTGCTGCCTTGGCTAATATCAGACAAAGCTTACAATTCCATACAAAGATCACATAGAATAACATGCAGTGTATTTACCCACTAACTGGGGAATGTCTGTTGTGTTATGACTCACAGTGGATGTACAACCTAACTTTACGGGACATGCTCATGATGTCATCAGTGTTTTATTGTTTCAAACCTAATTGTGTAAAGATCTCAGTCTCCATCTTACTGATCTCTGTCCTCTTGCAGGATGATATGCTGAGGGAAATGTGCTGGTAAATCTGAACTGCTAAGCTTGAGCCCAGAGACACAAGTGCCTGTGACTGTCATTTACACACATGGATACCAGGTGCTGTAATAAAGAGCATTGAATTATTCAGTGCTACATGACCAATATCTCATCCTTATGGGAGCTAGCACAAGTATCACAGTATGGTGGTGGCATTTCATCAGTATATTTTTCCACGTCTCATCATGCCGCATTCTATGTCATTTTTTGAGCAATTTGACCACAACCAAATTTAAATAGCATTTAGGATGATAAAACACAGTAGATATATTCCATTTATTACTGCAGCATCATGAATGTTGCATAATCTGAGATATTGCTCCACTCTTATTTCCCAATAATTATTCCCGTACAAATGAATTTGGCCCTTTGCTTTTACCATTGAACCAAAGGAGGTTGAGGAGAGATTTGATAGAGGTGTACAAGGTCATGTCTAGTTTGGACCAGACAGACAAAGTAAAAAAATCTTCCCATTACCTGATTCTACACAGATTGGGGAACAGTTAAAACTTTGGGCAACAGGTGCAGGGGTGAAAATAACTTTTATATGCAGTGTTGATCTGGAACTCATGGTTTTCAATAGTGCGAGTAGCAAAAATGATTCATGATATCAAAGCACTGCCTGGAAATGTGGTGGAGTCATGTTCAATTGAAGTAGTCAAGAGTGCATTGGATGATTTTTTTTTCCTTTATTCATTCACGGGACGAGGGCGTTGCTGGCTAGGCAGCATTTATTGCCCATCCCTAATTGCCCAGAGGGCAGTTAATCGTCAACCACATTACTGTGGGTCTGGAGTCACATGTAGGCCACACCAGGTAAGGATGGCAGTTTCCTTCCCTAAAGGACATCAGCGAACCAGATGGGTTTTTCCTGACAATCGACAATGGATTCACGGTCATCATTACTCCAGATATTTATTGAATTCAAATTCCACCATGTGCCATGGTGGGATTCAAACCCAGGACCTCAGATCATTATCTGGGTCTCTGGATTAACAGTCCACTGATAATACCATGAGGCCATCACCTCCCCTAACTTGGAGAGAAATGATGTGCAGGGTTATGGAAAAAGGTAAAAGATTGGCACTCAGTAATTGAACGAGGGCAGGCACAATGGGCCAAATGGCTTCCTTCCACACTGCAACAGATTTGTGAATCTGTGATTCTGGATGGACGCTTGGAACATTAGAAGTTCAGGGCTGCAAGGATAGAATGAGGGAATGGCACCGATTGGATTGCTTCACACAGAGTTGGAATAGTCTTGATAAACTGAATGCCTCTCTCCATGTCATAAATTACTTTCTGGCTCCTTTTTGCAGCTTTCACTTCAGGATATGTGTGTTTTGATAGCTGCACCTGCCTTTAAATATCAAAGCCATCATCTGGAATTTAACTGAGTTGCCATAGTAAAAGAGATAGCAACAAATACAACAATTTTGGTGCAGGATATCCTGACTTTGTGATGAATCAATTTATTCTGACGTTTTACTTAACTCTGAAATGAACTCCAACACCTCTGTTAGTGTGGCGGATGGTCAACTGAGTGAAACATCACTAGTTGGCTACATTATGGACAAGCAAGCAAGTTAAACCCTGGCTGAGTGATTAAAAGGAGTGAAAAGAAAGAAATATTTGCCTTTCAATTGCATCTTTCACAATCCCAGCACTTCCCTACACACTTTACCTCCAACTAAAGTGTTCCAATTAACAAAACGTGGTAACTAATTTGTGAACAGAAACTCCGCTACAGACCAACATGATAATAATCTATTCTAATGTAATAATCTGTTTTGTGACGTTGGATAAATATATTCAAGACACTAGTAATAACTGCCCTATTTTTCTTCAAAATATTACCATGAGACTTTTTTTTACATCCACCTGGCCAGGCAAACAGAGCCTCAAATTGACACTTCATCTAAAGGATGGAATCTCCAAAAACACAGCACCCCCTTGAAAAGTTGGTTTCGTACCAACTGAGCCATGGTTGCATTCTCAAACATGAAACAGAAAACCATGACTTAAATTCCCATTTTAGTGCATTGAGCACATAATCTAGGCAGACACAACTGAGGGAGTGCTTTACTGTCAGAAGTACTGTCTTTCAGGTGGGATGTTAAACTAAGACTTTTACCTGGCCTCTCAGGTGGATTTAAAGGACTACATAGCATTATCGTGGAGAAAACCCAGTCAGTTCTTCTGTTGTCTTAGTCCACATTTACACCTCAATCGACATGTAAGACAAGAGATCTGTTCATTTATTCCATTCACTTTGGGGGAACTTGCTTTGTCTAATTGAGCTGTTGTGTATTCTGTATTATACAGAAGTAATTACTTCAAAAAGGCTTCGCTACAAAGCACTTTGTGAGGTCATTTGTGACAATATGTAAATGCAAGCCTGTTTCACTTATTGCTGTATTTCATAGAATCCCTATAATGTGGGAACAGGCCCTTTGGCCCAACAAGTCCACACTGACCCTTACAGCATCCTACCCAGACCCATCCCTCATAGCCCACCCAACCTACAAATCCCTGAACACTATGGGCAATTTAGCATGGCCAATCCATCTAGCCTGCACATCTCCAGACTGTGGGAGGAAACTGGAGCAAACCCACACAGACATGGGGAGAATGTGCAAATGGCACACAGACAGTTGCCTGAGGGTGGAATTGAACCTGGGTCCCTGGTGCTGTGAGGCAGCAGTGCTAACCACTGAGCCACCATGCCACCCTTTATGTGATGTTTCCCTTTGCTCCCTTCCATCTGCCCTCTCTGCTTCAGTTTTGTCCGCATTCTGAGAGACTGACATAAGAACACATGAACTTGGAGCAGAAGTAGACAATTCAGCCCTGTGAGCCTGTTCCGCCATTCAATACTGATCATAGTGGATCTCATATTGGCCTCAACTCCAGTTTCCTGCCTGCTCTGCATAACTCTGCCTATTTCCTCAAATTTAGTCAATGTCCCAGCATCCACTGCACTCCAGGGCAGTGAAGTCCACAGGTCCATAAACCTTTGAGAGAAGTAAATCCTCCTCATTGTGATTTTAATTCTATTATCCCTTAGCTTAATTCTCATTCTAGATTGTCCCACATCAGGAAACATCTCTTTGTCTACTTTGTCAATCCACTTTAGAATCTTATATACCTCAACTAGATCTTCTCTCATCCTTCAAAACTCCAGACAGTATAAGCTTAAACTGCTCAATCTCTCTTCATAAGACAAGTCTTTCATCTCTGGAAGTAATCTGGTGAACCGCCTCAGAACTGCCTGCAATGCAATTACACCCTTTCTCAAAGAAAGGAATCAAAACTGTACACAGTACTCCAGATGCAGTCTCATCAATGTTGTGTATAATTGCAACAACTCTTCCCTATTTCTATTCTCCATTCCTTCAGCAATGTGTAAAAATCCCATTTGCCCTTCTTATTACCTGCAGTACCTGTGCTATAACTTACTGTGACGCATGCATGAGGAGACCCACAAGCATTTTGAAGTTTCTCTTCATCTAGATAATAAGTTGCCTTTTTATTCTTCTGACCAAAATGGAAACCTCAAACTTATCTTTGTTAAGCTCCATCTGTCAAATTTTGGCCCAATTATCTAACCTATCCATACCCATTTGTAAATTTCTTATTTCTTCATTGCAATTTACTTTCTCACCTATTTTAATGTAATCTACAAATGTGGCTACAGTACCTTCTATCCCTGCTTCCTAGTCATTAATATAGATTGTAAATAATTGGGGCTCTTAGCCCATACCCTGTGGCACTCCATTAGTTATAGCTTGCCATTCAGAAAAGACCCATTTATCGTAACTGTCTCCTTTCTGTTGGTTTGCCAATCCTCTATCCAAGCTCATTATTTCTGCAAACCCCATGTGATTTAAGCTAATGTATTAACCTCATCTGGCACTTTACCAAATGCTTTCTGGAAGTCCAGAGACACTGCATCGATATGACTCACATTATCCATTTTGCTTGTTACATCTTTGACACCTTGGGCATCAGCTTTATGAAGGAAGATCATTTTGGCTTTCTTGATGCTTCTTGCCAGAATAATTAGTTTCTCTGTTAAATGTATATTCATGGTCAATTTCCCCTACAGGATACTACCCATGAAGGAAATTGTGGATGAAGATGGTAGTGTTGAGAAAAGATGATATGTTAATGTTAAGTACCTTTTTGAAGCAATATTCTGGTTGAAAGTAAGGAAGTGTTTTCTCAGATCAAATGAGTTTATTTGTGCTCACTCCACCAATTCTTTTACATTATGTTATAGCCCTTTGTTAGTACGTGTAGACATAAAATTTGATTTTATGTATATCACAGCACATCCAAAAAAGACTTCACAGAGCAGGAAAGATGGCATAACCATGAGGGATGTGAACAAGAAATTTCAAGTGCTTAACTACTTCAAATGGACGAGAACAACACCATTTGGGGAAAGCGCAGCTAACCTCAGGACTAACATCAATCTTTCTTTTTAACATCATGTTCCTGCCTCAGTCAGAGAGCCCATGACATAATCATATAGACGTCACAGCAATTTCACCTAGATTTGAAGATTCAGGCTTGGGAATGCAACCTGGAAGAACATCCTAGAGATCCCAGTAAGTCATGATATTGTATGATTCTCACCAACACACAGAAGCACGACCATAGCTATGCAATGGGGGAAATATTGCAAGATTGAGGGTGCCTTCTTGTTGAGGAATGAAGAGGAGGAACAAGTTGTGCTGATAGAGATGTAATAATATCCTGACAGATGACAGCAATGTCTTCCTGAAATTTGGACAGATACAGCGTTGTGGCAAAACAAGTACGTAGTTCATGGCTACATCAGTCTTTTGCATGAACAATATATGATAGTTTGGATTCATCCATGAGAATCAGGTGGATTGATCGTCTAGCTGTCCACTGTGCTGGCTCAGAGGAGGTAGAGACTAACTAGTGGAGGAGGACGTGGCTTTGATTTCACTTATTGACTACCAGTGCTGACTTCTTTTTAGACCTCAGCTACACTCTGCAGCTGACTTTGCACTGTGGAGCAGATTTTCCTCTACCATTAACAGACATTTCTCAACCTGTAGATAGAACTGGTAGCACAATGGAAGATACAAGCATTCTGTGTCTGGTGCCAACCAATCTCCTTGGTCTATTATTTGAGTTTCCTTATCCTCTTGAATGTATTGCATTGAAAGCAATCTTCATATTTGCAATGGAATGAATAATAGGAAAACAAAATAAGGGGCTAAATTTTACAAAGGTTCGATGGGTCAATTTCAGCGAGCCTTAGTGACTTCCTCGCACAATGCTACACTGAGATGAAGAGGAACTTCTTCTTTCAGAGGGTAATCAGCCTGAGGAATTCTTTACCACAGAGGGCTAGTGAGGTTGGGTCATTGGTATATTCAAAGCTGAGGTAGACAGACTTTTAATCAATAAAGCAATCAAGGGTTATGGAGAAAACGTGGGAAAGTGGAATTGAGCATTATCAGATTAGCCATGATCTAATTGAATAATAGAACAGACTGAATGGGCTGAATGGTTACTGCTGCTCCTATGTCTTCTAGTCTACCACAACGCTTAGCTCATTAAATAAGCTCTCTGCATCCATAGCTTTGCTCTCATGCTGTCTTACACACAGCAGCGGTGAAACACATGCTAGAATCGAGACATTCTGGCAATCATTTTATAGGCACCGTAGTTAACAACCAGCTGCATACCATGTTAAAAGCTGCCACCCTGGTCTGAAATAGTCACCTGGTCCGTGTGGAGTCTACAGTCTGGAAGAAAGCACTTTAATACTGCAAGAATTTTAATGGCCTTCTGCACTTTGCAAGATTACTTGTCACCATCTCTGCTATCTCACAAGCACTCTATGTCCCCCACTGCAACCATCTCCCACCAAGGCTCATGATCTGACACTATCAATATTGCATGTAACAACTTCCCACAATAGCTATCACCTACTTCATTGCCGCCCAAACTGCTAACACTTCCACCCCTCTGTACTTCCTACTCATTTACTTGGGACACTTCACCACCTTTCCTGATGAAGGACTAGCCTCGTGACTGATCATATCCCATCCTCCACTTTGACTGTTCAGTGCTGTCAAACACGACAAATTGCCTGGCTATTTGTCAGCACTAAAATGCAAGGCAAAGTAGAGATGCAGTACACATCCAAGTAAATGCAAATTGAGTGAGTGATGAGAAAGCAAGCAGAGGGCCTGTTTCAATGCATGAAATGGGTTCCCGCCCTTGTGTGCAAAGTGGCCTGGCAGCAACCTTTCAACGTAAAGTGCAGTCAGTTCCAACGTGCAGTATTGTCGTGTTGAACTGTAAAGTGAGTCCCAAATGTGCCCTGATATTATGGTTAGGATGGTGATTTCCCACTGGATGGTGGATGCAGGCAGTCCCTACCTAGGGAGCATGTCCTGAGGTATTGGAAAAGTCTGGCCAAGGAGGAGGCAAGCTGCACCCACCACATTCCCAGTCAGACATTCATGTCGGGAATGTTGCCGCCTAGTTCCTCTTCATTGTCTGGGAAAATAGCCAAATGGATTTAAGGCAGGAGAAATTAGTTAATAATGAGAATGTCAACTGGCTTACCATTGCCTAAACCATCCAGAGCTTGAGAAAATTCTGCCGTGTGTTCTTTAAGAGGTCTCTTCCTAACTGATGACAGCCTTGTTAATGTTAATTTTGTATTGGAATTTTGTAAGCAAGAAACAAGGGTAACTGAATAATGTCCTCATTAAGTAATATCTCACTGCTTTATAAAGTACCTTCATATTATGCAAGAGACTTGAGTGATGTCTGTAAAAAACCAGGTGAGGAAAGGTAGTAGTGAATGAAATAATTGGAGATCTGGAAAGTTTGTGAACAGGACTACCTTCTAACTCGTTCAGCACACCCCATGATGTTTTTTTTAAGACTGGTATTGTTTAGGGCAGAGTGAACTGCCTCTACACTGCGGTAGAGACTTAAGGGCCTGACTTTGCCTTTTCCCTGCTGAGCTGCACTTCAAAGCGATTATGTAATGTAGGATCAAGGGAGGAGCACCAGTTGGAGACCGTACTCTCTGCTGTGCACTTTACCCGACCCATCAGTGCTTAACGTTGATACAGGAGGATTAATTTTATTAATTCATGTGGCATTTTGTTGCTGTAAGCTGGATACTACAGAAAATTTGGCCACCACTATTGTCAACATGCTTGGCAGCTGTACTTCATAAAGTCTACCATTGGTAATGATAGAGTTTGGGAAATGCAGAAGTCAAGAAAGGTGATATATAAATGAAAGTTCCATGTCATGGAAGGCTCAGTTGGTAGCTCTGTCACCCAGAGTCAGAAGGTTGTGAGTTCCAGCTCCACACTCAGTGCACAAAACTCTTAGTCTTAGGTTGACATTCCAGTGTAGTACTGAATGAGTGCCACACTGCTGATGTGCTGATTTAGTTTTATTTAGTTGAGATGTTCCATCTGCCCTCTCAAGTCGATGTAAAAGAACCCATGGCATTATTTTGAATAATGGTTTGGGTAGTTCTCCATGGTGTCCTCGCGAATATTTATCCCTAAACAACACCAAGATAAAGAGATTATTTGGTCACTATCACATTGCTGTGTGTGGGACTTTGATGTGTGCAGTGTGCCGTTGCATTTCCTGCAGTATGGGTGTGGAGCTAACTGGTTTGCTCGGCTTAAAAAGCAGTTCAGACTCAAATGGTCTCCTCCTATATTCTACTATTCTGAGATGAAAACAGTGACTATCAGCTACCTCCCAACATGAGAGAGAAAAGAACACTCAGTTAATTGTAAAGATCTTTGGGATCTCAGGGGCTGATGAAAGGCACTTCATAAATGCAAATTTTTTTAGAGTGTTTTACCCCTTGCTTGCAAGGTATAACAATTCTCAAAGTTCACATTGATAAATGAAAAAATAAAGAAAAGTCTCTCAATGTAAATGACAGTTAACCCTTCAAAAGAAAATATATTTAAAATGAGTCTTTGGAAGTTTTAATAACAGCTTCAGGTCACGAAAGTAGAGAAGATGGAGTCGTATATGTAACAGGGGCCTTTGACCAGCTGTTGGTTAAAATAATATTTGCAACTGGTTAAATATTACCACATGTGCATTCAGCATACTCATTTACTGAGAAACAGCATAAAAATGACGTTATGAATGTTCACGGCACAAATTAGTCATTTCTGACTAAATGCCTTGTTTGCCGATGTAACAGGAGACAGTTGAATTTGAGGTCACTTGTTGCAAATGAAATACATTCAGCAATTTTGATTTTTATGTGGTATGTAAAGGAAAATCTGGGTCATTTTCTTGACGTATTTCCAGAATTTTACCTGAGCGTAGCAGGTAAAGACAATTTCACAACTTGCATTTTAGTTACATCGAGCGAAGACAGGATTGAGCTGCATTGTGCTGGTTGTGTACTGGTTACATGACATGTTCGAACCTATGGAGTTAGGGAGGGGCAGGGCCATGGGTGGATTTAAACACAAAAATAAGTAATTTCAATTTTGAGGCATTGAAGAGCTAGCAACCATTGAAGGCCAGCAGATAGTTGCAACAAAGTGGAATTTGATGCATGGGTAACAGAAGTTTGGAGTGGTTAAAGATTTTCAAACAGCATTGAGTGAGGAGAATGGGAAGTTAAATATACACTTGCAATTGTACAGCATTTTATCCTGCTCTCTCAGGACTTTGCAAAGTATTTTACTGCCAATTTGAAGTTTAGACAAACGCAATAGCCAATTTGTACATAGCAAACTCCTGCAAACATCAAATAAGAAAGATGGAACAAAAACAAAGTTGCTGGAAAAGCTCAGCAGATCTGGCAGCATCTGTGAAGGAAAAAGCAGAGTTTACGTTTCAGGTCTGGTGACCCTTCCTCAGAACAGAAATAAGAAGCATGATTTGATTTGCTTTGATTTATTATTGTCACATAACCTAGGTACAGTGAAAAGTTTTGTTTTGCATGCAGTACAAGCAGATCATACTACAAAATGCATCAGGGTAATAGAACAGAGCAAACAATACAATGTTATGGCTGCAGAGAAGGTTGCCAAACAGTGAGATCAACATTGGACCCGAAACGTAAACTCTGTTTTTTCCTTCGCAGATGCTGCCAGACCTGCTGAGCTTTTCCAGCAACTTCTGTTTTTGTTCAAGATAAACCACAGGAATGTTCAAGACTGAGGAGAGAGATCTTCCAGTTCGCTGGTCAACATTTCTCCTTGAATGCAACCACCAAATAAAATCAATGACCTGTCCATTGCCTCCAGGAAGCGAGATGGAGGGCAAACCCCTGCCTACATCAACTGAGCTGAGGTGGAGATGGTGGAGACCATCAAATTCCTAGGGGTAATGATCACCAACAATCTGTCCTGGACCACCCACATTGATGTGATGGTCAAGAAAGCCCACCAATGCCTCTACTTCCTCAAGAGGCTAAGGAAATTCAGCAAGTCCATAAAGTCTCTTACCAAGTTTTATAGATGCACCATAGAAAGCATTCTATCCGGATGCATCATGCCTTGGGATGGCAACTGCTCTGCCTCGGACCATAAGAATCTACAGAGAGTTATGACTACAGCCCGGTCCATCATGCAAGCCAACCTTCCATCCAGTGACTCCATCTATATTTCTTGCTGTCTTGGTAAGGCAGCCAACATAGTCAAAGAACACTCCCACCCCAGTTATAGTCTCTTCCAACCCCTTTCATCAGGCAGAAGATACAAAAGCTTAAACACACATACTAACAATTTCACCAAGATCTTCTTCCCCGCTGTTATTAGACTTCAAATTTCAAATTTAAAGTTGGTCTCACTCTTTGGCAACCTTCTCTGCAACCATAACATTGTATTCTTCGCTCTGTTCTATTACCCTGATGCACTTTCCGGTATGATCTGCTTGTACTGCATGCAAAATGAAACTTTTCACTGTACCTAGACTATGTGACAATAATAAATCAAAGCAAATCAAATCATGCTTCTTATTTGATGTTTGTAGGAGTTTGCTATGTGCAAATTGGCTGATGTGCTTGTCTAAACTTCAAATTGGCAGTAAAATACTTTGCAAAGTCCTGAGAGAACAGAATAAAATGCTGTACAATTGCAAGTGTATATTTAACTTCCCATTCTCCTCACTCAATGCTGTTTGAAAATCTTTAACCACTCCAAACTTCTGCTACCCATGCATCAAATCCCACCTTGTTGCAACTATCTGCTGGCCTTCAATGGTTGCTAGCTCTTCAATGCCTCAAAATTGAAATTACTTATTTTTGTGTTTAAATCCACCCATGGCCCTGCCCCTCCCTAACTCCATAGGTTCGAACATGTCATGTAACCAGTACACAACCAGCACGATGCAGCTCAATCCTGTCTTCGTCTGATGTAACTAAAATGCAAGTTGTGAAATTGTCTTTACCTGCTACGCTCAGGTAAAATTCTGGAAATACGTCAAGAAAGTGACCCAGATTTTCCTTTATACACCACATAAAAATCAAAATTGCTGAATGTATTTCATATGCAACAAGTGACCTTGAAGTCAACTGTCTCCTGTCACTGGACCTGAAACGTTAACTCTGACTTTTTCCTTCACAGACACTGCCAGACCTGCTGAGCTTTTCCAGCAACTTTGTTTTTGTTCCTGATTTACAGCATCCGCAGTTCTTTCAATTTTTATGTGGTTTATCTTACTTGGCTGGATGGCTGGTTTGCAATGCAGAGTGATGCCAACAGCATGGGTTCAATTTCCACAGGAGTACCATGAAGGCCTGCTTTTCTCCCCTTGCCTGAGGTGTGGTGATCCCTGGGTTAAACCACCAGCAGTTGTCTCTTTCTAAGGAGAGAGTAGCTGAATGGTTTGTTATGTCTGTGACAGCTTTATTTTCTGAAAACTGTTTGTCCATTCAGGGAAGTCATCATACACCTCTGGAGCAGGTGGGACTTGAACCAAGCTCATGGCTCAGAGATAGGTACGATACACTGCATGGCCTATTACAATGTGAAGTATTTTCTAATCAATCTGTTCAGGAATGTTATTACACATCTGGAGCTTCTGGCTCACTTATTCCCATGCGATCAGTGGAATTTGGAGTATTCTGCTTGCAAGTCGAATAAACATCTTCCAGCAAATGTAGTGTCTGTAGGAAAAGCAGAGGTTAAGAAACCATTGAGGCAGGATCTTGAACCCTGGGCCTTCAGATTCAAAATCTAATAGCATACTGACTAAGCCACAAGCTTGATCCTATTTGCATTAGATTGTGATTAATTTAAACAAAAACACATGCATGTCTGATTTACGCTTAATAATGATACACTGAAGAGCTCTTGTGGCACAGGAGTAGAGTTTGGAGACCTGGGTTCAAGTTCCACCTGCTCCAGAGGTTGATTAGAAAATAATATAATAACTATAGGCTGCTGTTAAACATCGTAGCAATTATGGTCTTTTGAAATAAGTACAGACCTCATCTCCGTAATGAAGAACATTTCAGGACATGCTCAGAAAAATTGTTGACATCCTTTTCATACATTTATAGTAGCTTAACCACTTCTTATTGAGATATAGTGTAATGTGGGGCTAGGAGGAGCAGGATTGCCTCTATATTGAGATGATGACTGCTGTTTGACAGATGCTCACCAGGCTGCATCAAGCTACCTGACAGATATTTGTAGCCTGCCGACATTATAATAATGAAGCCCAGGGATGAATTTAGAATGGGCTGGGCACCTTTTATCTCTACTGGGGTGTGTGTGCTAGCAGATTGCCACATTCCCTCACTGTCAATTGAATTACCAAAGGGGAACTTGAATTCACAACTTTCTGATTAAGAGATGGTGGCGCCAACGAAAGAGACATTTGCCATGTACAATCACAAAAATGACGCATGTTTATAACTAAAGCAACCTGCTTCTGCAGTAACCTGTACAACTCCGAGCTCAGAACAGGAGAATAGAAGTTCATTTTCCAAATATAAACATTCTAAACACACAAACTGTTTTCAGATAATATTAGACATGATAAGGGATAGCCAGATAACACAGGAAGTGGTGTATTCAAACCTAACTCCTCTCTTCCTAATACCGTTTATGTAAGCCTTCAACTAAAAACTCCATACCTTCTCCATCAAAAATACTGCCTACTTCCACCTCCATACCTGGCACTTATCATGCTCCCCAGACCAACTTCCCATCCTTTTTACTCTATAAACCTCAGCTCATCTGCAGCCTGTATTCCCATTCCACACTGAGTCACATCCTCATATGGCTGTTGTCATTCCTGTCTTACATTGACTCTCAGTATTCCATGAAGACCTATTTGAAATGTTTGTTTTCATATTGAAATCCCTCAATGGTGTAGTGATTGTCGCAAGGTTGACCAGGTGGACCCACAGAATATGTGTTCCCTGATTGGGGCTGTTAATCTGGTCCAATCAGGGAGGCCTGGCTGATAGATATAAACAGGAGCGTTAGAGGTTCTGCTCACTCTCAGAGCTGGCTCAGAGAAAGCTGAACCAAAATTATGTACTACGCATCTGTAAATAAAGGATGACTTGGTGACCGGAACCCGGCCTATGTGGAGTTATTTCAAATGGCATTTCTCCTGCTGAAAATTTGCAACCTCTCCTGGCCAGCCTACATCCACATCAAACTCTATCTGTTGATCTCTGATGATTGCCAGCTCCATTCATTGTCAATGGTCATTTGCCTGTTTTCTGTTTGTGGAACATGATACTGCGCAAGTGATTGTTGCCTACAAATACTACTACACTTCAAAAGTAATTAATTGGCTATGAAAGATTTTAGGACTCACTGAGGAAGTGTACTATATAACTATGAATTCTTTCCTAGTGAAACGTTTTGCTTAGATCGAAAGTCAGGGGATATAATGCATTCATTAGAATCTTGGGACTTTGAGGAAAATTCACCTTGTGGTTGAAGAAAGTGTCTAAAACTGATTGCATTTCATGTTGTTTCATAATCACAACTCTGAAGAACCTGGAGAGTTTTACTTCGTTGAAGGCAGTATATGGATGCAAATTGTTGCAATTGAGCAAAGCACTTAGATGAGAACAAGGCAAGGCATGAGAACAGACATCAGCAGCTGATGTATGGGATTCCCTTGCAAAGTCAGAGAGAGACTGGTTAGCTCAGGGACATAGTGTGTGGTAAAGCTTTGACAGACCACAGGAACAACACCCAACCTGGGTCCCTTTCAGAAATTATGCCACTAAATTACCGATCATTACATACCATGGCGAGCAATTTAAGGGTGAGGCACATGTTATTAATGAAGGAAATCCACATTTACCAGGCAGGATAAGCCCAATATTAAAAAAAAATTCCTGTAGCATTCCAGATTGATTGGGTGGGTTGGCAGGGGAATACAGGTTCCATTTTAAGCACAATGAGAAATCTGAGTGGATTGAAATTCATGAGAAGGAATATGGTATTTTACAGTTTGCATTATATGGTATTTTAGAATTGAAAACTGCCATTGCAATGTTTGTAAAGCCACAAAGTCTAATTGCTATAAATTATGAGGTTAATTAGAAATTGATTGCTGTTGGCAGGGACTAAATGCAGATTTGTGGATGATTATAAATTTTTATCACTGAGTCAGCACATACTTTCAGTATGGTCATCTGAACCAGATGCAAGGCTGTAGCAACGCACAGAGTGAGGTGGGGATGGGTTAGGTCTGGGTCAAGCACAAGTGTAATCCTCAACTGAAGTGTTGTTAGAGAGTGACCAAAAATGCAGATTTAATTAAGATCTTCTTTCAAAATTATATATTTGGTCTTATGACCATGTGAGGAGGGTTAATTGACTCCCTTTTTTTAAACCCTCCCTTGTCAGTTGCAACAATTTTTTTTTGCTTTGTTCTTTTTAGCATGTATCAATCACACTTCAATTAAATTTAATTACTCAGAACAAAAATGTGGAAGAGCTAATTCCAAGGTTTCTTCAGTGAAAAAGAGTGGAGCTTTACTACCTAATAGTCCAGAGAAAAGTAATGAAATACAAACTCCCTAACACAGACATAAATCACAGGTAAGATGCTTAAAAAGGGTGAGTGGAGCTGATGGAAAGTGTTTATATGGTCAGGAAGTTGCATTTTAAAGATTTTCTTTAAGAGTCCTTGAGTTGCAAACGTAGCCTGTATCCCAATGGTTTAGCTGTCACATGTTTCCTTAGGCTTGGCAAAGCTTGAGGATATTTTGACTTCTCAGAGAATGATATAGTTTTCCAAAGTTGACATTGATTTTTGAGATTGAGGGAGAGAGCGCAAAAAGAGATAAAAATAAAAGAGAGAGAGAGAAAGAAGCTTTCGGTATCTTTGCTGTTTTCAGTCCATTTTGCTTCCTCTCATCCTTATTGCTCAAAGCAAGCTACTGAAAAATGGCTTGTTCATACATTCTAAGTCTATCCTCATTGTCTTTTTCAAGCTGGATACTGAATATATTGAATAACTTGAAGTTATCACGCAAGTGAGAATAAATTAAGTGATGCAAATTTCTTGATTCCTCACTGAGTTTCCATGCCTCTTGACCATGTGGGTTCCTGGGATTATCAGGTGATCACAGCAGCCTTTTTAGGTTAGTAATGTCCTTTCTAAAATCATTTCAGTCCATGAAAGTTTCAGGTGTTAAAGTCAAATGACTGAAGTTGAATATTGCTTTTTCTGCAATCATCAGTTATTTCTAGATCAATTAGTATACATAATGAGAGAATTGCCTACAGACTCTGGTGTCATTACATCCTCCCAGCATAGGTGACAATGCAGTGCCTCCTCCAGAAAATGTGGTGGCCCTGCATGTCAAGTTTAGATAGGGAGATAATGGGGTAATCCTAACTTTATATTGGAAAATGCGGAAATGCTGACAATCAAAGGAGGGCTAAAGTGAGGAGAAGTGGTAGATTGTGAAGAAGGCAGAGAAGGCATAGAGGTGAGTAAGATGAAGAGAAGGAAAAGGAAAGGAAGTGGGTACAAAGAGGAGCTAGTGCTTACCTATAATGCCTTTTATTTCATTAAACTAATTGCTATTTTAACAACCTTGTAAGGTTAAGGATGAGCTAAAAATGCTGATCTTGCTAGCAATTCTCACCTTCCAAGTGTGGATAGAGTAAAATATGCTGATACATTACCCAAAACATTTAGATTAAAATCCTTTTGCAGGAATTATTGTTTAGGACTTCCCTCTTGTGTTTGTAATGCTCATTTCAGTGAGACAACTGTAGGATTCTGGTGGCCAGGTTGTGCAATCAGGAAAAAAACATTTATACGGACAAAAACCCACAGTAAGTGTGGACATGGGGGTTTGGAATATGCTAACAATTTTAACAATGTGGCAAAAGAACAGTAGGAAAGCCGGTTGAACAGATACACACATATATATCATGCGTCTGCGTATGTGTAATTCACAAATGTATAGATATATATTCCGCTACTTATTTAAACAACAGCTAATAAGGCGAGGAATTCCTGTAAAAGGTATATAAAATATCTGAAGAATTTATGGTCTTAGTACAAGAAGAGACAGCAATCTCATCCACTTCAACCATCCAGACAGCCAGAATTCTTTCCTTGCTGGTATCTTCAAACTTTCCCTTGTCAAGGTGCAACAGCCAGGAGTAAAAGGCACTTTTTAATTTTGTCAAGAGATGATAAAATGTATGCCCGTACAGCCTGTGCAACACTCTTCCCTGTTTTTTGACCTTTTCCTCATTGCTTTACTTTATTGAGAGCCGGATGCCTACAATTCTCTAGAAACTTGGGCGACCAACTAGACTGTATTATTTGCTGCTGTCCAATGAATCGAGGGATCCATATGTTTGCTGTTAGTTTCATACTTCTAAAGAAAAAGCAATCGCTGTCGAAAACTGTGATCTTAATGTAAATAGACACCTGGCACTTTTGTTATACTGTTTACTTTGATGTTGCAATGTTGGGAAACACAACCTGTTGGTGCATAGCAAGATCCTGCAAACAGCAATGAGATAGTAACCAGGTAATTTTGTGCAGTTGATCTGGATCAGAATTCACCATTCTGACCCAGAGCAGATTAGAAATTCCCTGTGTACCTTTGGAGTAGTATTTTGGATTAACTGTGGGCCAGGAGCTTTCCCAGCTGAAGCAACGTAGAAAAATGTAGGAATTCTTGAAGGCAGGAGTGGAGAAAATCAGTGCTGAATGCACATCCCAATTTTCGGCAGTAAGTATTGCATTCCCTATGTTTAAAGATTCCAAAGTTATTTTGACAGCTACCGCGAGAGGTAAGTTTGTGAGGTAATTGAGGAGGTAGGGTACCAGGTTGATGGAACTAGGGTGGCAAATGGAACAGAGGGTAGCATGCCAGGTGAGGAATAGGGTGCCAGATAAAGATTTAGGGTAGATCTGAGGTGGTGGGGGGTTTGCGTCGGCCCAGGGTGGGGGGAGCAGATTTCAGGAGGATTGTGGGGGTGACCAGTAGGGACTTGGAGGGTTTTGGGATCAGACAGGTGACGGTGATGGGCCTGGGGAAGGGGTTTGGCAGGAACTCATTAGGAGTGGCGTCGGGGATGGATGTCAATTTCTGTAAGAGATGTTGCGTGTCTCTGGGGGCTTTGGATGGTGGGGTTTCTTCATAGGTAGCCAGCACTTAGACCAGGTTCCAATTCCCCTAACGTTTTCTGGCTAACTACTTGGGGAAGTGAGTTTGAACTATCTGGAGACTGTGATCTAACTATGGGTTGCAGACTTTTTGGGAGACTTCTAAATACTGGATAATTGCCTATAGGAGTCTTATGCTTCCTGGCCATTTCCCACGGAATCGACAGTGTTGGGAATGTCTGTATGATCTCGATGTGCAACTCCAGTCTCCACTGTAGTGATGATGAGCAGGAGACCAAGGTGAACCTCCTTGCTAATCTTCAAAACTGTGGCAAGAAATCTTTTATGTTCACCTAAGAGGGCAGATTGGGCTCTTGTTCAATATCACATCTGAACTTCCAACGGTACAGGGCTGCCTTACTGGCATTGAAGCACTTTGAAAAATCTTGAAGCTATATTCCTTGATTTGTTGGCTGGTTTCCGAGCATGGTAGTAGCAATTGAAGTACCTGCTCAATACCTTCCCTTCTGCTACGAGGTGAGCAATTGGCTTTTAGTCATGTAAATACAATGCATCGTCGCTTGGATGCTTTTATTACTGAGATACAGATTGAACTATCATCAGTCCTATGCTCCTAAACTGTGGGCACCCGTGAAGGGAGGGGCCAGGCATGTCATTGGATCTGCTCCCGGGCCTGGCCAAAGTGGTCACTAGTATGTCCAGGCCATGGGCCGTGGAGGAAATCATAGTGCCTGACTACCTGTCCCCTCCATGTTACATTGTTATGTCTGCACTTGGCTGCCCACTGAGAGGGAGCATGCAGTGTCCACTGGCATGATAGAGGTCTTTAGAGACCAGTGTACACTGCTCGGGCTGGGGTACATCGCCACCCTGAGTAGTGATATTTTAGTTTAATAAGTTTCCATTCATTGTTTATAAGTTTCCATTACTCGTTTGATAATGTTTTTGTTACAGTGCCCCAGAGGGACACGTCTGCAGAATAGATTTCCTTTCAAATGCTCTGTGAACTTTAAAGGATGAGTGGGAGACCATTTGAAAACCACTTTTTAGCATTTTCACATAAAGGATTTGAAGCATCTTTGCAGCATCAAAAATGCACATTCAGCTTCCTGTAGCAATTTTGTCTATAGGTGTGAAATGTTGAAAGGCTTGGGGGTCTTTGTCTACTGACATGAATTGTCGGGAAATTTTAGTATTGACAATGATGAAATTGATTTCTTTGACTTTTCGAATGAGGGTTCATCATCCAGCTATTACTGAAACTTCTAGAAATGAAAACCTTTGCATTGCTCACCAGTGAAGCTTTATGTGAACTTGTGCTGAGTTTAGATCACAAATGACCGGTTCACTAAATTTTATGCTGATAAATTTTTCAGTGGTCAACATTGCTGTAGCTGGGATAAGAAAGCTGAATTTCAGGATTTCAGGAGGGCAGTGAAGCGAGAGATCAGTAATGCAAATAAATGTCTATGAATAAGTCTGTGTATATGTAAATGTGATTTCATCATCTGAAGTGCACACTTTTATATACTTGTTATTTTTCCGTTCCATGATGGAGTGTATGTTACTACTATGATTCTTTATTTTATCAGTTTCCTCTCCATTCTGGTCTTTTTATTTGGAGGAAATTTTCCAAAATCACACTTGTTGCCAGGAGTCATGCCTTCAAAAATGTATAACTGAAATTTAGGCGCATGATATTCCAAACATTTAAGTTAATGATTAAAAAAATCATACAAGTTACATGGCAGAATAAAAAATGGCTCACATTAAACACATCAGCCAGTCGATTTGTATTGTTATATTTCAGACAAATTGTTCAGGTGGCGATGACAGATAGGGAAAGAGTGGATGATGCATTAAAGACAGTGGAGGAGTTGAGACAGGTGGTGGGGAGATAGAGCTGAACACAGTCATCGTACAAGTGGAAACTGACATTGTACTTTTGGATGATGTCAGCCAGGGGCAGCTTTAGATGAGAATAAGAAATCAGATGGAAAACACACTTGTTCCTGACTTGGAACTGTATTGCCACTCCTTCACTGTCACCAGGTCAAAATCCAGGAACATCCCCCCTAACCTGCTGTGTGGATGTGCCTACACCACACAGCTTCTGTCAGAGAAGACACTACCTTCAAGCCAAAGAGGAATGGGCAATAAATGTTGGCACAGCCAGTAATACTCTGAGCCCATGAAGAATTAAAAAGAAAGAAGCTGCCAGAAATAGATTCTGGGGTAATCATATGTAACTGCAGGATGGAAAATCAACCATTGCACATGATTTTTGGCAAAGATTAGACAGTTATGAATGGAACCAGTTGAGTGCAATCCCAACTTGACAATGATGGAGAGGAACTGGTGAAGCATAGAGTGATCGACTTTGTCAAAGACTGCAGACAGGTAGAGAAAGATCAGGAGAGATAGTTTACCTTTGTCACCCTCACAGCAGATGCAATTTGTGACTTTGATCAGAGCTATTTCAATACTGTGGCAGGGACTGGAAGAATATGGAGATCTATGAATGATGGACAAGTTTGAAAGGCAATATTATTGGCAAGGAGTTTGGAGAGGAAAGGTGGGCTTTGAGATGGCTTGGTACGTTGCAAGAATGGGTGGATCAAGTGTTTTTTTTTTGAGTATGGGGAGAATGGTGGTTGACCTGAAGAAGAGAAGGACACTACCTGAGGAGAGAGAGGACTATTAACAATACCGGCTAGCAAAGGACTTGGAAAGCAAAGTTATGTACTTGGCAGTTCAGTAAAATAGGAAGTGGATATCATGAATAAGGTGAGCTCAGAGAGCATGAGTGGAAGTTGGAAAGTGACTAAAGAAAGATTCAGGTTCAAGATGAGGATGGGAGTGTTGGGGGAACCATTGTAGAGTAGGCTGGTATAAGAGAGAGAGAGATGACAGGGGCAACTAATTGGATGGTCTCAATCTATGTAACAAGTATATCCATGAGTTTCTTGCACTTGTTGTTGGAGGTGAGAGTGGAGGAGAAGCATCTAAGCTGACAGTTGTCAATAGATAAAAGAATCCTGTGGTCATCATTACAATGAGCCAGTTTAATGGGTAGTTTTGTTAGATGAGAATAGGATGTGGTAGTGCTTCAAACAGTGCACTCTGATCAGCCATAAAGGTGCTAGAAGATAAAAGGAATCCCTTGTTACAAAGTCACAATTTTGTTGCTTACTATGCTCAAGTGTCCTTTTCATTCAGCAGTTGATGAAATGCAGTCTGTACATGTGTGGCAGAAATATTTATAAATCTGCCACAGCTCTCAGATTTATGTCTCTCCAACCTCCACTAAGAGGGACACAGAGACTGAGGGTTGTCACTGTATCCTCTGTGTCAGTGGGCTGGACTATTTTGGAGGCTTGACGCTAGGCAAAGGAATTTAAGAAGCAGGAGTAGGCCATGGCCCCTTGAACCTGCTGTGTCCTTCATTTAGATCCTGGCTGATCTTTTACTTAACACCATTCTCATGCACTATTCCCATATCCTTTGATGTCTGTAATATCCAGAAATCGATCACTGTCTTGAACAAATTCAATGATTAAACTTCCACAGTCCTATAGGGCATAGAATTACAAAGATTCATCACTCTTTTCATGATGAATTTCCTTCTCATAGTCGTAAAATGGCCTATCTCCTTTTCTGAGACTACCTCATGATTCTAGACTCCCAAACTAGGGGAAATATCTTCCTGCCTCCACTCTATTGAGCCTGTAAGAATTTGTATATGTCAGTGCTTCTCATTCTTAACACTGGGGAAAGTATTGACTCAGTCTCCTCAATCTCTCATGAGACAATCTTGGCATCTCAGGAATTAATCTGGTGAAACTATGACAAATATATTCTTCTTTCGGTAAAGTGATCAAAACTGTACAAAACAGTTCAGTACTGCTCTATTATGTTTTTCAATCTCTTATCTTACAAAGATAAAAGCCAGATCTATGAATAATGGAGGTTTGGTTTTCACCCTATGGTAGCTATGCTGCTGGTGAAGGGTTATTGTGAGACGGATTCATCACATTTTGTCAGTGTTGGAGTGTGTGTCACTGTTGGATGGATAAATGGAGCTGTGATGAAACAGATTGTAAGTAGAAGCTGGGTACTACTGAATGTTTACGGGGTGTGACATGCGATGTAATGGAAAATAATTAAAAGAACAGCGTAAAAGGAATAAAGTTCAAAGATCACCTCCTCAGCTACTTCTCAGCACTTCAGCTTAGTGACAGTAGAAGATTTCTTGTATCGACTCCTGGGGAAAAGCCCTCCGCTTCTTCCTGTCCCGCAGGCCCGACCAGTCCCCCTCCACTGACACCCTCATCCGCTTAGCCGAACTCGTCCTCACACTCAACAACTTCTCTTTCAATTCCTCCCACTTCCTACAGACAAAGGGGGTAGCCATGGGTACCCGCATGGGCCCAAGCTACGCCTGCCTCTTTGTAGGTTACGTGGAACAATCCCTCTTCCGTACCTACACCGGCCCTAAACCCCACCTCTTCCTCCGTTACATTGATGACTGTATCGGCGCCGCCTCGTGCTCCCACGAGGAGCTCGAACAGTTCATACACTTCACTAACACCTTCCACCCCAACCTTAAATTTACCTGGACCATCTCTAACACCTCTCTCCCCTTCCTAGACCTCTCTGTCTCCATATCGGGCAACCACCTCGAAACCGATATTCATTTCAAGCCCACCGACTCCCACAGCTACCTAGAATACTCCTCCTCCCACCCACCTTCCTGCAAAAATGCTATCCCCTATTCCCAATTCCTTCGCCTCCGCCGCATCTGCTCCCAGGATGAGGCATTCCACTCCCGTACATCTCAGTTGTCCTCGTTTTTCAAGGACCGTAACTTCCCCTCCTCGGTGGTCGAGAACGCCCTCAACCGTGTCTCCCACATCTCCCGCACCTCATCCCTCACACCCCGTCCACGCAATAAAAACCAAAAAAGAATCCCCCTCGTCCTCACGTACCACCCCACCAACCTCCGGATCCAACGCATCATCCTCCGACACTTCCGCCATCTGCAATCCGACCCCACCACCAAAGACATCTTTCCCTCCCCACCTTTATCTGCTTTCCGGGGGGACAACTCTCTCCGTGACTCCCTTGTCCGCTCCACACTCCCCTCCAGCTCCACCACACCCGGCACTTTTCCCTGCAACCGCAGGAAGTGCTACACCTGCCCCCATACCTCCTCCCTCACCCCCATCCCAGGCCCCAAGAAGACTTTCCACATCAAGCAGATGTTCACCTGCACATCTGCCAATGTGGTATACTGCATCCGCTGTACCCGGTGTGGCTTCCTCTACATCGGGGAAACCAAGCGGAGACTCGGGGACCGCTTTGCAGAACACCTACGCTCGGTTCGCAACAAACAACTGCACCTCCCAGTCGCGAACCATTTCAACTCCCCCTCCCATTCCTCAGACGACATGTCCATCCTGGGCCTCCTGCAGTGCCACAACGATGCCACCCGAAGATTGCAGGAACAGCAACTCATATTCCGCTTGGGAACCCTGCAGCCCAATGGTATCAATGTGGATTTCACAAGTTTCAAAATCTCCCCTCCCCCCACCGCATCCCAAAACCAGTCCAACTCGTCCCTGCCTCCCTAACCTGTTCTTCCTCCCACCTATCCCCTCCTCCCACCTCAAGCCGCACCTCCATCTCCTACCGACCAACCTCATCCCGCCCCCTTGACCTGTCCGTCCTCCCTGGACTGACCTATCCCCTTCCTAACTCCCTACCTACACTCACCTTTCCTGGCCCCATCCCCGCCTCTTCGACCTGTTTGTTTCCTCTCCACCTATCCTCTCCTCTATCCCTCTTCTATCCGCCTCCCACTCTCTCCCTATTTATTTCAAACCCCCTTCCCCTCCCCCTTTTCTGATGAAGGGTCTAGGCCCGAAACGTCAGCCTCTCTGCTCCTATGATGCTGCTTGGCCTGCTGTGTTCATCCAGCCCTGCACCT
>NC_063360.1:24472057-24548087 GCF_021869965.1 Rhincodon typus | reverse complement strand
ATATGGATGATAATGGAATAGTTTAGGTTAGATGGGCTTCAGATTGGTTTCACAGGTCGGCGCAACATCGAGGGCCGAAGGGCCCGTACTGCGCTGTAATGTTCTATGTTCTATGTATGTTCTATGAATATAAACATAGAAACAACCCCTCATCTTCTAATTCAACACTTCACACCAGTCTGGACTCAACATTGCATTCAACAAATTGAAAACTTGAAATCTGTCCCTCATTTATTTGCCATATACTGGTCTGAATTTTGTTTCTCCTGTTTTTGTATTAGCACAGAGCTGCTCATTATTCTAGCATTCACCCTGGTTCTGGATAAATGCTTTGCCTTCATGTCTCAACCATTGCACACCCCATTGCCTTTGTTCCATTATATCTCTGTCACTAATGTCTGTCACCTTCAACCTCCATGCCAGACCTCACCTTTTGTTCATCCACCCCCTTGCCTTTCTGATGGCATTTAACCCATCTCAGTTATTCAGAACAAAGACTAAAAGAGTCATCGCTTAAAGCATTAACTTTGTTTCTCTCTCCACAGATGCTGCCACAGCTGTTCAGTTTTTCCAGCACTTTCTGTTTTTATTTCCGTTTATGAGCATTTGCAGTAATTTCCTTTTATTATGACAATTCTCACAGTTTGTATCTTTGTCTATAGTACCAACATCTGATGGGCTGCCTTCAGTTCTAATTTATGGGTCTTGTTCTTATTTCACTCATCCTAATAACTCCTCCCTTACTGTGATGTTTTGGGTTTTACTCGACGTTAAAGGCATACTGTAGCTCCAAGTTCTTGTTGCCTCTCAACAAATTCGTTCTTCATCTTGATGAAAACAGCAAAAGAAATGTAAACAAACTGCGAAATACAAAATCCATCTCGAAAGGCAGAGTTGCAATAAAAAGCGTTGACGTTATCAGAACTTTTACAGGAACCAACAATTTCACTCTGACTTTGATCTCTACACCGTCTTCCTGACTGATACTGAAACACTTCTGGGTCAAGGCTTTAACACTGACCAATGCATGTATGCTGCATCTAGACTGTCATTGCAAATTTAAATTAACTTCTAAATGAGTTTATTGTGCATTCAGAAGAAGCCGCATTAATCACTCAGTATCTTCAGCATAGCATTAAGGAATCGAAACATAAGAAACTTGACAGATAAACAGCCGATTGACGTCAAGCAATCAGACCAGAATGTGTGCTTCCCTTCTCGAATATGAAGAGAAGCTGATTTCAAAATAAATTTCTTGGGTTGGCAGGCTAACCACATCAGTGTCTTGAAATATTCAGTACGTGAGGAAGTATGAGGTGGCTTTTCAAAGCCTTTTATAGTCTCTGTAACTGTTATATGCCTGACAGGCAAATGCAGTGAAATTCTTTTGAACAGATCTGATTGAAAGCTATATGCCTGCCTACAACTGTGCTGTGAATTGTGATGGACTCTGGGTGTCTCCACAAGGCAATGGCTGCATAGTATCAACGTTTCTTCGAGATGCCAGTTTATGAAATTTATACATCATTTATTTGACCTCTAATGCTTGAACTGAATTTAAATTGAACAACTGCATGATACTGAATATGATTTTCACAGAATAGTAGTGAAGGAGGTCATTCAGCCCACACTGCATCATGAAAAACCCATCAATTCGTCCCACTTCCCCTGCACTTTTCAAATCGCTCTGTAAGTTGTCTTTCCTTTTCGGGTGTGCATTCAATTCGCTTTTACAAGTTATTGCTGAATCCACTTCTACCATTATTTCGGGCTGTACGTTTCAGAAAGGAACTCACTCATCACAGAATCCCCACAGTGTGGAAGCAGGTCATTCGGCCCATCAAGTCCACACTGATCTTCTGAAGAGCATCCCACCTGGACCCACACCCCCCAATCCTATCCCTGTAACCCTGTATTATCCATGGCTAATCCATCTAGCCTGCACATCTCCCTCAAACAATATCACAGACATTAAGCACATTATCAGGACACTACCACATACCACTCCATGAAAGATATTTCCCCTTGTCTCTGTCCTGAGTTATTTTCTCAGTTATTACAATACATCATTTTACTGTGTTGGATAACGATCAGAAGTATAAATCCTGACCAATTGTCGACTTCCTGACCAATTGTCGACTTTCTGAGCAATGAAACAACAGCCAATGAAGGAACATAGTTGTGGCCCTGCCCACCAGTTGGAAAATCAATCAGAACCTTGAGTTGCCTTGGAACAGAAAGCACAATGCAATGACCACAAAAGCAGGCACTTGCCTGGAGACATTTGGGGCTTCCCATCAGATTAAGCTCCCCAGTAGAGTGGAAATCCTGCCCCGAGAGCTGTCAACTAATCAGAGGCCAGCAGCTCCCCACTACTGGCAGCACCACTGGGAGTGATGGCTACCAACACAAACACACGGGAACTATCATCAGGGATCATTGCCAGATCCTTGGACAGCGGAAGATAAGGCAAAGTGGGGGGTGGGGGGGAGCCGGGTGAGGGTGTAACTCTTGAGAACAAGGTTGGGGGATGCAAGGACAATGGGATGGCTTTCAGTGGGTCTCTCCACTTCATGATGCTACGTTCCTTGGTCAAGGCATTGGGTGCCTGTTACACAAGGAACTCACTGTTGGGTTATTGACCAGCTTTAGGGGACATGGAAGACTCAGAGATTTATGTACCTGAGCCACTATAAAATCTAGTTGGGGTTTGGGAGAATTGGATTTGATGAATCTAATGGCCTTCTCATGGGTGTGTTTCCTGTCCCCCTCCTGCCGTTCTCTTAATGCATGACAGTTTTCCCATTGCTCCCAGACATGTGCCCACTTGTACAATTCTCCAAACTTTGTGATGGTCAGACAAGTAAACTCAACACAAACCATTAAAACACAGTATAAGGAAGGCAGATGGTTGAGGGATGCAATAACCTCTCATTCACCATGGATTCCTCAGCTGATTAAGAAAATGCTACAGATTCCTGGGCCTAGAGATTGAAAGAGTGACTCCAACTAAAGCAATGGTCAGATTCCTAAATTCCTAAGAAGAACAATTGTTTTATCAAAGATCAGGTAAGTTCACAATACTATGTAAATGGAAATAAATGAATTAGTCACTGGAGTCAATGCACGAGACCCACCTACATGAAAACAAAATCAAATGCTGCTTGCGGTACCCAGCCCAGCGTCATGCTTTTGTGTAGAGAAATGACAGATCTGTGAATCACAAGCAGCGACACCATCCAATGTTCCTATATCACCATCCCACTTCACCGCACGCCCCAACCTCAGCCCTTTCTCAGTTGTGCTGGGTATGCTCCACAGAGCAGTTGAATAAAATGTCTCATGATTGAAATGAAACAACTCTCAATCTCAACATCAACCCGCATTTAGGTAGCACCTTTCTCATAATGAAACCTCATATAGTGGGAGAAGGGGTTTCAAAGAGAAAATCGCCCCCTCAGAACCCAGGAAATAATGCCCGAGGCAAAAGAAGATGGTGGATCTTGTCAGTTGGTTGTTGGAGGGTAAAAATGGGTAGTTTGCTTCTCCTGCAGTATGCGGTAAATGAGAGACAGTTTGAATGTGCCTGATGACAACTTCTGCAGAAAGTGTGTCTAATTGCAGGTCCTGTCAGACTGCATTGATTGGTTGGAGAGGTAGTTGGACACACTTAGGAGCATTGTCATTTGGGAAAAAATGGGCTTATTAGCAGAAACCAGCATGTCTTTGTGTGGGGGAGGTCATAGAATCATAGAGCTATACAGCATGGAAACAGACCCTTTGGTCCAACTCATTCCTGCCGACCAGATATCCAAATGGACCTCGTGCCAATTGCCAGCATTTGGCCCATATCCCTATAAACCTCTCTATTCATGTACCGATCCAGATGCCTTTTAAATGTTGCAACTATACCAGCCTCCACCACTGGCAACTCATTCCATACACGCACCACCCTCTGCGTGAAAACGTTGCCCCTTAGCTCCCTTTTAAATCTTCCCCCTCTCACCTTAAACCTACGTTCTCTAGCTTTGGAACCTCCTACCTGGGAAAAAGATCTTGGCTAGATCGTGTCTCACAAACTTGATGAAGTACTTTCAGGAAGTGACGAAGATGACAGCAGAGTTATGGATATTGTCTACATGGATTTTAGAAAGGCTGTCGACAAGGCAGACTGATACAAAAGGTGAAGTCACATGGGATCCATGGTGAGTTGATAAGGTAGATATAGAATTGGCTTGGTTATGGAAGACAGAGAGTAGCGGTGGAAGGATCCTTTTCTGACTGGAGGTCTGTGAGCAGTGATGTTACACAGGGATTAGAGCTGGAACTTCTGCTGTTTATAGTAATTATAAATGATTTGGAGGAGAATCTAGATTTTCTGGTTGATAAGTTTGTGGACAACATAAAGATTAGGGGAGTTATGGATAATGAGAATGACAGCCAGAGCAGGATATAGATAGGATGGAGACTTGTACAGAGAAATGGTAGATGGAGTTTAATCCCGACATGGAGGACGATGGGCTTGTGGCATTGTCCCTGGACTGTTAATCCAGAGACCAGTTCTGGGGGCAGTGTTTCAAATCCCACTATAGCAGATGGTAGAATTTGAATGTAATAAAATAAATCTGGAATTAAGAGTTTAACGATGACCATGAATCCATTGGCAATTGTCGGGGAATAACCCGTAAGGTTCACTAATGTCCTTTAGGGAAGGAAACTGCCATCCTTACCTGGTCTGGCATACAAGTGACTCCAAACCGACAGTGACATGGTTGACTCTAAACTGTCCTCTGGGCAATTAGAGGTGGGCAATAAGTGCTGGCCCAGACAACTTCCCGTGAATGAACAATTTTTAAAAAGTGAGGTAATGCAGTTTGGAAGGTCTAATGCAGGAGGGAAGTATACAGTAAATGGCAGAAGCCTTAGAAGCATTAACATACAGACGTGTCCAGGTGTACAGGTCCACATTTCCTTGAAAATGACAACACAAGTGGAAAAGGTGGTCAAGAAGTCATGTGGCATGCTTGCTTTAATTGGTCAGGCACAGACTATGAAAATTGGCAAGTCATTTTGCAGATATATGGAACTTTAAGCCACATTTGGAATATTGTGTACAGTTCTGGTCACCACACTACTGGAAAGATGTTGAGGCTTTGGAGAGGATACAGGAACTAGGATGTTGTTTGGTTTAGAGGGTATTAGCTATGAGGAGAGATTGGACGAACTCAGTTGGTTTTCACCTCAATGTCAGAGGCTAAGAGGAGACCCAATAGAGATTTACAAAGCTGTGAGGCATGGATTATATGGAAAATCAGAATCTTTTTTCCAGAGTAGGAATATCATTAGTAGAGGACATAGGTTTAAGGTAAAAGGTGGAAAATTTAAAGTAGATGTGAGAGATAGTTTTTTTACATGGAGGATGGTGAGTGCCTGGAATGTGCTGCCAGAAGATATGGTAGAAACTGATACAGTCGCAATGTTTAAGAGGCACCTTGACAGATACATGAATAGTCAGAGATTAGAGGGACATAGACCGCATGGAGGCAAAAGGTTTTTAGTTTAGTAAAGGCATCATGTTTGACTCAGGCTTGCTGGGCTGAAAGGCCTTTCCCTGTGCCCTGGCACTTGCTGACTTCGTCTAGAAAGGCAAAATTTGACAACATGAATTCTGGGAGCCCGTTGCCATATGGAGTGCTTTTGGAATCTAGTTTAGAAGAAGAACGGCCTTTAAATTTAGTTGACAGACTGCCTTGGTCATTGTTCACATCCGATGTCTCTTGTTGCTTTAGGTTTAATGGGAAAACAAAGGCAAGTGGACACCTTTCCACTTCTTGGGTTGACCAGCTTCTAATCAGTTACGTTATACAAAGTCTTTCCAATTTGGTGTTCTCAACAGGATGCAAAATTGTTGATATTCATTTCAGTATGATGTTCCCTATTCATGTCATAGTTGAATTACTCAATCTGATAACACTTTCTAGGTATCGACCCCATGTAAAACCACAAAGACCTGAACTGAAAATGCAAATGTGCCTCATCCTTTTCACAGCTCCCCCAGAGGTGGAGGTATCCATTTATCAGGAGCTTCTAAATACATCAGCATGTAAATAACTTGGATTAATCCCCTATTGCAGTTTAGTCCAAGGCTTTGTCAGCTGCATAGGTGTCAATGATTGATCCTCTGGTAGAAATAATGAAGCCATGGTGCCATTGATTTACAGTGGTCTGTTCTTGATATTATCTGGTTTGGTGTTTCATTCATGACTTCCTATCAATGAGACAAAAGCTGCAAAAACATTCCTTTCCAAACCTTGCAAAATTCCCACAGGAAATAGAAGAAACACCAAACAAGAAATCAAAGTTCAAAAGGGCTCATGCTTCCTTGGTCTTTGAAAGCCAGATTGTCTCTGACTGATTTTGCATTACAGTCCAACAGGTGCCTGATGTCCGTCAATACCTCACTACTCTTCAAGGGTGGTCAAAGGCAATGAGTGGCAGAAACTGTAATGTCCCTGAGGAGGGGGTGTGTTAAGAACCTTATTCTAAATTTGAGTAATGATATAGAGTTTCTCAAAACTGCTGCTCATACAGTCACTGCATTTGTTACACGACAAAAAGACAAAAGAAAAATGTGCAGTTTAGGTAACAATTTAGTACAATTATAAAATATAAAGCCCATTCACTTTCTTACTTAGTGTTCTAGCCATTCTTTTTCTGACCATAGTTGCAAGTGAGCAGCCAGATTGCATTGTATAAGCCTTGTGCTTTCAAGATGATTTTATACAAATTTGAATTGTTGATATATTTATCCAGTTTTGATGTTTTATATAAAAAGAGAATTTTTTCCCATTAGTCTCACTTTCAATATTTCCTGCCAAGTTTTCATTCTTATTAGTTTTGCACTCTGGGACATTTGATAAAACGCAATTCTTGGCACTCAGTGAAAGATCAGGCGTTTATGAAAATTGACGAATTTCTATCAGCTTTATAGGTGTAGGCAGCTGGAGTATGCCAAACTGTTGTGTTTCTTGAGATTACAATACATCTGAAGATTTATATGAATTTAAGGCTGTTTTCTCACCACCAGCGATGTGCTGCAAGGTTTGGTGCTGGGTCCACTTTTGTTCATAACCTTTAGATAAATGATTTGGATGAAAGTATAGGAATCATTGTTAGTAAATTTGCAGATGACATCAACATTGGTGATATTGTGGACAGTGAAGGTTATCTAAAAGTACAATGGGATCTTGATGAACTGAGCCAAAGAATGGCAGATGAAGTTCATTGCAGATAAATGCGAGGTGTTGCATTTTGGTAAAACAAACCAGGGCAGAACTGATGCAGTTAATGGTAGGATCCTAGGGAGTGTTGTCCCTCAGAGAGACCTAGGGGTGCAGGTACATAGTTCCTTGAAAGTGACGTCATGGGTAGACATGGCCGTGAAGAAGACGTTTGACACGCTTGGCATCATTGGTCAGAGCATTGGGTACAAGACTTGAGACATCATGTTACAGCTATACAAGACACTGGTGAGGCCCCAATTGGAGTACTGCATACATTTCTGTCTGCGCTGTTGTGGAAGGATGTTATGAATTAAACTGGAAAGGGTGCAAAAAAGATGTACGCAGGCAAATGGGACTAGTTCAATTTAGGAAACCTGGCCAGCATGGACATGTTGGGCCAAAGGGCCTGTTTCAGTGCTGTATGACTCGAGGAGAATTCGATCGGTGAATCACAAGGAGCAGATTTCAAATTCCTCTTCAGGGCTTGAACACAGAAACCAAGGCTGACATTTCAGGACTAAAGGTGCCTTTCAGCTGAGATATTAACACAAAGTCCACCTGCTTGCTTGTGTGTGTAAAAGATCTTCATTTTCAGAACAATATGAATTATTACCAAGCAATTAGTAGTTCATATTTCTGCCAATGTACCAATCTACTATGGTGAAATTGTGCCTCTGAAATGTAACTAACCCATAAAAACACAAAAGGAGGCTATTTAGACCCTCATTTAGGTGCTGCAGCATGGCTTCATGAAGAGAAAATCTTGTCTGACAAATTTATTAGAAATCTTTGAGGAGGTAACAAGCAGGATAGTTAAAAGGGAACCAGTAGCTGTTATATATTAGAATTTCCAAAAGGTGTTCACTAGGTGATGGCCTAATGGCATTGTTGGGGGAATGTTAAGCCAGAAACCTAGGCAAGGCTCTGAGGACCCAGGTTCAAATCCTGCCACAGCAGCTGGTGGAGTTTGAATTCAATGGGGAAAAAAAAAACTCTGGAATCAAGAGTCTAATGTTGACAATGGATCAGTTATTAATTGTCAGGAAAAATCCATTTGGTTCATTAATGCCTTTTAGGGAAGTAAACTGCCATCCCTACCTGGTCTGGCCTACATGTGACTCCAGACCTGCAACAATGTGGTTGACTCTTACATGCCCTCTGGGAAATTAGGGATGGGCAATAAATGTTGGCCTAGCCAGTGACACCTTCATCCCATGAATGACTGAAAAGCAAGGTACTTCATGTAAGATATTTAATAAGAGCCCCTGGTGTTAATGATTGTACATTTGCATGGCTAGGTGATTGACTCATAGAAAACAGCGAGTTGGGATAAGGGATATTTTCGGGATGGCAACCTGTAACTCATGGAGTGCCACAGGGATCAGAGCTGGGGTCACAATAATTGACCTTATATTAATGACTTGGACAAAAAAAGTGAATGTTTGCAGATGACACAAAAGTAGTTGGGAAGGTAAGTGGTGAGAATGAGCACAAAGGGTTTGCAGGGAAGCTAACAAGTGAAATGCGTCGGAAAAACTTCGCAAAAAGAGAATAATGGGGGAAATGAAAGATTGTGCACTTTGGTAGGAAGATTAGTGGAGCTGAATATTATTTAAATGAAGAAAGAGTGCAAAAAAAAACTGCAGCACAGAAGGATTTGGGTTTCGTTATGAATGAATCACAAAAAGCTAACATACAAGTTCAACAGATAATAGGGAAGGCAAATGAAATGTTAGCCTTTATTTCAAAAGGGGAGGGGAATAAATACAGGTAAGCCCGGCTAAACGGATATGTAGTTAAAGTCACAGTAGTTCCAAAGAATTATTGTCTCGTTAGAGAGAAATGGCTGTTGTGCTTTATCCTGAGCATCATCATGCCCCAGGTGAGGATCAAGGTCAAGAATGGGGGACCTTCGTGGTGAACGCAGTTGGTACAGGAATTGAGCTTGTGCTATTGTTGTAAGTCCACATTATCACCAGGGGTCCAGCCAACTGAACTAACCAATCCCAGACAGCTAAAAAAAACAAGATACTCATTAGACATTTAGAATACAAGGCACTGGCTAAACCACATCTAGAATACTGAGGCAGTTTTGGTCCCCTTATCTATCTAGCTTTCAGAACCATTGCCTTATACAACAGTAAATATATGAAACAGAAAGATAAATTGACATTGGAAGTCAGACACAGTAATGCATTGCATAGTGATCAGTGTTCCCTCTAATTTTCTTCCAGGTTGCATGGGCCTTTGGGCCCCTGCACGGTAGTGACTTCTAGAATTGGAAGTCAGCACCTTGAACAGTGGGCCAACAGAAATAGATAGCTTCTTGAAAAGTAAGAGGATCAAGGGTTATGAGGAGAAAGTAGGAGAATGGGATTGAGAAACATATTAGCTACGATTGAATGGTGCAGCAGTCTCGATGGGTCAAACGGCCTAACGTTCCTATGTCTTATGGTGTTATGTTGCCTCCCAAACTCAGTCAGGGATCACAGGGAATACTGAAATTAGGAAAAAACAGTCTGGTCTGTTTTAGGGCTCAGTGGATGGGATGGCACACTGTTGGGGTAAAATTGAGGAATCCTATCTCTTTATCCCTCTCGTCTTCAATATATCGCACACAATCATTTTTTACTGTTGACTGCAGCTGGCTGTTCAAAGTGAGAAATGCAGAAATGCCACATTAATGTTTCATATCCTGATTAAATCTATGTTTGATGAATCTAAGTTTGTCTAGTGAGATTTGGTCCATATAAAATTGAAAGATCCCAAGCATAGTTCTCAGCCTATACTGAATTATCTGATTCCCAGTTGAGGCTCCTTCATACTGTGATGTAAGAAGGGGAACATTTGACAGGACTCCCACTGATCAATATGATCGAGTCTCTTTTCTGGGAACTCATATATGAACATCAGGTGAGAACAGGAACATGCTCACCTTTGATGCTCCTATGGTTAAATTCCTTGAATGTTGCCAAAGCTTTTCATTTTGCACTTAAGAACCATCACAAGAATTCCAAATTTCAAACCATTTACAACAATTTACTCAGCAGGAGAAAAGAGTATTGATTGATTGGCAAGTCAATTCAGTTTACAAAGACTTTGACATTCAGTAAACAAAAGCCTCCCCAAGTTCCAGATAATTCAGAAGTGGTGCAAGGCTTGCACAAGTTCCTTTTTATGCAGACAGCTGGCCATGTGTATTGCTATGAGTAATCCCTATGTAAGGGTCCCCAGCTCATCATGATTTCAAATGGTATAACTCCAAATGATAATGCCTGCCTTGACTTTATACACCTCAGACAGGTTCTCTCCCAAACTTAAACATAAAAAGACAAAATGTGGATGCTGCAAATCAGAGACAAAAACACAAATTGCTGGGAAAACTCAGGAAGTCTGGCAGCATCTGTGGAAAGAAAGCTAAGTTAATGTTTCAACTCCATTGACCCTTCTTCAAAACACCTCTCAACCTTTTCTGTTCTAAGGAAAACAACCCCAGCCTATCTAGTCTCTCTCTACATGGCTGAAAGTGTGCAGCCCAGGCAACATGTCGAAACTCCTCTGGGCTAGTAAGAGTAAATGAGACAAATGATGAACTTAGTAAATTATTGCTCGCACTCATTGCCAAGGCTCACATTTCAAAATTGATTACTTCAGTGAGATTTTTGAGGATGATTGATGTCTATGGAACATCTCACAGCAAGGATTTACCATCCTGACTTTTTATCGCCACTATTGCTGCATCAAAATTCTGGAATTCACATGGACTGAAAGCATCTCACCACCATCTTCTCAAGGCAGTTAGGGATGGGCTATAAATGTTGGCCTGGCCAGTGACCCCACATCCCATGAGTGAGCAAGTGGTCATATGAATTAATAAATAAGTAAATAAAGGTGGGAGAAAGGAAATTGTTGAAAGTAAAATGAATCTGAATTCACTCAAAAGCACAATCTAAGAACATCCAATCTAGGGCACAATTTGATGTATTAAGATTTGAACTCAAGTTTACATTTTCTTCTTTTTAAAAATCCTTTCTTTGCACAGTCTCCAATTATTTGCCTAAGTATATCACAGCTAACGTTCTCAACACAATTTAGTTAACATGGTGATCTGGAAAACTAAAATACCTCTTCTGACATTCTTCACCAGATGTTACCTCATGTCCTCAGTCATTACTGAAGTGTCAGATTGCTGCCAGGGGATGGACTTTTGGTTACTGTTTGGTGCTGGGGCAATTTATGTATTCTAATACCTAGGTCTGGTCTCCAGATGCGAGTGCAGTAAAAATAAACAACAAATTCTGATATTATATTGTAACAGTCAGTATCTGAACCAGAAGTATAGATAAATATCTTTGCTTTGATCCTTCATCTTGTCTCTAGTAAAATCTACCAGGCTATAGTACAAGCAGAGAAAGCATTCAGGAAGGGTGGCATTGTGGCTCAGCAGTTAGCACTGCTGCCTCACAGCACTAGGAACCTGGGTTTGATTCCACCCGCGGGTGACTGTCTGCATGGAGTTTGCACATTCTCCCTGTGTCTGCGTGGGTTCCCTTCGGGTACCCCGGTTTCCTCCCACAGTCCAAAGATGTGTAGGGTAGGTGGATTGGCCATGCTAAATTGCCTATAATGTTCAGGGATGTGTCAACTAGGGGGATGGGTCTGGGTGGGATTCACTGAGGGTCAGTGTGGACTTGTTGGGCCGAAGGGCCTGTTTCCACACTGTAGGGATTCTATGAAGCTCAATGTTATATTCCTAGGCCTTATGGAGGCAGGCGGGTGAGTAGATTCACATTGCTCGCCAGTAGGCTGGTTTTCTGCCACCACCCCACTACCATACCCATCACTTCACCAAAGATCCTTAGAAAACATCTTCTAAATCCAGAACCACTTCCATTTGGAAGGAACAGGACTGCAGATACACTGAAATAGGACCAGCTAAAAGTTCACTTCCAAGCTTCTCACCATCCTGACTTGGAAATATCTCTCCATTTCCTTCACTGCCGCTGGGTCAAAATCCTGGAACTCCATCCCACAGGGCATTGTGGGTCAACCTGCAGCAGGTGGACTGCTACGGTTCAAGAAGGCAGCTCACCACCACCTTCTCAAGGGCAACTAGGGATGGGCAAGAAATGCCAGTCAGCTGGTGATGCCTATGTACCGTGAATTAAAATAAAAAAAAACTTGAGGCAGGTAGATAATTTAGCTCGCTCGTTGCCTCTTGAGGCCCATTGATGGAGGCTGACTAGAATTCTCCTCCAGTCTGCCTCTGTGCCCCCCTGGTGGCATCAGGGAAGAGGGCAGCTACCGGGAGATGGCAGGATGAGGCACCACTACTCCAGGCAGGCTTAGAGACCACCGGTATCTGCCTGATTTCAGCTTAGTTTCAGGTCGTCATGTTCAGAGTTCATGTCTGATCTCTAACCTTTCCCATCTCCACCAGGGAGTAAGAGCTTTATTCTTAATTTTAGATCAGAGAAAAGCATAACTAGGTGACTTTTTCCCTACATCTGACTTCATCCCTCCACTGGAGCCTGATGGCAGGATCCTGAATCCAGCAACTATTTACTTGTGCTGCAAGAATCCTGTCACAAGAATCCTGCTCCTCTGATGCTGCTTGGCCTGCTGTGTTCATCCAGCTCTACACCTTGTTATTTCAGACTCCAGCATCGGCAGTTCCTGCTATCCCTCCTGTTACATCTATTGTTTTATGAGAAAGCTCTGAGTTTCTGTCTCCAATCTGTGCAACATTTTGTTTAGAATAGACCATGGAGACATTGGTCCAGTGTACCTTGAATTTAACAAAATGAAAACTGGGCCGGAATCTCACTCTTCTGAAAATGTGACATCAGAAGGAGATAAGATCAGTTGCAATGGACCCTATGGTGAGATTGCCAGTTTAGCGTTGATTACAAAGGTTCTCACATGATGAGTAGTCACTTGTATGAGATGCTGGAGGGGGGCTATCACCTGTGGAACCACAGCCCAGCAAGGGGTCAAAGCTTTCAGAAGAGGAGGAACAAAAAAGAGACATTAAGTGAAAAAGTAGGTTTTCATGTGGATCTTGATAATACTTCAAGGTCCTTGTTAATGAAAAGGACCATACAGCAGAATCCATTTTGTTAAGGGTTATATTTTTTAGCAGGACTCTCAGTATATCTGTCAGTCAGTGTGCAACATAATAGCAGAACTTTTGGCCTATCAGAGGGTGACGTATCAAAGGTGTATCTGAATCCGAAGTGGCCAAGGACAATAGATTACATTAAAACATTTTTAACCAAATGTTTGCATTAGGGGTTTAGAGGAAGTAAAACAGCTTCCATTGAATTCAGATTGAATCTGATTGTGCAGTAGCAGGGGCTTACTGGAACAGCCACAAACAATGATGCTTCTAGATAGGCTTTTATCAGTGTGTCAGCACTCAATGCAAAGGATTATAGTTTTTACGGGTACCTCATGCAAATTTACATTAATTCAATACTTCCTGGTTAGTCTAACAAGACCTGTGAATCAAAATCTCAGGTGGGTGGGGAATCTCCAGTATGTGGCGCACATAAAATGATCTCAAAATTATTCTTTAGAAAATTGTTTATTGTTTTTTATACATACACACAATAGAAACCTACCCTACGGTCCTTTAAGAAGTAGCAGATCCACTCTAAAAATCGCTATAAACCAACTGATTATTTTACAGCCAAAAGCTGGGAGATTATTAAGATAATTACACTGTGGTAACATCACTGGACTAAATAATCCAGAGACCCAGACTAATGCCTAGAAATATGTGCTCAAATCCTACCACTGTAGCTGGCAGAACTTAAATTCAATTAATAAAACCTGGAATATAAACCCAGTGTTAGCATGTAGTAAAAAATATACCTGACTCGCTCCCACCCTTACCTTCACACTCTGGCCAACTTGCGACTCCAGATCCAAATAATTTGGTTGAATTCTAATTGCCCTCTGACATCAGTTCAAAAACAATTAGGACAGGCAGAAAATGCTGGTTTGAGCAGCAATGCCCACATTCCATGAAAAAGATTGAGGGCAAAATAATGAAAAAGTACAATGGATCCTTACATTGCAAATGTGAAGAAAAGTATGGTTATGGACCAAAATTATCCAACCTTAGCTCACATATTTTGGGTTGTTAGATTTTGCAATTTGTTTTTTCCTGTTTTCTCTTTCTTTCTTTCATGAATGCAATAACACAACGCAGTGCAGGAGATAGGTTGGCATTTGTATAGTGCCTTTCACAACCTCTGAAAATCCCAAATGCTTTCCTGCCAATGAATGTTGGCATTGTTGTAATGTAGAAAGCAAAAAACAACCAATGTGCACACAGCAAACTCCTACAAACAGTGATGGGATAATGACAAATAGTCTGCTTTTAATGATATTGATTGAGTGATAAGTCGCTGCCAGTACACTGTTCTTTCTCAAAATAGTGTCATGCAATTCTTTCGTATAGAGACCAAGCTTTTACTTAACGTCTCGTTCAAAAGACAGTGGCTCCACCAGAGCAGTACTTCCTCAGCCTTGACTAGAGCGACAATCTAAGTACTTGTGCACAAGCCTTTTGTATCCCATCACCACATCACCCCTTATTTACACATGAACAGTACGTGGACTCTGATCAGCCAGCTCAGAGCCAGTCCCCAGAGTGAGTGGAATCTCTGAGATGCTTGTTTATATCTAACAGCCCAAACTTCCTGAATGGCCCAGGTTAGCAACCCCAATCAAGGATCTCATACTCAAGGAGATCCACATGGCCAATCTCATTCCAATCACTACAGATTTGAACCAATAACTTCCGGACTCACAGGTGAGACAACAAAATTGATTGGATGTCAGTAGCATGACTGTGATTTATCCAAAAAAAATTTCTCCTGCTTCTGTAAGCTTGGATAAGAAACCACTTTGCTAGGCGTGCAGCATAACCAACCTGAATCTCATCTTCACTTTAAACCCAGCACCTCTCCTTAGCAGCACTCTGGGAGACATCTACAGTTCTTGAAGAAGGACCACAGCCACCTTCACAAAGTGATGGTTAATAAATTAGTGTACATGAGACCCCCTAACTAAAAGCAAGGCAGCAATCATTGCAGCTGACACTTTCTTCTACGGCTTCAGGTCAGTGAGGTCAATTTTAGAAGTAACGTTCAGGTAAAATCAACTGGCACTGAATCTAGTCTGAGACTGTTTTGATATCTGTACCTTGGAGCCTCAATGGATAGCTCAAACATTGGGTTTGACAAGTATGTCTTATTGACTGAGCAGATAAAGATGAAAAATAATTTACGGCATTGACAGTCTGACGCTCATCACCATTTATTCTTGGCTTGTTTGTCAGACATTTATGCTGAGATCATAGACGTTGGAAGGAAACCACGCAAATTGAGACTTAAACCTGAGCTTTCAAAAACAGATACCCCTTGTAGCCTTTAACCTTTTCACTCTTCCAGCAGATTACAGATGGTGCTTGATGCAGCAGAAACTCTGTACTGTTAGGCTATGTGAATGGAATTCAAAACTAAATATAGACTGGATAAGATAGTGCCGATGAAGTGATTTAACATTTGTGGACCTGCAACGTAAACAGTTCCTTATTAAATGATTATACTCAGATATAACTGGCAACTAATATAAATTAATATCTTCCTGATAGACATATTTAACTCAATTGATTACTCAGATTTATGCTTTAGAAAAGCTAGACTCTAACATTTATGTCAGAGGAATTCTCAAACAATTTGATCAGTACTGTTGCTCAACCATAACTTGAGTGCTATGTCTAGTTCTGGTGACAAGCAAGGAGGTCAAGCACAGCAGGTAGTACAGAAGAGTCACAGGGCTGATCATGCGTGGTGCTAAAATATCTGACTATCCAGAGAGATGACCAGGACAAGGAATTTAACAAGCAATGACATTGCAAAAAAAGCAAAATAGAAAACCAAGATCCAAATGAATAAACAGAGAATATAAAACTAAGAGTTTAACTAACAATTAAAATGGATTCCCAGGAAGAGTAATCGAGGTAAAAACCCTGGAAATGCCCAATTCTGAGGAAGGGTCACATGACCAGAAATGTTCACTCTGACCTCTCTCCACAGATGCTGCCAGACCTGCTGAGCTTTTCCAGCAATTTCCATTTTTTTTCTGATTTACAGCATCTGCAGTTCTGCCGGTTTTTATAAGGTAGAAACTCTGGCTGTATTTAAGAAATGTTTGGATCCTGCAAGGCAGTAAGGTCAAGATCTAACTGAATGGATGAATTTAGCTAGGTTAAATGGCCTTCCTCATCTATAACTATCCTGTGAATTTGTTGAAATGGCTCACTACATTCTGCATTTTATATTGAGGAGTTAGTGGGATCATTTAAGACCATAAGACCATAAGACATAGGAGCAGAAATTAGGCTATTTGGCCCATCGAGTCTGCTCTGCCATTCAATCATGGCTGATAAGTTCTTCAACCCCATTCTCCCGCTTTCTCCCCGTAACCCTTGATCCCCTTGCTAATCAAGAACCTATCTATTTCAGTCTTAAATGTGCCTCATATGCCTCACCAGAACAATATGATCTAACAAGCACTGTTAATGAGAATGTACTTTTTATCTGTTTCCCTTCTAACTTCTCTCCAGCTCTTAAAGATCTGACTCATGCTGAGGTGTGGTTCCATTCAAAACACCCAAGTAGCCTTGTTTCACCTGTGTTATTGGCAAACTATTCAAACAAAAGCAGCTAAGCTTGATCATATCCTCATTTGAAATCTATGAACATGTTTTTGCTTGCACTGGTGTCTGCCTTATGATGAGCAGCTAAGATAGTGGCTGATTTTTTTTTTTTACCTTTCTTACATCCTGAGGCTCTATATGGTAATCATCCCATCTGTTATCAGCTGCCTCAACATAAACTGGGAATTCAACCAGGCTTATTCCAGATTATCAGCATTTGCAGCATTTTACTTTTGTATTCAGTGTTTAATTTACCACCACTTCTCTTCCAGGAATGCCCACCTTAAGGAAGTTATTTCATCTCTCCAACAGGATTTAAGGTCTGTCTGAAGGTTACAGACCCTGGATCAAGAACTCTGATTCTCTCTTCATATATGCTAGCTTGACCTGGCATTTTCTATTTATCTCAGGGACTTTGCTAGTCGGGAATAGTTAAATTGCAACCGAAAAAACTGCGGATGCTGTAAATCAGAAAACAAGAACAGAAATTTCTGGAAAAGCTTAGCAGGTCCACTGAACTTTTCTAGCAATTTCTGTTTTTGTTAGTTAAATTGCACCTTCGTTTGACCACCAATTGATTTTTTTTGGAAAATCATGTATACATTCTGGCTGGAGAAGCATTTGTTTAGTTTGTCTCATCTGTGCAGACTGACACTCCATGTTGGAGCCCATACGCAGTTCCTTGTATACTGTAAACATACAGCTGACCTTCAAACCTATATGATCTCTGCACTCCCCAGTATTGCCTGATGTAAAGTAAATGCACCATGGGGTAAAACTGAGGGCTGGGTAGAGTCTGTACTTCAAAGAGAGAAAGAAACACCTCAATGCACTTTGCAATACAATGAAATGCTTTGAAATTCAGTGGAGATTGCTACTTTGAAAAATGTGGCTGCTATTATGCATGAATTAAAATTGCGTGAAAAGGCAAAGGACTTCTTAATTTCATTTTAGGTGGTGTTGAATGAAAGAGAAATGTTTACCAATAAATTGGGAGAAACTTTCTTTTAAATAGAGCTACAAGATTTTTAATCATAGAATCCCTACAGAGTAGAAGCAGACAATTTGGCCTAAGTCCACACTAACCCTCTGGAGAGCATCCCACCCAAATGCATACCCACCCCCATTTTATCCCTGTAACCCTGCATTCCCATGGCTAATCCACCTAGCCTGCACATCCCTCGACATGATGGGCAATTTAACCTGCCCAATCCACTTAACCTACACATCTTTGGACTGTGGGATGAAACTGGAGATCCTGGAGGAAACCCACACAGACACGGGGAAAACATGCAAACTACACGCAGATAGTTGCCCGAGCGTGGAATTGAACCCGGGTCCCTGGCGCTGTGAGGCACAGTGCTAACCACTGAGATGACATTTGGTTCCAAGCTGGAGAGCTTCAGTCTCATGTAAGGCTCCACTCACAGCTGACTTCTCTTCTTTATTTCAACCCTATGAGCATTGAAAATCCAAACTCGCAGTCACATTTTGTAATAGCAGCATGAATCTGGCTTGTGAAAATTGTAGCGTTGTTCCTAGTATTTGTGTTGATTTTTGTCATGCATGTCGGAGCCAATGTGGTTGTACGACATCACACGTGCGATGGGTTGAGGGTTCTGGCCCTTTCCATCGCAAAGCTTTAGCCATGGTGTTGGGCATCAGCGAAATTTTCAACCAGCTCACAGATTGTGTGGAGGACTGACACTGACCACCAGGTAACACACAGTGTAAACCCTATAATACACAGCCAGTTTAGAATTTATTCATCCATTAGAAGTGGATGCCATTGGCTAGTCCATCTCTATTGGTCAATCCCTAATTGTCCTTGAGGCAGCGTTTCCTCTCATTTCTTTTCTTCAGCACAAACATGCACTGTAAAGACATCCGGTCAGTTTTGCAATCCGTGTCAACATGCAGATCACCGTGCAAGGAATGTCAGAGCAGCTGTGAGCACACGCAGCTGTGCAGCTTAGAGAATGTATTGCTTTGAGCTGCTGTTGGATCAGCTGTCTTTTTGAACCTTAAGGGTTAGGAACGTCCACTGTGCTATGGGAATAGATTTCCAGGATTTTGATCCAGTGGCACTGATGGAACAGCAAAACATAGTTCCAAGTCAGAGTGGTTTATCACCTGGAGAGAAGCCTGCAGGTGGTGGTGTTTTCATTCAACATGGGCCCTTTCCTTCCAGGTGGTGGAGGGTGTGTGTTTGGAAGGTTCTGTCGAAGGAATCTCGTGTGTTTGGAAGGAACCTTGATGAGTTACTGCAGTGCACCTTGTAAATGGCACACACTGCTGGTATTGTGCTGCAATGGTGAATGGAATGAATATTGAAGCTGGTTACTGCAGTGTCCGTTAAGCAGGCTGCTTTTCCTGGATGTTGTTGAGCCTCTTAACTGATGTTAGAGCTGCACTCATTCAAGGTGCCTGTTTAGGCACCTTCTGGAAATGCTGCAGTGGTGTAGGCATATCCCTAGCTCTGTCAGGAAGGGAGTTCCAGGAGTTTGACCCAGTGACAGTGAAGGAGTGATGATATGTTTCCAAATGAGGAAGGTGCATAACTTGGAGGGAAATCACAGGGACACCCTTGTCCTTCGAGGTGACAGAGGTCATGGGTTTGGAAAATGTGAATATTGCTAGTGTGGCTGGAATTTATCTCCAAACCTGGTTGCCCAGGTTTGATGTAACTGAATGGCATGCTAGGCCTAATTTAGAGTGACAGTAACAGAATCACACTGGTGTGGGTGTGGGTGTTTAGCCTAGACAAGATAAAGACTCTGGCCATCTTTCCCGAAAAGGAAGTCAATTGATGCCAGCATTTAATTTCCTAATTTTTAGTTGCATTCTATTAATGTTTCCTAGATTACCAATTTTAATGGAACAACCATAGCACCTTGCAGTGTGGTATCAAATCCAATACAGTAGGATGTAATAAAGCATGTGCTCTTAATGTTTCTGAAGAAGGGTCCCGACCCAAAACGTCAACTTTTCTGCTCCTCCGATGCTGCCTGGCCTGCTGTGTTCCTCCATCTCCACACTGTATTACCTCTGACTCCAGCATCTGCAGTTCTTGATATCTCTGCTCTTAATGTCTGTTCAATAGACCCTGCTAGAAAGTGTGTGGATTCAGAATTGAGCTTTACTGTAATGTTGAATACAAAACATTATCACCCACTGCCAATACTCCCCTATCTAAATTCCTGCATGGTGAATGGCCACTGGGATGATGAACCCAGAGAGTAATCAACAATGGTTCCAGGAACAGAAGGGATGAATCTGGGAAAAATGTTTGAAAAGAAATAATAGATCTAAACATGAGATCAGTGCTCTAAGTTGACAATTGGTGCTTTCAACACAACTCAATTAGAGATAGTCAGCTAGTCATAGAGGAAATCAAGAAATCAAGAGGAAAGGTGTTGCACTGGTATGCAATCTGTGTGCAATATTAACTCACCAACACTAAGGCAAGGAAGAAAGGTAATGAACTCTTTTCATCACTGTGGACAGTCATTAAAATCTTGAAATTTTTGTCTTGAACATACGTTAGCAAAGGATTTCAATAACACTGAATCACAGAGCACATTCTACTGACTAACAAAACAACCAATAGAATGATGGAAGGCAGCCAACAGAATGAGTAAATGTTATTTGCTGAGGGGCCCATTTACAGCAAAGAAATTAGATTATCTCTATCAGGAGGTTAACTACATCTATCATGTGCATTCAATATTAATTCAAATATTTTACCCTCCAACTTATACAAACCACTGAAAGTATGAACTGTTCTTGGCAATTGGTTATTGTTTGAGTGTAAGTCTAATAATCAACTGCTTGTTCTAGTAGTTCAGCATCTGCTTCAACCAACATGAGTGAGACACACGAGCACACATACACACACACGCACACATATACACACATTCTATCTACTTCACTAGACTAGCTAATCTATCATGACAATGTTCACTCTAAGCTATACAACCATACAGAGGGTCCCCATATGCCATTTGATGTTCAGACACATTGATCCACAGTTCCAGAAGTCACTGCCATGAACAGGCCTCAGAGGTCTGCACGGTAGCAGGAAAAATAAAGGAATGTAAATCACCAGTCAAAATCTGAACACAAGACCTTCTCATCCATAAATGGCAATATTACTGCAATACACTTTGTAGAAAACAACATGAGTATTGCCCATGATTTCTTGCAGTCCAAAGGAGAACCTCATGAGCCAACCCCAGTATATGGTCCATCTCGTATCTGACTCAAGTCTTAGGTAAATATAGGAAATAGGAGCAAGTGTAGATCATAAGACCCCTCGAACCGGTTTCATAATTCAATACAATCGTGGAAGATCTTCATCGCCAACTCCACTTTCCTTCCAATTCCCCATCTCCCTTGATTCCCTGAGAATTTAGAAAACTATCAAAGCCTCATCAATTGTGCCAGAAATAAAAACAGAAAATGCTGGAGAAACTCAGCAGCTCCGGCAGCTTCTGTGGAGAAAGGAAGAGAGTTAACGTTTTGAGTTCAATCATCACTAATTTTGCTGCTGTCACCACAGGTGTTGCCAGAGCTGCTAGGTCACTCCTGCACTTTCTATTTTTATTTCAGATCTCCAACATCCACAGCATTTTGCTCTCAGATGATGCCTGACTATCAATTAACTTTTAGGTGCCATCTCAGTGCGAATCTTCAATTTCATGACGTTAATTTGATAAAGGCCACTAAACAATAATTGATGATGGCCTGCCACTCCAAAACACTACCATGTTCCCTGGCCAACATCTTTGCCTCAGGCCTACTGCAGTGCTTCAGTGAAAATCAGCACAAGCTGGAAGAACACAATCTCATTTTTCCTTTGGGGACCCAATATCAAGTTCAATAATTTTAATACCTGAACACTTTTTTCTGTGTCCTTTACCCACCCGACACCCCAAACCCTGTCATGATATGGACTGCTTTCAACACAGGCAACCCACTTTCATCTAATCATTGTCCACATTATCAGCTTTTCCCCTTCTCTGGTTTAATATCAGCCATCACTTTCTCCCCTAACTGTCGTTCTGTCTCTATGGGATCCATCTCCAACTATCCATTCACTCCTTTCCCAAACCCACTCCCTGTCATCAGCACAAATACTACCTTTTCCTAACTACTGTGAGTTCTGAAGAAGGGCCACTGGACTAAAAATGTTAACTCTGCTTTCCCTCCACAGATGCTGCCAGACCTACTGAGTTTCTCCAACAAATCTTGTTTTTGTTTCAAACAGTTATCGACTTTGACTGTCTGAAAGTCATTGCACATAAATAATGTGTTGCATGGGGTCTTTAAGAAGGCTCATTTTCCTACCTTTGGCTCATTTTTTTGTATATTTTCAGCAAAACATTTGGTGTTCTGAATCAAATGACCAATTATCAACTAGTCAGTTAAAGGTAGTTATGCTAGAAAGCTATGAAATATATGGCCTCACATGTTTTCATTCCCATTGGCAATGAATGGTGAGTTTTGGGGTCCTTATCCACACCACAGCTGGATACATTTCACATCAATAGAAGCTTTATTAATGGTGAAAGCAAGTTGCCTTTCAGTTGATAAACCCTTCTAATGGAAACCATATTTTTCGCATTCCCTCCATTAAATGGCCCAGCATACTGCCACTCATGGCAAATGAAGCTTTGTTGAGAGACTTTCATAACAAGGGGTCAGAATACAACATGTGACATATTTATTCCTATCACCACATTTATACACCAGAAACATTTATATCATAGCATTGTACATTAGAAATTGAGTGACAGCGATCCAACGAAACCTATACCACAATATCAAACTGTTATCATCTACTGTATTAACCTGACTCCACCATCAATATCACCTTATCAGTGCTTGCAATACTAAAACAACCCCTCCCAAAATGACACCCATTTGCAGTTTGTACTGATATGGTCTCATTTTCAGCATTAACGTGTCATGATCTTCAACTGCAATACATCATCTCCTGTAAGCACCAGTCTGCGACAGGTCACCATCAGTTGAAACCATGACACATGGCTGATGTCACCCTGTATCTTGCTTTAAAAAACAGATCCTTTTGCTTTAATAGTCACGTTTTAAGAGCAACCCTGACCAGCGGTTGAGATTCCACTGCTGAACATTAACCAGTTTAGCATTTCAATGCAGTGCTGAGGGAGAGTTTCAATGTCAAATGAAATGCTGTAACAAGATCCAATCTGTTTGTGCAGTTGGGCATAGAAGATTCAATCATTCTATTTAAAGAGGAACCAGCAGTTCTCGTGATGTCCTGTGTACAATCCCACCCCTGTCCGACATTAACTTCAAAACAGTTATCTTGTCAGATACAGTTTGTACAACCTTGCTGTTGTAAACTGGTTCCCACATTCACCACTTTCACAACAGTGCCTGCATCTAGAGTGTAAATCGTTGATTTAATTTTAAAAAATGTTCTTGGGATTTGGAAAACACAGAAAGACCAAATTCACTGCTCAGCCCTGGGTGTCCGGTGAAGAATATGGAGTCATAGAGTCATAGAGATGCACAGCATGGAAACCCTTCAGTCCAATTTGTCCATGCCTTCTACTTGAAATGCTATCGTTCTTGTGATGATTGAGCTCTCAGGATGTTGCTCCGTCAGAATTCCAAGACCCTGACCCAATGATAATAAAGGATCAAGAATGTATGTCCAAGTCTGAAAGGCAAATTGATTTGGAGGGGAATTTGCATGCATTGATGTCCTTATAACATTCCTGCTTTTGATGGTGGAGGTCATAAAGTTGAACACACTGCTATGGTCCTCTGGTGCATTGCTGCAGTACATCCTGAAGATTGTACATTCTACAGCCACACCACACAGTGGTGAAGGGAGTAAATATTGAGTCTAGTGACAGGGACACGAATCATGTAAGCTCCTCTTTCTTCGGTGGTGTGTGACCTTCTCAGGTGTTTTTGCAGTGGGACCTATCCAGATAAATGTTGGTCATTTCATCACAATTCTTACATATGCCTTGTAAATAGTGGAGGTAATTCGAGCACCACTGTGATGGGGCATCCAACTTCAACAATCTTCATGTAGTCCCAGTATAAGTCCAATGCAGCTTCTCACCAATAATGACCCAATGTTAGTGGGGAATGCCATCCAATGTCAATAGAAGATAATTGGGCATTTTCTTGTTAGAAATGATCATTTATGTAGTATGGATGTTGCCTGCCAACTATCAGCCCAATTCTGGATGTTACCTAGGTTCTATTGTGAATGAGTATGGGATTCTTCACTTTCAAAGCAGTTGTGGATAATGCTGAGCACTGCAGAATTGTCAGAAAGAGTTCCTCTTTCATTTCCCTTTTAGCTTTTGCAACTTGGTTGAAACTACTGGATATTGCAATGGTAATCAGTCGTTCCTCACAGTACATTATAACCCACTTACAATACACAGTTGGTGTGTGTTAGAAATGATCTTGCATAATTCATCAACATGTGAAGCACATTGTCCATTGGCCCTTGATCTCTGATCTTCTAGCATTTCCAACTAAGGCTGTCTTGAAAGAAAAACATACAAGTTAAGCTGTTTTTAGTAGATTATTCGGTAAATGTGTTACCAAATAAAATACAGAACAAGGAGTTGCAGATTCTATATTGAGCTAGTTGACCTCAACATGGTTACTTCAGAGATTTCTGCTTTGAAAAGTTTACTGTAGGTGGAGGGTACGTTTATAAATGTTATTGTCTAAAACTCAACAATTGTTTATATTTTTGACAAACAACATTTTGAACCCAAAATTTGCTTTCTGAATTTTGTCAGAATAATCAATGAGAATTGGAATTTCTTGCATTTTTCTGAGCTTTGACCTTGGGCCAGTACAGTTCAGTATTGTGCACCTGCGCCTCCGGCTTTCAGGACCTTTCATTTAGTTGGAAAGAGTTTTGGATATTGAAGTTGCAGGAGTTGGACTGGAGTCTGACTTCAACTGCTGAAATACTGAATATGCTAAAAAGGTTATAACATCATGGCAGGCAGTTTTAACATTTGCAGGGATGCCAATATTTTCTAGTAAATAAACTCTCCGGTCATCAGTTCCTTGGCTGCTTCATTTAAACATGTAGTGCCCATCCTCCCTGCTAGACTCAAAACTTTCATGATCAGCTCTCCCCTGAACTGCACAAGGTGCTGTAGGCAGCCATCTGGGAGGAATATGGTTGCGTTGGAAGTGTAAACATTGACCAGACTTCAATGGAAATCCCTACAGTTGATAGCTTAGTCTATAGAAGTCTAGAATGGCAGAAATGCGCTTGACAGGGTAGATACTGAGAGTTTGAGACAGAATTTTAATTAGTAAGGGAATCAAGGGTGATGGGGAAAGCACTGGAAAGCGAAATTGCGGATTATCAAATTAGCCATGATTTCATTGAATGATGGAACAGACTTGATGGGCTGAATGGCCTATTTCTGCTATTACATCTTATAGTCTATTGGTACAGTACCAAACATGAAAATGTAGCCTTTCTTACATAGGAACAAAGGAACAAGAGTAGGCCGTTCAGCCCCTCAAGCCTGTTCTGCTTGATCTGTGGCCTAACCCCATATCCTTTGGTCCATATCCCTTAATACCTTTGCTGAGCAAAAATGTGCCTATCTCAGATTTAAAATTAATGATGATCCAGCATCCAACGTCATTTGTGAAGAAAGTCCCAAACATCTTCCATCCTTTGTCTATAGAAGTGCTTCCTAACCTCTCTCCTGACTGGTCTGGCCCCAAATCTTGGACTATGTTTCCTGGTTCTAGAATCCCCAAACAGTGGAAATAGTTTATCCATCTTTTTCTGCTTATATCTTGAATACTTTGATGAGATCACCTTGTAACCTTCTAAATTTTGCAGAAAATAGGCCTAATTTTTATAATCTATCCTCATAACTTAACCCCTGAAGTCTAGATATCATTTTTGCAAACCTATGTTGTACTCCCTCCACGGCTGATATGTCCTTCCTAAGGTATCGTTCCCAGATCTGCTTGCAGTACTCCAGTAGGGTCTAACCAGGGTTTTGTATAGATGCAGCATAACTTCTGAATTCTTGTGCTCCAGTGCTCTGGATATAAAGGCTAGCATTCCATTAGCTTTCTTGATTATTTTCTGCACCTGTTTGTGACATTTTAAAGAGCTTCGCACCCGAATCCCCAAGTCTCTTTGGACATCCTCTGCATTTAACCTCGTACCATCTAGAAAGGAACCCAATCCATCCTTTTTCTATCCAACACATTGAACTCAATCTGTCACAGTTTTGCCCATTCATGAGTCATGTCAATATCACTCTGCAATTTAATGCTAACATCTATACCGTCTGTAATGCCACCTAACTTTGTCTTATCTGCAAATTTAGCTATATGACTTTCTGTGCTGTTATCCAAGTCATTAGCAAATAATGTAAATAACTGAGGCCCTACCACAGAACCTTGTGGAACATTACTGGGCACATCCTGCCAATTTGAGTAGGTACCCATTATCCTACATTCTGTTGTCTGCCACTCAATCAGTTTCCCAGCCATGTCAGTAGCCTGCCCTCAGTTCCATGGGCTTCCATTTTAGTTAACATTCTCTTATATGAAACTTTATCAAATGCCTTCTGGAAGTACATATAAGCAAGATCCATAGATATTCATATATCCATTACAAACCCACTGACTCCCACAGCCACGTGGGCTATACATCCTCACACGCCACTTCCTGTAAGGACTACAACATTCTCCAACATGTATATTCAGATGAGGCCAACTTCGACAAGGGAGACTCCGAAATGTCCACCTTCTTCCTCAACCGAGGTTTCCCCAGCTCCGTTGTCGACAGGGCCCTCAACCAGGTTCGACACATCTACCGCACTTCCGCCCTCACCCCTTCTCTTCTGTCCCTCAACAGTGATAGGGTTCCCCTTATCCTCACCTACCATCCCACCAGCATCCACATCCAGAAGATCATCAGACGCCATTTCCGCCACCTCCAGCAAGATGCCACCACCAGACACATATTCCCCTCCCCTCCCTTGTCTGCCTTCCGCAGGGACCGTTCCCTCCGGGACACCCTGGTCCACACTTTCTTCACCCCCAACACCTCCCCACAGTCCCTGTAATCGGTGAAGGTGCAACACCTGCCCATTTACCTCCTCCCTCCCCAGTATCCAAGGGGCCCAAACATACCTTTCAGGTGATGCAAGACTTCACCTGCACTTCCCAGAATCTAGTCTACTGTATTCGCTGCTCACAATGTGGTCTCCTCTACACTGGGGAAACAAAGCGTAGACTTAGCAACCGCTTTGCAGAACATCTACATTCTGTTTGCAAAAAAGACCCTGAACTACCTGTTGCCTGCCACTTCAATGCACCACCCTGCTCCCTGGCAAACGTCTCTGTCTCTGGTTTGCTGCAGTGTTCCAGTGAAGTCCAACGCAAGCTGGAGGAACAACACCTCATTTTCCACTTGGGAACTCTACAGCCCTCCGGACTCAATATTGAGTTCAATAATTTTAGGGCCTAAACTCTCCCATGTCCCAGCCCCCACACCACACACCAGGCCTTGTTACCACATAGCCTGCCATTACACACCCCCTGTTGTTAGTCACTAACAGTCCCCATTAACAACTATTTACCCTCCCAGACTGATCATTAGCAACTCCTTTGTCTGTCCAACTGTCTTTCTCTCTCTTTGGGCTCTATCCTATCGTTTACTCCCTACCCCACCCACCTCCCTATTTTCTGCATATAAACTGACGTTTTCCCAGCCACCATCAGTTCTGAGGAAGGGTCACCGGACCCAAAATGTTAACTCTGTTTTGTCCTTCACAGATGCTGCCAGACCTGCTGAGCTTTTCCAGCAACTTTGTTTTTGATCCATAGATATTCCCCGTCCACTGCATTTTCAATATGGCTGATAAAATATTCTATCAGGTGTATAATAGCCACTGTTTCTTGTCAATGAGTTGAAGTTAGATTAAAATAGAATACTCTAAGTAGTTTTAATCTTTGAGAATGATGCCTTTTTTTTGCTCCATTGGGAAGCACGTCTAAGAGACAGATCAGAGAGGTAAGTTTGGATAACCTTTTCAATTCATTCATTGGTTGTGGCCTTTGTTGACTAGGCTAGCATTTTGTTGCCCATTTATAATGCCCTTGAGAAGGTGATTTTGAGCCATCACCTTGAACCTCTGTAGTCCATGCAATGTAGGTACACCAGCAGTGCCGATAGGATGTGAGTTCCAAGATTTTAGCCCAGTGACAGTGACGCAATGGTGCTATTGTTGCAGCTGAGGATGGTGAGTGGCTTGAATGGGGGTGGAGTTCCCATATATCTGCTGCCCATTTCCTTCAATGTGGTAGAGGTCACAATCAATGTTACCACTAAGTTGCATGAGCTTCTCCGACATTCCAAACATGGCCATTGGCACGCTGACTTGAATCGCAGTATTGACTTCCAGTTCTGATAGGGGGGTTAAATATTGATGGTGGTAAATAGGATGTTAACAAGTGGGCTGCTTTGTCCTTGATGGTGTTGAGCTTCTTGAAGTTATTGGAACTGCACCCATCCAGGCAAGTGATGGGTATTCCATCCTAGCTTCTGCCTTATAGATAGTGGACAGGTTATGGGGAGTTTGGAAGTGAGTTGCTCACTGCAGAATTCCCCGCCTCCAACCTGCTGTCATGACCCCAGTATTTACATGGTTCCCAGAGTCTACAGGGTTTGGTCCAGCATCAGTTCCTGGTCAATGATAACCCCCAGGCTGTTGACAGTGGGGATTCAGTGATGGTAATACCATTGAATGTCAAAGGCAGATGGTTAGCATCTCTATTTTTGGAGATCAACATTGCCTGGCACTTGTGGGGTGTAAATGTTACTTGCCACTTCGCAGCCCAAGTCTGACAGTGTGTCCAGGTCTTGCTGCACATAGACATAGACTGCTTCAGCATCAGAGGAGACACAAAAGTTATGCAAGCATCAGTGAATAACTCTACTGCTGACCTTATGATGGACAGAAATTCACTGATGCTGAGGAACTTCTGCATTTAGTCACATTATAGGTATCTACAATCCTCCTTGGATCAATTTTTGCTTTGAAAAGCAGCACTAAAATGCTAGGAGAGCACCCTCAATTGATTAAACTATGAATATCTTTGAAAGGTACAAATGCCACAGATTTTCTGACAAAAAGGAATGGTTTCTGCATTAGAGTGTCTAACAGATTCTGAGAGCTGCAATCAGATAAGGACTGCACAACTTGCTCAAGCAAACTGGTAACTTATTATTTAGACTATATACATAACTACAGTTGAACTGGACTTCAGTTGAACCTTCTACCATCATGTCCCAGTCCCATGTGATCTGGCATCATCTGAGATCACAAATGATGCATATAGCCATGGACCTATCTTCTATAATTGCCCAATGCAACATTTCCAAAGAGGGATCTCATTACTGGTAGGACACCTGTGGATTAAAAGCATGATCAAAAATTGACCAATACAAAAAAAAGACACCCTACACTGTTAAAGTAATCCTTTAATCCATAGTAATCCTTTAATTCTTCTAATGTTATAAGTGCTTTAGTTTACCAAAATCCACAGGTTTCTGCCTGCCAATTTTGACAAATGGAAATTCAGGAACTGCAAATGTTTTCCAAGAAAAGCATCTGGATGGGTACATGAATAGGAAGGGTTTAAAGGGATATGAACCTAATGCTGACAAATGGGACTAGATTTATATATGATGTTTGGTCGGCATGGACAAGTTGGACTGAAGGGTTTATTTCCGTGCTGTACATGTGTATGAGTCAATGACTCTATAATAGCTCATGCACACATCAGTCTCTATTGGGAGCATTGCTTCATTGAATCATTATGGTCACATCAGATTCTAAATAACTCTGCGGCAATATCCCTTTAGGAGTTTTTCTTTGTACCAGAATAAGTGTGTGTCAATGTTGGATATACCTGCAGCTTAAGTTATGAGTGGCTGATGCCCCACTGTATTGCATTGTAACTCAGAGTTTCCAGTTGGTAGCTTTTATTTAAAATAACAATAAGGTCAGCAAATTAAGGCAAGATCATTATTTTTAATGCTGTTTAGCAACTTTTGTTAGTTTCACTCAATTGGTATGTATTCCTGGAATCTCGCAGAATTAACAATTGAACTGCTGGAAGTTGCTGAGAGCAAGAGAAAAAAATCAGCCTTGCACCAACCCTGGTCTGAAATTTTGGGCTGTATGTAGACTGTTTGATTGGATGCATGATTGGAGCTGGTGGCCAAATCATGAAGCCTCCAGGAATAATGTGCTGAGAGAAATGTTTTCCTCTACTTATAGAAATATGAAAGCCAGCAATAGTTTCCACAACCCCATTAGACCTTTAGTTCATTTTTTGTGGAGTGTGCCTGTACTGGAACAGAAACTAAAACTGCCAAAGCAAAGTGACAGTTTCTGACTATGTTTTAAATAAAATGAGTTCTGTTTAACTGTTATCCATGCCCATTTTGTTAAGTGACTTTATGAAAAAGAAAGCAGCTATCAGCCTTTCTAGGAATGTCCATATACCTTCTGGTGTAGTTCTATCTACAGCAGTCTCTGTTAATTATTGTTTATCATGTTGCTAAGGAAACCACATGCTTCAGAATCAAAGAACAATCCATTAAAACAACAACAGAAATTGCTGGAGAACCTCAGCGGGTCTGGCAGCATCTGTGAAGAGAAAGCAGAGTTAATGTTTCAGATCCAGTGACCCTTCTTCAAAACAATTTCTCAAATCTACTGGGATGGTGTGCAGGAATTGTCTTTTATTAAGTGTTAAAGAGATTTTGATAATTGGAAAGGAAGACCAGAAGACCGAGTAATGTTTAATATGTGCCAGACCGATCTGTTAAACAATAATCAGAGTTGCACACAGACTCGTTTTGTTCTTTCTTGTCTTCCAGATTATTTATTACTTTTTGATCAAATGTTGAATTTGTGGTTGTAGTTTGGGTTGCAGTTTGTTTGCAGGATGCGGTTAGTAGTTCCAGTAGAAGCTTCTACACTGTCTTTAGTGGGTAATTATACTACATGATGTGGAACTTTTATAACGTGGACAGGAACATCCTAAGTTTAATCAAGATGTATATTTTGTTCAGTGAGTTGAGTCACAATAGTGGTTAGAGTACAACTCACCAGAGTGTTCTTAGTCTGCAGAATTAGAATAACCAGTCAGAGTTTCTATTACTGATCACTGTTCCAGCTTGAGTTTGTATGGCTGGACATTGAAAGAGGACAGGGTTGAGCTCATATGCTGTGTCATAGAAAAGACTTGCATTTTTATAGAGCCTTTTGCAACCTCACAGTGTCTTAAAGTGCTTTATATTACCAATGAAGTAATCTCTGTTGTGGTATTAGAAACATTGCAGTCTTTACAAACAGCAAACTTCAACAATTTCATTCTCACCACCTGCTTATAATTGCATTGATTAAGAGATAGTGGAGATAATAGCCCTGCTCTCTTTTTGAATGATGGTACCTCAGGCCTGAGAGAACAGAGAGAGCATTGGTTTAATGTTTCATTTGAAAGACACCTCTCATAGTGTAGTATGCCATCAGTAATGCATTGGAGCTTCAAACGAAGTTTGTCGACTTGGGTCTCTGGAGTTGGACACCGAAGTACTGATATGGAGTGTCTAGGTAAACATCCATTTGCGCAGCAGGTTATCTGAGCATTCTGACCTGGCATAAGCCAGTGCCTTCAAAAGGGAAAGCCAGGAAGGGAACATGTTTTGGTTAATTGTCAGATCTCAATAATTCACACTCCAGTTCTACATGTAGGAGAGTTGAGGAAAATTTGAGTTCTTACTACAAATGTTGAGTTTGTTTCATTATAACCCCATATGTGACCTGCCTTTCATCACAAATAAATGCATTACACTCTTAGCTGACCCAGAAACAGGCATGGAAAAGCACACTTCAATTTACCGGTAATTCATGTCACTTATTTTCAGTTTTGTAACTCAATGCAATTTTTTCCTTTAAATGAGCATATTTGTCAATATGTGCTGAACGGAAAGAAAAGCTGCTTCTTTATTTTTGTTTTCTGCCACCTTGTGATGCCACTTCCAAAGAATGTGGACTGGGACCAGAACCCAATTTGGAACACCAGCACTGAACATCTCTCAGTGACATAACACTGGCACAGAGGGTCAAATGTGTTAATAATTATTTAATCTCCCCAGCTACAAGAACCCTTAAGATTTTGAAATTACGTGGTGATATGCATGTAGTTTATCCCTCTGCAGAGAATTGCTTATATGGTAGAGTCAACTTGAAAGACAGTCATCGTGAGACTCAATCTGTAAAGAGTACTTTTTTAAAATGAGGATGTGCATTGACCTAAACCGTACTTACTGTGTACTATAGTTCTCACCATACAATAACCACATCCACACTCCACACATAGGACTTCCCACACTGCCAGTTAACTTAAACTACTGTTAAATGTGGTCACTCAGCCCTATTGATCCTCACGCCTTCTGGTTACCAACTGGACTGGCTGCAAAACAGGATTCCTACTTACTGCTGAACACTTCAGGGATTGGGAAATAATTATGCATAATGGAAGGATTCTTATTTTGTTGCATAGCCAAACAGCATGAGTACCCAGACTTGGGGAAAGAAAAATCAATATTTTTTCTCCTATTCACTCACCCCAAAGGGTTAATTAAAAAGGGGGCGGGCGGAAGAAACAAATAAGTAAATTGTAGTGGGCGTTTCTTGGAAGCTTCATAGCTTTAGCACAAACTAACAACAAAAGATGTAAATGCAAATTGTCTGAACTCATAAAGCTGACCACAACAGCTGTGCATGAATTCAATTGAACATGACAAGTCAAGGTACAAACATTTTGCAAGCACCTTCCTTGAAACTCCTCAATTTGCTCTTGTGCTGTTTGTATTAGGAAATCAAAAGTAAAACTTAACTTTATTCCCTGTGTGTTCAAATGAATAAGGCAATACCACTTGCCATAATTTCTTTGCTCTTTATAATTGTAGGCTGTCACGAAATATAACGCTTTCTCACATACTGGTGATTGCACATATATTGACAAGGTACAGCCAACATTTCAGGTCCGGTGATCCTTCCTCAGAACTGAGGAAGGATCACCGGACCCAAAACATTAACTCTGATTGTTTTCTTCACAGATGCTGTCAGATCTACTGAGCTTTTCCAGCAACTTCTCTTTTTGTTCCTGATTTACAGCGTCCGCAGTTCTTTCGGTTTTTATTTGACAAAGTACAGTTGGTCTGGTCACTTGGATACAGCAGCTTTTGGTAAGTTGTGAGTATAATTGTCTGCAATCCAAAACATTACCTCAGTCAATTTATTTTCAACATGAGCCCCCATTAATTTGCAGCATGATTTAGGCTGCTCCAGTGAGTTAGTGAGAAGCATCAGCTACAAATCCACTAAAAGGGTAAAGTTGCCATAGTTCCATTGCGCTGCTTTTTCAAGAGCAGGTAAAAGAGACAACTTGTGGCAGGTTTAACATGAGGGTCACCATGACGAGGTTGAGAACGTAGGACAATCATGATAACATCAACCAGTGTGGGAACTGAACTCACACAGTTGACAGCACTCTGCTTTGCAAACAACCCAGTCAGCTAGGAGCTAGCAAGAACTGCAGATGCTAGAGTCAGAGACAAAAGAATGTGGAACTGAAGGAGCATAGCAGGTCAGGCAGCATCAGAGCAGTAGGAAAGTTCTGAAGAAGGGTCCCGACCTGAAACGTCGACTTTCCTACTCCTCTGATGTTGCCTGACCTGCTGTTAACTCTGTCAGCTAACTGACCCACACTATAATGTCAATGAAAAGCTTCAGATGCAGTTACAGGAGTGGACTTTACAAATTTTACCCTCATGGTGTAAATGAAGCTTGAATGCAGTGTCAGGGGATGACTTTGCACCGAAATAAAGAATACTGAGATGGTTCTCCTTTCACTTCAGCTCAGCCAAAACCAAGTCACTATTTCTATTCACCCCATAGGAAACATGATAAGTGCACAGAACAGTGTGTTAAAACTATAGTGGTGCAGCTAAAACTGGCTGATTTAATTTATCCTCTAATTAAACCACTGGGTGCAGTTGATGCCTGTGCTATTTTGGCCTAAGAAAAGAGTTCTTTAAAGTGGGGAACAATACATCAGTGCTTTTTACTCTCATGGTGGACTGGCTTATAGAATTACTTTCCACAAAACAGTTTGGAGCCTCATCGTGGATGAATGTGGATCATGATTTTTTTCTATCTTAGCTGCACATTTACTGCACCTAAGGAGCTGTGTGCAGCACTTTGTGGCAAGAAAAGAAAGTGGGAGTAAGGTTAGCAATCATCAACCTCTTCACAAAGCTGGAGTTCATGAGGTTACATGCCAAAATTCACATTGCTGTTCTGAACTCGTACAAACCAAGGGGACAAGCAAGGCAAGTGCTCTACGCAATTCTGAAGGCTACTGTTTTCCCCCTGAAAATAAATTAATAAATGCTGCTTGTTTTGCGAAGCATCGGATCATATACTTAACTTTCGTCGCCTTAGGTTCTGTCATTTTGATATGGAGGTAGACATTCTTTTATGCATTTTCTCTGTTTTCTGCTATATTACTTTTCTTTTGATTTTAGAAACTTGCTGCAAACAACGTACTATGTGTGCAGTGCCCTCTGGATTAATGAATGAGTTTTATATCCTAAATTTAATACTACTCTTAATTTGATTCAAGTTTTGCATCATTCAAAGCCAATGCATTTTATAGTAATGGTCCCTGAACAATCAATTTGAGTGTGAGCATTTACAGAAATCCACTTAACAGCAATGCTTCAATGAAGCAAAACCAGCTAGAACAAGTCTGAAGCAGTTAATTAGAAGTGCAGAGACTATAAGCTGTAAACTGCTGAGGGCAGCATGAATGTCGAGCTGTTTTAAGCCTTAAACAAACTTGTTCCATTGTGATTCACTGTTGGACAATAATGACCTTCAAAATGTAAGCAACGTAAGAGGAAAACGAGCCTGGTACTTGGCAGATATACGATGCTACCCCACTAGCTAGAGGTGAAGATTTTAAACTAAACCTCGCTTCCACCAGACTATAAAGGAAAGTGAAGAGGTCAGAGGCCTACACCTTTAGGCTCCCCTAGAGATCAGGGACAGAGGTGATGAGGAGGGGAGGTTTTGGGAGGTAAGGGAGGTCCAAATAACCATCACTAGCCAGCATTTCCGTTTCAGGAACACCATTCCCAGAGCCAAGGTGAAGGCCAGTTCAGGCTCACAAATGCCACGAGTCCCCCTGAGGCAGGTAGGCAAACTAGATCATTTGGGCCTGGATAAAAGAAAGTTTCAGAAGCTAACTGGAATTTTCCGGTTGGCCTCTGTTGAGAAAAGTTTAACTGTACCGTTACTCTAATAACAGCAAGTAAGCATCTGAGTAAGGATCCATGTCATGATAATTCATGATTAAATAGAATGGGACCTGCATGTCCTCTTTTACCAACTCCCTTATTTAGTGCATATACTTCATAAAAGTTGTTGAGGATCGCTGACACAGTGTGGACTACCTTCAACCAACATCCCAGACCTGATCATTGCACATGTGGGCAATGAGTGACGACATTCAAACATAGAAAATAGGAGCTGGAGGAGGCAATTTGACCCTTTTGAGCCTGTCCTGCCATTCAATATGATCCACTGATATGATCTTGACTGTTTGTCCACTCAGTACCCTGTTCCTGCTTTTGCCCCATACCTTTTAATCACTTTCGCTCTATGAACTGTATCTAACTCCTCCTTGAAAACAGGCAATGTTTTCGCCTCAACCACTTTCTGAGGCAGAGAATTCCACAGGTTCACTACTCTCTTGGTGAAGAAATGTCCCAGTCATCTCAGTCCTAATTGGCCTATACAGCATCCTTAAACTGTGATCCCTGATTTTGGACTCCTTGATCCTTGGGAAGATCCTTCCTGCATTTACCCAGTCTAATTCTGTTAGAATTTTATAGGTTTCTATGAATCTGTCCCCCTATTCTTCTAAACTCCAGTGAATATAGTCCTAAGACATACAGTCTCTCTTCAACCATCATTCCCGCCATCCCAGGAATCAGTCTGATTAACCACACTGCCTCCATCACCAGTCCATCCTCCTTCAGGCAAGGCCCAGACATACAGTGGCAAGCTCCATGGGAGCCCCTGAGCAGAAACCCAATAACAGTATAGTGCAAATAGTGAAGGAGAAGGCCAGTCCAGCAATCAAACCAAAATATGGAAAACAAGATACAGGACAGTCCAGTACAGTCTAGCAGCCAACTCGGGCATTTGTATGGAAGACACAGATTCAACTCGAGTGGGCAATCTATCCAACCCTGCCCCATCCAAGAACTTTCCGGAAAGTCACGAGCCCTGAACAAACTGAGCATGGACAGAAGTATACCCTTTCAAATCATTCAGCCATGGGGATACAGGGCCAAAATTGCACCAGGGCGCACAGATAGGATGCCAACTGCCATTTTGCACGCTCCCTGTGGTGACACAAGAAGGAGGTCCACAAGAGGGAAGAAGGCCCTGACCACATCACTAAAAGCCATAGCTGTGAGAACAGAAGTGGCTTTACAAAAGCAAATCAATTAAAAATATGTTTGCTCAAAAAACACAAGTTGCTCATCTTTAAGGGCAGCCTTATACAAGAAATCACTTATGCTAGGAAACTCATGGAGAGTGGGTGTCAATATTAGGATACGAACATCGAAGTTGATGAACATCACACACACTTTAAATTGAACACAGGCGCTTGAGTCACTGTTTTCTTGGATGGTCTTAAACAGCTGCAAAAGATTATTTTGTAGCATTCATCTGTCAAGCTTCAAGGATCACAAAATATCAGCCTCAAAGTTAACTTCTGGCAATGATAAAACAGAAAGATTAAGAAATCTTGGGTTATCCACAACTAGCTACATTCACTGCTAAGCAAGAAAACAAGAATATGTCTCAATTCTGGGGAAGAGACTCAAATTGTTAACTTTTTTTCTTTCTCCAGAAATGCTGCCAGACCTGCTGATCCTCTCCAGACCTCCAGATTTCCAGCATCTGCATTGGTTTACTTTTACCAGCATATATCTCAACCTCATTCCGAAAATGGAAGCAGTCAACAAATGGGAATCAGCAAATGAACTTAACAATTTTCTAAACTCTTTTGAGGTCTGGGCAATGCATATCCCATTATAGTGAAAGTAGATGCCATAGCCATTTGCTTGTTCACTCCTAGGAAGGTCCCATACCCATTTGAAACCAGGATACAAAAGGAGATTGAGGTCATGGAGTGTTTCATTTGTCACGTAGCCAATGACATGGTGCTCTGCTATGCTGCTAGCACCAAATGGATCGATTGGAATTTATGTCAATTTAACTCTTTTGAGCAAGGCAGTTCAATGAAAGATAAATCCAATGGTATCCATAGATTTGAACGTAGATAAACTAGCAAACAGCATGATCTTCACCATGTCAAATGAGGAACAATGGATTCTTACTACTTGCCTAAGATGAGGAGTCCAAACTGTGAACTACCTTCGCAACACTTACTAATGTTACTTTAACTGTTGGCTTTCTAGAAGCATATCTATACCCCAAATTTTCCAAAAGTTGATGTTGACCATCCGAGAAGGATTGGAAGCCATCTCATGCCACATGAATGACATTTTCATCCATGGATCTGCTAAAGAACGACATAACAAGAGGGTATAGAGAGTCTTGAAAACATAACAGGATACAAGGTTGATACTTAAAAGACAAATGTGAATTTTCAAAGCTGCATTTGAGAGATGCAGGCTGGGAAAACAACATCCCTCCCTTTCCAGTTCACGAATGCCAGACATCATGGTGCAGTGCCATGAACAGGCATGACTGAAAGAAGTACATCACAGAGTCTGAGCCATCAACCAGAAATACAGGGCTCACAATCTGCCCACTTTGGAGAGGGAAGCACAGGTACAGCTCTCGGTCCAGAAGCAAAAGAACATTGTGAATGGGAGGCTGCAACAATCGAGACTGTATCTTGTTCTAACACCAATTGGCAGCATCCAAAGTGTTGTCTCATATCAACTGACAAAAGAAACAAGAGTGCCTTGATTTCACTGCAACAAAAGTCAGTAGCTGAATGGGCTGCTTACTTGGATCCCCAGGAGAAACAGCCACTAATGACAGAGATGAAGAATAAAGACCAATGCGCTGAATTGTCCCGTGGAGCCCAGGGATGTACAGGTTAGGTGGATTAGCCATGGCTAATGCAGGGTTACAGGGGTAGAGGGTTGGATCTGGGCAGGATGCTCTTTGGAAGGTCAGTGCAGACTCAATGGGCTATGTGGCCTCCTTCTGCTCTGTAGAGATTCTAAGATTCTATGAATACACAGACCATCCCCAACCTCATTAGAGACTCATTACACTTTCTAAGAGATTATGAATCCACGCCAGAGACTTTCCATGCAAAGTACAGAGGTGTTTTCAGGAAGGTGGGGAGGTGGTGGAGAGAGGTGTGGAAGGATGAGTAAACAGTGTAAATATTAACTGAGGGTTAAAAACGTAGAGGGATACATGGAATGAAGTGTTTACTGTACCTTTCCTTTAAAATAGCCATTGAGCACATGTAAGGAGCTATGTCGTGATGTTATCAAATCTCATGGAACTGGGAGCAGAGTTAATAGACTCCCTCAATCTTTCTGAAGAAGGGCCCCGACCCAAAATGTCTACTTTCCTGCTCCTCTGATGCTGCCTGGTCTCCTGTGTTCCTCTGGCTCCACATTGTGTTATCTCTACTATACATGGTGTACTTACGTAGTAAAGTTTGTTTGTTATTTTTTTCTTTATTCAGTCATGGGATGAGGGCATCACTGGCTAGGCAGCATTTATTGCCCATCCATAATTACCCAGAGGGCAGTTAAGAGTCAACCACATTGCTGTGGGTCTGGAATCACATGTAGGCCAGATCAGGTAAGGATGGCAGTTTCCTTCCCTAAAGGGCATTAGTGAACCAGATGGGTTTTTCCAACAATCAACAATGGATTCATGGTCATCATTAGATTCTTAATTCCAGATAGTTATTGAATTCAAATTCTACCATTTGCCATGGCGGGATTCGAACCCAGGTCCCCAGAACATTACCTGGGTCTCTGGATTAACAGTCCAGCAATAATACCACTAGGTCACCTACCCATTGTAGTGTTGTTGTTCACTGACAGGTGTATGGACTTCGTGCTATCAACAACCCAGACACAATCTTACTACAAGCAGCAGTTTCTCAGTGTGACAGGTGGAGCAGAAAGACTGCCTAAAGCAGATATCCAACAACAAACTGAGGCTCCAGTCCAGCATTCAGGCAAACAAGCACCCTTACCCAACTGGGTAAAGTACAGTCAAAGGCCACATTGTAGAAAGGTTCGCCAAACCCACCCCAACTGTCCCTCATCCCTTGACAACGGTGGCCTGGCTGCTGTATGTACTTTATTTGCCTCATCTCCTTGTTGAAGCAACCTTCCAGATACTCACCTTATACTCTTGCATCTGACTGACCTTCCAACATTGAGAGACCATCCACCTCTGCATGTTAATTAAGGGCTCACCCTCAAAAATATCATAAATCGAAATACATTCTCGCTGGAGACAAGTTCCTCATCTAAACGTAACCCTGGCTCATGTTTCCCAGCTCCATGATGAAAATTCAGCCCTTTTTGGTGACAATGTGTGGAAAGAGACAACTTTAAAGAGTGCTTTATCTCATCCTTATGAATCACCAATGTTGTGGAGCTGAATGGGAGTGTCTAATCTCCACACAGTAAGAAGAATCAAACTTCAGCAGAGGTGAATGACCAGTTGAATAAAACAAAGAATTGAGAATGTGGAAATCTGAAATAAAAATTGCTGGAGAAACTCAAGAAGTCTGGCAACATCAATGGAGAGAAAGCAGATTTAACATTTCGAGTCCAGTGAGCCTTCTTGAAGGGTCGAAGAAGGGTCTCTGGACTCGAAATGCTAAATTTCCTTTCTCTCCACAGATGCTGCCAGGCCTGCTGAATTTCTCCAGCAATTTCTGTTCTTGAATGACCAGTTGGTCTGTTTTTAACAGAGGGAGGAATCTTGGTTAGAACACTGGGTGAACCGTTACTCCTCACAAAATAGCACTATGGAAGCTTGGTCATTAATCTGAAGTGATCATAGAATTCATACAGTGTGGAACGAGGCCGCCATTTGGCTCACTGAATCCACAGCGACCCTCTGAAGAGCATCCCACCCAGATTCACACTCCCTACCCTATCCCTATAACCTCGCATTTCCCATAGCTAATCCAGTTAGCCTGTGCATCCCTGGACACAATCGTCAATTTAGCCTGGCCAATTCACCTAATCTGCACATCTTTGGAATGTGGGAGGAAATTGGAGCACCCGGAGGAAACCTACGTAGACATGAGAAGAATGAACAATCTCCACACAGACATGTAGCCAAGGCCTGTACTAAAAGCCTACCTCCTTGGAAATTTAAACGGTATCCTTGACAACATCACTGAACCACCATCCTAATATGAAATGGTCTCATGCTGAAATGGGATCTGAATGCAAACCCTTCTAACTTAGAAATAAAAGCATTTCTAACTGAGCCATGTGTGGAATAAATTAGAAGAATTATGCTGCTTTTTCACCATCCAGGACTTATTCTGATATCCGTATGAGTCCTAACTGAGATGGGTTTATTCCGCTTCAATTTAGCTGTTAGTAAATATCAAATCACGCCGCTAAAACACTATTGGGGAGAGTTTCCATTCTTATACACCTAGCTACAGTGCAATAGTAGCACTTTTGCATCTGTCCCACTCTAGGGATTTGAGCACAAAATCCAGTCTGATGCTCCAGTGGACTACCATCCTGTCAGAGGTGCCCTCTTTCAGATAAGCTAGGGAAAGAATGAAAAAAAAAGTTGAACTCTCGCAGGTGTTTATAAAATATTCTGTGACACAACTGGAAAGAAGGGGTGAGGAGAGTCCTATCATAGAATCTCTACAGTGTGGAAACAGGCCATTCAGCCCAAAAAGTCCACACCAGCCCTCTGCAGAGCATCCCACCCCAACTCATTCCCCTACCCCTGCATTTCCCCATGTCCAACCCACCTAAACCTAAACATCCCTGGACACTATAAGCAATTTAGCATGACCAATCCACCTAACCTGCATATCTTTGGACTGTGGGAGGAAACCAGAGCACCCGAAGGAAACCCACGCAGACACGGGGAAACTCCAACTCCATGTGCAAACTCCACACGGACAGTCACCCGAGAGTGGAATCAAACCCAGGTCCCTGGTGCTGTGAGGCAGTAGTGCTAACCACTGAGCCCACATGCCACCTCTTAGTCCTCTTTGCATCCTGGCCAATATTCATCACTCAGCAAGGATATCTTTATCACATTGCTATGCACAAATCAACTGTAATGATTCCCACAGTACAAGTGTGACTACACTTTCAAAATCACTTTTTTGACTGTCAACATTTTGAGATGCACTGTGGTCATGAAAGGCCTTATATAAATTCAGCTGTTTCTTTCTATTGTGTGGGTGTTGCCAAAGGCCAGGAGATAATGCATTAATGGCAGGTTCGTGTTGAGAAGGCACAAGGAGGATGTTGTCCAGTATTTTCTGATTAGGTAGTGCTAAAAGTTAAGGCTACTGGAGTGCGTGAGCCTGAGTAAAGACTCAAAACTAAGGGTGGGTTTTCCTATTTTGTGTTTCCTGTTGGTTGTCTGTGTACATCAAGCAAATAGATAAGTGAGCTTTCTGGTTTTCAGAGCGTAGGTTCTTAAAGTTATGTTGACCTTTTCCACAATGAGGTTGTTGACCTAAAAACTCAGGTGCACCACCCACTATATTAGTAAAGGCCAGTATCCTAATCCCCAGCTCCCCTCAATTTCCAGGACTTTATCTGTTTGTTTTAGATTTATCTTTGGTTACTTTTATGAAGTTTTCCAGTGTTTCATTGTCATTATGCCATTTTGCCAGTTTAGACCATGTGGAGGATTTAATACAAATATCTTGGATACATTGACAGAAAAGCTTACCACATTATGAGGAGGAAAGGAGCAGAAGAACGTGCTGATATGGTTAGATAAACCAAATAAAAATCTGCTAGAGAAACTCAGCAGTTCTGATAGTATCTGTGATGAGAGAAACAGAGTTAATGTATCAAATCTGGTATAGTTTTGGTAAAATTGGCTCAGAAGAGATTTACGTGAAATATGAATACTAGCACAGTCTTATCGGAGTGAATGACCTGTTTCTGCTTGTAATTCTGTGCACAGCTTATTTTTCTTTATTCCCGCCTAGATGTGAGATTTACCCTCAGATTGGGAAAAGAAATCTACACGGCCGAGGATGAATGTTTAGTGAAAATTGCCTCAGAAAGCTGGAGGATGAGGATGAATTCTCTCTGTCATCTCCTGGTGTTCTCCTATTGATAGAATTCTGTAAATGTGCAGCATGTTCCTGGAAAGAAAGAAAAGCAATAATGAAGTATAACTGTCTAAAGATGTGGATTGGTCACTTGCATCACCTTCACTGATATTTCCTGCTGTTACACCAAGGGCACCGACAGTGCAGGCACCTCCCGCTTTGGTTATGGGTACATGTATCAGGAATCACAATGAGTTTGGTGAAATACTGTCAACACAGTGTGGAGCTGGAGGAACACAGCAGGTCAGGCAGCATCAGAGGAGTAGGAAAGTCAATGTTTCGGGTCAGGACCCTGCTTCAGAATTTTTCTATTTCTCTGACGCTGCCTGGCCTGCTGTGTTCCTCCAGCTCCACACTCTGTTGTCTCTGACTCCAGCATCTGCAGTTCTTGGTATCTTCTTGGTGAAATACTGACTTGATTTATCCTTCTGCATTGTTCTTTGCCATTTGATATGCAATTACCCTGCAAGCATTTGTTGGCAGGGTCATTAAATCTTGGATTTTTCTGGGTTGAATGCCATCTGCCACTTCTTTGCCCAGCTCTGCATCCTGTCAATGTCCCGTTGCAACCTACAACAGCCCTCCACGCTATCCACAACTCCATCAATCTCTGTGTCATTGGCAAATTTACTAACCCACCCTTCCACTTCCTCATCCAATTCATTTATAAAGATCACAAAGAGCAGAGATCCCAGAACAGATCCCTGCAGAACACCACTGGTCACCGAGCTCCAGGCTGAATACTTTCCATCCACTACCACTCTCTGTCTTCTATTGGACAGCCAATTTTGTATCCAGGCAGCCAAATTTCCCTGAATCCCATTCCCTGACTCCTTTTCCACCTCTTCCATTCCATTCCACCTTCTGACCCTCCCTTCCAGCCACCAACTGAATTCATCCCTCCCATCAACCAACCATGTCGTACCTACTACCAGTGTCCACCTATCACCACCATTTTGCCATCTGCCCTTCCCCTTTCTTTATCTGCAGCTCCCCCTACCCCCACATCCAGTCCTGAAGAAGGTTAATGCCTGAAACGTTGATATCTCCTTTCCTCCAGATGCTGCCTGGCCTGCTGTGTTCTTCCAGCCTCCTGTTTGTCTACCTTGGATTCCAGCATCTGCAGTTTTTTTGTCTCATCTTTGCGCGTGGTTCACCACAGTTACTGCTATGGAATGAAGCTGATAATTCACATAGATGCTCTTAACACATTATTAAGATAGTAGAATTGTTAGACTAATGCAGCATAAAGAACTAACACCCCATCGCTGATCCAACATTAGAAGCCTTGGATTTACTTCCCTTGAAGACAGTAAATAGCATTTAATTTTATCATATATCACATCATTGAAGTGGCAACTTCAGTACACGTGGAAGATTAGGGATGGCCCAATGTGCAATTGTGGCTATGAGTCTCTGCACACTGATCATATCCCATCAACCTGCCTGTGATTATCTGTCACAGGATCCACCTTATTTCTCCACTTGGAATCTCAATGGGAATTTGAATGACTGTCCAAACTGGGCACTCCACTCTGAACTTTATCCATCATATGAAATAGTAATCATAGAATCCCTACAGTGTGGAAACAGGCCCTTTGGCCCAACAAGTACACACACAGCATCCCACCCAGACCCGTCCCCCCATAACCCACCTAATCTACACATCCCCAAACACTACAGGCAATTTAACATTTAGCATAGCACCTAGCCTGCACATCTTTGGACTGTGGGAGGAAACCGGAGCACCCGGAGGAAACCCACGCAGACACAGGGAGAATGTGCAAACCCCACACAGAGAGTCGCCCGAGGGTGGAATCAAACCTGGCTCCCTGGTGCTGTGAGGCAGCAGTGCTAACCACTGAGCTACTGTGCCACCCATGAAGCTGTAGCCAAGGCATGAGTCATGTCCGTCTTTTAGTTCATTGTGTGGAATCTTACAGAGGCCTGAACAATGTAGGCTATGATAAGATATAAGAGAGAATTGAGCAACAAGTCCATTACCTCAACCTTAGGGTCTATTTGCAGCATCTTTTATGCACTTGCTGATCGTGGGGCAAATTTCTCACTAGACAGCAATGACTTGCAATTAAGGAGGATAATAGCTTACTAACATCATATTAACAGCTCTAACTCGCCTCATTAATTTTCAGCTTCCTGTCTTACCAAATGTGCCAAACAAGCTAGATGTCGAGAATTCTTGACATGGTCAAGAGCTGGTACTTGGCAACATCAGCTTGCTACTTGCTTTAAAGGAGCTCTATGTTGGAAACTGGGCACCAATATCTCAGAGCATGCTGTATGGGCCCTGGTCAAATGGACCAACATTGGCATCTGACATGTCCCATCTGGGGACAGTGAGTGGTAAGATGGTCACAGAATCAGAAAGAGGGATGCCACGGGGACGAGGCAGTTCGTTATTGAAGTGAATTTGGTAAGATATGGCAAGAAATCTCATCAGGTCACACAGCAATAGGAACACAAGAAACTTTGCGAAACGTGTACTTAGCCACAAAAAAACTAAGGTTTAGCCCATTTTTTTTCCCTCAATGTTTTTTTTTCACAGTTTACCTTCCCTTCCTGAAGACTGGAGACTGACAGATACTCTGAACAGCAGATACTCAAGATAAGTATGCAAGATGAATGTCTATACTATCAGGTCAAGGCTAAAAATATAAAATGCACAAGGACAAATTGAGGAGTTATCTGTTCCAAGAGGAAATTTAATTCTTCACATCGCATAGTGCATTGTTGTGGCTGACAAGCAAAGCAGTATCTATTATATAACCTGTGCTATTATGTAACAGCGCTTGATAGAAAGCAACTTAGGAAAACATTTGATAGTTTGCAATCTTCACCAGATTCTGGCAGTGCTCTCTGAAGAAAAGTTGTCATAAAGTGAGTGATAGAAAGGTTCGCAAAGAATAGAAGCGTTTTTTTCTAAATATGCAGCCATGATTCATCTGATTTAATGCTGTGTATGTTTCTGAAGATAAGCTGAAAGGAGTGTTCTAAGTTTGTGTCTCAGTGTCTGTTCATTGACTGCCAGACAATTGTAAGGTTCTGATGCATATTTAGAGTTCGCAGTAGTAACCGCCCTGTAATAAGATAGACATCTCTCTAAATAAGGTTCCAGCCAATTTTATTTTCACAGTCTCTGAGAATATCTCTCATAATAATGATGAATGGGAGGGATATTTCTTAAGATTTCTTGAAGTGATTCATTTTGGAAGGTCGAATTTGAATGCAGAATACAGGGTTAATGGCAGGATTTTCGGCAGTGTTGGGGAACTGAGGGATCTTGGGGTCCATGTCCGTAGACCCCTCAAAGTTGCTACCCAAGTTGATAGGGTTGTAAAGAAGGTGTACGGTGCGTTGGCTTTCGTTGGCAGGGGAATTGAGTTTAAGAGCCGTGAGGTTATGCTGCAGCTCTATAAAACTCTGTTTAGACCACACTTGGAATATTGTGTTCAGTTCTGGTCACCTCATTGTAGGAAAGATGTGGAAGCTTTAGAGAGGATGCAGAGGAGATTTACCAGGATGCTGCCTGGACTGGAGGGCAGGTCTTATGAGGAAAGGTTGAGGAAACACGGGCTTTTTTCATTGGAGTGAAGAAGGATGTGAGGTGACTTGATAGAGGTTTACAAGATGATGAGAGGCACAGATAGAGTGGATAGTCAGAGACTTTTTCCCAGGGCGGAAATGACTATTACGAGGGGGCATAATTTTAAGGTGATTGGAGGAAGGTATAGGGGGGATGTCAGAGGTTAGTTCTTCACACAGAGAGTGGTGGGTGTGTGGAATGCGCTGCCGGCAGTGGTAATGGAGTCAGATAGTTTAGAGACTTTTAAGCAACTCTTGGATAGGCACATGGAGGATAGTAAAATGTAGGATATGCAGGGTAGTTTGATCTTAGTAGGATAATAGGTCGGCACAACATTATGGGCCGAAGGGCCTGTACTGTGCTGTACTGTTCTATGTTCTATGTTCTATGAATAGGTGGCAAGGTTATTTGAAATTTGAAATTGGAGAACTCAATGTTGAGTCCTCCGAGCTGTAGGGTACCCAGGCAGATTTGTTCTTCAAATTTGTGTTCTGAAAGAAGATAAGGACATTGAATAAAATATGGAGTAGGAAGAGATCCTTAAACTCAGTTCTCTGACAATGCACTGCATTATAATTTGTCTGCAACATTCTCAGTCATGAATATAGGTACCAAAGAAAGGAATCAGGATGCAAAAAAGCTATAGTATCCCACCCCTGCTCCCCCAGGTACAGTAGTGAGGCCACTCCCAGTGAGGTATGTCGCAGTTCACATAGGGAGTCCTGTTTGCTGTGACAAAACATACACAATTACATGTATATCGGAGTCTGAAACAATAGATACTGATGATATGGAGTCAACACAGTGTGCAGCTGGAGGAACACAGCACCATTAGAGGAGTGGGAAAGTCGACGTTTCAGATATGGACTTTGTTTTTCCATCATATCATCAACCAGGAATCTATTCCACCCTTTACTATTTGCCATTAGTGTGTGTTGGAAGGATTTGCAGCTTGGCCCTATTTGGCCATGTTATGAATGCATCTTTCATGTTCACTAAGTCCTAGGGTGGGACTCAAACTTGGAACTTCTGGGTAAGAGGCAGGGCGCCTGAACCACAAGATCTCCACCCAGTGTGGTACTAATCCACAGAAACTAAAATGTCTCCAGTTTGATTTATGATCAGTTTTTATTTGAGATATCTAAGGGCAACAGAAACCTTAGCATAAAAATAAAATAAACAGGGCACTATTTTCTGATCACTTTCCTGTGGCTGCAAGGACATGGGTGGATATTGGATAAGAACATGGTCAAGATCTGCTGAAATATCTCCTGTAATGAAATATCATTCAAACACCTGCTGCCAAGCTTGCCTATAACACCAATTTGTAGGAGAATGTCTCCCCAGTATGAATCAGCAGCTTCGTGAGATGAAGGGATAGAAGAAGAGAAGGTTGGTGATGAAAATCTGAGTAAAATTAGTATTGGTTTGTTAAAGGCCAGTATTTGTTGTCAAGATAATGGGGAGACTAATAGTGTACACCATTACTTAAGTGCAAATAAGGCAGGAACTTCTGGCAAGGAACAGATTCATGAGAAAACATACAAAATCCATAGGTTGCTATTCTAGAAATAGCAAAACTGCAACTTTCTGCCAATAACTTTGTGAAAATCAAATGTCGCTATAAGTCTCACCATTGAAATGCATTAAATAGTGTGAAGTTGCGTACTTGAAAGGAAGATTCCAAACTAAACTTGGCACAGAAATGGAAGGCTTATCCTTTTCAATCCTTTCATGATGTGATTAATGTTAATTAATGTCAAACATCCTCTCTAATACGCAAAGAAAATTTTACAACTAAGGAGGCTTCTTCCTTTAGGTTTTAGAGAGTTAAAAAAATGTAAGATTTCAAACATAATGTAAAATTTTCTTTTCTTTCTCCTTTCTTTTGCTCTCAACCTCATTTTTCTTTCCCTCCCTTTATTTCTTCTTCTGTGCCTGATTTGACATTAAATTCACTCATTCCAAATTCACATTTTCCTCTCAGGGATTGCATTGTTCATTTCACAATCTTTCAAACTGATCACACTAGAAAATGTATGGTTGCTTGCTCTGTTCGCTCAGGTCCCAAATGTCTGGTTTACCGCATCTCTCAGCAACTTGCTCCACAAAATATAAAAACCTAAATGATGAGTTGGATGTCAGGTACTTTTGGAAGACTTTATGGTCAATTTCTACTTTATATTTCTAGAACATTGGTAGCATGGCTGGCATTTCTTGGCCATGCCAGGTTGTCTTTAGATGGTGGTAGTTAGTTTCTATCAAAGTGCTAATGGTTCTAAAGGCTGTTTAAATTGTTGGAATGAAATACAATTATGTACATAATACATCCTCCTTGATCTACCATAGTTACCTCAACCGCATCCGACCTACCACCCATGCACCTGCCTTCGCCCCATCCCATCACTCACAACAGCGTGATTGGGTCCCCCTGTCCTCACTTTTCATCCCACCAGCCTTCACATTCAAAGGATCATCTTCTGCCATTTCAGACAACTCCAGAAGAATGCCACCGCTAAACACATCTTCCCCTCCACTCCCCCTGTCGGCATTTCACAGGGATCATTCCATCTAGGACACCCTTGTTCGTTCCTCAATAACCACCAACATCACTTCCCCTTCCCATGGCACCTTCCCATAAATCACAGAAGGTGCAACACCTCCCCCTTCACCTCTCCCCTGCTCACCATCCAAAGGCCTAAATAGTCTTTCCAGGTGAAGCAGCATTTTTCACCTGTACCTCCTCCAAATGTGGTCTATTGTATTCCCAATGTGGCCTAGTCTACATTGGAGAAACCAAATGCAGGCTGAGCGATTGGTCATGTTAACACAGCACCCTGCTCGCATACCCACTTGTCTGCCCTCGGCATGCTGCAGTGAATCACAGCGCAAACTGGAGGAACAACATCTCATCTTCAAACTAGGCACTTTACAGCCTTCTGGGCTCAATACCGAGACCAACACCTTCAGATTGTGAACGAATTTCTTCCCTTTCTTTTCGCTTTACTTGTTGCACTCTCTGTCACCATGACCTCTCTCCCCTGCCTTACACCAGTGGGACTGTCTGTTCTTTCCAGTCTGGCAGTTAGACACACCATTGTTCTGCCATTCTCACATTCTGATCACTTAATCTGCGCTATCAGCACACTTCCTCCCCCAGCACTGCACTCCCACACCAACTAGAGCATAAATGCTGCCCCCTTGATACTTCACATCAGCTCTGATGAATAGTCGTCTACACTGGAAATGTTAGCTTGCTGCCTCTCCACAGATGCTGCCTGACCCGCTGTGATTTCCAGCATTTTTTGTTTTCAGTACAGATTCCAGCATCTGCAGTAATTTGCTCCCAACATCCTAGCAAACCTCTTTTGCACCCTCTCCAAAGCCTCCATATCATTCCTATAATGTGACGACCAGAACTACATGCAGTACTCTAAATGAGGCCAAACCAAAGTCTTACATAGCTGCAACATGACTTGCCAATTTTTATACCCAAGGCCCTGACGGACAAAGGCAAGCATGCCATATGCTTCCTTTAGCACCTTATCCACTTGTGTTGCTATTTTCAGGGTGCTTTTATATTCAATGCATATTCAGAGACTGACAAGAATAATGTAATGCTAATGCATGAGAAAAGTTGTGTGAACACAGTAATGCATGCTTTTTTGTATAACAAGTGGGATATGAATTGAAATGGAATGACATACAAATGGTCTGCCGTAGTCATATGAATTCTGCCATTAGGAGCACACGCTGCAAGCAGCCATCTTAAAAGCAATTCAATGACAAATCATACAAACCAGATTGCTGCCCTATCTACATAGAACAGACAATCTCATAGGGAAGTTGTGTTAACAATTTTGATACAGACCTGGACAGGTACATAAGTAAACCATTGTCAATCTGGGAAGACAAGAAAGGCATTTATTTGACACCAACCGAAAATGTAATATTCATTTAAAGTCATTGGGCGTTAAGATGTTGTAATTTTGGTAGTGAACAAGCCTTTGTTGTTCTTCTCAGTAATATGTCACCATATGTCTTCAGAAATGGACAAATGTAGGAGGTCGGAGGTGCTGATTATGTGTAACATGTATTCCCTAGTTATTATAAGCTGCTGGTCACAAAGATTTCAATCTTGGAGTTCTGAATTGTCCATATCAAGTATCTCTAGATGCTGAAAGTTCTCATCATCTGCTTCACTAAATACCTGTCAAATATTTTTGCGAAGAGGACAGAAATCAGAAACCCAAAGTTATTTTCTGTTTGCACAGAATTTGCTAATTCCTGGTAATGAACAGAACTGTCACACGTTCAACCTTGTTTTCAGTCAAAATGACACAGGGTTGCATTCTGAATCATGTCCTATGTGGTTTTTTGAAGTTAGCATTTCAACTGCACCAAGGTGCATGTATTTAAGCATCAATATGTATGATTTAAATATTACAATTAAAGTTCCTCACAGTTTTCCTATAAATGCAAACAAATGCTGCAATGTAAAATTAATTTCATCAGCAAAACATTTAACAAAACATTACAAACAGCAGGAATTTATTTAGTAGTCCAATCATAGGACATCCATTTTTGCAGTTTTTGATTGCTTATGACTCAATGTGTGGCTCTCTGCTCCACAGGCAATCAAAAATTCTCAGTTGTTGACACTAACCAAGGAAGCATCCATAGTGAGAAAGCTAAAGAATAGCAATCTTCCTCCAATTGTCAGCAGAAGACATTCTGCAGCAATTGATTACTTCTTTATCCCATGCTAGAGAGAATTGTTTTAGCAAAATGCATTTATTTCAATGTCAGTTTCCTCTTCTCCTTTAATGAAGCTGCTGATGCATGTTCCAAATGATTCTGTCCAGTTGGTATTTCTTGCAGTGGTTCGCTCACTGGCAACTCGCATTGACAAATTCAGGATAAAATATTTTAACAGCAGTCATACTGAAGGAACTGTAGGTGAATTGTAAAATAGACTGATGATTCATTGTCACCTGTGTTGCACAACTGTCCAAAATGAGCCTCTTTCCCACTGACTTTCCATCAAGTCCCATTGGATAAAGCCTGAAAGCAGAAATCTCTGCTGTATTATCTATTCCCTTAACTAATTAAAACTACTGTAGAACTCTACCACTCCACTGATTTCAACTGAAGTTACTCACTCTCACAAACACAACAAATATTGTTACCATCTCAATCTCATTTTAATTTGCTTTGCCTTGGGTATAAAAATTGGCAAGTCATGTTGCAGCTATGTAAGAAATGAAACAAAACCAAGTTTTCATTTCAGGTACTGAGTGAATGCTACTGTAAAATGGATGTCCAATCCTGTCAAGGTGATATTAATATAAAAACTATGGACAAGACCAACGTCAACATTTTTAGTAAATGTAAGACTTGGCTTATAACTCCTTTAGATTTTAACAATATGAATTGTGATGAAAATTTATAATCCAATATGGGAAGATAGAAGTGATATTTCACTGGAGTTGAGTGTCTGCACAGTATATTGCTTCAAAAAATTGCTGGATCTTTCTTTTTCTGATTATGATCAAATCTTTGCAAATTGCCATACAGGTAGCTTTATCTTTTTCTTTTCTTTTGCGTAATAAATTTACGTTCTTTTGCTTGAAATACATTGACCGTCTTGAATTGAAAACATTCAGTGACTGATTACCATGGTAAGCAAACTGAAAAAAATAAAGTTACTGGTCAATCAAGTCAAGTTTCAATCTGAAATCAGCTGGGATAATAACAGAATGAGTAAGAAAGAGTTCCTTCACATTGGGTTTATCTATGTGTTGTGAATCATACAGATCAGGAAGATCCTAAGCTTCATTCACATTCTATGCTGAATGGGTTGACTCATCTGGTAGGCCTCTGAGTTACTAGCTGAACAGAGAAATGAAACAAAGCCAAGTTTTCATTTCAGGTACTGAGTGAATGCTACTGTAAAATGGATGTCCAATGAAGCCAGGATCAATCACAAGTCTAATTTCAAACAGCTCTGTCCATGATGCCCAGCTGAAATGTGAGAACTGAGAAGCACAAAATTCTAACCCAAGTTGCTGACTTCAGGAGTCAAGGGAAAAGAACATCTGTTAGACATAAATATCAGAAACAGGAATTAAAAGAAACTTTTGACTTAAAAGCTGATTTTAACAATGTATTTTGACATGCAGTGTCAATGTATCACAGAAATAGTGAAGTGAACCGCTTTGAGATGGATTATTAACATTGACTGATTCCCAGCATGCACTCAGAGAGTCGCAGAGACTGAACAAAGTGGAGAATCAAAACTAATTTCTGCACCTGAATAAACTATGTAAATTAAGTTACTGAGTAGCAAATTATATTTAACTATCTCCCCTTGATAAGTGAAACACACGCATGTCCAGGGGATGTCATGATAATTATATTAGGCATATTCTATTCACCATTGTGTCATCCTTTGTGGATTGTCCTCCAAACATTTTTCCTTCTCTCTTGTTTGGTCAGCAGGGTCCAATTTGTGGTTTGGAGAACTAACTTCTCTATCTTTTATGGAACAGAAGCACAGTTAGAAAAAGTGTACAATCATTTGCAATAAGTGCAAGATAAAACTTTTGAGGAATTAATTTCTGTGCAGTATAATGCAATATGAAAATGGAATTGAATGAGAATATCAGGTGCCTCTTTACTATATACAGTGGGCACATTTTACTTGTAATCGTCTTTTCCATCAAATCAATTCAATTGCACCCGATCATGACAATTTTGGTCCTGTGGTAATTTGTTCAACATATCCCCTCTAATCGGCAGAACCTGGCCCACTGATCTTTATCACTGACAATAAAGCAGCTCTTAATAAGGTCATTTAGCTAATTTACATAAAAGCAGCATTCACATATTCTGTAAATGAAGGCGCTCCAATTATTTGCATAATATGTGCACAGATCATTTGCTCCTCGATGAATTTGAATATTGTATAAACAGTAATTGCGCAGATAGAACTTAAGTGCAATACTGAGAAAAATGCAGTCAAAAGGGATCAAACTGTCACTAATTAGCCAGAGTTATAAGGCAATCACATTAGAATTGGATCTCAGCTGTATTTTACTGAGCAAGATTTTACTTTAGAAATGAAGACCTTTCACAAATATCACAAAGACCTTTACACACAATGAATTTCTTTAAACCACATTACCTCTAACGTAATCAAATATAACAGACAGGCATGGGATTAGGTGATGGAGTGGAGATTGGTGGGGGAAGGGGCTATCCTAGGACAGCATGGACTGTAACAAGCCTGGGGAAGCATGCTTATGAGAACCTTATCTGCTACTAGTGTTGGAGATAGCGAGAACTGCAGATGGTGGAGGCAGACTCAATACAGTGTGGAGCTGAAGAAACATATCATGGTCAGGCAGCATCAGAGGAGCAAGAAAGTGGACATTTTGGGTCGGGACCCTTCATCAGGACTTGGGAGGGAGAAGGTAGGTGAGATGGTGATAGATGGATGCAGGTAGGGGGTAGTGGGGTTTGTTCAGTGGGAAAGGTGGAGCGGATAGGTGGGAAAGAAGATGGTCAGGTTGTGTCATGTCAAGAAGGCAGGGATGAGAGGGAGGATTGGACATGAGATGAGGCAGGGATGGGGAGATTTTGAAACTGGTGAATTCTATGTTGAGGCCATCGGGCTGTAGGCTCCCGAGGTGGAATATGAGGTGCTGCTCCTCCAGTTTACGTGTGGTGTCACTATGACACTCCTCCCAATACCCCCTACCTGCATCCACCTGTCACCATCCCACCTACATTCCTCCAGCCCCACCCTTCCTCCCTCTATTTATTTCCCAGCTCCCTTGCCTCTCCCCATCCCTGATAAAAGGTTCTAGCCCGAAATGCCGAATTTCCTGCTCCTCTGATGTTGCCTGACCTGCTGTGTTCTTCCAGCTCCACACTGTATTGACTGCTATTAGTGTTATTGCATTGGCTGAATGGCAGGAACTGGGCAATCCATTCTTATTTGGGGCAGTTGGCTTAGTCCTTGACACCTCAGGGCGGGACAGTGGAGACCAGCAAGAAAATCCCATTCAGCCTCAAATATTAGGCCTTGTCCTGAAGGATGGTGGTCCTGGTAAATGAGCAAACTGGCCAGCAGAGCAAATTCCCACCAAATCTCTCACCCATCAGGGGCTAAATATCTGACACAAGGAAGCACAGTTTAGAAACTAACTAGACATGGATGGGTATTACTCAAATCAGCATTGGCAATCCAGGAAAGTCAGAAAGTTTCAAGATCTTATTTGAGTTTCTGTCTTTTTCATGATTTTATAGGAACTTGTCAAGGATCATGTTGAGATTTAATGAAATTGGGCAGTGCCTCACAGCGCCAGAGACCAGTGTTCAATGCCACCCTCAGGCAACTATCTGTGTGGAGTTTGCACATTCTCTCCGTGTCTGCATGGGTTTCCACCCACAGTCCAAAGATGTGCAGGCTAGGTGATTGGCCATCCTAAACTGCCCATAGTGTCCAGGAATGTTGAGATTAGGTGGGTTAACATGGGGCAATGCAGGGGTAGGGATATGGGTCTGCGTGGGAAGCTGTTCAGAGGGGCGTGTACACTTGTTGGGCAGAATGGCCTGTTTCCACACTGTAGGGGTTCTATGATCACTCTGCCAATCCACCAAATGCCCAGTTTTCTCAATAACACTTTTGTAAGTGTAACACATGAGATTGTGTTCACAGTTTGCCCTCCACATCTGAATTTTTGAGCACAAGATGGCTATAAACTAACTGTTCCCACACTGCCATTGATGGATAAAGGGAAGAGTAAAGCACCTGCCAGATTCAACTTAGAGCCTATGAATGAATTGGAGACTAATCCCAATGAGAATGCTCATGGAATGGTCCTATGACCAAGTAAGCTCCCAGAAATTTCAATTGCAGGAACTGGGCTGGAATAGCAGGAACTCTGCGGTTAACTTCAACAGCCTTCGCTAAGGTGAAAATGAAATATGTTTCTTTTTCTTCCTTTCCCTGGCAAACAAAAGGTATGTCTTGTCATGTCCAAAGTCACCCTCATTGAAAGTCTGCAGATATTCATCATCCAGTTGAAGTCATGGAATTGCAGGCAGGGTAAATCTCGCCCATGTCCCCCTACCCACCCCACATCCCCAGCTTAAGCCTTGAGATGCAGAAACCAATTCTAGATCCTGGCTCTCACCTCATCTCTGAGCAAATAATTTGGCACAATGCAGAATCAATCTCAGGACTTTCACGACTGCATGATTCAGTACGCCTCACCATCTGAGCGAACACAACACGTAGGAGGAGGACTAGATTATATAGTCGATCACCAAATCCTTCCATAATTATAGTAGGCTTCATTCTTTCCATGTCTCAATCTGCTTGTCAACATACCATTAATTGGTTGCTATATACGCATGCTAGCTTTCTGCACTCCATGTACAAGAACACTCAAGCCTGCAAATGTTTTATTAAAAACGACTAATCTTAGTTTTCCCAAAAATTGCTTTCAATTGCTATGCATAGCATGCTGCATTTTGTCGTAATTCCTGACAGCTGTGTTGGATTCTCAGCATTCAGAGGGAGTGAGATCCTCCTCTTTTCTTTCACCTGCAATGTAGGGGTGTTTAATTGGCTGTTTTCACACCAATAGCCCTCGCAGCACATTAGTCCAATACACTGGGATATCAGGCCACTAACACACAAAGATGAGTGGTTCAGTCATTTTTAAAACGCTTTTTTTCTATGTTGCTAGAGGGTAGAAAACACCTTTCTGCTGAGAGGGGGAGATAGTCAGACCTCACATTATTTCTTCCTGCTACTTTTCTCTCCCTGAAGTTCCCCTGACACTCTACAGCTGTGATATGCCATGGATCCCAGACAGGGTTTTGACAGACAGCAACTGATTTTATATCTGAAATCATTTATTGACTGTAATAGATATCTTTGAACAAAACATGTTTGGAATTAAAATTTAGCAAAGTCCACCATACTGAGCAGTTGTGATCCATAATCATAACACTGTATAGTACTTTAAAAGGAGTGAGGTATTCCTAGGTGCTTCATAGCAGTGTTACCTACTAAAGTATGCCACCATAACACATAAGGCAATATTAGGAGAGATGCTCAAAAGCTTAGTCAGTGGGGCAGGTTTGATTGAGCATTGTAAAGGAAGTGGACGAACAGGTTTACCGAGCAAACTCCACAACAAAGGTGAATGTCTGAAATCATAGCGACCAATTTTCTTTTATTTTTATTCATTCATGGGGTCTGGGTGTCATTGCCTTGGATAGGGTTTGTTCCCTGTCCCTGGTTGCCCTGGAGTGTCTTGGTGAGCCATTTCAGATAGTAATTAAGAGTCAACCACATTGCCTTGTATATGAAGTCACATATAAGGTAGGCTGGGTAAGGATGGGGCATTTCTTTCCCCGAAGGACTTTAGTGAACCAGAAGGACTTTTACAACAATTATCAATGGTTACACAGTCACTATTCTGCTGGCTTATAATTCTTATAGTTATTGAATTCAAATTTCACCATATGCCATGATAGGATTGAGATTCATGTCCCCAAGAGCATTATCCTGGATCTCAGGATTTATAGTCCAATATTGTTACCATTACACCACCACCTCTTCAACAGCTAAAGAGACTAAATTTGGGAATTGCCAGAATTGGAAGAGGACAGGGATGCAATCATATCAAAATGAAATAATTCATTGTGTGCAGATTTTTGAGACCTTGGAAATGTGATAAGATGAATTTTAAATGGAGGTATTTTTCCATGACATGTTCCATTAGCATGGAGCTACTATTCCATAGCAGACACCTGAGATTATTTCCATATCAACACCCTAACAGCAGTCTGTACACCATTACTGGGTGCCTGGTACTAGGACATAGTGCCTTAGTCTACAGGCAAGGTGTGATTGCCTTTGATACTAGTGTTTTCAGATGAGAAAGTATCTGGCATGCAATATTTTGCTGTAGTGCAGTGGTTGCCCTTCCTTTCCCCTACCCACAACATCCGACCCCAACTATCATTTAGGAAAACCACTCCTGCTTGAGTGAAGATGCTGAAAAGTAACATTTAGTGCAGAGGCTCCCACATTACTGTCAGATGACAGCTATAGTAGAAGCACAAAGCGCTCACATGAATCAAATTGGGAGTTGAAGGAAACTTAAACTTAAAGCTTATTTAAGAGCCAGACAATACTGTTAAGATCCGATGAATAGTTTCTTACATATATAAAGAAAAATAACACATTAGGAGATTTAATCCTCCCTGTTGATAGTTTTAACTCACTCCCACACACTGTATATATCTGCCTCTTTTGTTTCATTGAACACAAGAGAGTTTCAAAAAGACACAAGGATAAGTAATCAGAAACCACGTAATGATTATATATTACAATACACTGCCGTCCTCTTCATCAAAACCCAGTCTGCTTCGGCACTACTTCAAAAGTCATTCACAGTGCTGCGCTGGCCTCCTCTAATGTGATTTCTGGAACATCTCACGTAATATTCAATGGTGCCTAGATTTTTTTCTGGCAGAGCAACAAACAGCCGGCTGAAAGGGACAGGACATTCAGGGTCAGAGCGAATGATGCAACCAACCCTGCCTCTCTTCAACCATACAGATTGAAGGACAGTGAAATGAACGGAGGTGAGATAAATTCAGGAAAACCAAGTTTAAGTGGGTGAATTCTATGTCCAATCAGGCCCAGAGAAGAAATGCCTGAGAGAAAGAAAGGGGAAAAGAAATATATATATATTTCAAATTTAGCATTTTTCAAAGAGCACCAACAACAGTTAATATTTGAAGGAATGAGATGCCAAACTTGTAATAGTTAACTTTCAGTCTCAGGGAGGTTGATTGGCAACAATTAACAATTAGTACATCATTAATGATACTTCCACCATCAATTTTTAGCCCTTGATCTCTGCAGTGAGTTTAGTTGCAACCCCCTATGCAAATGCAGCAAGTTCTCTCCATTCAAATTATGCCAATGGTAAGGTAGACAACACAATATTCATTGGTTTTGTGATACTGATAGAATAGCACAACTAAGACAACAATGTTTGGAAATTTGATCATCTCTCATACTTAGCTTTGTGTACCATTCGCACGGACATAATTTCCAGCAGTACTAACATTAACAATTGTTAGTTTGCAAAAAGTATCAGTGTAGTAAAACGGCCTAGAATGCTTTATAGTTCTAGTGGGGAGTTACTGAAGCCTGAGTGAGAGAAAAGGCTTGATACAAATGTGAACAGAAGGAACAAAGTGGCGTGGATTAGACAGAGAGACAGAAAGAGAGAAGAAGGGTGGAGTATGTGTGGTAGAGATAGATGATGTCTGTAATGCTGTACTGACGGCAACTGGAGGAAGCAGGATTGCATAACGGCTCTTTGTCAGAATAGCCGAGCTGTAATTGGGTGAACTGTTAGGCCAGAAGACAGGGAGACATTTTCGAAGGGGCCAAGAATTGTGATGGCAATTTAATCAATTGCAGTTGTTGCAATGAAGCAATGAGTCTAATTGTATATAGGACAGGGTGTGATCTGAGTATTTTAAATATGTGACAATTTGTGTTAAGTCCACTAAACGTTGGTGGTAAGAAGCTTATTGAAAATATTAAGTGTTAATCAATTGCAACAGGATATCATCTACAGTAGTAACTAGTTCTTAATTGTATAATATTAAATTGATTGCTGACATTTCATGCGTTATTGTACACCCAGAACATAGCATTTTACACTGTCAGTACTCAAGTAAATCTTCATATTCACAACAGCCAACATCTCTCACAGTTTGGATAGAAGTGTGCAAGATTTTGCTAGTTTTTGTTACGAACAGAGAGACAGTTTTAAACATTAGGACCTCATAATGCTTCCACCATTAATCATTGGAATAAGCAATAGAATTCCAAATTTCCAAACTAGTGTGGTCAGCAAGCAAAACTCAACATGTGTAACACTAAAAGCTCCGCCTCTGAATCAAATAATAATTAGAGGAGCAGAATAACATAGTGTGGAGCTGGAGAAACACAGCAGGCCAGGCAGCATTAGTGGAGCAGGAAAGTTGACATTTTGGGTCACAACCCTTCCTCAGAAATGGGGGAGGGGGAAGAGATCTCGGAAATAAATAGAGAGGGGGTGGTGGGGCTGTGAAGGTAGGTGGGATGGTGACAGGTGAGTGCAGGTAGGGAGTAGTGGGGATTGGTTAGTGAGGTGGGAGAAGTGGGTTGGTGGGAAAGAAGATGGACAGGTTGTGTCAGGCAGAATGTTACTGCACATTTATATGGGCAGTTTACATATATTAATGCTGCTTTTGATGTTATTTGGGGAGGATGGCCTCAATACATTCTCTCTTTCTATTGTCTTTGGCATTGGCTGCTGAAGACATGTCAATCTAAAATGTTTAAGACACACTGTATGTTGGAGTTTTGTAAATGATGGAATCAATTCTCCATATTCATTTTCCTAAACAGGACTGTTTAAACTTGACAGCAGATTTGTTGGCCTTGCTTCTCTGGACGTCTTTTTGTAGAATGTAGCTGTCCACAGATATTTCAGCATCTCACCTATAATACACTCCTATGAAGCACCAAGGGATATTTTGCTAAATTAAAGGTATAACTGCAAGTTGTTGTTCAAGCAGAAGGGTTTGTATTCCTTGACTGCATAATCCTGGTGTTAGCTCTACCATCAGAAGGAACTGCAGATGGAAGCTACTCGACCTTGACCTCCTCCTGCCCTGACTGGGAATGGAAACATAGAAAACAGGAGCAAGAATGGGCCATTCATGTTTCCTTTGCCATTCAATATGATCATAACTGTTCAACCAACTCATTATCCTGTTCCAACTTTCGAATGAATGAATAATTTGCTTGTTTGTGTATTTTGCAGTGAGAAAAACAGTAAAATAAGGTGAAAAGCTTTTCCTGTATTGCCATGATCTACTGTCATTTTGAATAATTTTGCGAGCAAGGAAAAACACGGAAACATATGGCTTAAAGAAAGTCCATCAGTCCTGAGTCAGCTCATCACCAAAAAGCACCTGCGCCAACAATGCTCCTCCTCCGCCTCACTGCTATCTGCACCGGAACCAAACAATATTGAAGTTGTCACACTTCAGGTTCTATTATTTACCACGGTGCCAATTCTCCTCCGCCGCCAGCTGGACACTCTCTGCACCAACCCGCCAACATCACAGTCACATCTCTCGCCGCTGGGCCCACCTCGTTGATGTTGCTGTGATGCCCTTCCACCACCACTTCGCCACCGCCAGTGCCAGACCCAATCACAATGAAGTCGCTGATGCCCTTCAACCACCACTTTGCCACTGCTAGTGCCAAACCCAACCAACAATGAATTCACTGACCCTCAGGTGCCATCTTTTGCCACTGCACTTACCGCGCCAACATCGCCTCTGCCGACGTAGCAGCTGCCGATTCCAAAGCCAGGTCGTGCGCTCACCCCGGAAAAGTAAGTAAGGGCTCACTCAAGTCTGCCTTCGGCTGATTCGCCACTGGCATGATTCCGTGTTGGGATCCACTGCCATCGCTGATGCTGTTCGAGCTCATGACAAGAGGTAAGTAAAGGAAAAAAGGGAAAGAAACAAGAAAAGAGAAAAACAAGAAAAGAAGGAAAAGAAAAGCAGTTGAAGCAGATGAGCCCCAACTCTGCTGCCATCTCTCCATACCCTTCAATCCCTACAGCCCTAAGAACGATATCTAACTCTTTCTTGAAAACATTCAATATTTTGGCATTGCCCACTTTCTGTGGCAAAGAATTCCACAGACTTACCACTCTCTGGGTGAAGAAATTTCTCCTCATCTTTGATCTACATGGCCTACCTCCATATTCTTAGACTATGACCTTTCATATTATAAGAGTGTTAGGATCATAGTAAAAATGAACTGTCAATATTCAACTTTCTTCCTTTGACTCTCAATGAAATTCTCCATGAAACTCACCAGGTTCTCACTCAACCAATTTCTAGTAAAATTCAACCCTATTTCTCTTCTTAGCAGCATCCCACAGCTGGTATGTGTATATAGTGCTTCAAACAGACAAAAATGACCATGCAATTTTTAGTACACTAAAATGAAGATCTTCTTTCTGAATGAATTTATAATCTCAATCCTTTTGGACAGATATCTTAATCATTCCCAATGTGATTCAAAATACATTCCACTATGTATTTGTGTTGTGAAATATTTGGCGATCAGTTTTTTTTTATTCAAGGGGATTACATAGATGTAGATTGGTATCACCATGATACATAGCAACTAGACTAAGCTAGGAAGCAGAAGAGCCCACAGCATAGATTGATAGCCCAGTGATGCCTAGCAACTTCCTAATGGATTCATGGTGCTGCTCTGTTCAGTTATGCTTTGACTCCCAGAGAAGACACCCTGCCACTGTTCATCTGTGTGGCAGTGGTGCTGCCTGCCTTCACTAACAAGCACCTCCCTCCCTCCCTCACTGGGTACTGTCTGAGCATCCCTGACACTCTCAAACCTCTGCGATGCAGTAGTGAGTGCGGGATCCATCACTAATGTCCTTTTCTACCCGGTGCAATCCTTGCAGCAATCCAAAACCGCTGCTGAGATACCAACCATTCAACTGCTGTTTTGGTTTTGGGGTGGGCAGCCCTTTGTAAGGGAGAAAAATGCTGGTGACCAAGTGCACCTTGAATTCTGCTGACCACCAAAAGGGGATTTGAACTGCCCTCCGCCAATCTGTGATGACTAAATCTGACCTCATATCTTCTCCATTCAGGTTGAGGATCAAGTGGTCTCACAGGAACAACCAATCTCCCAATCTCCTTCCAAAAAACCATCTGTGAAAGAAACTTCATTCACATTATCAATCAAGGCCGAGTATAACCAGATGATAGATGCTAATTCTATGATTTTTATTTAAAATGCTTTTGTTCAAAACTGTAGACATTTACTTTTGTCAGGTCACATGTACCCATCCTTTCCTCTTCATCAATATATTCTACTATCTTACTTGCACTGTTAACCACTAACTCACAGCAGGAACCCTGCCTGTATCATACTCCATATACAGTGGCTCCACATGCAGGCCTGTTGTCACTGGAAATGCCTTTCAGTGGAGGCGGTTGCAGTTTTGGGAGAGGACGACATCAAGGAGGGGGTGGGAAGCATTTAGTGAAGACAGGAAACTAGGCCTTTACACCAAAGGCATTTAGGACATAAATCAGAATTAATCATGTTCCTGCTCCCAAATAATTCTGGAATTCTGGATTCATGCTCCCTGCTCCTGAAAAATATGATGAGATAGTTTGGTGAAAAGTTAAAAATAATGATCAGCATGATGAAGCATTGTGCAGCATTGCCATGGCCTTCCCTATAAACTTTCATTTGAATCCTCTGAGATTTGGTATGGTTAAAATGATCTGGCATTGACTAGGATTTGAACCTGGTTGCTTTGCAAAAGTGAAAAACATGAAAATGAGATGTGCACTATGTTTAAATGTTCTTTCTTTTACACAAAAGTCTTTTGCCAAATCGTTAAAAAACAGTCTGTGAAGAATGACATGCGCCAGCTAGCTGTTTCCCCAGATGCCTCATAACTGAGTAAACCAATCACATAAAAAAGCTTTCTGTAATCATAACTGACCCAACTAGTCTTTTGTGTTTACATATCTGCCTCAACAATTCATTATTCAGAACATTAAGCTTTCAAAAGGCAAAGTAGAGTCAAGAAAATAAATTACATTGATTTCTAGCAAATAACTGCATCCTAGTCTGCTGACTTGGCTTCGTATAAGCCATACAATGGCCCTGTTGTCCTCTCTCTACCTGCAACCATGCTATCTGAGCCTCTAAGCATTTCTCTAGCTTAGTCTTGGTCCACTTTGGCAGTTGTTCAATGTAGCACCTATCATGAAGTTATTCCAAACTCCTTCAGTTTACATTTTCTCTTGGTAGCATTCTCCATCAAGGACCCAATAAAAATGGGGCTGGCAACTCTATTACAACCCGTGAAGGAAATGATTCTCCACTGTTGTCAGAGCTGAGCACTTCTTTGCACTCTGTAGCACCAGCTGCAGCTGAAGGTGTGGGAAATGCTCAGCTAAGGGCTAATGTTAACTCCATCTGCCTCGTGAGAACAGAGTAGGCTGATGGTTATAATGGCAGGCAAGTGTTTCCCAATGCACTCTTATTCACCAGCATTTTATCAGATATATTTTCATCAATCTGTAGCAAATGCCTGCTATGGTTAGGTAAAGGCCTCTTTATTATTTAAATATTGGGATCTTCCGATGGAATTAGGACTGTAACTTGATTCTTGTTTCAGATCACATCTAATTCTAAAACTTAAATTACAAGCAGTAAAAAGACCAAAAAAATGCCCAGGAGCATCAATATTTTTCATTCGAGTGATCCTCCAAACTCAACAAGTAAACCATTGGTCTTCCCTGACCTGGACTGCCCTCCCCTACTGAATCCGATCTGCTCCAGTTTTGTTACCTCTCACTACTTAGTTTACACCAAAGATTATTCCCTCAGTCTCCAATGGTGACATTTCCTCTCACTGAAATCCTGACTCCCATTCACCGGAAAGGCACCGATTCCCATCAGTTCAAGTAGGAATTTAATGTACCACATGGAAATGAGGGCCTGGAGTGAAAGATTGCACAGGCCTCCACTATAGAGATCGTGGGGACTCCCAATCTCACTGCTGCAAATGCAACAGGTTGTGCCTCGAGGTAAAATTGAGGTTTGTGTTTAAAATAATTGCACCCATTTACACCTTCAGAGTTTCCTTATTTAAAATACGATCCCATCAAATTAATTTGGTTCCATGTGTATTTTTGGGTGGGGTGGGGGAGGGTGGTTTCCAGTATTTACCAGGTCTAAAACTAACCATGGCAGAGAATAAAAATATGTGAAATGCATTGAGTTTTAATGTGTTCTTTGCAACTAATGAAAATTTATTGACAGGTTTTAATAACACATATCTTCACATCATACATCATGTGTGAGCTGTAAGAGAACTGACTTCAAAATCATCTTAATCCCTTAATCATCTGTTGCAATGGCAAACTATCTTTCATGAATTCCAGTAGCATTTCAACTCTGGTAATGAAAAATACAATATTAATAATACTTAACATATGTTTTCACAGCACAGAAATATCTCAGAGTCCTTCACATGATGAATGATAGCCTGGACATTGCTGCAAAAGAGAAATGCAACATCAGTCTATCAGGTCAATAAGCAGGAGCTCATTTTCAACTCTCAAGAAATGGATGGACTCCTCTGGCAATGTAACATTCCCTCAGCATTGCCCTCAAGTGCCAACCTAGAATTTGTGTTGGAGATATCAGCTATGGTTCAAATCCTTGTTTTTTGAAGGCAACAATATCAGTAGAAGAGCCAAAATGAAGCTAATATGACAGTAATATGAGCTTTTAATTATCTCATTTATGATCAGTTTTCACTTGCACATTAGTACGCTCCACGCCCTGTGTTTCTCATGTGGAGGCAATGAATGAAATCTAATATAAAAGGCACAGACTTTTGATATTTCGCTGAAGCAACTCACTTTGAGATTTTTGTGAAATATTCTTTCACAGAACAGCGGCATCATTGGCTAGGTCAGCTTTTAGTGCCCATCCCTTTGAGAAAGTGGTTGTGAACTGCTACCTTGAATCACTTGGCATAGGGGAAACCCATAGTTTTGTTTGGAAGAAAATTCCACAATTTTGACCCAGCAGCGGTGAATGAGCAGTGATATAGTTCCGAGTCAGAATGCTGTGTGACTTGGAGAGGAAGTAAAAATCAATGGGAAAAAAGATATTGTAAGGGACGTAACACAGATGCCAAGTTGCTGTCACTCATTTGACATATACACCTATCCTATTTGATCCTGGATACCACTTCGCACCACTCAGACTGGAAGCAAAGAGCAGGTTGAAGGGCTGATTGGCCTACTGGTATTCAAATTTTTGTGTCTCAATTAAACAGGAACTTTCAGGGTGGCAATAGTCTGCACTTTGACTTTACATACTGAGCCAGGAGAGGAGTTGAATGGTAACTTCTTAATCATGCTACACTTAATTGCAGAAGAAGACCATTCAAGCCATTATCCATCTTTGAAAGAGCTGTAGAATTACTCCTGGTTTTTTGCTCCTTCCCCATAGTCCTGCAAAAATTTTCCTTTACAATCATTTCGTCTCCTTACTTGAGAAAAGACGTACTGGCACTGGAGGGGGTGCAGAGGAGATTCACTGAAAGTTGTTTCTGGAGTTGAGAGGTCTGGGGTATGAGGAGAGATTGAGTAAACTGGGACTATACTCATTGGAATTTAGAAGAATGAGGGGGATCTTATAAAAACATATCAAATTATGAAAGGAATTGGTAGGATAGAAGAAAGAAGGCTGTTTCCACTGTCCGGTGAAACTAGAACTAGGGGGCATTGCTTGCAAATAAGGGGGATCAGATTTAGGAACTTCTTCGCCCAAAGGAATGTGAATCTGCGGAATTTCCCTGCCAGTGAAGCAGTTGCGGCTACCTTGTTAAATGTTTTTCAGGCAAAGGTAGATTTTTGAACAGTAATGGAATTAAGAGATATGGTGAGTGGACGGATAAGTGGACCTGAGTCCACAAAAAGATTAGTCGTGATCTTATTGAAAAGTGGAGTGGGCTTGAGGAACCAAATAGTCTACTCCTGCTCCGATTTCTTATGTTCTTATGTTCTCCTTATAAATTAAGCTGTAATTTAAACAGGTGAAAGAAAATCATTAGGAATCAAACAGCATTTAGTGCACTAAGTACTCCATCAGGTTTTAATTCTTCCATCCACAAGGAATGAATATCAAAGTGAAGGTTTGCCATATATAAGAAAGCAGTAGCTGGTTACCTTAGACAGAGTCATTACAACTTTTTGTCAATAGATATTGATATTTGCATGTTTCCTGCCACTGGCTAAGTATATATTGAAATGAAAGCTCATCAACACCAGTATTTCTTGAAATTAAAACAAAAATTGCCGATGGGATTCAACGGGTCTAGCAGCGCCTCAAGAAAAGTCACCGGGTTCAAAATATGAATTCTGCTTTCTGCCCACAGATGCTGCCAGATCTGCTGAGTTTTGCCAGCAATTTCCGTTCTTGTTTCAGATCTCCAGCATCTGCAGTTCTTCTGTTTTGTTTTCTTGAAATGAGTTTGTTTTCTAGGTATAGACAGCTCACTTGTGACACTTTGCTGAGAGAAAATTCACACAAGCATTGAACTCTCCAACTGTGTGCTGGGTACGCTAGAGGTCCACACCCAATGTTTTGCAAATGCTAAGTTTCCACATCTCTGCCCAGCTGTCGGAGGATGCAAAGAACCACCGCCTAGTAATCAAGGGAGGTGCAGGATGTGAGCAGGGACGTTTGCACGCAGGAGGGGCCACGGGAAAATTGATGGGTGAATTATCCCACAGTTAGTCTTGCTCACCTTCAATTAGCAGCTCCACATTAGTTTGAGTCTTTCCCCATCCACTATATTGATTGTAAATAGGACTGAGAATAGCCTAAAAATAAAAGAGGACAGTGAAAGTAGAATTAAAATGGTGTAATACCCTCAATACTGATTTCAATATGTTTGCAAACCACCCATCCATCAATATTTCCAAAATAAAGGAGAATTATTGATCTCACCAAAGCTAATGGCTGCAATCAAATAAATGATTTTTTTAAAAAAGATCTCTTTTATAAATTATGGATGAAATGAAACAAATTCATAATCAGCTGCTGTGCACAGGATGTTTGTTATTTCCCAGCTAATCTGTTAAATGGTCATTTAAATGGATTAATTTATCAGCTCACTGTTCACTATTGCAGTCTCACTGATGTCAAAATTTCCAGAAAGCCCAATTCCCAAAAATGAATCCCATGATGCAGACAGCAAGCTGCTCTATTTTCGGGGGAGCTACCCCCTTCTGTTGGTCACTGATGTTGTTTGCAGCTGTCTTTGAGCAGTTGCAGATCTAATCTTAGCTTTGTTTAAAGCCTGCAGCAGTTTGAGAGGACTCCAAGTTATTTGCCATGGAAACACCACCGGTCTGGGCAATTTGGAACTAAAATCACTCTTTGCAGACATTGTGCCATCATATGATTTAATGCTGTGCACATGTGTATCATCGCTTTTCAATAATGCGGTGAGACAGGCATCCAGGTCAGCACAGATTCTGTACAACTGCAGCCAAGCCACAAAGCTCTCTCAAATGAACTTCAGTGAAATCTTTAGAAGGGACAGATCAAGGCGTAACAAAGCTGGCCTCTTTACCCTTGCGCTCACAGGCTGTCATCCAGATGTTTAGTTGATACTTATAACTTTTGGTGCTTTATTTAACATTTGATGCTCAGTTTTATCTACATTTTATTATTTGTAAAATAAATAAAATTATCAAATAAATTATGTAATCTAGCACAAAGGAGAGGATAATTTAGAAATTAAAATGATAAGGGGAAGGGCAGAAGTGGGGTATCCTGGCCAAGTAAAAGCATGAAATTTTAGGACTACTGAGGCAGATTTTTGTTTTCCTGCGGTGCACCGCAGTACAAACAAGAAGTCCAAAATTAAGAAGGCTTGGCCATTCTTAATGGTTAAATTGCATTTAGTACCTAACGAAAGTGTCCATTTTGACAGGGAGCTCATGCTAGGCACCCAAAGCATGGCCTTTTATCTGGTGCTTTGTACATTTTAAATTGCAAATCATACTCTTCACAATTTCAGATCTGAACTGAACATTCTATCAATTCTGTGGTCAGTTTAGGAGGCCAGTGAAGGTAAGTTTTGGAATTGTTTTTGTGTGGGCCAAGGAAGAAGTTACCCTTTTTGCCCCACAAATGCAATGAGCAGATGGCTACATTAGGAATGTTTGGCCAAGCTCCAGATATGGTCTAATGGACTCAGCACAGCTAAAGCCTATTCACACAACTTGAAAAGGGAGTGTTAACTTTGCACGATTAGCATCTTTATTACTTCAAACAGATTTTTCAATGTTTCTTTGGATAAGACTAGGAGGTGTAAAATGGATTAAAGTTTTTTGTCATTGACACTATGATGGCTATAAGTTTGTGAGGTGAGCAGTTTTTTTGAAAGACAACTTTCAAAGCTGCTTTGCTTATTATATCAGTTTTGGGAACATTTCAGAGATTTGCCAGACTTGCCAATGGTTTGCTAGTTCTGTACAACGAGAATGCTTGAAGAATGGATAGCAAGGATCCATAGGTACCTGGAAGGGACATGGCATTTGAAGAGACCTTGGTGAGATATGGCTACGAGGGGGCTTGGAGTAGGCATAGGTAAAATAAGCGGTCATACAGAGGGGGCATGAGGGATTTGAGGGGACATGAAGTTAGTAGAGTCATAGAGGTCGAAAGCATGTAAACCAGGCCCTTCGGCCCAACTTGCCAATGCCACCCAGTTTTCACAATTAAACTAGTCCCACTTGCTTGCGTTTAGTCCATATTCCTCCATACCTATACCAACCATGTACCTGTCTAAATGTTTCTTAAATGACGAAATTGTTCTCGTTTCTGCCACTATCTCTGGCAGCCCATTCCAGACACTCATCAGCCTTTGTGTGAAAAAATTGCCCCTCTGGACCCTTTTGTATCTCTCCCCTCTCACCTTAAACCAATGCTCTCTACTTTTAGACTCTCCTACCATGGGGAAAAGCTGTTGGCTATCTACCTTATCTATGCCTCTCATGATTTTATAGACCTCTATAAGGTCAGCCCTCAGTATCCTACACTCCAGCAAAAAGTCCCAGCCTATCCGAATTCTCCTTATAACTAAAATCATCCAGTCCAGGTAGCATCCTAATAAACCTTTTCTGCAGTCTTTCTAGTTTAATGATATCCTGTTGATAGTTGGGACCAGAACTGCAAGCAGTACTCCAAATGTGGCCTCATCAATGTCTTGCATAGCTGCAACAAGACGTCCTAACTCCTCTACTCAATAAGGAGGGACAGTTTTAAGTGTGCTAACACAAGGTAATGAATGTCTGGAAAACTCTAACACAGAGGCTGGATTACAGAAAGTATTTGAAGATGATTTTAGATAGATTTTTGAAACTTTGACGTCTGGGCCAGATCAGCCATGACCTTAATGAATGGCAGCAGGCTTGTGGGGGTTGAAAGCTGACTTCTGCTCCTATTTCTTATGAATTGTGTACCTGAGCTCAGGATATGTACAGTCAGTGTGTAATATCTTGTGCTGACAGCTTGGAATGAGAAAACCATTCCTAATGTTTACAGCAGCAGCGTACAAGTATGGAAAAGGAGCCAAGGATAAGGAGTGTAATAATAAACAAAATGAAAACTTAATAAATATAACCAGAGAGAAGGGTGTAGGACTTCCTGAAAGATTTACATCTTACTCGTTTCGCATTGTCTTTGAACATTTAATAACCCTGTTTTTTTTTCTGAGATTGGTTACATTTTTCAACATACATAATACTCTGGGTTTGAATGTGCTTTGACATTATGCAGAGAGAGAGAGTAGAAACCATCATTGTCAGATACTTGACTGCAAAGAAACTATATATGGTTTTAAGGGGTTTAAAAATTTCTTGGTCTATAAGCATTTTCTTTGAAATTTTGTTGTGAAATAAGCAATGGTAACTTTTCCTGGAATTTGCTTTACTGCAGAGAGATTACTGCATTTGGTGAGACCAGCCACATCATCATGATTTGAAAATTTGCATGTATAAAGCTCGGTTCTAAATAACCTGATTCATTGAAGCTGAGGTGGTGCAAATGCTGAAATGAAATATCTACATATTTTGCAATCACTCTGTTCAAAGATGTTAGTACACACCTCTGGAGCAGGTGTGACTTAAACCTGGGCCTCCTAGCGTAGAGGTGGGGACACTACCACTGCAACACAAGCGCTTCTACTGAACTGAAATGTCTAGACTTCTGACTATGCTTATTTTAGTCACCATTTGTTTTATGTTGCAGATACAGAGTGCAAGTTCATAATCAATAAATGATATTTGATCCCTAGGATTAATAGTTAAAAGCAGTTACAGGTCTGAAAAGTGATTTTAGGGAAAAGTCCATTTTTTAAAAAATGCTCCTGGGCTGGGTACGTGACACTTATAAAACGCACATTCAAATTATTTCTGGGAATTTCATCTCATGATTTCCTCCCCAACACCCACATTCCCGCCATTGGTCACCCAACATGTCTACCCTCATGGCACATCATCCTCCAAAAGAAAAGCCAACAACCTCATCATTGCCCTGTCAATTGGCTTTCACTGCCAATCAAGATTTTTTTTTGCCTATCTCCAATATTTTTAGATGCAATAAGTTACATTTCGTGAACGAATACATTTTTATAAAACATGCAATTTTCATTGTAAAGCCCCTTACAATGTTTCTACTGGGTTGCTTGCATCAGAGTCGTGGAGATTAATTTTCACAAGTTGGAGGTTAGCAGCCTTATGTGACTTGAAATATCAAAGAAGGCAGATATTCTCCTGGTACAGTGACAGTCATTGTGCTGGTGGTGGTCCTCAGTTGCTCAGTGTGTTTCTTGAATCAATAGTTGGGGATGAGCAGCCAGAAAGGTCCATTGTTCTGTCCATATTTCCTGTTGTGCGGTTTATCTTGGTTGGACCAGCTGTGGGAATGATACAATTGACTTGTATTCCTGAGATACACAAGCAAACAGAAGGTGCATGGTTTCCTTAATTTTACAATTACTGACAGTGAATCTTTCCATTAGTTATAGAGTCACACAGAATGGAAACAGACCCTTTGGTCAATCTCATCCATGCTGACCACACATCTCAATCCGACCTAGTCCTATTTGCCAGCATTTGACCAATATCCCCCTAAACACTGCATATTCATATAACCATCCAGATGTCTTTTAAATATTGTAATTATACCCGCCTCACCACTTCCTCTGGCAGTTCGTTCCATACGCGCATCAACCTCTACAGGGAAAATTTACCCCTCAGGTCCTTTTTAAATCTTTCCCATCTCACCTTAAACCTATGCCCTCTAGTTTTGGACTCCCCTGCCCTAGGAAAAAGATCTTGGATATTCACTCTATCCATGCCCCTCATGATTTTATAAACCTCTATAAAAGGTTACCTCTCTGCCTGTGACACTCCAGGGAAAAAAAAGCCCCAGCCTATTCAGCCTCTCCTTATAGCTCAAACCTTGCAGTCCTGGCAACATCCTTGTAAATTTTTTCTGTACCCTCTCACATTTAACAACATCCTTCCTATAGAAGGGTGACCAGAATTGTAAACAGTATTCTAAAAGCAGCCTCACCAATGTTCTGTACAGTCTCAACATGGCGTCTCAACTCCTATACTCAAAGTTCTGATCAATGTAGGCAAGTGTGCCAAACACCTTCTTCACCATCCTATCTACCTGCAACTTCACTTTCAAGAAACTATTCAACTGTACTTGCAGGTCCCTTTGTTCAGCAAAACTGCCCAAGGCCCTACCATTAATTGTACAAGTCCTGCCCTGATATGCCTTACCAAAATGCAGTACCTCACATTTATCCAAATTAAACTCATCTGCCACTCCTCAGCCCATTGGCCCATTTGATCAAGGTCCCATTGTGCTCTAAGATAATCTTCTCCACTGGCCACTACACCAGCTATTTTGGTATCACCTGCAAACTTATTAACCATGCCTCTTATTTTCACATCCAAATCATTTATATAAATGACGAAAAGCAGTGGACCCAGCACTGATCCTTTTGGATCAATAAGTCACAGGCCTCCAGTCCAAATAGCAACCCTCTACCACTATCCTCTGTCTTCTACCTTCAAGCCAATTTTGTATCTAATTGGCTAGCTCCCCCTGATCCCATGTGATCTAACTTCACTAACCAGTCTGCCATGCAGAACCTTGTTGAATACTTTGCTGAGATCCATACAGACAACATCCACTGCTCTGCCTTCATCAATCTTCATCGTCACTTCTTCAAAAAACTCAATCAAATTAGTGAGATACAATTTCCCATGCATAAAGCCATGTTGACTTTCCGTAATCAGTCCATGCCTTTCTAAATGCATGTAAATTCAGTCCTTCAGAATCTTCTCCAACAACTTATTCACCACTGACGTAAGGCTCACTAGTCTACAGTTCGCTGCCTTTCCTTACAGCTTTTTTAAATCCAGTCTTCCAGCACCTCACCTGCAGCTGTCAATGATACAAGTATCTCAACAATGGGCCAAGGATTCTCTTCCCTATCTTCCCACAGTGTTTTGGGAAATGCCTGATTTATCTACCTTTATACGTTTTAAGAACTCCAGCACCTGCTCTTCTGTAATATGAACTCTTCTCAAGGTATCATTATTTATTTCCCCAAGCTCCCTTGCTTCTATGTCCTTCTCCACAGTAAATACTGACGCGAAATATTCATTTAGTATCTCACCTAGCTCTTGTGGTTTCACACAGAGACGGCCACATTGATCTTTAAGGGCCCCATTCTCTCCTGGGTTACTTCTTTGCCCTTAACGTACTTATTGAATCTCTTTGGATTCTCTTTAACTGTATTAGCCAAAGCTGTCTCAGGAACATCAGGAACTACGAGCTGTACTCTTTCTTGACTTTGCAATTCCAACCCAGACATGTTCTCCCACTCCCATTGTGTTTTGCTTTCTCTGTAAGACATGGTTGGGTATGGCCCAGGTTTAGGGGAGGTGGTGGTTTAGAAGCATTGTCATTGGCCTAGTAAACCAGTACTCCAGGTTAATGTTCTGGTCACATTTTCTAATTTCAGTTTTAAAATTTTTAAACTGTCGTTATTTTAAAAAACAGAATTAAAAATACTGGCAACCACGTAAACATTGTTAGTTGTTATAAAAATCTATCTGGTTCACTAAATCTTTTTAGGGAAGAAAATCTGTCATCCTTACCCAGTCTGGTCTATATATGACTCCAGACCCACAGCAATGTGGTCAACCCTTAATTAGAGATGGGCAAAAGATGGTGGCCTAGGCAGTAAGGTCCATATCAAATGAACGAATGAAGAAAAGTCTATCACTTACCTAGGCAGGCCCGAGGCTGCAACAGATTTGTGTAGCTGGCGAGGTGGCCAAGTTTGCCTTGTCTCTCTGGAACATCAGCCCAGTCTTTGACATGGTTTTTAAGCACCTTAGCCCTCAGCAACCCACCTCTGTCCCTATGTTGCATCCAGTAGAATTCAAATTTAATCCAGCATATAGCTTATAGGGCTGCACAGTTGCTTAGTGGTTAGCTCTGCTACCTTACAGCACCAGGGACTCAAGTTCAGTTCCAACCTCAGGTGACTGTCTGTGTGGAGTTTGCACATTCTCCCCATGACTGTGTGGGTTTCCTCCAGGTGTTCCGGTTTCCTCCCACTGTCCAACGATGCGCAGGCTAGGTGGGTTAGCCATGAGAAATCCAGGGTTACAGTGATAGGGTGAGTCTGGGTGGGATGTTCTTCGGAGGGTCGTTGTAGACTCCATGGGCCAAATGGCCTACTTTGACACTGTAGGGATTCTATGATTATCCACTTTTACACTTGACTTTTGCAATTTCTGCTGTCACCCCGGTATTCGCTTGAGCTAAATTACAATTTGTCCAAAGTATTCCATGTGCTCCCCTGCTGAAAATGTAACTTCTCTGTCGCCCTCATGCAGACTGAATTCAAAAAGCTAGTTCTTGTCTCCACTTTGCGCATAACCTCACATTGCCCGGTCATTCACCCTCAAACTCTGTCTACTCCATCTCCCAGCTTAGCCCTATCCCTTTGGTTCTCAGACATGGCTGCACTGTACAACTCTCCTTAACGGCATGCCTGATGACAGCCACCTCCTTCATCTTTGTGGGAGCTTCCACCCTAAGTCTCCGCTATCGCTACTTTGTTCCTCACTTTTGCAAATGTCTTCAATGACATTTTATCTAAAACATGTTTTTGACTATCTCATCCAACAAGATTTAGAATCTGTTATCTCTTATGCTTTTTGTTGTTTCATTTTCTAGTGATACACTGTGTAATAACTGAGGACCACGACTGACCTGAAGCTAAACTTTTGGCACTTTTGGAATCAATTTGCTTCATTGAAACTGTTCCTTCACCCTTGGTCGGGCACTTCAACTCGTTCCCATAACATGCATTTCCAGCTGAAAAATTAGCAGAAGTGCTTATGGTGGACTAAAAAGAATTATTATCAAATATCAATCCAAATTAATCTTAGCTTGAATTCTTCTGGTGATTGTCCACTTTCCTTTGACTTACTGTTTCTGCCTATGATCATAGTTATGCTACACAACTTGGAGGAACATTATCTTAATTTTCTGAATGATCTAGAAGAGGGTAATTAACAAAGACGTAATAAATATAGACATGTTTAATGCAGCAAGGCTAATGAGGCCTCCTGGCTTTAAAATAAAATGAACATAGTGTCCAAGTTTAAAAGCCATTAAATATCTTCAGTTTAAAATAAAGTTTTATAGCCATATAATTAGAAGATACAGAGTACCTTGCACCAGGGACATTGAATAATGAATAATTGAATAATGAAAACTGCACAGAGGCCGGTATCCTGTCACCAAGTCACCTTTTATTTACATGTGCACAGTACACTGGCCGTGGTCAGCCAGCCTGAAGTCAGGAGACTGTCTGAATGCGCTGTTTATATTGGTCAGCCAGGGTTCCCTGATTGGTCCAGGTTAACAACCCCAATCAAGGTTCTCATGATCAATAAAATCCACCTAGATCCAATCACTACAAATACTATCAAACATGATGGGCCAAAGGGCCTGTTCCTGTGCTGTCCTGTTCTGTACGGTATGTTCTATGATCTGTAATCATTCAATCCACCATGCTATCAAGGGGAGATCTGCATTGTGCATTATCGTTTACAAAATTTACACACTTCAAGGTCAAACTATAACATGGGTTAAAATTCACCAAACCCTCCAGTAAATGATCAACCATTTTGGAGCCAGACTTAGGTGCATATATAGTGAATTTTAACATGTTTTCTTCTTTGCTTTGTTAAGGAAGCAGAATCCAAAGCTTAAGGTCAGCTCTAAATTTAATATAATGTGGAAGTGCCGGTGTTGGACTAGGGTGGAAAAGGTCAGAACTCACACGACACCAGGTTATAGTCCAACACGTTTATTTGAAAACAGAAGCTTTCGGAGACTCGCTCCTTCTTCAGGTGTTAATGAGGTAGTATCAGACACAGAATTTATAAGTAAAAGATCAAAGAGTCACACCACTAATGAGGATGTATTAAACATACCTAAGATGCTGTTAAATCTTTCTTTAATCAGTTAGAAGGTTTTAATTGATTAATGTATATATGTAAATCCCTGAATTCCTTTCAAGTCACTGTCTTAAGAGAAAGAAAGGTTTTATCACTGTAAAGAAAAGGTGAAATCTTAGGTTAGACAATGCTGTTAGGTGTGAGCCTTGTTTTAGAATCTGTTTGTGTTTTGTTTTGGAGTTAGATTCGTTTTATTTCTGAAGTAGGAATTTATAAAACACCACATTGACTGACTGTCTATAAAATGTGCGCTTTTAGAACAAAATAGAATGTATTAGTAAATACAAATTCATCCCATAGAATTACATGTGGTGTGTGTGCTTGCACACGTGCGTGTGTGTGTGTGAGGGGGGAGAGAGAGAATGAGTGTGTGTGTGTATTTTGGGGTGGGTAAGAGGTAGTGTGTGTGCGTGCGCAGAAGAGCAAGAGTGTGTGTATGTGTGTGTGTGTGCGCGCGTGCGGAAGATAGAGTGTGTGTGTGTGTTTGCATGAAAGATAGAGCGTGTGTGTGAGAGAGAGTGTGTGCGTGTGTGTATGGGAGAGAATATGTGTGTGTGC
>NC_063360.1:24442555-24472047 GCF_021869965.1 Rhincodon typus | reverse complement strand
GGGAGAGTGTGATTGTGTGAGTGCGTGGGAGAGATTGCGTGTGTGTCTGTGTGGGAGAGAGAGTATGTGTGTGTGTGGGAGAGAGAGACTGGATGTGTGTCTCTGTGTCTGTGTCTCTGTGTGTGTGTGAGAGTGTGTGAGTGTGTGTGTCTGTGAGTGTGTGTGTCTGTGAGTGTGTGTGTCTGTGAGTGTGTGTAGTGTGGTGGGGTCACCTGTAGTCTGACATAAACCCAAGATCCCTTTCAAGGCCGTCCTCATGGGAACCAAACTTGGCTATCAGCCTCTGCTCAGCAACTTTGCATTGTTCTGTATCCTGAAGGCCACCTTGAAGCATGTTTATGCAAAGATCCAAGGCAGAAGGTCCTTGATTGCTGAAGTGTTCCCCCACTGGGAGGTGATTGTTGTGCAGTGTCCATTCATCCGTTGTCGTAGCGTCTACATGGTTCACCAATATACCAGGCCTTGGGGCATCCTTGCCTGCAGTGCATGAGATAAACAACATTGGCTGAGTCACAGGAGTACCTGCCGTGCATGTGTGGGTGGTGTTCCCACGTGTGATGGTAGTGTCCATGTCGAAGATCTGACATGTGTTGCAGAGGGAACACCACCCACCACGTACACGGCAAGTACTCATGTGACTCAGCCAACGTTGTCTATCTCATACACTGCAGGCAAGGATGCCCCGAGGCCTGGTATATTGGTGAAACCATGTAGACGCTATGACAATGGATGAATGGACACTGTGCAACAACTGGGGGAACATTTCAAGGACATTCAGCCTCGGATCTTTGGGTAAACGTCTTTCAAGGTGGACTTCGGCATACACAACAACGCAGAGTCGCTGAGCAGAGGCTGATAGCCAAGTCTGGTTCCCATGAGGACGGCCTTGAAAGGGATCTTGGGTTTATGTCGCACTACAGGTGACCCCACCACACACTCTCTCTCTCACACTCTCACACTCTCTCCCTCACATGTGCGCACACACACACACTCATTCTCTCTGTCACACACTCTATCTCTCTCTCCACCCTCACATACACACAGTCACTCTCTCTCTACCCACCAAACCCCCCCTCCAACGCGCACACGCGCACACACACACACGCGCACACACACAAACACACACAAAGTGGGGTGAATCTGTATTTGTAGATACATTCTATTTTGTTCAAAAAGCACACAATTTATAGACAGTCAGTTAATGTAGTGTTTTATAAATTCCTACTTTAGAAATAAAACCAGTCTGACTCCAAACCAAAACACAAATAGATTCTAAACAAAGCCTCACACCTAACATGCATTGTCTGACCTAAAATGTCACCTCTTCTTTAGACTGATAAAACCTTTACTTATATCAGGGCAGTGACTTGAAAGGAATTCAGGAATTTACATACACATATTAATCAATTAAAACCTTCTATATGATTAAAGATTTAACAGCATCTTAGGTTTGTTTAATACATCCGCATTGGTGGTGTGACACTTTGATCCTTTACTTATAAAATCTGTGTCTGATACTACCTCACTAACACCTGAAGAAGGAGCGAGTCTCCGAAAGCTTGTGTTTTCAAATAAACGTGTTGGACTATAACCTGGTGTCATGTGATTTCTGACCTAAATTTAATAACTATACATACAGACCACGTCACTACATATTCCTGTTATAGTATACTGCTCACAGTGTAGGCATCAAACTAACTTCAGGTCATCGTGTTTCATGGTTAACAGCAAAGTGAACATAAATTTGGAATGGATACCATCCAAGGGTAGAAGTGAAGGAGGTTAAATTCTGCTGATCCACAGTATTTACAAGCTACTACATAATTTGAATCAGCAGTTCATTCAGACCACATTACAATTAATTCTGTGCATGTAGATACAAATTATTCCTTCCTCAGGGCCTGTCCATCTCTCTGATTCTTTGAATGTATATGTTTATGTCGGTGTCTGTCTATTAATCATTACAACATTACAAAATCAAACTTGTACTGAGGTAATTTCTAGATAGTTAATTGGCTCTAACCTCATACGACTCTGGAGCTGTTGTAAGGTCATAGCAAGTTTAAGAAGGGAGCAGCTGGATCATACAAAATCTAGGTCCATGAGCAAACATCCTGCCAACCTCACTGACAAGTTTTATGCACACATAAGGCAAACTTAGTTGATGACTTTAGGTTTTCCTTTGACCATGGATGGAGTGCAGGGAAGAGAAATCCATACCCACACAACTAGGGTGAATTAGACTGGCTTTTGCTGCTCTGTGAAAACAAAGTTACTTTAAAAATAAATGCGTTACTCCCTGTTATAAATAACACAGCAGGCCAAGCAGCATCTGAGGAGCAGGAAAGTTGATGTTCCAGGTCAGGACCCCTCTTCATAGATGGGAGGGGGGGATCGTGGGAAGACAGTTCAGAAATAAATAGAGAGAGGAGGGGTGGGGCTGGGGAAGGTAGGTGGGATGGTGATAGGTGAGTGCAGGTAGGGAGTGGTAGGGATTGGTCGGTGAGGTGGGAGGAGCGGGTAGGTAAGAGAGAAGATAGACAGGTTGTGTCAGGTCAAGGAGGCGGGGATGAGAGGGAGGGTTGGTCATGGGATGAGGCTGGGGGTGGGGAGATTTTGAAACAGGTAAAATCCACATTTAGGCCATTGGGCTGTAGGATCCCGAGGCGGAATATGAGGCGTTGCTCCTCCAGCTTCCGGGTGGCATCATTGTGACACTGGAGGAGGCCTAGGATGGACATGTCACCCTGGGAGTGGGAGGGGGGAGTTGAAATGGTTCGCAACCAGAGGGTGTTGTTGTTTGTCGCGTACAGAGCACAAGTGCTCTACAATTGCTAGAAATATACGAACTTCTTAAGGAACATGACAGGTCCGGTGGTGAGAAAATAATTTCTCTGACTGAGGAATCTAGTCCTCAGCCTAAGGTGAGGAGAAATGAAAACAAATGAAAGCAAAAATTAAGACTGGCACAATGGCTCAGTGATTAGCACTGCTGCCTTACAGCGTCAGGGACCCAGGTTCGATCCCCACCATCAGGCAACTGTGTGGAGTTTGCACATTCTCCCCATATTTGTGCGGGTTTCCTCCGAGTGCTCTGATTGCCTCCCACAGTCCAATAATGTGCAGGTTAGGTGGATTAGCCATGCTAAATTGCTCTGTATTGTCCAGGGGTGAGCAGGCTAGGTGGATTAGCCATGGGAAATGCAGAGTTAGAGAGAGTGGGGTGAGTCTGGGTAGCATGCTCTTTGGAGGGTCAGTGCGGACCAGATGGGCTGAATAGCCTCTCTGCACTGTAGGGATTTGATGATGATGATTAAATTGCTGGAAAAACTCAGCAGGTCTGGCAGCATCTGTGGAGAGAAAGCAGAATTAACATTTTGGTCCAGTGACCCTTCTTCAGAACTGATTGTAGCTGGGAAAAGGTTAACATATATGCTCGAGAACAAGTAGGGTAAGGGACAAGGAGTGAAACATAGATAGTGTTGGAGCCCAGGAGAGAGAGAAAAACATTTGTGCGGACAAAGGAATGGGTAAATGAGAAGAAATGCTTTTACTCGAAGGCTGTGACTCTCCAGAATGCTTTATGTCAGAAAAGAATGGGAACTCAGTTGCTGAGTATATTTAAAGTTGATAGATTTTTGATAACGAAGGGAATTAAGTGATACACAGTTAGTTCAGCAAGGTGGAGTTGAGGTCAATCTTGTTGAATGGCAATGAGCGCTTCTATCTCTTACATAATGAGCATCAGGACTTGATCCCATTCAACATCCACATCAATGTACATGCAACAGAGGTCATTGAAAAACTGCATTTACTGACTCGGGGAAGAATGTGGAGTAAGAACAAAATTTTTAGAATAAATTGAAATAAAGAATAAGAGGAACCGAACAAACCCTTAAAATATGAAAAAGGCGAAGAGAAAAATACTGCTAAATAGAGTTTTTTTAAAAAATTAAAAATCAGTTTTATGTTGTGTATACAAATGAACATGTGAATTTTTAAAAAAAGTAGTGGTGAGCCTGGGCAGTCGGGATTTATCATTGGATCATCATGGAATAGCACTCAGGGCTTAGGCCTAAGTCAGTATCCCTCACTCTAATCCAGGATCAGAGTTGAATGGCAGCATCCTGATCAGACAAAAGGAGATATGTCAGTACAGATCAAAATCAAACCTATGACCTTCCTAGTCTGTATGCTTCAGCTACCCATCAGATTACTGATCTTCTATTCATTTATGGAATGTGGGTGTCGCTGACTGGCCAGCATTTCTTGCCCATCCCTAGTTGCCCTTGAGAAGGTGGTGGTGAGCTGCCTTCTTGAACCGCTGCAGTCCTCCTACTGTAGGTTCACCCACAATGCTATTATGGAGGGAATTCCAGGATTTTGACCCAGCGACAATGAAGGAACGGCGATATATTTCCAAATCAGGATGGTTAGTGGCTTGGAGGGGAACTTGGCGGTGGTGGTGTTCCCATATATCTGCTGCCCTTGTCCTTCTAGATGGCAGTGGTTGTGGGTTTGGAAGGTGCTGTCTGAGGATCTTTGGTGAATTTCTGCAGTGCATCTTGTAGATAGTACACACTGCTGCTGCTGAGCGTCGGTGGTGGAGGGAGTGGATGCTTGTGGATGTAGTGCCAATCAAGTGGGCTGCTTTGTCCTGGATTGTGTCAAGTTTCTTGAGTGTTGTTGGGGCTGCACTCATCCAGGGCAAGTGGGAAGTGTTCCATCACACTCCTGACTTGTGCCTTGTAGATGGTGGTCAGGCTTGAGGAGTCGGGAGGTGAGTTACTCGCTGCAGTATTCCTAGCTTCTGACCTGCTCTTGTAGCCTCTGTGTTTATGTGGTAAGTCCAGTTGAGTTTCTGGTCAATGATAACCCCCAAGATGTTGGGGGGATTCAGTGATGATAACACAATTGAATGTCAAGGGGTGGTGGTTAGATTGTCTCTTATTGGTGATGGTCATTGCCTGGCATTTGTGTGGCATGGATGTCACTTGCCATTTGTTAGCCCAAGCCTGGATATTGTCCAGATCTTGTTGCATTTGAACGCAGACTGCTTCAGTATCCCAGGAGTCACGAATGGTGCTGAACATTGTGCAATCATCAGCGAACATCCCCACTTCTGACCTTATGATGGAGGGAAGGTCATTGATGAAGCAGCTGAAGATGGTTGGGCCGAGGACATGACCCTGAGGAACTTCTGCAGAGATGTCCTGGAACTGAGATGATTCACCTCCAACAACCACGACCATCTTCCTTTGTGTCAGGTATGACTCCAGCCACTGGAGTGTTTCCATAATCTGCATTTTTTTGATGCATGGTTTGGTGAGAGGTAGAATAAATGTTTTAAACATCCTGCCCTGTTCGAAAGAATATCTCCCTAGTTCCATAGTTTTAGTGTGCAGGGAGCAGTCGGCGGGTGGAGCAGCAGCACAGAGTGAGTATAAAACTAACTGAGCTCGGGGATCATACTCTAGTCTGCAGGGAGCAGTCGGAGGGTGGAGCAGCAGCACAGAGTGAGTATAAAACTAACTGAGCTCAGGGATTGCGGCCTAGTCTGCAGGGAGCAGTCGGAGGGTGGAGCAGCAGCACAGAGTGAGTATAAAACTAACTGAGCTCAGGGATTGCGGCCTAGTCTGCAGGGAGCAGTCGGAGGGTGGAGCAGCACAGAGTGAGTATAAAACTAACTGTGCTCAGGGCACATTGTAGCTGTGAAAGAGAATGGAGTGACATCACAGGGAAGCTGTGACCTGATTGGCTGGTAGAAGACCTGCATTAAATTTGAAAAAGAACACAGCATAGAAGTATTAATAAATTAATGAACTCATTAATAAATTTATATAAATCAATAAAGTGATTAACTAACTAGAGATGGCTGGGCAGGTGAGGTGTTGTAGCTGTATGATGTGGGAGCTGGCTGATCCCATTGCGAACTGCAGTGACCACATCTGCAGCAAGTGTTGGATGCTAAAGGAACTTCGACTCAGGGTTGATGAGCTGGAACCTAAGCTTCAAACACTGCAGCATATCCAGGAGGAGGAGAAGTACCAGGTAGATTATGTAGTTCAAACTCGGTCAGTGATCAGGGACAGCAAGGTGTGATTGCAAGTGAGGCAGGTAGGGGGATCATGAATTCAGGAATGGAGGAGCCTTGGCTGTTGACTTTTCCAACAGGTATGAGGATCTTGCTCCCCGTATGGATGAAGAAAAGGACTGTAGGGAGGATGACCCAGCTGAGCACTGCACTGTAGTACAGGAAACCATTCAAGAGGGGGGAGCAAAAAGACAAGTGGTAATTGTAGGTTACTGTATAATAAGGAGAATTGATAGCATCCTTTGTAAGCAGGTTTGAGAGTCCTGCATGGTGTGTTGCCTGCCTAGTGCCATTGACCAGCCAGAAAAGATATTGGAGTGGGAGGGCAAGGATCCAGTTATTGTGGTCCATGTTGGGTCAAACAACATACGCAATGTTAGGAAGGAGGACCTATTTGGGGATTATCAAGCACCAGGAATGAAATTAAGGAACAGATCCTCAAGGGTTATAATCTCCAGATTACTACCTAAGCCACATGCTAATTGGTTTAGACAGAAGAAAATTAAGGAAGTAAACACATGGCTAAAGGGGTGAGGTGGGAAAGAGGGGTTCCATTTCATGGGGCATTGGCATCAGTTTTGGAACAGGAGGGATCTATACCGTTGGGACAGTCTCCACCTGAACCAATGTGGAAACAATGTTCGAGCAACATTGATAAATAGGGTCACAAGGACTTTAAACTAGTGAATGGGGGGGGAAGGGAAGGGGAAACAACAGGAAGTATAATGGCAAATAGAAAAGAAAGCAGCAGGTTAACATGTGCAGCATGTTTAATTACATCGAAGACTATGAATGAAGTTAATAGGGAGTAAAACTCAGGAGATATTATTAATGGAGATGTTAGAATTCAAAAAGAAGGTATAAAAACTAGCATAAAGGCACTTTACCTGACTGCTCATAGCATTCGAAACAAGATAGATGAGATAATGGCACAAATCATCATGAATGAGTATGATTTATCAGCCATTACAGAGACATGGTTGCAGGGTGGTCACAACTGAGAATAAATATCTAGGAGTATCAGACTATACAGAAGGACAGACAGAAAGGTAAGGGGGATGGGACAGGTAAGGTAAGGGACAGTTGAGGAATAGTGGAGGACTTTCAAAGCATTTTTTCAAAGTGTTCAGCCAAGGTATACAGCAGTGCAAAGGAAGGACTGTAGTAAAAGAGTTTATCTGCCATGGATGTCTAAGGAAATAAGGGAGGCTATCAAATTGAAAGATAAGGCATACAAAGTGGCAAAGACCAATGGGAAACTGGAAGATTGGGAAAACTTTAAAGGTCAACAGAAAACCACAAAAAATGCTATAAAGAACCGTAAGATAGATTGTGAGAGTAAACTAGCTCAGAATATAAAGACAGATAGCAAAAGTTTCTACAAATATATAAAATGAAAAAGTGTGGCTGAGGTAAACATTGGTCTTTTAGAGGATAAGAAGGGGGATTTTATAATAGGGAAATGAGGAAATAGCCAAGGCATTGAACTGGCATTTTGTGTCAGTCTTCACAGTGAAGGACATGAATAACATGCCAGTAATTGATGATGAGGAGACTAAGGCAGGTGAGGGCCTAGAATTGATCATTATTATGAAAGAAGCAGTGTTGGGCAAGCTAATAGAGCTAAAGGTGAACAAGCCTCCTAGCCCTGGTGGAATGCATCTCAGGTCTCTAAAAGAGATGGTGGGAGAAATAGCAAATGCCCTCATGATAATTTTCCAAAATTCGCTGGACTCTGGGGCAGTTCCAGCAGATTGGAAAACAGCAAATTTGACGCTCTGTTTAAAAAAGGAGGTAGCCAAATATGGGTAATTTAGGCCGCTTATCTTAACTTCCGTAGTGGGGAAAATGCTTGAATATATCATCAAGGAAGAAATAGCAAGACATCTTGATAGAAATTGTCCCATTGGACAGACGCAGCATGGGTACATGAAGAGCAGGTCATGTTTAACTAATTGACTGGAATTCTATGAAGACATTACGAGCACAGCGGACAATGGGGACCCAGTAGATGTGGTGTATCTAGATGTCCAAAAGGCATTCAACAAGGTGCTGCACAAAAGGCTATTGCAATTAGATAAAGGTGCACGGCATTATAGGCAATGTATTAGCATGGATAGAGAATTGGTTAACTAACAAGAAGCAAAGAGTGAGGATAAATGAGTGCTTTTCTGGTTGGCGATCAATGACTAGTGGTGTGCCTCAGGGATCAGTTTTGGGACCTTAATTGTTTACAATTTACATAGATGATTTGGGACCATGTGTGGTGTATCAAAGTTTGTGGATGACACTAAGATGAGTGGTAGAGCAAAGTGCGCAGAGGACTCTGAAAGTTTGCAGAGTGATATAGATAGTCTAAGTGAGTGGGCAAAGGTCTGGCAGATGGAGTACAATGTTGATAAATGTGAGGTCATCCATTTTAGTAGGAATAACAGTAAAAAGGACTATTACTTGAACGGTAAAAAATTGTAGCATGCTGCTGTGCAGAGAGACCTGGCTGTCCTTGTGCATGAATAACAGAAGAGTGGTCTGCAGTACAACAGGTAATTAAAAAGGCAAATGGAATTTTGTCCTTCATTGCTAGAGGAATTGAGTTTAAAAGCAGGGAGATTATGTTACAGCTATAATGGTGCTGGTGAGGCCACACCTAGAGTGCTGCATTCAGTTTTGGTCTCCTTACTTGAGAAAGGATGTACTGGCACTCGATGGGGTGCAGAGGAGATTCACTAGGTTGATTCCAGAGTTGAATGAGGGGGGATTTTATAGAAACATATAAAATTATGAAGGGAATAGGTAAGATAAAAGCAGGGCGGATGTTTCCACTGGCGGGTGAAACTAGAACAAGAGGGCATGGCCTCGAATTTAGGGGGAGCAGATTTAGAACTGAATTGAGAAGGAACTTCTTTACCCAAAGGGTTGTGAATCTGTGGAATTCCCTGCCCAGTGAAGTAGTTGAAACTTCCTAATTGAATGTTTTTAAAGATAAGTTTTTGAACAGTAAAGAAATTATGGTTAGAGGGTGGGTAAGTGCAGCTGAGGCAAGGAAAAGATCAGCCATGATCTTAATGAATAGCAGAGCGGGCTCGAAGGGCCAGATGGCCTACTCCTGCTCCTGGTTCTTATGTTCTTATGTTCTTGTTCCATGGAAATGTATCAATTCACTTGAGCCAGTCATTCTCCAACAACCACCAAGTCCTGTAGGTAAACTTGTATTTCAAATGAAATCAAACATTGGTGCACAAACTGAGATGGGATAATGTGTCCATGGCGAACAATATATTTCCATATTTTCGCAGAATTTGAAGTAAGTTTTCTGCTGCACAACAAAGGGTGATTGTCATTAGTCATGGTACAAATTTTTGGAACATAGAAAACTATCAGGTAGATGTAGTGATTGTAACAAGGTCAGCTAGGTTAGCCTCATAGAATATGAGTTCCCTGATTGGGGCTGTTAATCTGGTTCAATCAGGGAGCCCTGGCTGACAGATATAAACAGGAGTGTCACAGGTTCTGTTCACTCAGAGAGCTGGCTCTGAGGGAGCTGGGTCAATGTCAAGGACTCTCCATGTGTAAATAAAGGGTGACTTGGTGACGGGGTGCTAGTCTCTGTGGAGTTATTTTGGTAGATTTATTCACACACACAGCCATTTACAAAGGCAAACAGTGACAGCAAAATGTTTTAGTCAATCCAAATATCATAACAGCCTTGAAACTGTTCTTGAAAAATAAACAGACAATCCCTTCAGCTGAGTTCATTTGATCGGTTTGCTTGCAAACATTTTTTATAAAGGAAGAAAATGCTTCTTCCTAAGTGTATAACTGTCTGATCCTTTTTAGCTACAGGCTTCTTTGAATTGGATAGAACTTGAAACAATGTGATAAGATTTTGTGCATTCCTAAAATAACCCTTGTTAGAAAATGTGCACGTGCAGATACCTGAAGAGGGCAGAATCAGATATGGCTGGGTGTACAAAATGGAGATATCTTTTTAACATTAGAACCCTAATTCCTATCTTAGTATACAATGTTGGTTTCAATCTCAACTTCAAACTTTAAAATATAGTCTCTTTTTATTTGAATGCATTGTTTATTATCTGCAAGGGGCACTGCAGATACTTGCCAAGGGCTTATTCTGCCGTGGTTCCCAAATCTGCACTCTCTACCACCTAGAAGGCCAATGGTCAGTACCCTATCTCCTCTCCTCTGCCACATACCACACACACCCTCCACACAAGTTGCACAACTTGAAAATATATCACCGTTAATTCATTATCATGGGTCAAAATTTTGGAACTCTTTTATAGGAGTTTCACTGCATGGAAAGCAGCAAAGTTCAGCAAGCTGACACAGTATCATTCTCTGAAGGACATCCAGGGACGGGCGTAAATGATCAGACTTACCTGCAATGTCCATATATAAAAGAACAATGATAAATATGGAAATCCAAGCTTAACTGGCTTGGAGCAGATTTATGAGGAAATCAAAATAGGAATTTTGATTTGATTATTTTATAACAATGGCAGAATGAAAAGTCGGAACAAGATCAGAAAAATCCACTTTCACAATTGACTCAAATTCCATGAGAGATACTTTAGTTTCAGTACCCTGTACAATTTCATCAGGAAGTAATTTCAAATGTATTTTATGTTGAGGTGCTCCCATTAATCTCTGCAACTCGTCTTTTGATTTTGATTCGATTCTTTTTGGAGAACAATTTAAAAGAAGCTCAGTTCTGGGAAATGAAATATTTGGTTTGCCCTTTAACCAAGTGACGCTCACTTGGTATCGCATGGCTTTCATCAACATGCATTTGGCCATGGTTACACTTCCGTTTTCCTCTCCAGCCAGCCTTCAGCACTTCTTGAATTAGATAGCTGCCAACTGAGTGTCAATTGCGCATCAGGACTGATATGCACAGTTTTTTTGCCTTGCATGAATAGAAAGACTTGGTTTAGACTGGGAAAACTCAATTCACCCATTCTGCCAACTGAACACAGAAAGAGAGAATGAGGGTAATTTTGACTTTGCGCAATAGCATAATAAAGAGTGAGTGCCAATGGACAGCTGATTTACATCTCTTCCACTTTCTATTTCCATTAATGGCAATTAAATTTAGTCCTAACAACAGCAACAGTCGCGTTGGGGAATGACTTTCATCCAATAAGTTGGGCTGTTTATGTTTACCACTTTCCAGAAGTAAAGGTGTTTCAACCCACTACAGCACTATTCTGCAAGTTGGCCTTCTATAATCTGTCATTTACTAGGGTTAATTGGATGAAAATTATGTTGACTGCTGTCACAATTAAAGGTTATGTGAAAACAATTTGCATTCATATAATGTCTCCAATGTCCTATGCAGCTTCAAAATAGCATAATCAGTCAACATTTAATACTGAGCCACATAAGACATTAGGACAGATGCAAAGGAGGTAGATTTTTTTTGACACCATCTTACAGAAGGAGAAAGGAAAAAGGGGGATATGATTATGGAGGAATTTCCAGAGATTGCTACAGCAAACAACCTGCATCTTACTTCTAGGTAGATTTTCCATGTTAACCATTTGCCCAGTTTCCCTAGTTTCCTCTTACAATGAGCCATGGAGAGCAAATTAAGGCACAATCATCTATAATAAACATAAATGGCTTATTACCAGTTCTCAAATGACAGATCCTAGTAACTTAAATTGAACCTTATATTAATGAATGAAGCTTTTTTAAAAAAAAATCATTCATGGGATAGGGGCAACATTGACTAGGCCAGATTTTCTTTTATATCCTTAATTATCCCTGGACTGAGTGGCTTATTCAGCCATTACAAAGAGAAGTTACAAGTCTACAACACAGTTGTACATCTGAAGTCATATGTAGACCAGACCAGTTAAGGAAGGCAGATTTCCTTCCCTAAAAGATGTTAGTGAACCAGGTGGGTTTTGTAATATTTGATGTCAATTTCATGGTCAACACTGGTAGAATTATCTTATAATTTCAGATTTTTTGTTAATTGAATCTGAATTCTAACTGCATGATGGAATTTAATTCTGTGTTCCCAGGATATAAGTCTGGACCTCTGGGTTATTAGTACAATGACAAAACATAATGTTACCATTTCTTCTAATTAATTTAATTCTAATCTATTTTAATTCTTAACACTAAATAAAAACTTTGTGGGTAATTAATATTGGAAAACAGCATTGAGTAACATGTTCAAATGCTGGTCAATAGTCATAACTCATTATTTGGCAGCTCTGAAGAACTGTCTCAAAGATACTCCATATTTCGTGTTTGCTGTCATGATTCATGAGCTATTGTGACAAGCACTTACCAAGTTTTGATGACAGGAACTATATTAATTTGTAATCGCCTCGGTGTTTATGTGGTTGTGTATAATGCCTTGAGTTCCATGGTTAACATCTTTGTTTTCAAATATCTTCCTATCTTGACCCAATAGCTGCAATGCTTCTAAGGGTATTATTTTCCTTGCTGTGAGCAATTCTTTGTGATGCCTCTTTATGTAGGAGCTAAAACAATAAATGTAATTTGTCCTATGATTCTGGATTCTGGATGGTATCACAGTCGCACTTAATCCAATGGTTACTCAATGTCCTTACACACACAGAACATCTTTCAACAGATACTCAGAATGTGGCCTTTAAATTATTTCTCAGTCCCTAGTCCAGCCTACCTAAACCAATCTGGAATCTCCATTGCACAATTGTCTCTCGCCAAACAATTAAAATATGTTAATTACCACATACACAGGATCCAATTGAGAACTTTCCTGCTCTGCACTAGAATGATGGCAAATGTTATACTTCCCATCATAAAGAGAACCTGCAGTTTTATTTAGTTGTTCATAGGTCGCAAGCAAAACTAGTAAGTTCATATTTCCTGCTTTAAACTCCTTTGCCTCTCAAAGTAGTGGTATTCAGGATTCTGACTCAGTGACTGGAAAGGAACAATAATGTGCCTCCAAGTCAGGATGGTGAGCTGAAGAGAAACCCAAAGCTGATGGTGTTTCCACATTGCATTGCATTTAAACATACTAAATTAGTTCAGTTTTAGTGTTTAGTTCAAATCAGGATGATACCAAAATCAAGATAACACTAACCTATCAAAATCAAACACTGACTTGCTCTGTCCAACATGCAATTTGAATTGCAATAGTAAGTTTAAGATTTAATAGTGGAATAGTTGAAATCAGCAAAGTGTAAGACTATGTAAATATCAACCAGTGTTTATAGCACATACTTGACTTTGTTTGCAAATTTCTGCTTTCATCCTCTGCAATCTCACCAGCTATTTCTCTCAGGTTTTTAAAATTACAATATATGTTTAAGTCAGTTACTTGATAGTTTACATGTTGAGTCAAGCTTTAAATAGACTGCATTCAATGGAAAATATGCTAAGGGACAACTATTGCTAACTATTGCTAAATATGCAAATCCAACTACTTCTTTGGGAGCAGTTGGCAGTCTGGAGCAAGTAATACTGAGAATTGCATTAGTTTTACAAAGTGCATTTTTCAATTAAGTTTGCACTCAAATTTGTATGAATATAAAAACTTTCTTGAACTAAAGCAATCAGGCAGCATTAAAGATCATTTTAAAAAATCGTACATAACCCAGGCTTGGTCTGATAAGTATCAGGTAACATTCCCACCACGCAAGTGCTAGGCAATGGGTATCTCCAACAAGAGAGCCCCTTTTTATTTTCAATGTTATTACCTTTGCGAATCTTGCACTAGCAATATCCTCGTTGTTACATTGGCCAGAAACTGAACTGGACCAGTCATACAAATATCAGGGATACAGGAAAAGTTTGAAGGCTGGGAATTTTGTGATGAATAACTTACCTCCTGAATTCTCTAATCCTATCCACCATATACTTGACTCATGTCAGGAGTGTGGTGGAATATTTTCCATTTACCTAGGGTGTGCATATTCAACAACACTCAAGAAGATTTGACATGATCAGGACAAGACATCCCACTTGATTGACACCATATCCACTACCTTAACACCATCTTAAACATTCATTCCCTTCAGCACTGATGCAAGAAAACAGCTCACCACCACTTTCTCCTGAGAGATGGACCATAAATGCTGGTATAGCCAGTGAAACCTACAACCCCCGAATGAATGAAAAAAAGAATTCTTTAATGCACTGAAATTTAATAGGTGCTAAAAATGGATTTACCATAAAAACAATCATTTTAGTCAATATCTGGTCTACCATCTTTGTGTATCCCAAATTTAAATGATTGAAAACTACTGCTAATAGCAACACAGAGTCCTTTATTAGGTGCATTAATATATGTTTTCTGAGTGAGTTAAAAACTTTGCTTTTAAAAGGTTCCTTTTAGAGTCTTTGCACGAAATAATGCTTAAATTACTGTTTTGAAGGCTCACAAATGTCTACAGTTGCTGAAAAATGCCATAGTTGTGGAAACATTCATTTGATCAGGGCTGCTGTCTGTTTTGTGGTCAACCTGACTTCCAGGTCTTTGTTTTTAAACTAGCAAAAACAATTGACAAAACTCAACTTGTGATGGTCGTAATTTATGCCTGAAATTCCTCAAACCTTTGCAATGCCTTGGTTGACTTTAAATGAATTGTTCTGTCTATTACCTCCAAGTCATGATAGTTTCTCAAGATTAGTCACATATTATGTTATAGTATTTAGATTGCATGGGGAGGTGGTGACTTAGCAGTAATGTTGATGGACAAGAGATCAAGATGAATATTCTGGAGGTATAGGTTCAAATTCCATCATGGCAGATGATGCAATTTGATTTCAGTTTTTCAAAAATTACGTAATGAAAAGGTAGTCCAATGATGATCATGTAACCATTGTCATAAAAACTTATCTGGTTCATGAATGTCTGTCAGATGACATTACCTGACCTGGTCTGGCCCAACATGTGACTGCTAACCAAGTCATGTGGTTGATGCTTAATTGCCATCTGAATTGGCCCAGACAGCCAATCAGTTCAACAGCAACCAGATATGAGCAACAAATGCTGGCCTTGACCACATCATGTCTCAGTACTTTTTTAAAAAATTATAATACAGTGGCTGTTAGCATTTTGCAAGAAACATACGATCAGTGTGCTTAGTTCTGACCTCACCTAATGATTGGAATCTAATTTTTCACTAAGATGTCCTGGCTTTTAATTGTGTTAAAGGAATGTTATGTTGACTCAGGTTCTACAGTGTAGCATTCAGCTCCTTCCCTGATTTGAAAACAAGTGGAAACTTGAAACTGCCTGATTAGATTCAGAAGGACCAAGTGAGTACAAGTTCGAGCAGGTGCTGATATCAGGGAACTCTTCCACAAAGAATGATTAACAAGTGGAACTGACACCCAGGTAGGATAGTGAAAGCAAATGCTTTGGAATCATTTAAGAAATAGATGAACACTGCCCGGGAGGAACCCAGGTTATTTTAGATGGATGAGGTAAGATTAAGAACCTTTCTTCATTCACAATTGTTTTGTGGTTCTCAGCCAGACTGAGGCAACAAAACTTCCCCATGTTCTTCCACTGGGATCAGCTTCATCTTCACTCAGTGAAGCAGGATTAATACTGAAAACAAAAATTGCGGGAGATCACAGCGGGTCAGGCAGCATCCACGGAGAAAAAAAAAGCTAACGTTTCGAACCAAGATGACTCTTCATCAGAGTTTTGCTTTCAGTACAAATTCCAGCATGTGCGGTAATTTGCTCCTATAAAGTAGGACCAATGTCAGGCTGCCGGACTAAATGGGCAGCATTACATTGGTCAACTGTTATACATCCCACTTGAAATCCAGTCCCATTGAAGTCGATAGAACTAGATATTAGCAGGAAGTAAAACATGCAACAGACTTGATATCTCTCATTTTGTGCAACTACCTAGGATGAATTTTTACCCATCAGCTCTGGACACATATCTTATTTTAAGAAAAGGAAGGGAGGTATTTTTTCAAAAAATAAAGGACCTTTTTGTTACTTTGTTTTTGGAAAACTGGATTCAAACTCACATTTGAGGAAATACAAGAACAGTTGCAAAAATCTGCCACCCACTCATCCATCTGCATGCCACAGGATCTCTCTATTTAAGGTTTTCATTTCCCTCAAAGTCATGGTTAGATGATACCTTAAACCACAAAAATTCTGTTAACAGTAAATGATAATAATCAACCTCGCACTCCTTGGGCATTATTACATAGAACAAAATACACCCAGGAAGAATTAGAAAATTTGACTGTTAACAGTTCTGTGGCTTTCAATTCAACATTTATCCCATATTGTTTGTCAGACTTGAAAGGTTTGTGGCTGAAACAAAATGTGGAAGTGCCAGCCGAACATTTTTACCCATAGCTGCCAACTTTCATTTGTTCCTGTGGGGCCGCATACCAAGACTAGGTGGGAGCTGGCACACTTTTGTTCTACATTTCATATAATTAAAGTACATTTGTACTATTTTCTTTCCATCCACCCTGCAGTGCTATTGTACATAAAGGAAAGGCGATTAGAATAACGTTTAATTAAGGATTTGCTTCAACTTGTTTTATTTTACATCGCATTAAACTTATAATCCATCAACCACTTGAAAACCTCATTTGTAATTATACTTTTCATGCCCAATGTACAAAGGAAACATTGAAGAATTGTGAACGTACTTTATTTGTGCTTTTTAATACAATGCATGTGGAGTTTGCTGCACTGATTTAAAAGGCTTACTGGTAAATGATAGAGTTGTTATGCAACACTGCCACAAAGGCTCAAACTCCCCTTTTCTTTACACTTACTGTTTTGCAATTTTCTACTTCTTTTCTTCCCCACTATCTTCTTGATGAAAGATTGTCTCAAGTGCGCTGAAGCTCTCAGGTACATTGTCTATATAACTATTATTCACCGTGTAAGCCTAAACATTGAGGACAAGAATCAACCGGCCCATGGATGGTGGACTAGGGAGCATATGGGGCAGGGTTAGGTTGGAAAATGATACCAAGCTATGCCAGGATTGCATAGTTCTACTGGCAGGTAGGTTTCCCAATGGCAGCAACGACAGCATCTCAACAGAATGCCAATGGCTGATTTAGTCAATAAAGGGCCCTATGAAGGTTTAAGCATTCTGACTCACTTGCATTTTAGCAGTGGCAGACTGACAGTCAAGTTGCATAGACGCAGCCTCCTCAAAGCCAGAAGCTCCAAAGCCTAAGGGTAGTGGCATGGCACTGTCAGAAATGGTTACACCTCACAGCCATTAACACTGTACTGTGTAATCCATCAGTAAGGTCTGTTAATCTGCCAGCTCGAGCTCAGACCATACAAATGTCTGTAATAGAATCATAGTATATATAATTGCTCCACAAATAAATATTCTGATACTTGTTCTCAGTAAGAACCCACAGTCATTTTATCAGAGTCAACAGAATAATTATTGGGAAAACATCAGGGCCCTCCCTTCAAACACGCCCTCCTTCACCTCACCAGTTAAATTAATTATTTTTAAATATATTTTATTGATAAAATATCTAAAAGAACATTCCAAAATACATCAAGTTGGACATTATGGAAAATGTATTAGTATTCAATTTTTCTCCGTTAAGCATGTTCTAACCTTAAGTACCTCAAAATAATTGCAAACCATATGACATTGACTCTGTGCATTCAATGATACACATACAATGCAAAAGGGGCAGGAATTCTTGTGGTACGGTGGTAGTGTTCCTACTTCTGTGCCAGAAAGCCTGTGTTCAAGTCCCACTTGTTGCAAAAGTATGTTGTAATGTGTTAGAAGAGGTTGATTAAAAATATCTGTGCCTCTATAAGTTACCTGCCTTCCCAATGCATTATGGCTGAAAGATCTTGGACAGTGGCCTTCCTGACAGGTAAGTTAATTATCTTCCTCCCCTGATTGCTCATTCTCTTTTGGAGATTCAGGAGCAGCTACCTCTCTGAGTGTGCCAGGAGCATCAAGAGCCAGTCTGCAGTTCTTAATTGAACATAAGGGCCCATGGTAGAAAGATTGCCAATGCAGTCCTATTGTCCACCCATGCGGGCTTGGGATACACATATAGTCCCAACACTGGGACTTAGCCTGCTGAGATAATCTTGGCCTGAGCTTTGGAAGAATATTGGAGAGGAATAATCATTGAGATCACATCTAATGGTTCTAACAGGTTTATTAGATATTGATCAGGAACAGGAATAAAAGCAGATTTTTCTAGCTTTCACCCTTTCACATTGGGTCGGTCAAAATGATTATAAATACTCTCATCAGTACTATTCACTGAGATTTCTATAGCATGCTGAATCTTTCAGTACTGCACCTGCAAAAAGAAATATTTAACCATTGAACTAAGTGAGCCACAAACTGTTATTTATTTTGATTTTGTTTGCAATAATGGGTGCAGAGAAGGTAACTTAAACCAGGATTGACACATTGCATGATTACATGCATTTACGGCAATCATAAGTAATGCAGCCTGTGGTAAAAATTGACTTCTTACCTGTAATCCACAGAACCCTGCCACTTATCCATTGATGACAGGTGTTTTTTTTTGCATGCACCGTCTTTTTTTCCCTTTATGGCATTCTATTTGAAGTAACCCAATACATTGCTGCAAAAAAGCCTTCACAATAGAACAGACCCCTCCCAACAAAATGCAGGGGTTTTCTCCGAAGTGTGCTAACCTGCAAGTGTACATCACTTTGCAGTTAATCCAAAGCAACATGCACATGCAGGTATGGAAAGATGTTAGAAAAGCAAATAATATGAGCCTTAGGCGATGGAATGATTTCCTGATATGGGCAAAGTCCAATGTATTTGCAAACTGATTTACTCTCCTTTCCCTGAGGAGTGGGTGAGGCATCCTCCCCTAGCAAGCATCGCCTGTTGTTTATAATCTTGTCGCAATATCTCTTAGAGAATTTTGACTTACACTCCAAGGAAGTATGCAAGCTCTTGTAGGACATTTATGTGATGTGTCCTTGGTGTAAATATTGTTGTCTGTACACAAGACATATATGTGCCTTTGTTTTGGAATTACAAGGTATTGACACCAGCATTATAGACTCTGAGGACTTGTTTCCATCCCAAAGCTCTCCTGTAGTTGGCACTTGGCCAACTGTAATGTTCACATGTGTTCAACTATTAACCATTCAACTAATAGGATTATACAAAAAAATTTTTTGGATATATTTTAGAACCACATCCGCAAGCCACAGTCAATGATTTAATTTTGGTTTTGTTATCCTAACCTAATCACGGATGCTGAACAATCTACTTGCATGGTACTTTGATGGCACTAGTTTTCTTTGGCCATGTTCACATCGGGAAGGGTAGACAGATATAGAAATAGGGTGCAATGCATGCATATCACAAGGCTATTTGGTCCATCTAAACCACACTAGTAGTTTAGATCAAGTACACTAATTTTTTAGTCTCATTCCTGAATACAAAGTGAATGTCAATAAATTCTCCATCTCTGCTCTAATCCCTAGAAGATCATGTGGCAATACTCTTTCTGATATTTAATTTCTTTTTTCCCCCACTGGCTTTACTTAAGATCTGTGATCCTATCATCATTCATTTGCTAATTTAACTTTTTAAATATTGTATGTACTTGAATGAAGCCTTTTCTTAATAATCATCTTCTAAGGTTAAATATATTTAGCCTTTCAAACCTTTGTTTTTGGCAATTCCTCATGGCCTCTCCATCACATCTTCCTCCCCACCTCCACAAATTTGAGTTAATCTAAATCTGTGCTATACATGTCCCAATTTGTACAAGGTTCCATTCACCTATCAGAACTGAGCTCACTCATCTATCATGACTCCTGGTACAATAATGTTTCGATTTTAAAATTTTCATCTATATGTCTAAAGCTTGAGAGTATGACTCCTTGTTCAAGATTCCGAAACTAACCTAGGCTAATATTCACTGCACCCTCAATTAACTCCTTAGGGCCTAGGCTCTGGAATTCCCACCCTAAACCTCTCTGCTTCGCTCTACCATGCTTTCCTCCCTTGTGACACTTATTAAACTTCCCTCTTTTTCCAGACTTTTGGTCTCCTGTTCCAGTATCCCCTCATTTGGCTTTGCATCACTGTTTTGTTTTATATTGAACTCTGAGAAGCACGTTGAACCATCTTATTAGGTTAAAAGCACCTAATAAATACAAGTTGTTGTTGAAGTCACATTTTATTGGCAGAAGTCTTGATTTTTGGATTAACCATTAAACCATGCTCTTCTGCCGATTCAGCAGTCCTATGATAAAATCCAATGTCCAGTCCTATAATCCAAAAAGAACAGGGAGTTCCAACATCCTTAGTAACATCCAAACCTTAAACAAAAGCCAGTAAGATCGTGTTGTGTCTTGTGGTTCATACAGGTTAAAAAAAAATACTTCTGGACATAAAATGCTGGATGTTTCCTCAAATCAATTTCCCACATCACACCATGCTGCTGACTGATGCATTTTTGCTTGACAACTAACTGCAATGAATGTGGCTCCCTTGATATACATTCACATAATAATTAATTCCTAATTTTTTTTACAAATAACATTATCATGTAATAGAACATTTATTCCATTTGCTGTTCATGGGGTCCTGCTGTATGCAAATAGACTGCTGTATTTACTGATATGCTGACCACACCAACAATTTTGAATGTTTTGAAAATATGTAAGTTACTATATAAATGCAAATTACTTCTTTCTTCTTTGTTCCTAGAAAGGCAATACAGAACTTAATATTCTGTAAGCTCAAGAGACTTGTATTCCACTCCTGCATGTAATACAAAACATTTTGCGAGCTTTATATTAAATACTTTCAATATTCCCATTGCAGTGGCAAATTTTGGACATCTCATATTTCTTTTAAGCTATTTTTACATATCCTCACAAATCTCCTATAACTCATGTTTTACTTTGTCCATTCAAATAATGCATATTCTCATTTATTTTATCCTACTCCAATTTAATTATTCTTTAGATTCAATTTTACTGACTGTGCTTTGCCGTCTGAGAAGACTGGCCTCTAACTTGAACTTTAACCAAGAATGAAACTCCACAAAGGAATTTGAAATGAACACTTTCTTTTGGTTTTATCAACTAAACCTGACGAGAGCTATTAACCAGGTGATTGACAGGAATGAGAGACCCATCTCAATGTTCATAAATGGTTTTGTCAAAGAAAGCCTCAGCACAGGGGTAAATTTTAGGAATGTAGCTACATACACTTATATAAACTGTAAGTAGTCAGCCGAGAAGTAGATGTAACATTCTACTTGACTCATGATCAACAAGACTGTTAACCAAACTGCCTTCAATTGACAAATACACATGTTCATTTTTCAGCAAGAATCCCAACCCTACCGGATGGTCTTCTCCCTAATCCTACATCAGTGGAAATTATCTTTATATTATAAAAGTGGCTGTCAACTAGTCTATTAAAGAAACAAACTATGCGATCAATTCTGGATACTCACACTCTGCAAATCCCTTTCATTGGCCTTGTGGAGACTTTGGAAGCATATATTTACATAAGTAAATTTGAACAGAGATGCTACCAATATAAGAACTATTGGAATACCATCCAATGTTGTTAGAAGCGCAGTGAGTAGTTGAAATATTCAGAGCAGAAGATATCAGATTCAGAGGAATGCAACAGCTCACCTCAGTGACCCGAGGTTAAGAAAAGGTAAGTCGTGTAGGTTCCACTCATGTCGGAATAACTCTTGTCAGGATATCAGAGACAAGAAGATTAAATTTGACCCTGATGTCTTCCAAGATCAATGTGTGGCCACTTGAGCAAGGTACCAGCAAATACCAGTCATAGTTAAGGAACATCTAAATGTTGTGATAAGAAAATTTTGGGAATGTATCTGTAAGGAAGAACTCAAGGATCTTCTTTATCCAAACCTAACTTGTGATCAGTGGATGAGCAAAGGAGAAGGCAAAACAAAAGAAAATCTTCTATCGTCTTTGTTACAACCAAACTACATCTCCATTCTTTTGTTTTTATCTTCCTCGTCAGGAGGCTGGGCTGTTAACTCAGTCCCAAGCCATTGGCAGAATCATTCAACCAGCTGTAAGCCCATTAAAGCAACCCCATGATGATTTGATCTCCCTGTTGAGCACTTTCTGGTCTGTTCTCCTCGTCTCCTTCCTGCTGGCACACTCAGATTTAAAACTCAACACCTGGGGAGTAGCAAACATAACTGATGTTCTAAAGTCCAATGTTTGCAATTACTACAGGGTTTGTTTTTAAACTTGGCAATGAAAGCCAATCTCAACTTTCCAGCAAAGGCTGCCAGTCTGCTGATCAAAATTTCCTGTGGTGGGTAAGTACCAACGAGTGAAAACAACAAGACTTTGCTTCCTAGAAAATAAAAAGGGAAATGGAGCCAGATAAAAGTTACGCTTGCGGCTGAATGCAGCTGCTAGTTTGCTGAACACAGCAATAACCAGAAAGCATGACTTCAGGCTAGTCACAGTCATGCTTCAGATGTGCCCACCCTGCTCTATTTATTTCAGTTCTGGTCTATGCTCTGGTAATGAAATTATGATTGCATTACGAATATAACCCACACTTGGGTTCATGTGCCAAAGTAGTGTAGCATATGTTGATGATTCTTCCTCACATGGATGCAGGGATGAGTTCTAAAGCAAACACAAATGCAAAACTCAATGAAGTTTAAAGCATTTAATGTTAGCTAGGCAACCCTGAAACATTGCTGTCTCCATTGGAACTTCCCTAACAAGGGTTAACATTCTTAAAACAACTAAATACATACAAGGAGACAAATATCCTTAATGTGTTATTGACCAGAGTATAGGTGCATTGTGTATTTAGAACAATGCAGCAACTAGACACTCCATTTTGAACGATATCAACCCTGAGTCATACAATTATACAGCATGGAAACAAACCCTTCAGTGCAACCAGTCCATGCCGACCATATCCCAACCTAACCTAGTCCCACCTGCCTGCTCCTGGCCCATATCCTTCCATACCTTTCCTATTTATGTACTTATCCAACTGAATTTTAAACATTGTAGCTGTACCCACATCTACCACTTTTCCAACCAGAAGCCACTCTGTGTAAAAAAATTGCCCCTCAATTTTTTTTCTAAATTTTGCTCCTCTCACCTTAAAAATATGCCCCCTAGACTTGAAATTGTGCCTGATGTCTGCCATTCATTTATTTATACCCTCATGATTTTATAAACCTCTATAAGATCACCCCACAACCTCCAATGCTCCAGTGAGAAAACTCCTAGCCTATCCGTCATCTCCTTATAACTCAAACCCTCCATTTCTAGCAACATCCTGGTAAGTCTCTTCTGAACCCTCTCCAGCTTAAGAATATCCTTCCTATAACAGGCTGACCAGAACTCCACACAGCACTCCAGAAGAGGCCTCACCAACATCTTGTACAACCTCAATATGATGTCCCAGTTCCTATCCTCAAAAGTCTGGGTAATGAAGGCAATCATATGAAATGTCTTCTCAACCACCTTATCTATATTTGACACAAACTTCAAAACCTGAACCCCTAGGTCTCTCGGTTCTACAAAACTACCCAAGGCCCTACTTTTAATTGTATAAGTCCTGCTTTTGCTATTTTACCAAAATGCAATACCTCGCATTTATCCAAATTAAATTCCACTGCTACTCCTCAGTGTATTGACCCAATTGATCAAGATGTCTTTGTAATCTTAGACATTCTTCTTCACAGTTCATCTTTCAGTGTCATCAGCAAACATACTAACCACGCCTTCTATTTTCTCATAAGAATCATTTATATAAATGACCAACAAAAGTGGACCTTGCACCAATCACTGTGGAATGGTAATAGGCCTCCAGTCTGAAAAACAACCCTCCACCATCACTCTCTGTGTCCTGCTATTAAGCCAATTTTGTATCCAATTGGAAAGCTCACTCTGAATCCCATGTGACCAACTTTAATAATTAGTCTACCATGTGGAACCTTTTCAAAGGCTTCACTAAAGTCCAAGTAAACAATGTCTACCACTCTGCCCTCATTAATCTTCTTGGTTACCTTCTCAAAAAGATCAATCAAGTTTGTGAGACACAATCTTCCTCACACAAAACCATGCTGACTATCCCAATCATTCTCACCAAATGCATATAAATCCTATCTTTCAGAATCACTTCCAACAACTTACCCACCACCAAAGTCAGATCCACATGTCTTTAGTTCCCTAGCTTTTCCTTACGGTACAAAGGTACAACATTGGCCACTCTCCAGTCATCCAGCACCTCACCCGTAGTTATAGATGACACAAATATTTCTGCAAGAGGCCCTGCAATTTCCTCTTCTAACGTCCTCTTCACTATCAACAAGACTCAAGTCTGCAGTGTAATGGAATACTCACCACTTGCTTAAATAGATGGACTGTTAAGTAACAGGTATAAAGCTCAACATCATTAAGGATACTTCTACCAACGGTTAGAAATCCGCCCTCTTGCCATGTGACTGCAACATAGGATGCATTGCAAAGACTCACCAATCTTACTTCAGAAAACATTTCCCACACCTCCAACCTGTACAAGCCCAAGAGTGGCAAGAACATGGAATCACAATAACCTCTGCACTTCCACCATCTTGATTTTCAAATACAACACCTTTACTTTATTGTCACTGTGTTAAACTCAGCGACTTTTATAATCAGAGAATTGGTATGGTGCAGAAGAGGCCATTTGGCCCATGATGCCGGCACCAAATCAGTTACCTAATGCCAATCTTACTTACTTAATACCCTATTTAATGTCACCAGTAGGAGAACTATCGCTCATGACTGCAGCAGTTCAAGACCCATCGCCACCTTCTCATGGTAAAGTGAAATAACCTATAAACAGTAGCATGTTTGTGAACAAATAAAAAAGAAATGAATCTTGATTCCTGCTAAAGCTAGCTGTCCCTTTTCCAACTAAATGCTGAAATGCTCTTAAAGTATAGTTCAGCAGCTGTAGGTTACCCTCACATAAATACTCAATGTCAGTTATATGAAATTGTTCTTTTGACTAAGTTAGGAATTATATTAAAGTTTGAACAAAAAGGCTGATGCTCAATTAAAATGATAGGGAAGTGAGAAATTCCAGATAAAACCATGAAGTTTTTGTACACGAGTTTCCACGTCTTAATTTCAGTGATACAATTTTTCTCTCTTCCCATTTCCAATTGTCTCTGCACTCTCAGTCTTGTTTGGTTTTGAAGCTATTGAGTTTCTTTATTCTGACTACTCTGTTTCCATTTGCTGCAGTTGTATTATACTGTTGTATAATAAGACTACCTTTTCTAGACTTGTAGACTTTCACAATTTAAGTCATTTCCATTTAAGTACCTTGAATAACACAGTAAACGAGTGACTGTGCTTTTTTACTGGAAAACCCAGATGTAATTAAATCAGCAGGAAGTGGTCAAAAAGTCAACACTCATGTTAAAACAAACATGCATGTTGGATTTCACCATGTTACAGCGAGATGTAAGTACTGCACAGCACTTACTCAAGGATCCCAGCTATAAGGCAGTTATTTTTCTAATCTTTTATGATGGGTTACTTATTATATTTCACAATAGAAAGCAATATAGTAGGATGGGACTATAATAGGATTCTAACGTTTATTTGGAAAATATTTATATTTGGGCTCATTGGAATCCTAACCCATTCACAAAATGTCAGACAATTATCAGAGTCCTCAACTACCCGGGGACTAAGCATTCAATGTAATCATCTCAGACTATGAACTCTGGCTGAGAAAGGAAATTGTCCACTCATAATCTAATCATACAAAATATGAACCTAGAATTCAACAGTCAGGCCCATCTTAGGGTAACTGGTCAGTTGGAGAGAGGGGGTTTCGTGCAACAAGCCAGATACCCTCTTTTGTGTTTAGGAAACTGTATTTCTCCAGGCCAAGGAAGCTAAAGAGATGCTAAGGAGGAAGGACCCTGAGTGAGATAGTCTCTCTTTCTCTCTCCTTCATGCTGGTAGGTTTCAGCCATGTCTACTGCTTGCCTAAAAACATTCACAGAAGGCAGCGTTTCATGAATCAACCCAACAGTTACTGACTCCATAAGAACAGATGTCAATCCTCAGCCAACTTGCTAAAATCATCTCAAATCTGATTCCTGATGAAACATTGTGGTAACCTGGAGCCATACAACTCACCAACTTCAAAATCCAAGTTTATAGGACTTCAGCAGGACTGTTTAGTCTGACCTCCCATGCTAATACATGAATGCGTGTGTGTGTGTGTTTGTGTGTGTGAGAGAGACCCCAAGTGCATAATTCTCAATAAGCAGCAGTGAGATGCCGAGTAATGGGATTGTTGCTTGTTAACAGCCTTATAACACCAAAGCTTGCCTCACTAATATGCAGCTTCCAATCTCACCACCTGCCGTGAGGAAGTTAGACATTAAGAATTCCTGACAGGAAAGTCAGAGTGGGCGCCTGGCAACTCCGGCTCATTACTTGCCGGGGCCACTGTTTTGGAAAGCAGCCCAGGGAATGTCTCAGTACACACTCCAGGACACCAAACCCACCAACCGTGTCCATTAACACGGGCTTCTGACACTGCCAGCCTCTCAAGACCCTAATGGCACCCGTCCGATTCACTTACAGCAAATGTCTGCATTTTAAAGCTGCACTTCAGGGCACACCAGCAACCAGCATTGATATGCTGCCAGAAGGACCCTTTATGTGCAGGAACAGTTCATGGATTGGATCAGGCTGCATCTCAAGGCTGTTTAGTCGTTCTCTTAGCACCCATTCACCTTCAGCCTGCCTGGGGATGCTCAGGACATTACTACCTTGCCTTACTTTGCCATACCTTGTCCTCGCTCTCAGTGCAGTCACAGAGTCAGGTAGCTTTCCATGCTTGTTAACAGTCCTCAGTCAATGGGGCGGGCATCTTCTCATGCACACGGAGCTACATGAATCTTATACCTGTACCTCATGCCAACAGTTTATGTAGCATGTACTGCAAGCAAGCAGCCATGCCTCAAAGTCTAAGGGGAGTGACCCTCATTGAAGCCCATGGAGGCACGTGTCAGTCAGGGATTCCCAGCACTGTAAGTCAAAGTCAACCTCCAATATCGAAGCAGGAGGTTGGCCACGGTCAGACTCCCTATCAGGGTGCTCTCAATCAGTGGATCTGTGCCTCTGCAGTCCCATTGGGTGATAATCAGCCATGCAGCTCCTTAGTGGCCAGTGTAGAAGTGAACACTAATACAAATGGGGAGATGTCCAAACATCAGTCAGGGCAATGAGCACTATTCATCTCAAATATCCAGACTCTTTCTGCCCTATTGTGGACTGTTATCTCCTGGAGAGAGAGAAAGAGAGGGATTGAGTGAGATGAAAGAGGGTGGCACAATTATTAGGGTAGGTGCTAGTGGAGGAAAGGTGGTGACGTAGCCCAAGTAAGTTAGAAGGCAATGCATAGTGCACACAGGGTGAGTTGTCTGGGAGAGAGTGAGTGAGGAAAGGTCTTGCATACAAGGTGGTAGAGCATGAGTCTTGCTGGGAGCTATATGCCAGAGCAGAGATAGAGTGCGTGTCAGCTAACAGGGAGAAGAGTGGGGTGCTTATCCCGACATCATAGGGAATAGCTATCCCTACAAAGCCACAAGTCATTCTGGATCGTGCATATGGCACTGAACCTAGTATTGACCTCAGCCCAGATTAGCAGGGTCTGGTGTTATGGTCTCCAGGTCCTGTCGGAGATTCGGGCACTAATTTTCTCTTGTCCAACATCCTTCTGAATTATTCTGGTATCAAGCAGGGCATCTTCAGAATGCCAGTGTTTGTCTGGGTGTGCTATAGCCTTTCAAATCATCATAGAATCCCTACTGTATGGAAACAGGCCCTTCGGCCCCACAAGTCCACACCAAACCTCAGAGCATCCCACCCAGACCCATCCCCCTATAACCCACCTAATCTACACATCTCTGAACACTACGGGCAATTTAGCATGGCCAATCCACCTAACCTGCATATCTTTGGACTGTGGGAGGAAACCAGAGCACCCGGAGGAAGCCCACACAGATACAGGGAGAATGTGCAAACTCCACACAGACAGTCACCTGAGGGGAATCAAACCTGGGTCCCTGGCACTGTGAGGCAGCAGTGCTAACCACTGTGCCACACATGGGCACCAGGGATGCCAGTATATCCCAAGAAATCCAATGAATCCAATGAATGGTGAATTACTCCAGGTACAGCAAATGGTAAAATTGGGCTAGCATCTGATGAGAAGGGAGCTACAGGGATGAGGTGGGGAGTTAATGAGGTCAGCTTGGTTTGATATATCAAGAAAACTTGCTGGGCCTCATGGAGAGAAACTTTTAGCGAAACTGAATGAACTTTACACTTAGTCAAAATACGATAAGATTCAGCCTATAGCTTCTTTTCACTGATCTAAAACCCTCTTGAAAGCATCGGTTGAACACCTCCACCACATTTCCAGGTAGCGCATTCTGCACCAGAAACACTTTTTGTGTGAAAGCATTTTTTTCTCAAATAACATTTGTTACTTTTGCAAATCTCTTGAAATCTCTGCCGTCTTGTTCGTGATCCATTTACAAACTGCCAGACTTCCTGAGCTTCTCCAACTATTTCTGTTTTTGTTAGTTTCTCACTATCAGCTCTATCCAGTCCTCTCCTGATTTTGAAAACTTCTATCAGATCTCCACTTGGCCTTCTCTCTTTTACTTTAACTGTTTGCACATTGCTCCCCTCTATTTAGTTTTTGGTTCTTGTAACTTGTACCTCAATCAGTTTACAGATTGTTTTACCCTGACAACTCCTCATACTGCCCCCACCTGTGTATAAATAGAAAATGGATCCAAACAGCCCAAAATTAAACGTTTATAGGTCCCTTCAAAAGGCACAATATAATGGACTTGAACAGTCATTTACTGTTCATTTTGTTTCTCCAAAAGCATATGGTTAACTGTTCAAATCATTCATGAAACAGTGACCTTTGAGACTTAACTAAAGTTCACTCTGCAGCATGCGTATACCAACAAGAATACCAGCACAACAAGGTGCAGGGCTGGATGAACACAGCAGGCCAAGCAGCATCATAGGAGCAGGAAGGCTGACGTTTCGGGCCTAGACCCTTCATCAGAAATGGGGGAGGGGAAGGGGGTTCTGAAATAAATAGGGAGAGAGGGGGAGGCGGATAGAAGATGGATAGAGGAGAAGATAGGTGGAGAGGAAACAGACAGGTCAAAGAGGCGGGGATGGAGCCAGTAAAGGTGAGTGTAGGTGGGGAGTTAGGGAGGGGATAGGTCAGTCCAGGGAGGACGGACAGGTCAAGGGGGTGGGATGAGGTTGGTCGGTAGGAGATGGTGGTGCGGCTTGAAGTGGG
>NC_063360.1:24370602-24442155 GCF_021869965.1 Rhincodon typus | reverse complement strand
TAGGAGCAGAGAGGCTGACGTTTCGGGCCTAGACCCTTCATCAGAAAGGGGGGAGGGGAAGGGGGTTTTGAAATAAATAGGGAGAGAGTGGGAGGCGGATAGAAGAGGGGTAGAGGAGAGGATAGGTGGAGAGGAAACAAACAGGTCGAAGAGGCGGGGATGGAGCCAGTAAAGGGGAGTGTAGGTAGGGAGTTAGGAAGGGGATAGGTCAGTCCAGGGAGGACGGACAGGTCAAGGGGGCGGGATGAGGTTGGTCGGTAGGAGATGGAGGTGCGGCTTGAGGTGGGAGGAGGGGATAGGTGTGAGGAAGAACAGGTTAGGGAGGCAGGGACGAGCTGGACTGGTTTTGGGATGCGGTGGGGGGAGGGGAGATTTTGAAACTTGTGAAATCTACTCCATAAGGGTGTTGCAGTGCCTGCAGGCTTGATGGACCAGCTGGTCTTATCCTGCCCATCAATTTTGTTTGCTCGTATGTCTGAGGTCTTTCTTTTCTCTTCTGCTCCCCTCCCCCATACCATCATTTCAGCTTGTGAGTATCACCTAACCATCACAAAGCACCTCATTTTACACCCAACTCATAAACATAACTGGCACTGCCCATCCTGCTGGCTATACTCATTGTGATTTTGGTTACCGTCGTCATGGAGATTGCCACAGACACATCCCTCTTACTCAACACAAGAAGAACAGTGGAAACCGAGAATGTGTAAACATTCATTAGGGTCACGACATTGGGCATGTCACATTCTGACATTCTTATCAAGGCTCTGAAATCTAGATTAGTAGAAGTTGTTTGCATAAATCCACAAAAGCTAACCAGCACGTATAAACTGAATTGTTGGTGCAGGAAAATTTGATATATTGAAAACAGGGCGTAATCTTTGAAATTGTGTTGTAGCCAATGCCCAACATTATTTAGACATTATTGACACCTTCAATACTTAACCAACAAGTAGTCAAATGGTCTTTGCATTATGTACATATTTACATTTGGTCCAAGCAATTCCATGTGCCTTGCAGAAAGCTGTTTCTGTCTTTGTTATTTCTTTCTATAATTTGAGGAAACTTTAATAGAATGCGACAATGATGCCTGCAATTCTGATTCTCCCTGGTGTCATTCAACAGTACAAATCTCTGGCTGGAATTTCAATCTCAGTGTGCCTTTCCTATTTAGTGTTTGTACACTTTGTACACTCAATGTTTAATTTTTATTCTGATACAATGACAGAGGAATAATAAATGCTTTAGTAGCATCCTTATTGCAGTGCAGAAACTATTTGGATTGTAGAATTGCCAGACAAAACCTACTGACTGTTTGCACTGTTTCTTTTGAGTTAATTCCAATTGACCTACTGTTAACGGAGGGTTCATTTATGCTGGCACGATTTTGAAGTGGAGAATTTATGGAATTTATATTGCACTAAAAGGCTACTCATAATATTCATGGCTATGACATTTTCTGACATGATCAAAAAAGCCAAATGACTTTAGCTTTTGGACTCATTCAAACTGTTGGGGCAAAATGTTTGAAGAGGGAGGCAATGCTTCTGGAGTTCCCATATCTGATTATATTCTGTTGCTTGAATTTCACAGATAGCTCTGAAATAGAATTACCAACCTTGGGCTCTACAGTCCTGTGTGGTCATCTGGTCCACTTTGTATTCTGTGCTAAGCAAGTTGATCCCAATCATTGTATCCATAGGGTGCTACTTCATTTCTGCCTTATGAAAGTGATATTCAGCCAAGACTCCCCCTGCATAGTCAGTCCTGCTGGATCTTAGAGATTGGTTTGCAATGTGTAAGTATGGATGCAGGGTGAAGCTAAATCATCTCTGAGACCAGATATTTGTTGGTACATATAGTTAAGTTTCATGGAATTACTGGTCATGGAATCAAACATAGGTAGGAGTATAGAATCTAGGAGCAGGAGTAGGCCATTCAGTACTTCAAGTCTGCTCTGCCTTTCAATATGATCATGGCTGATTCACAAACTCAATTCCCACTTTCTTCCCATATCCCTTAACGCTGTTAAAATCTAACAATTTACCTATCTCTATCTTGAACATATTCAGTGATTTAGCTTCCACAAACTTCAGTGGTAGAGAATTCCACAAGTTTACTTCCCTTTGAACGAAGACATTTTTCCTCTTCTGAGTCCTAAATGGTCTACCCCATAAATTGTAACTGTGGTCCCTAGTTCTAAAGTCCCCAAAAAGGGACAATATCCTCCCAAAATTTAGTCTTTCCAGCTCCATTAGAATATTATATGTTTCAATCAGAACCCCTCTCATTCTTCTAAACTCTAATTTTGAACATGTCTTTCCTCATTGGATAATGGATTAGAGGCCACAACACCAGACCAGTCTGATCCAAGGTCGCCATCCAGGTTAAAGCAATCTCAGCTGTCTGAAGGAATGCAAAGCACTGTAGGAAGAACCTGAATGATCTTCTCCATTCTGCCAGTGTAAGCGCCACCATCTTCCCTCCGGTATCTCACACTCACTCGATCTCATCTACTGCACCCACCTCCCACTGCAAGGCTCATGTTCTACCACTCTCACTATTGCCTACAACATCTTCCCTCATTCACTCTTACCAACCCAACACCACTAAGCCTGCATGCCCTCTGCGCTACCTACTCACTCACTCATGATACTTTCCCACCTGCACCAAAAGCAGTAGCTATGCTTTCCACACTCGTTTCCCTTAAAACCTGCCTGTCCCTTATTCCAGGACTAAAATAGCCCACAAAAGGTCAGAAAGACTGAAGACAGGTGGTGGGCTGCCTGACATTCAGCTTCTCACCCCTTATGGAGAACATCCTGACTCTGACTGCCCCAAGCAGCTGACTGATTGTGTCCAAGCCCTTGATCTGTATCAGAGGCTGACTTGATTTATTGTGGCAGGAACCCCTAACTGAAGGCTATCTCCTATGACTTGACTGAGGCCTGCTAACAACCACAACAAGTTTGTTGCCTTTGTGTCTGAGCTAATCGGCAAGACAAGACAGAAGTAATATAAGTTGCATCTCTGGCTAAGGGAGAGAAGTAAGGCATTGCAAGGTGGGGATACTGTGCACATCCAGGTAGGGTCAAATTGATTAAGGACTTCGATAATGAGCGAAGAGCCTGAAGACATAGCGCAGTCCTGTCCCTGAGCTAGGTGTGTCTCCATGGGCATACAGTGTCCTTTCTGAAGAAGGGTCACTGCACCCAAAACGTTAACTCTGCTTTCTCTCCAGACCTGCTGAGTTTATCCAGCAATTTCTGTTTTTGTTTATTCCATGCTAGTTTGATAAGTTTGGGAAACTTTTGAGATCAGATGTTTGACATGAAAATTTTAAGTCACAGTTTATTCTTACATAATTTATTTTTTTATCAGTGGATGAAAATAGCTCAACTCAGCAATGCTCTTCACAGTTTGTGGGTTGGGGAGGATTAAAGTAAAATTGTCCAACATTCCACAGCATTCTCCTGGAATTACCTGCATAACTTTGGAAGGGGTTCAGTAAAACCTCCATGAAATTTCAGGATACTTTTCTTTAAGATGTTTATATATTAAAATACTACACTGCGATCTGAAAATACTGTTCTTTTAATGATGTTTTGCAAAGTTCCTCCAGAGGCCAAATAGTTTAGAGAAACACCCATTGTGGTATTAACCAAATCAAAGACTAACATTGACTTGTATTGACTAGCTGGCTACAACCAGGGCAGTATCACAATTATTTTCAGCTCCTTGGGCTAAATAGACTGAAGAATATGGTCAAACGTTTCTACTACTGATGATAGCTTTCCAGTAATTCCCCTGCCTTTTCAGAGAATGTATGGGTAACTCTTATTGGACAAGAGTAGGATCTGGCTTGGTTGCAACATGCTGCTATGTAATCAAATAATATGTTAATGCTTGCTTCCTGGACTCACGTAGAATGTAAGGTCAGGTACTGAACAGTTTTCATAACCATTGCAACTGAAACTCAACAATTGTGAGCTTCCGGAAGGCATAGTAAAGAAGAATGCTATCCAATTCCTTGTAAATCTTGCTGTGCTTCCTTTCTTCTCCATTAAGTAGCTCAAAATTTGCTCAATTCCAATTTTACAGAAATTACCTCAGAATTTACATTTCTTTTTCACCAAGCTTGCAGAGGGATTTTAACACAGAATATAAAAGCTCATGTTAAACAAGTACATACACAGCGTCGAGCATAGAGGCAATAGTTAATGGGTTGCAGACTTCCACCATGAATATTCATTTTCAAGAGTCTTTTGCCTCTGCAGCATCACTTTTTTTTATTATTATACAGACAACAGTATGCCTATTAAAAAGGCCAGTCCATCCAAATGAAGAGAGAGATATAAAGGAGCCAACTATTCAAATCTACAATGGCATTAAAAAAAACACTGTTGGTAGCATAAACAGGAAGTGTTCTGAGATATTGAAGGACAGCTCCACCCTGATTATAGCTTGGAGTTACAGATATCTACATCAGAGCAAATAAAATTTCTGGCAATGGAACTGGCAAATTACTCACAAGTTAAGTTAAGTTATTAACGAAGCAGGGCAACATCGGTTTGAAAGAAAAAGCAAGCATTTTAATACTTTACTCAAGAACTCTCAGAGCACTTAGAGTCATAGAGCCATACAGCATGGAAATAGACCCTTCGGTCCAACTGTCGTTTAGTCAGATGTGTTAGATATCCTGTCACTCTGAATTAATGGAATCACATAATCTAATGTTACAATTAAGCACCTGATGTATTTTTTCACTCATGTTTTGGTTTACTTTTCACAGAACTGTGGTAGATCCAGCAGATAAAGAAGTTAGTCAGCCCAACATTATTTGTCCTAGCTACCGACAATATCTACTCCTCAGTGCCAGCCATGGTTCAATGACAGCTCTTTGGCCTGAATGAGAAATTCATGGGTTCAAGTCCTGCTCCAAAATTTTGAGAACTGTATCTCAGCAGTACTTTACTGTACTTTAGATGAGCATCTTGCAGGACGAGACGTCAGACCAAGTTCCCTCAGCTGGACTTTACAAGCGCAGTTTTAATTCCCAGGTTAGGCATGTAGTCAGGAAAATTTCTCGATCCCTAAAACAGAACTTGGGATAAACTTTCTCCTAGAGCTGGATTTTCATTCCCTTGGGATAGGTGTTAAAGGCCGGTCAGCAGCCCTCATAAGCAAAGGTAACCACTGGAGTTGCCAAGTACCGAGGCACATTGTTTAAAAGGTCCACCTTTATGTCCTGGGACTTCACCCAGTTGTATAACAAGAAAAGTACAATCCTCTAGCTGTCACACTGCTTCAATAGCCACACATGCTCAATGCCCCATCCATGGCAACTCATGTCTCTCTAATCAACTCCATGTCTCCTCAAACCCTCCATGCCAACTCATGCTTCATTAATCATGACCCACAGTCCATCACATCTTCTGTGACAACTTAGCCCCAACTCGTACCAGCCCATGCCCTCATGGTCATCCCCATAACCCATTATAACTCCCATGTCAACTTTGTGGCAAATCATCCCAACATTTTTGTTTCACTTTACCTTACATCTTTAACTCACCCTGTACTTATCGTAATAGTGGTAGATCTCAGAAGTTGCATTGGGATGAAGTAAGAAAAAGTTCTCAGCATTATTGACTTAACTATATTAAAAAGTGCTCTAATTGAACTAAACACATTACATACAATTAGCATCTTCAAATACTTAATCCTTTATTTTAATAAATGAAACATTTCCTTCAAGTACTTAATGCACTATGAAAGCAAAAAGAAAATCACATCAAAAACAAGTGATCCCTTCATAACCACTCAGAGCTATCAATCAAACTATGATTTTACAGCCTCACCCCTACACGATAATAAGGACAGGTTGTGGGAGGAGTCACACAGCACTATTATTAATCCAATGTTTTTCCAACTGAGATTCAAAGCAGGCAGGAGTTCGAAAACCTGAAGGCACAGGGATTTAATGCATTTAATAGGTTAATAGTTCCACAGAGCTTTTCCATCTTTTAGACACATTAGCATTCACTGTTGAAAATCCCAAAATACCACCTGGACCCTTGCAAATGGGCATTTGATCTCTCTGATAGGTTTAGAACTTGTTTCTCAAATCTCTAAATCCCATGAGTAATGCATTTGGAAATTCCAGTGACAAAAATTATTTCTAATTGAAACCAACTGGACTTTTGACTGTATTGCAGCTTCTTTTGTATTATAGATGTATGAAATCTCTCCTGTTCCTTTTCCCCATCCTGGTGGTTGTAGGTTTGGAGATGAGATTTCTCAAAGTTTTGGCTACCCTTCTGACTTGTCAAATATTCAGACCAAACAATCACATGGAACTATTGCCAAAAAGCAAAGGGAGGTTCTCTCTAGTGGCCTGACCAATATTTATCTCTCAACTAATTTCTAAAATGGATTAACTGCAAAATTATCTCATTACTATTTGTGTATAAATTGACTGTTTCCTAACTTACGATGTATTTAAAGTATTTAAATGGCTATAAAATGCTTTAGGATATCCTGAGGCTGTGACAAGCTACATAAATATGTCTTTCTTCCTTTGAGCTGAATTTTATAGGGGCCTATTACTTGTTAATCTAAGTGGAAATGTCAGTCACACAATGACAGTCTTTAAAAAAAGGTCATCTGCAAAATAATGTCACTGCAGGGGGCAAGCTGAGGGTCAGAATTTTGCCCCTCCATGTAATTAAATCCTGCCCTCAAGGGCTGTCAGCTGCTGTATCAATGAGTGTATTAGGGTTTAACAAATTTCTTCAACATAATGCTGTGTTCAGTATTCAGCTTCCTTCACCCTTTAAATAATGTCGAGTATTCTTGTTCAAAGGAACTCCTGAGCTTCTGCTTTCCATCTTTTGAATAAAACTGAGGTCAAGACATACCTTCCTCCTCAGGAGTAAAAGTCCTGGATTATGAAGTACACTTCAACTTTCTGCTACAAGACATCCCTATGAAGTCTGCTTGTACCTTATGTTTAATTTGAAGTACAACGCCTCCTGGACCATGTAGCTGCAATGTTGTCAGCTGTAGATAGTATTTTCTTTATCACTGCTCACCGTCTCATAATAGAGAAACACTTGTCTAACATGAAATTCATGAAGCAACCATTGAAATAATTATCATCTTCTCAAAGTGTAAGATCTGGATCACCTTCTTCCCCTAGCAACACTTCAGGTTTCAGTATTGTGTACAGTTTTTGTCCCCCAATGTGGGAAAGGATGTACTGGCACTGGAGGGCGTGCAGAGGAGATTCACTAGGTTGATTCCGGAGTTGAGAGAGATGGTTTATGAGGAGAGATCGGGTAAACTGGGATTATTCTGATTGGAATTTAGAAGAATGGCGTGAGGGGATCTTATAGAAATGTATAAAATTATGAAGGGAATAGGAAAATAGAAGCAGGGAGGTTGTTTTCACTGATGAGTGAAACAAGAACTAGGAGGTTTAGCCTCAAAATTAAGGGGGAGTAGATTTATGACTGAGTTAAGGAGGAACTTCTTCACTCAAAGGGTTGTGAATCTCTGCGCAGTGAAGCAGTTGATGTTACCTCATTAAAGGTTTTTAAGACAAAGATCGATAGTTTTTTGAACAGTAAAAGAATTAAAGGTTATGATGAGCAGGCAGTTAAGTGGAGCTGAGTCCATGAAAAAAAAATCAGCCATGATCTTATTGAATGGCGGAGCAGGCTCGATGGGCCGGATGGCCTCCTCCAGCTCCTATTTCCTATATTCTTATGTTTACTTCTGTTTTACACAGTTCTTCCTCATTAACCTCTTTGTTATAGAGTCATAGAGGTGTGCAGCACAGGAAAAGACCATTTGGCCCATCAAGTCTGTGCCAATCAAAAACAAGCACCTAACTTTGCATAGATAACTATTTGACTTTTACTTTTCTGAAACTGTGTCCCACTTTTGCACATTTTCTGAAAGTGACAGATGGTGTGCCAGGCAAAGCATTCATATTAGCTGGGCATGGCCTGTGCCTGTGAGGTTTCTTTGCTCTACAGTGCTGACAAGAACTTTTAGTGACTAGTGTCTGTATTAATCACTGTATTGGTCTCTCATGTGAGTTGTTTGTGCTTTTGTACCTAAAGAATTAAACTTACTCTGTCATTCTCCTGTGCCAAGGTTGATCATCTCCTCCTAGGATTAATCTTGGGAAGTGTTGAGCCTTTATTTCTATTTCACACACCAGCTGAAGGTTTTCCTTAGAGTCAAAGCTTCTTTAGACTGCAATAAATCTGTCAATGACTTGTCAGCAATTGTCCCAATAATTCTGCTTTGGTGAATTGTAACTTGCAGTCACCACAGTTGCATTTCTCCACTAATCTGTGGAGATCATTAAAGAAATCATCTATGATTCCCCCGGATGCTGAATACATTACATTTTGCTCATTCAGGGCTTGTATTAGTTCTGACATTGAAGTATTTATCAAAGGCTTTCAGTACAACTTTAAAAATATCTGTTGCATCTTGTATTCCTGGGTGATCTAAAACACCATCAGCTATACTCCCAATTATATAATTTGGTGGTCAGACAGAGAGGCTAAAGTGGAAGTGCCCCATAATGCACAGGGCTTTTGACCAACTGGAGAAACCCTCCCTTTCCTCCCACATTTTAATTAACTTTGGTGAAAAACATAGCCTTCACAGTCTTGTCTACCCAATCTGTCATGCAGTGGAGGCAGACTGAGATCCTTTAATGCCTGTTGATTCAGGAGTTAAATACATCAATTAGTCTAAAGTTGGGTAGACTAATGGATGCCTTATCTCTGAGGTCTGTATTGGATGTGTGTGGGAAAGTTGTGGGCTACCCATCTGTTATTTTTTACATGTCTCTGTGTGAGAAAAAACATGCCTGGTAGTTGAGCCATAAAATGTAGCCTTTTCTTACATGCAATCATGCTTCCTTGGCACCACTTTAACCAGTACCCTTTCAAGTTGCCCAGTTTGACTCAGAAATATCTGTAAACTGATTGCAGTCCCAATTCTGTAATCCATGTCCCATCTACAGGCATCTACTCCAGAAACGCTGAGCTTATTGACACCAGCTACCAAGGTTCACATGTAAACTGCAGGCACTTTCAGTGTGATTCCAATTGTTAGAAGACATCTGGTAACCTCAAGCCAGAGGTTGCCAAGAAATGAACAGCAGCAGCAGAGAAGATCAAGGGAGAAACCCAGTTGGAAAACAAGGATCGTTTCAAAATTTCAGACAGCACAAAGTTTTAAGTGTAGACTTCAGGGGGACCTCAACAGACTGTTAACATAAGTGGATGCATGAACATAAGTTAAAACAAAGAAGCCATTTTGGTAGGAGGAACAGAGAAAAATGATATGAACTAAAAGCTACTATATTAAACGGAGAGAAAGAGGTGGGGTGTGTATCGAAACAAATCTGTAAAGGCTGTTGAGAAAGCAATTTAAAATTATGTGGAATCCTCCACTTTATTAATGGAGGTGTGGAGTAGAAAACAAAATGAGTATGCTAATATCCTTTACAGATAACAAATGTCTAGCTAGAGCCAAGCTGTAATATTATAGTCAGTTCAGAACAGCACAGTTTATGAAGGATGTCAAAGTTTTTGGCACCAGGGATAAGTGACTTCAATAATGTGGAGAGACTGAAGCGGTTCTTAGATCAGAGGAGATTTAACAGAAACATTCGAAATCATGAATACATTTGCTAGAATAAATAAGAAACTGTCTTTAATAATAGAAGGGTCAGTAACCAAAGGACACAAGTTTAAAGTGTTTGGCAAAAGAACCAGAGATGACAGAAGGATTTGTTTTAGGGTCATGAGTTGTTGTGACCTATAATACATGCTTGAACATCAGATCCAATAGTAATATTTAAAAGGGATGAAGGGAATAACATTCACAGCGCTATAGGAAACATAAAGGGTACGAGATTCGTTGAATAATTCTACCGAAGAGCCAACACAAACATGATGAGCTGAGGAAGACTAAAATAGGTTGGCCCCTTTTAAACTTTCTACTGAGGTCAAGTTTATATCTGCCAGAAACCCTCTCACATCTTTTCCAAATGACCACTCTTCATGTCATATGTCAACCTACAGTTTCACTGTAGAAAGCATGCACCCAATCCCATTCATCCTATAACTACACCGGCACACTTTGCTTCAGGATGGGGATCTGAAGAAAAAACACTTCCCCCACATCTCCAGCTCAGGACCGCTGACACCAACTGCATTATGCAATATGACCATTCAGACTTAAATAATCCAGCTCGGCAAACCAATAGGGAACAAGTTGGGAACCTAATCCCACCATCTGATGGCACAGAGGCTATGGGGCCACAGATTTTAAGTCTGAGACAAGAAACGTGGGGTGGGGGAGCTTAAAATTCTTCATGGAGAGTGGTGATAACCTGAAATCATAGTCATAGAAGCACGAAAAATAGGAACAGGATAGACCATTCAGCCCTTGATCTGCAGTCCATGAGGTTAGTGAAATTAGAGCCAATGAGTGATTTCAGAAGGTAATTGGATGGGCACTTGCAGGAAATAAAGCTATAGAGCTGGAGGGAACTGAATTGTTTTACCAACAGCCAGCATGTTGGTAGAACAATTAGGCCAAATGGCCGCCTTCTGTGCCATAAGTACTCTCTGACGCCTAGTGGCCTGTTCAGTTTTTGTTTTAAAACGCTGCCACTAGGCAATTTTCAATAGCCTTCCAGACCAGCTGCTTGGGAGTAGTATTCCCATCTGATATCTAGCAATGGGAATTTATACACTACATTAAGGTCAAGATAAAATGGGTTTGTTATTCTGGATTAACTACAAAATCTGAAAAACAAACTTAAGGAAAATTTACAGCTGTAGTGGGATCTGCATTTAAGGATTTATAGGAGTTGAATCCCACAGCACATATCTATTTTCCAAACTACATCTGTAAAATTCCCATCTGCTAGATGGACACATGGAATAACTTGCTAGTTCTTTGGCAATATTTTCACAGGAGCTCCTCTTGGCACCTTTCTGATGTTTCCATATTACCTTTTTGGCACTGTGCCACACTGCTGACGTCTGCCAAGGTCTTTCAATCTCCCTTTGTGTTTACGAGTAAATACAACTTTTCCATATGCATGACTGATGTGTCTGTTTTACAATATATAGATTTAAATGGTCATCTTTTTCCTATGAAGACATAGCACTTTACGCAGCCCCATATTTTCATCCGATAATAGATTCATTTTCCAGAAATATGCTTTTCAGACCACGAATACATTTTTCCAAAAACAAGTTCCCAGTGTTGACACTGGAAATGTTGTCTGAGTGGTATTTTAGTGGTACAGTGGTATGTGTGGCAGTGCAAGACAAAAGGAGTTCAAAATCCAACTCTTCTTAAAATTCCACTACTCGGTTAATTTCTCCATTTCGTTGTTGCTGACTGAACTTGCAATCACAACTCACTATGGAACCAGTAAACCGTTTTGTTCAATTTAATGAATGGGATCCTCAAATCCATGCAATATCCCATTTACTGGAGCCACACAACAGAAGGTGGCTGCAGCCAGTAATAACAGTGACACTGTGCAGAAAGTTGCATCACTGGTTTCCATCAATGCTGCTGTAATCCACCTCCACAGAAACAAGCAGCTATACTGAAGCTCCACATATCAGTGTGGGGAGATGCTTGCGCATCTTTGTGTGTGCGTAAAAGCAAAACAGATGATATCAGAAATTACTGACATTTACCATCTAGAGTGCTGGTATAATAATAAGTTGCAATTACTGTGCAATGCATGTGTCTGACAAGGTGTGATACAGCATTATCAGCATTGATTGCAGGGTCTGCTGGACAATTGCACCTTGGCTTTTTTTCTTTTTAATTTTATGCCTCTAAAGATGGTGCACATTCATGCCAAGGGTAATACTTTTACAAAGATGCTTACTGACATTAATTTTCATTGATGGTGCTGGGATCTGGATCTGATTTTCCAGGTGTTCCTTTGTTCATCTGTCTGGTTAGCATGACAGTTTGAGGCTGCTTTCCCTGAGGCCAGGCAGGTGATCCCTGGTGGTTGTCTGAACCTTAGCATGTCTGATTGTGTCTGATTCCTGACAGCCTAGTGAGAATACCCTTCCCATTGTATCTAACTGATACCAAACTCATAAATGTGGTAACACGTTGTAGCTCATAGTGAAACTTCATGGTAGCCCCAGGATATGAAGCATCACCATAATGGTCAGGACCTTGCTGGCAATATGGTTCCAACTCTTCACACAAATAGCCACCTTTCCAGTGTGAGCCTGGAAGAGACCAATGGTAAACTATTAACACCACCAATGACTGATATTTGTACAGCACCTTTGACATAACAGTAAAATGTCCAAAGCACTTCACAAAACATTTTAAAACCAAATATGACACAGGAAATATGAGGTTTGATGACCAAATCTTAGACTAAGAGGTAGATTTTATGGAGCTTCATAAAGGAGGAAAATGAGTTAGAGGTGGAGGTGTTTAGGAAGGGTATCCCAGTATTAAGGACCCCAGGCAGCAATGGTAGAGTGATTAAAATCAGGGATGCTCAAAAGAGCAGAATTAGAGGAGCACAAGATCTCAGAGGGTTGCGGGGCTTGGAGGAGAATATAGAGAGTTGGATATGTGAGGGGCCATAGAGGGATTTGAAAGAAAGGATAAAAGCAAGATATTGCTTTATTGAAAGATGATGTAGATCAGTGAGTACAGTAGTACCAGAAGTACAGGACTTGGTGCAAGTTAACTCAGGGCAGCAGTGTTTAGAGAGTTCAAGTTTACAGAGGGTAGATTGTGGAACACCAGCGAAGAGCACATTAGAATAGTCATGTAACAAAAGAGTGGATGAAGATCCCTACAGCAGATAAGCTGAGACAGGGGTGAAGACAGGAAGCTAGTATGAAGAGGGAATCTTAGCAGAGCCCTACTCTCTAAAGTGCATTCTCATACATATACTCTCCAGCAGAATAGCCTGAGCAACTGTGGCCCTTAAAAGAGGTGGGTGTTGGGAGGCAGCTGGGGTGGGGGGGATGCTGTTACCCTCTTTACAATGGGAAACTACTGCCAACTAAAATTGTTCCAGCTGAGATGAGTTAATGCATGATCAGATCAAACCCATAACCTGCCTGTACCGCATAACTGAATACACACTGGACAATGAAATTATACACTGGCTCATCAGTAAATAAAGGCAGCTTACCTATTGGAATCAATGGTAGCAAACAGCAGATCCCTGGTGGTGAAGAGAAACACAAACATTGTCTTTGGAAGATCGAAATGATGAACTCCCTGAATCTATACTTTGAGCGTTGCCAAGTTCACCCAGTATCATGCACTGGTAAACTTACACTGGAACATGAAAACATCTTTTGCTTGATATAGTAGCAGAATATCTACTATGGTTATCATGAATCTAGGTCAACTTTGTTGCAAGTTGAATGCACATGATTGAGTTCTGGTGGGATTCACCACTATATGTGTGTGTACAAATGTTGCAACTATTAAGACATTGTAGCATTGACAGACACATATTCGTGAGATCAATACACCCGGGTGCTGTGATCTGAAAAGCAGAAACAGCATTTTAAGAATAATCTGTGGTATTTCCTGGTTTGTGTGACTGTGAACAATAAACATAATGTGTGAGGAGATAAAAGTTTGTATATAGTTGAGATTGCAGACATTATCGGGTCTAGTTTGGTGATCTGCACTCAAGGCTCAGATTTTAGTGCAGATCTGATATTCTGTGTACCTTCGGTGTAAACTTTGGAAGGAACTGTATTTAGAATGGGTTGCATTGACCTGAATGGAATGCAATCTCTCTGGAGCAGAATATATAAACAGGATATATTCTAACACACCAGGGTGCACTACAGAGAGAAGAAAAAGTCAACAGCTGGCTCATGAAGTTGTCAAGAAGTCATTGTTTGCAAGCATTCTAATTCCAGTTGACAAATAATTTGTGTAGAAGAAATGGAGTAATAGCAGGCTGGCAGATAGATCAAGTCCACTGCGATTTTACAATAAACATGTTTCGAACAGCCTCAATTTATGCAAAATTGTGATTTTCCATATTTCTGCTAATATGGAGACATACAGAAGCTACTTGCAAAATCATTATAGATTTAGTCACGTGGTAATAAAGCCCAGAAGAAGGCTTTCTGGTCCATTGCATCAGTGCTAGCTCTTGGAAAGAATCTTACTGGACCCAACTTTTCATGGCAGTTTTTATACAACTCTCAGATAAAGTCATTCTGCCATATTAGTTCATGGTCTGAGCAAAGCATTTGCCTAGAAAATCAACTGTCAGGCATATAAATATCAGACCCACCCAACAGAACTGATGTTGAATAATTAGTGCTTGATACTTGGGATGTGAGGTTAACATTTCATTAAGCAGAGTACAGGCATATACTTTTCTAGTCAAAGTGTTATTCCAACTCACATATCACAAAACTCTAACATTTACTCATTTACTTGATTACTTGTTCCCCACATACATACATACACTCAGTGCTCACTCAATAACATGTTGGCATGGTATGGGTTGCCACTATTGGATCACCTTTCTTGCCAGCAGATATGGATGATACTTCAAAAGCCCTGCTGATGTTTTTTTTCTCTAAATTTTAAGGTTGTCCAAGTCTCCAGACCATATAGAAGCCTGACTAATGCATGTGTGCTTCAGAGAAGGGGTCTATAATAACCTGGAGCTTAGTCTCTCAGTAAGTACATGTCATTTAGATCCAACAGTTAATGCTTTTGGAGATAGTAGGAACTGCAGATGCTGGAGAATCTGAGATAACAAGGTGTACAGCTGGATGAACACAGCAGGCCAGGCGGCATCAGAGGAGCAGGAAAGCTGACGTTTCGGGTCTGGACCCTTCTTCAGAAATGGGGGAGGGGAAGGTGACTCTGAAATAAATAGAGAGTGGGGGGGAGGCAATGATGGAAGGTGGATAAAAGAGCAGATAGGTGGAGAGAAGATGGACAGGTCAAGGAGGCGAGGATGGAGCCAATAAAGGTGAGTGTAGGTGGGGAGTTAGGGTGGGGTTTGGTCAGTCGAGGGAAGACGGACAGGTCAAGGAGGCGGGGATGAGGCTGGTAGGTAGGGCGTGGGGGTGCTGGTTGGTCAGTGAGGTGGGAGGAGTGGATAGATGGGAGAAAAGACAGACAGGTCAAGGAGACGGGGTCGAGCTGGGCTGGTTTTGGGATGCGGTCGGGGGAGGGGAGATTTTGAAGCTTGTGAAGTCCACATTTTGACCATTGGGCTGCAGGGTTCCTAAGCGAAGTATGAGGTGCTGTTCCTGCAGCCTTCGGGCAGCATCGTTGTGGCACTGGAAGAGGCCCAGGATGGACATGTCGTCCAAGGAGTAGGAGGGGGAGTTGAAGTGGTTCGCGTATGGGAGGTGCAGTCGTTTGTCGCGAACCAAGCGTAGGTGTTCCGCAAAGCGGTCTCCAAGCCTCTGCTTGGTTTCCCCGATGTAGAGGAGGCCATGTAGAGAGCAGATACAATATACCACATTAGCAGATGTGCAGGTGAACATCTGTTTGATGTGGAAGGTTTTCTTGGGGCCTGGGATGGGGTGAGGGGGGAGGTGTAGGGGCAGGTGTAGCACTTCTGCGGTTGCAGGGAAAAGTGCCGGGTGTGGTGGGGCTGGAGGGGAGTGTGGAGTGGACAAGGGAGTCATGGAGAGAGTGGTCCCTCTGGAAGGCAGATAAGGGTGGGGAGGGAAAAATGTCCTTGGTGGTGGGGTCGGATTGCAGGTGGCGGAAGTGGCGGAGGATGATGCGTTGAATCCGGCGGTTGGGGATTCGGTCGGGGGAGGGGAGATTTTGAAGCTTGTGAAGTCCACATTTTGACCATTGGGCTGCAGGGTTCCTAAGCGAAGTATGAGGTGCTGTTCTTGCAGCCTTCGGGCAGCATCGTTGTGGCACTGGAAGAGGCCCAGGATGGACATGTCGTCCAAGGAGGACAAGGGGATTTCTGTCTTTGTTGTTATTGCGGGAGTTTGCTTTAGACGCCTTGTTATTTTTCAGCTGTCAAGTGGCTTCTAAACTTCATCTGGACAGGGCCAAGACTGAGCCAACAACGGTGTTGAGGAATGGAGTTGAGGATATTCAAGTCACAGGTCAAATCTTTGTTGGGGAGTTATCAAAACATTCCCTCCAGCAACCACCGACTGCCTCCTCATGCTTGATGAACTTGCCGCCATATTTGTCTTTCAGTGGGGTATGCCTTTGAGTGCTTTGGCACTCAGTCATCTTGATGGTATGGAAGAGACCACGCATGCCATTGCTGTCCACAAACTGCTGGATTTCCTGTGGTCTTTCTATGAACTATTTATTTCACAAGTTCCATGCTGTATGTGCCTTTCAGGCATCTGTGGACTGCTGCTTTTCTTTTGAGGTGTGGTGGACTTTGCAGACTCTGAAACCTTTGCACTTCAGCTCAGTTGAATCTCTTAGTCTTTTCTGTCAGACAAATCACAATGTCTCCAATTCCTAAAGGACGCCTTCACAAGTGCATATTACAGTCAACTTTAGGGTTACCCAAACACTATGAGCACACTGTGGCTCCTGGTGACTTGAGGCTGAGCAGTTGGCAATGAGGTTCTAGCTGAGGTGAGCTGCCTTGGTGGTATTTTTGAAGGTTCAGCTGTTTGTGTCCAAGGTGGCACTTATGGAATCAGCTCCCTAGAGAGCTCCGTACTATGCCCTATTTCCATTTGGCAATGAGATGCTGATTGACTTGTTGTTTGTTACACGCAGTTTCTGCTTTGAGTTCAGATTTCCGAGTTAACACCTTTATTTATAATAAAAGCCTCTTTTTGAATGTTTAAGATTTCTTCATTTCATAGCATTTGGTAATTTTAAATGTACATATATTAACAACAGCCTGGTGCTTTTCATTTTTGTTTAGGTTTTAGCTTTCTTTCAATGTTGCAATATCACTTTGCTCTTTGAAAGCTGTGGAGATAAATATGAATAAATTAGCATCATTCCATCTGGGGTTGAGGCTCAGTATTCCTGTCAGCATTGCCTTTTGTTGTCAAGGAAGATGATGAGACCATGAGTTGATGGGTCAGATTGTTTATCAATATGTTGCCACAATATTTCCTGAGGCTTTTAAGATGAGGCACTGCCATGAAGGACGTGAACAAGTCATTTCCTCTGACTGATATGTTTCCCGTAGTCTCTGCAACGCACAGTGATAACATAGAAAATGCAAAAACTACACCACATCGTTTTCTCAGTCTAAATCAGCAAGGTGGTTTTGTTAAAAGTTATATGATTTACTGTGAATTTTCATTTTATGCAGATCTAGTGAGATGAGTTTGAAAAAAGATGAATTCCCAAAAACTTTGCATCTTTCCGTCTTTGATCAGAGTACAATTTCATAATTGCCAATCTAAGTAGCCATTCCTCAAACTGGGAGCTCATGTGAAAACTCCTTTTCTCACATGACATCTAAACTTTCCATTAAGGGTCACGAGGCAGCAGTTCATAGAGTCATAACTGTCATACAGCATGGAAACAGACCCCTTCGGTCCAACTCATCCACACCAACCAGACATTCTACAAAGTTGCTGGAAAAGCTCAGCAGGTCTGGCAGCATCTGTGAAAGAAAAAACAGAGTTAACGTTTCGGGTCCGGTGACCCTTCCTCAGAACAGTTCCGAAACGTTAATTCTTTGTTTTTTCCTTCACAAATGCTGCCAGATCCACTGAGCTCTTCTAGCAAGTTTGTTTTTGTTCCTGATTTACAGCACCGCAGTTCTTTCAGTTTTTATTTAACCAGACATCTTAATCTGACTTAGTCCCATTGCCAGCATTGGCTCATATGCCTCTAAACCCTTCCGATTCATGTACCTATCCAGAAGCCTTTTAAATGTTGTAATTATGGCAGCTCATTCCTGACACGCACCACCCTCTATGTGAAAAAGTTACCCCTCAGGTCCATTTTAAATCTTTCCTCTCTCACCTTAAACCTATGCCCTCTAGTTTTGGACTCCCTCACCCTAGGAAAAAAACCCTTGGCTTTTCACCCTATCCATGCCCCTCATGATTTTATAAATCTCTACAAAGTCACCCCTCAATCTTCGATGCTCCAGGGGCAAAAAGAGCCCCAGCCTATTCAGCCTCTCCCTATAACTCAGACCCTCCAGTTCCAGCATTATTCTTTTAATTCTTTTCTGCACCCTGCTCTACTTCTCCACAACCCTCCCAAGACATGCCGGGTTTGTCCAAAACTTTTTCTTTTTATTATGAGAATAGTTAGGTGCTTGTTTTAGACCAGCGCCAAAGGGCCAATGTTCCATCTCAGCTGTGTAGCTGCATACGCACGCAAATGCTCCAAGGTTCCACTCATGGAAATCAACACGCCGATCACACGCTTGACTTCCAATTTCAGAAAACGCTGCCACGCGTAGACCTCGGAGGTCCACACAGCCTGAATGAAAATTAGGGAGAACACTGTCCAAGGGCCTTTTTCTGTCCTGTAGACCTCTATGACTCTGTAGATTCAATGGCAGATTTGAATTCAATTTTTAAATTATAATATCCTTGCCCATTCCAAAGCTAACGCTTGCCCGAAAAATGTCCTCAAAGGAGGAACAATATCCATTTCAGAAAACCTCATTTGACATTTGACTGCGCAACACAATGTTGTCAAGAAAACCATACAAGGTAAACCAGATGGGAGCACTGGCTAAGAATTTAGGCCCTGAAGTCTCTTTATGTTAAATAAGGTGACACGCTGCTCAGTCACATAGACAAGGAAAGTCCTGTTTTGAAACGTATTCATAGGGTGTGGGTGTCACAGGCACATCCAGCATTTATCGCCCATCCTAATTATTCTTAAGGAAGTGGTGGTGAGGTGTCTTCTTGAATTGCTGCAATCTTGTGGTAATACAGTTGTTAGAGAGGGAGTTCCAGTCTGGTGCAGTGATGATGAGGGAATAGCAATTGGATTTCAGGTCAGGATGATTTGTGCCTTGCAGTGGACCTTGGATGGTACAGTTCCCATTTATCTGCTGACCTTGTCCTTCTAGGTGGTAGAAGTTGTCGGTTTGAAACGTGCTGTTGAAGATGATTTGGCGATTTGGTGCATTAAATGTCGATCAAGTGGGCTGCTTTATCCTAAACCTGATCCTGGATTTAATCGTGCTTATTGCAGAGTTGAAGCAGTGGTCAAGGAACTGAAATTTCCCAGCAGTTTAGGAGTGAAGAATAGAAAATGGAACATAAGGCAGAACTCCTGTTTGCAAAAAAAAACAAAGAACTGTGGATGCTAAAAATCAAAAACAAAAACAAAAATTGTTGGAGAAACTCAGCAGGGCTGGTAGCATCTGTGGAGAGGAAGCAGAATTAATGGTTCCGGTTCAGTGACCATCCTTCAGAACAATCCTGAAGAATCGTTACTGGGGAGGAATGGTCACTGGACCCAAAATGTTAATTCTGCTTTCTCTCCACAGATGCTATCAGATCTGCTGAGTTTCTCCAGCAATTTCAGTTTTTGTTTCAGAACTCCTGCTTGCACTGACCTCCACAAGAAAGCACTGTTCAAAGATACAAGAAGGACGAAGAAATTGGGCTTGTTGAGACTTGCATTGTATGTGTAAAATGAAGATAAAAGGGGCCAGTTTGAAGGGTCATGCCTCTTGCACATAAGGCATCTGAAATATCTTGGGTGCTCTATTGATTTTTTGATCATAATTGGTGTTCCTGGAAGTTTCCTTTAACAGCACACCTGACCTTCACTGCCAGGCTGAAATTGATATGAGCCCTCCACAATTCCCCCTCCCCCAGTTGCATTGTCTTTCTCCCTGACTACTGCCAGGTTAAATAGTTGTGAAACATTATATCCCTGACTGGTATCTTTAGCTGGTGAATGATGCTAAAGAGGCCCGAGGCCCAAGTCTGTTATGTCTCAGGTTTCAGGCATGTGTCTTCTATTTTCTTTTGTCTGCAAATGGGCTTGATTCAATGTCTAGGCTGAGTAGAGAAAAGCACCAGGCTTGGCTGTGGTGTTATGCACAAACAACATGCCAATGTTCAGGCTGGGGTTTTCCATTCTGCTCCTGCCAGCTTGAACGTCTTTTAATGTTCACTCTAATGGATGGAAAACTGTAAGCTCGTGAGCACAGAAGTGGAAAACCCCACCTATTCTACTTAAAAGAAAGCTTGTAGTTATTGTATCGTGGCCCAACGTGAATCAGTAAGATTATTTGCCTTCATATAGAGCCGTTTATTTAAGAATATCCCAAAGAGTTTTTTTTAAGGGAGTGCCATTACTTTAACTCTGGAAAGACTAACAACTATTCAAGACTAACTGCATTAGTTCAAACAGCCCTTAGACAAATGACAAATCATGTCATTACTGTATGCCTACCAATTACTGGAGTCCTGAGTTGGAGACATTTGGTGCTAACAATCCCCTTTACCACTCTTTTAAAACAAAACTTTGATCAGGTTAGACAGTCCTGGTGTGCATTGTAACAAATGCATGGGGTAGCACGATGGCTCAGTGGTTAGCACTGTTGCCAGGGACCTGGGTTCAATTCCAGCCTCGGGCAACTTTCTGTGTGGAGTTTGCACATTCTCCCTGTGTCTGTGTGGGTTTCCTCCCGGTGTTCCAGTTTCCTCCTACAGTCCAAAGATGTGCAGGTTAGGTGGATTGGCCATAGTGCCCAGGGATGTTTAGGTTGGGTGGGTTAGACATGGGAAATGCAGGGGTAGAGGAATGGGTCTGGGTGAGATGCTGTTCGGAGGGGTGGTGTGGACTTGTTGGGCCAAATGTTTCCATACTGCAGGGGTTCGATGATGAAAATCAAATGGTCAATGGAAAGTTTCAGAATTACATCAAAGTCAAATTAAAATATCATTATCCAGGATGATAATGCACTCTAGCACCTCCAGTTTCAGTAGGTCCCTAAAAGCAATCCTCTTTTCTATGCTCAGTCAAAAGGCCAGTCTAAATATCAGTGGTATATGACCAACTACTATAGAATCTTAACAAGAAGAGGCACTTACGTAACAAGGTTTATTGGGTACAATTAACATGAGCTAGTTAGGCATAAGTACAGGAGCCAGGTATGTCACCTTTGTCTCCATTAGGACTTTGTGCAAGACAAAACGTTTCTCCACCCAAAGTCTGTGTGACATCATTAGGTCGTGTGGAGCTAATGCAATTTCAACATTTCCTCTTTCAGAACCATTACCTCATGCAACAAGTCATTCTGTTTTTAAGTGTTTTTCATTAGGGTAGAAGTGTTGGAAAGGAGAGTCCTCTTGGCTTTCTTCAAATTGTGCCCATGTAATCTATAATGGTCATCTGAAAACTCTTGGTCTGATGATTCTTCCAAAGGATAACAGATTTGTTAGTGTTGCCCATTCTCAATTATTCATTGAAGGGTCAGCCACAATCATCTGTCAAGAAGTTATACCATTCCTGTCCATTGCAGAATGTTAGCGTACCCCAGAGAATTCCCCAAGGAACTGTATTTTGCTGCCCATGTCCTAATGTAGTGATCGACCACAGTCATTTGAAGGGGAAGTGACATTGGTGCAAACTGTGCCAACTAATTCAGACGTGATTATAGGAAATGAGTGGGTGAGAGGGATTGAAACACTGTTATTACCTTCTGAAAGCTGAGTTGCAATCCAGCCCAAACTAATAGCCCTTTATGCTGCCTGTGAAGTCCCACGTCAAATGAGGTCGAGCAGTTTGAACCCGATTCCTGGTGGGTGTGACAGTTCCCATCATAATGTTCATAATTCAATGTCATTACCGAGTCAGGAATGTTTCTCAGACATCATACTGTCAGACACAGAAATTTCACATCAGCATTGTCGAGGCTATGCCTCAGAAGTTTTGCTGAAGTTCTATACAGAAAATAGAATTTTCATTTTGTCACTGCACCACAGCTTGATTCCTAGCAGCACTTGGTCCACATTTAGGCTGCATCACGGGGTCAAATGCCCTGGAACTACCTTCTGAACATCACTGCATGTCGACCTACTACTGTGGCTCACCTCCACCACCTTCTCCAGGACTATAAACATTGACTTAGTCAGCAGTGCCCACATCCTGTACCAAACTTTTAAAAATCTGCTTTGGATTGATTAGATGGTAGTGTTGCTGTACTGTTGCCTTTGGCAATCCAACTGCATAGGGGCTGTTGTCATGCCCAAATATTTCCCCAGCTGAGATCAATTGAGTTAATCCTGACCAGAAATTGAACCTGGCACTTTCTACTCTTTTTGTTAGGAGCTGCAAAGTCATTGTTGTTCTTGCTCACAGTTTTATATCCCCTTCAATTACAGTTTCACCAATAGAATTGCACAGTGAGTTGACGTTACCAATTCATGTGATTTGGTTTAGTGTATGTATGTTGAGTTCACAGGCATCTATATGCTGTAAAGGAGATTATCCCTGTAAGGAGCTTAAAAAAAACAGTCAACAGAACAATGCTGTGCACAGTCTTCATCAAATGTGGCTGTCGAGATTGTTCCAGCACTTTGGAGATGGTACGAGAGGCAATATTTTTGGTAAAGGAATGGTGGAAAGCATTGCGTACAAAGCCTGGCATCTTCCTGCTGCTGCAAGATATCTCGAAAGCTACAGGAGCACAGCTGCCCATCAGTCAGAGTTGGGCAGCTAATGAAGATGATTAATTGCCCAATTAGCAGTCATTTTACAATGCCATTGGCTTTGTACCAGTGACTGTGTGGGATGACCACCAGGCACAGTGATGCAGCCTCGCGGAGGTCACCCAGAGTGGTCTTCCTTTAACAATGGCCATGACGAGTGTCCATACCACCCTGGCATTGTGCCTCTGATGCTGCCAGTGGAGGATCTAACACTCTAAATGCCAAGCTATTGGCCCTCTAGTGGGCCAGCAGTTCAGAGAGGCAGGTTGGTGTGCTTCACCAGACCAAGATACAGACTGTGGCCTAATAATTGGCTGGCACTGGTCTCTGTGGTCTTCCCGATTGCGGGTGGGGTTCATGGCACACATTTGGTCGCAACCCAAAGAGCAATTGTATAGTGGTTTCAATTCCAGAGCTGTTATCCATCTGGAACAAGAGCACTAAAGTTAAAGCTGGACAGGAAAATTCATTCAAAAAGATAATTAGAAATAATAGATTTACAATCCACTTTAGAAGTAAAAGAGCAATAATCGCTGATTAGTCAATGACAATGAGTTAAAAGTTGTGACACAGGAGGTTTCCCCATCTCATTTTATTTGTACTGCCCACTAAAGAATTACCCAACGAGAAATTACATCAAATATTTGGCAGCTTTTAGCCATGTGTATCTCTACGGCAACATCACCACTTCCAACCTGAAACAACTTCCTCAGTTCATTCAGCTTTTTTTGTGCCCCCATATTGTTACTGCAAGGCTGTGTTTGCAGGAATAACATAGCAACAGTAACTCTCAGACACAATAGCATAATCCCACAGGAAATGTTTGCGCCCAGCTTAATTTTCGTTTAAAAGCATTGGCGGAACTTAACGAGGAGAATTCTGTAGACTGGAATAGTTATTTGCATTTTCTTCAGATAATTTTTGTGCAAGTCACACAAATAGAGCAGAAATCATGTGAAAAGCTGTTTACCTGAGGAGAAGGTGATTCTTTTGTTGACGCAAAGTATTTGTAGGTTTGCTTTGTGATGCAAAATTGATTTTGTTTTATTCTTAGTGTCCCAATTCAAACCCTCGCTGAAATTAAACTTTGAACGACATAAGCACATGGACCAGGGAGTCGCTGATAATGATAACCACCAACAGCGATTGTGTAGGATCTATCACCTGATACAATATAAGGAACTGAGGTAGGCGGCTATGTATTTTTGTGCCACTGGCCAGTACACCAGTTTGCCCACATCATCCCGCTCCTGACCTATTTACACGTAGGCCAGATCAGAAGCAGAACGTCTAATCCCCTGGAAGTAGCTTGTTTGTTGAGATAATTGCTTCCATGTAAGGGGTGCTGATGGCCTTGTGGTATTATCCTTTATTCATTAACGGGATGAGGACATCGTTGGCTAGGCACCACTTATTGCCCATCCCTAATTGCCCAGAGGGCAGTTAAAAGTCAACCACATTGCTGTGGGTCTGGAGTCACATGTAGGCCAGACCAGGAAAGGATGGCAGTTTCCTTCCCTAAAGGGCATTAGTGAACCAGATGAGTTTTTTCAACAATCTACAATGGATTCATAGTCATCATTAGATTCTTAATCCCAGATATTTTATTAAATTCAAATTCCACCATCTGCCGTGGTGGGATTCAAACCTGGGCCCCCAGAATGTTATCCGGGTCTCTGGATTAACAGTCCAGCGATAATACCACTAGGCCATTGCCTCCCCCTATCGCGAGACTATTAGTCCAGGATAAAGTTCTGGGGACCTGGGTTTTAATCCCACCATGGCAGATGGTGGAATAAGAACTAATAAAATCTGGAATGAAGGGTCTAATGACACTTGTTGATTGTCAGAAAAAGCCCATTTGGTTCATTAATTGTTAGGGACACTTTTGGAAGGTAACTGCTGTCTTTACTGGTCTGGCCTACACCCACAGCAATGTGACGGACTCTCATTTGTCCTCTGGGCAATTGGGAATGGACAATAAATGTTGGTTTAGCCAGGGACACCCACATCCTGTGAGTGAATGAAACAAAAAATTAAAAGGCCAGTTGAGGGATTGTCCAGCTGAACTGTGGATTTCGCCACCTCCCATTCAGGAGCACAGCTGCAGACTGGAGACTGCGTTCTCATGAAGACCAGGGGCCATGCTCCCAGCTGTTTCCCAACACCACCCGCATACTTGGCCACAGATAGGGCCATAAGATGTGCCCTGTGCAGTGACCTCTCATCCACAACAGTGGCTTGGCAGCTGTGGCCATTTAGTTTTCAGATGTTTTACAAGCACTGTAAGGCTGCTTTATGATGGAGAGGCCCACTCTCTCATCCTTCCCTATATTACCAGGATCTCTTGGAGCACTTGACAATTGTTTCTCTTCAAGTAATGTGCAGGATTATGGGGAAAAGGGAAGAGAATGCCACATAAGCCATAAAGCTCATTTGGCAAGCTAGTGCAGACACAATGGGCCAAAGGGTCTCCTCCTGCAATATTAAAATTCTGTAATTCAGTACTGAATGGCTTTCACTTGGTCTTCCTGCTGTTTTAATTGGATGGCAAGCATACCTGCTAGTCACTAATTCTCCAATCCAGGTAAGCACATTTGCATTTCAAGTTGGCATTTGACCCTGACATTGGGGTTCTGACACAAAAACACAGATCTATGCCAATATCGCGCAATCTATATAACTGTATAGCTGCCCCCAATGTCTTAGATAACAAGGTGTAGAGCTGGATGAACACAGCAGGCCAAGCAGCATCAGAGGAGCAGGAAAACTGACGTTTCGGGCCTAGACTCTTCTTCAGAAATTCCTGCTCCTCTGACGCTGCTTGGCCTGCTGTGTTCATCCAGCTCTCCACCTTGTTATCTCAGATTCTCCAGCATCTGCAGTTCCTACTACACCCCCCCGCCAAATGTCTTTATTTCTTAAGATAATTATTGTACAGTGTGTTCCAATTTACAAACATCAGAAATTACAAACACCCCTAACTTGATGAAGACGATCCCATACAGGAGTATAATTTTAAAGACCTGGCATACAAATATTTCCTTAAATTGCAACAGGCTGTTTTACATTGTCCTACATTGAGCTCCAATTTGTGCACAAATCAACTTGTGAACAAACTCCAAAATGGGACCCATTCACGACCCCAGCGCTGCCTGTACTTTGAAAATGAAAAGCTCTGCCAAAATTCATTTGTCAAACGACATTAGACTTTCCAGATCTTATTAGGAAGCTTGGTGCTCCCTAGGTTGAAAGGAAAATTTGAGTTGAATGCACTACTTGCCAAACCCCTCCATTTTAACGATCTTCCTGCTCCTTTGAACTGTGTGAATATTCAGTTTGCACTAAGTCTGCTGACGATTATGGAAACAAATGACAACTTGATCAAATTAGATCATAGACTGGTTGGATTGTGTTGCCTGTTTCTGCTCTGTCTGTTCTTCTATAATCCTATGGAATCTAGCTGGTAATATTAGTGCCTCTAAGGCAGGATGTTGTGGGGCTGAAGAGTACAGGGCATCCCCGCAGCCCCTTACCAAAATGTCAGGAGTGGATGGGGTGGGAGGTGGTAGCATGTCGTCTAGAACATCAGCTGCCCTTTTTAACAGCCAATCAATAGACTCAAGGTGGGATTTTGCCTTGTATTTAGCCCCATCTCCATCTCGGTGCTGGCAATCAGAGACTGAGACCTCTCCAGTAGTTTCAGACAGAGCCACAAAGAAATGGATCAGGATTTGGACAATTGATTGGGTGACCCACTAATTAGCAGGTTGGCCGACCTGGGGGAGGGTGGCAACAGGGGTGGGAATGTGGGTGAGGAGGCTGGGGTTTGAAAGGCCAGGCCAGGAGGGGAATCTGAGGGGGGGTATGTTGGCGAATGAAACATTGGGTGGGCCTTCCAGTGGGACAATGTATCTGTGGAGGAGAGATAACCCCCACATCTAACTGTACCCCTCCCACCTCCACAACCCCACCTCCCACCCATCCCGCCCCACCAAAGCCAACTATATCTGTATAGAGAAACCTGCCAGACTAGTCACTTGGTTTGTGCCTCTCCTGTTTCGAGATGAATCCAGATGAGGCCATCAATTTCCCATTCTGTTGCCTAAGGGTTTCAGGACCCTGGAGGAACCTTATGGTGTTGTCATTGAGCTGTTCCTCACCTGGCATAAATAGCGTAGTGCAGTCAGAATTAAGGAAGAGAGAAACAAATAGAGAACCAGGCAGAAGCCTAAGGTCCAGCCATGTGAATGTTAGAAACATGCAGCGAAATGTGGAGTAGACAAATTAGCAAAAGGAAATAGAGTTTATATAAGTGTCTTTCAATATTGTATTTGTAAGATTCAAGCATGGTATATCTCTGACCACTGTGTATTAAAGCATTTAGTCTTAATGTGAAATAAATAGCGTCATAAAGGTATGCAAGCCTGAAGACTTCTCCTTAACCTGTAGTGAATCCAGACTCTTCAATATTGGTATTAAACCACATGAGAACAGATGTTCATGTGTCTCAACTCATGCATTAGGAGGGAAGGGGGACGGTCGGCTGACATTTGCCACCTGTGCCCCAAAATTGGACTGGGGGCATGTGTAAGCAGGTAGGTAATGGGCAGGCCTGTCGCTGAATTTTGTGTGTTTCCCCACCATCAAAGCCATTGGTGGTGGAACATAAAATCCAGGCCGTGGGCTCTGACTGTACTCGGCAGACTTGAGCACGTTATCCAGCCTGGTATTTCACTGCAGTACTGAGGCTGTATTGTGGGAGTTACCAACCTTCAGATGTAATGTGAAACCAAACCTCGTCTTCGCTCCTGAGCTGATATAACTGATTCTATGGTCTGCTTTAAAGAAGCAAGGCTAAGTTACAGACAGTGCCTTGGTATTCTTCGACCAGCATCAGTGAATGAGATAAGTTGGCCATTTGTTTCATCTGAGTTTGCTGCATCTCGTTGTGTACAGTTTTGACTGCTACATTTCCTTACACTGCTATCGTGACCACTCTTCGAGAGTGCCTGTAAATTCCTTTGGGACATCCTTGGGTCATGAAAATTGCAATATCGAGTTATTTTTGTCTGTAACATAAACTTTTCCTCTTCATTCTGATCCATAAACAATCCATAAACATATCAAAAGCTTTCCAAAACCCAGCAATAAGTAGATGATAAAAAAAAACCTGTATCAGCTCTAGTGCCTTTTTGGGTCAATACAATGATATAACATCTCCTCTTTTGCTTTTAAAGAATGGAAATCCTTTTTCCAATGAACATGTACAAGGATGCACATAGAGACTAAAGATTATGCTATGATGGACATGTGATAAATTCAGATTGTGTCCTTATAAATTATAACAAGTTGTTGTGCAGCTTTATTCTGTGGTGTGCTAACTCTCATTGTAGATGGATGTGTGGCATTTGTTGCAGCCGTATGATTGGCATCTGACATTATACTTTCAGTATCTGAGTTGTCATCCTGTGTGACAGATGCTTAATCCTATACAGCTTGGATATGTTGGCTATTTCTTTGCAGGTTATAACCATTGCTTATTTCAACACCATATAACCCTAGCTGGACACTAAGATGTAGCATCTTTCCACAAACCTATATATTTGTATGAAGATCTCAGACTCTCATGCTTTGTCCTGGTTCAAGTTGAGGTATCTGTCTGCATAAAAACCAAAAGAACTATGGATGCTGTAAATCAGGAACAAAAACAGAAGTTGCTTGAAAAGCTCAGCAGGCCTGGCATTATCTGGGAAGAAAAAGGTCAGTGTTAATGTTTCGGGTCCGGTGCTGCCAGGCCTGCTGAGCAACTTCTGTTTTTGTAACAGTCTGCATGCTCGTTAATCCTGTTCTTGTATCATTTCTCCCGTTTTTCCAATCATGCAGCCATGTTGGAGGGAAGAACTGGATGAATCCATCTTCCAAAGGTATCAGCAGCCGATGAGGGGAAACCATTGCCTTGAGGAGTAACACATAGATTTAACATAGCCATCTGAAAATCTGGCAACTCACCTTACATTTACTATCCTGAATTATGCCATACAAACAGTGCATTCTGCATGACTATTAGAACTGAGCGTAGTGAGAAGAGTATAAGGTTTTAAACACTCTATTTTCTGCACATATATTGAAAGGATGCATTAGTGCACTGCAGACCATTGTCAGATACAAATTGTTCAGGAACACCAAATGGAATTATTATGGAAGCTAATGTTGCTCATGTGATATCTTTGATTCATTGCACAAGAAGGAATTTCAGGAAATTGTCAGTCACCAGAATGATCTTGGACATGGAACATATCAGTCACAGTCGTGCACCACAGCTCAGAATAAACTTTACTTGAACTGTTATTTTGTTGTTGGCTTCTCTCAATTTTATTCCCCTTTTTATTGCTGCTGCCTTAACAAAAAAAGCTGAGCAGTGCCTGCAAGTGGAGTTCAAGACAAAAGAGATAGCGAGTGACGTCACTCCCGCATCCTTTGTTGCTTTTGCTCCATTGCTGAGAAATCAAAGTGGCAGAATCAACCAGTTCTGAGGAAGGGTCACCGGACCCGAAACGTTAACTCTGTTTTTTCCTTCAGAGATGCTGCCAGACCTGCTGAGCTTCTCCAGCAGTTTCTGTTTTTGTTTCCAATTTCCAGCGTCTGCAGTTCTTTGTTTTCTATTAATATCTCTGAACAAGTTGATTAGCAAATTTCAAAAAGTTACGCTGAGCCTGTGACTCCCTTAAGGCATCAGAAGCTAAGCCAGCTGCCTGAAGAGCATCTCACAGTGACAGACCTGTTGGAGGGAGGGCAATGCTTCAGGCAGCTTATTCTGGTCCTCCCCACCTGTATGACCTCAGTTGTAGCAGCAGGCCAGTCTAAAGACTCCCCTTCTAACATGTTGGCTCAATGCCCAAGGCCATATTTTAATGTAAAACCTTTTAAAATGTACAGAGAGGAAGATTCTCACTCTGTCTCTTTCCTGAACTGGAAGCTGCTGCTCCTTCTGATCTGGCAAGTATCCTGTCAGCCCTCCAGCTTTGAGAATCCACCGAACGTCCTAAACTGCAAGGCCACTATCTGACTATGAATTGGCTAATTAGGAGAAAGTTACGTAACTGTTAAGCATTCAATGGGTAGAATCTCCTCCTCCCAGCGATAGCGAACTAGAAGCCAGGAAGTGGTCTTCATTTGGCAGTGTGATGTAGGCAAACCCCACCTCCTTCTCACCTCCACCTGAGCTGGGGGAGGGGAGGGTGGTGGTGGGGTGGGGGTGGTGTGCGTTCTGTGATCAATCTTCTTGTCCCATCATCAATTAAGGTGCATGGGACTCAGCCAAAGCAGTGGGGATTAACCCCAGCTGCAAAAGGACCTGTCACCTAGTGGTATGCTCAACAGATCAATCTGTGCAGGCAATGGTCTCTTTGGGGGATTGTGGCCCCTGGACTTGAAGCACTCAGTGTCTCATCGAGGGACTGGGCATAGAGAGGGTGGGTGCATCCAATGGGAGCCATACCCTTGCTGCCCCCACCCCATCTCCTTGCAACTACCAAGCAGAGAACCCAACACCACAGACTACTTGCCTAAGTACAGGGTCCTCCATGAACCTGGAATTCTGAAGATGCTTTTCCTGCAGCCACCACATCATCCTCCATGGTGCTGAGTCCAAAATCTGCCATTCTCTGATTGATCAGCAGCTCGAGGGCAGATTTCTGGCCCCACCACCACTCACAAAAGGCATTGATTACAGAAGAAGGTTCACCAATGGCCTGGCCCCCACATGACTGGTGGAACTTCCCTGGAAGTCTTGGCGTGGGTCTCTCACCAGCTCTCCGTCTTATTGACAAAAGCCCCTGAGTTTCAGGAAGACTCCCGTCAGTGCGCAGTCACAAGCCACCCTTGACCCATTGTTGTCGTCACTACCCATTAAAGTAAAACCCTACCTTTGATGTCTTTACCGCACCCCCGTCCCAAAATGAAATGATTGAGTCATCCAATGCTGTTGCTCCAGATCACTCCCACTGGAAAATGTTGTCGAAGAGCTTCCAGACCCTGGAGCAACCTTGTGATGATTTCACAGAGCTACATATCAATGAGTGTAAATAGTACAGCGTGGACAGGGCTAGAACATTTTAGAGAATCGGGAAGACACCACAGACCAAAGTACAATATGGACACGAATTGATGAAGATGATAGATTGATCCATACCTATTCTGACTATAAGTCAGAGTCTGGTATCTATGATTACCATGTAGAACAGTATTTAATATGAATGTATAATAAATAGTGTTTCTGTGAGCCTTGGGACAGTACTTGACTTAGCCTTCTCCTCCCCCAGTGTGTAAAGAATGCAAATACATGGCGATGTGCCAAACCACATGATAAAATAGAAGGAACACATGTGATTGGCAGGTGAGAGGAGAATCAGGCTCCACTGTGTCTTTGCCTAGATCTAAACAGCCTGTCACTATTCTGGCTTCAAACAAGCTGAAACGGTCACACATAGATAAGATGGCAGATAGCAGCAAAATGAGCCTATGCCTTTGGGAGAGGTGAGAGATAAAGAAAGCCTTAAAGGATGACAATGTCATGACATTGCAACCAGCTAAGGCAGAAGTGATCAGTAATTCAACATTTTTGCTAATTTAGAAAATTCTCTTTAAACACTAAAAGCTGATAACAGCCCCAGACTACTGGGAAAAGAAAAGGAAGTAAGATAATGTTCTCTTTTAAAAAGAGAACAGAATCTGAAATAGTTGCAACTACTACCATGCAATGAAAAACAATTTTAACAAAGAACAAACTCACGAAGTGGAGAACCAGAACTGAAACTATTGAAATCATAAGGATTTTCCAAATGTCATTCCCCCTTCCCAAGGGAGCAGTGAAAGTCTCTTACAGCCCTACAGCTGTTTTAGAAGCTGAAATTCTTGGGAAGCCACAGGAACTCTGCAAAGTTCCCATTTGGTGGGAAAAAAAATAAGTTCCACAAATAGCTCCATGGTGTCATGAAAGTTTTGAAAATACTACAGTGCTTAATCTTTGCAAATCCCATCAACAAGCCTGTGTCTGTTTCATCCTCGGTCTGCACTGAGCTCTGAATGCAGAATACCCACCCTGACATTGTGATTGGTTCTCGTCTGAGGACAGAGACCACACAGTGGAAACTGGGACTGTTCCAACAGCCCTTCCCACTGCCCAACATTGCATCTGGTTTGACCTTCTCCTGATTGGTTTCCATGTAGCCTTGGCAGTCTAAAAAGTACTTTATTGTTTGTTGCCTCTGTAGAACTCAGACGTGAAAAAAATTGTCTGGATTCCACCACAGGCAGTTTAAAGTTATGCATATTTGACCAAAAACAGTGTGTAATTGCTACTGATGCCTGTTGGTCAGTTTTTGTGATCCTCCACTCTTTCTCTTAGGAAAGTGCCCTGTTTAGGAGAGACAACAAGGTGCAGAGCTGGATGAACACAGCAGGGTCTGATGAAGGGTCGAGGCCCGAAACGTCAGCTTTTCTGCTCCAATGATGCTGCTTGGCCTGCTGTGTTCATCCAGCTCTGCACCTTGTTGTCTCGGATTCTCCAGCATCTGCAGTTCCTACTATCTCTGTTTAGGAGAGACACTGCTTCAGAGTCACAACTCATCCTTTTGTACATTGCCCAAGTAATAGTTCCTTAGAATTGAGCTTAGCGGTGAATCTCACTTGTCCAAAAACAACAAATGCTGGAGATCACAGCAGGTCAGGCAGCATCCATAAGGAGACCACAAACTAACGTTTCAAGTCCAGATGACTGTTCATGTTAACTCTGATGAAGAGTCATCTAGACTCGCTTGTTGTCTCTTCATGGATGCTGCCTGACCTGCTGTGATCTCCAGAATTTGTTGTTTTCAGTACTGATTCCAGCAATTTGCTCCTAATACATTACTTGTCCGGTTGTCCTTTCCACTACGTGCCCATTTAACCTTCTGACCAATATTTTAATACCCTGAGAGCAAGTGACTAATGAGGAAACTCAGCCTTTGCTCGATAAATCAGGTCGGCCTTACCTTAAACCTTAGGTCCAATTAACTTGCTATCCGTCCACTCCTGTCTAATTGCAATCGGATGTTGATGACAGTGACAGAAAATCACAGGGATGTCAGTCAGCAACACAAATATAGTGGGAAGATTTGGTTCTGTGGAGTCTTTCATTCAGGAATGGAAGTAGGGATGTATCACAAATGTGAAGGGCCTGAGAGTTTTCTGGTGGGATCTAGAAGTGCAGTATTGCTCCACTTGATTCCATGAAGGGTTAAACAGAAACACATTTTTTGACCTTTTTTGAAGCTGAAATCATCTGGCCCAGGTTGACCTGACAGGTAAAGTTTCAGTTCGTTTCCCAACTCAGATCTGAGTTAAATTTACAATTAGAGCCCTGTGACATCAACCAGAGTGAAGGAGTGTGGATCACAGGGTTTGTCAACTCACTGATAAAGGTTCCTCCCTCACTGTCCAGGATTTATAAATGGGTGCTCATGACAGCTACATTACAGATAGACTCTTAAAATATCACTGTGGCTCTGGTGACACTAATTAGCATTCAATAGTCTCCTTCTTGAATCAATTGGGCAGCATGGTGGCTCAGTAGTTAGCACTGCAGCCTCACAGTGCCAGGAACCTGTGTTCGATTCTACCCTCGGATGGCTGTCTGTGTGGAGTTTGCACATTCTCCCCGTGTCTGCATGGGTTTATTCGGGGTGCTCTGGTTTCCTTTCACAGTCCAAAGATGTGCAGGCTAAGTGGATTGGCCATGCTAAATTGCCCATAGTGTTCAGGGATATGTAGATTAGATGGGTTATTGGGGAATGGATCTGGGTGGGATGCTCTGAGGGTCAGTATGGACTTGTTGGGCCAAAGGGCATGTTTCCACATGGTAAGGATCCTATGAATCAAGTAATGATTTATGTTTCAAAGTGACAGTAATGACAGGTGAAAATGGCAGTAAAAGGTACTGGAATGGTACAGTACATTTTCAGAGATGATTCTAACCAGGAGGTTGTTCCATTACTGCTGGGAAGATTTTGTTCAAATTGTCCCTTGTGTTGAGCACAGGAAAAGTATCTGGAAAGAACTTAAGCAGCAACTTGGCAAGGCACTACATGAATGCAATTTTTCTCTTTGGTGCAATCTTATAAGTAAGAAAGTTATTGACAATTTTCAATATCCATTGATTCCTTGATCTTCCACACTCCCTTACAAATTGCCTGCCTTCCATTTATAGCTTTGTTTCTTTGCCTTCTGGATATATGATCAGGTTCATATTCACCTGCCAAATGGATTTAAATTCATTACATAGCACTAGAAAACTTTCCCACCGAAATAATGGTCCCACCACTTTGCTAATCCTTGTCTTATATAGGTCCTACCTTCCCCAAAACCAGTCCCGATGCTCCAGGAAATGAAAGCCTTCCCACCTGCACCATCTCTCCAGCCTTCACACAGCTGTACTATTCTTTTACTTGTCTACTGTCAATGTGACCCTATCTATAATCCATCACCCGCAGCTGGATTCAGGGCCCAATGCCAATGAATGGTCATCCCAAACCATGTACCTCAATTTCACTATGAATCACTTCTATCAAGAGAGGGAAACAAAGGGAGGAAAAAAAAGAAGAAAATGTTGTTCTAGGCCCATTATCTGTACATTCTTAATTATAATTATCCATTCTGATTAGAAGAAGAGTCAACCTCAAATCGTTGACCCTGTTTGATTTGATTTGATTTATTACTGTCATGTGCACTGAGGTAATGAGAAAAGTGTTGCCTTATATGCTTTACAAACAGATTATACTATACAAGTTCATCTGGGTAACAGAACAGAGTGCAGCATGCAATGTTACAGCTGCTGAGATGGTGCAGGAAGAGATCAATATTAACGTTAAAGAGGTCCATTCAAAGGCTGATAACGGCAGGGAAAAAGCTGTTCTCGAACCTGTTCGTACATGTATACAAACACTTTCTCTCTCCTCAGATGCTGCCAGACCTGCAGAGCTTCTCCAGATATTCCATTTTCATTGTAGATCTCCAGCAACTTCACTGCTTTGCTTTTATCGTATTTTCTCCTCAGTTATATGATCAAGCTAAGGCCAAGATATCTAAAATTACACAAACAGGAGGCTGGAAGAACACAGCAAGCCAGGCAGCATCTGGAGGAAAGGAGCAGTCAACGTTTTGGGTATTACCCTTCTTCAGGACTGGATGTGGCGGTAGAGGGAGCTGCAGATAAAGGGGATGAGGGAGGGGGCAGCGGAATGGTGGTGATAGGTCAACACTGGCCCAAACTTTGTAAATCATGGAATTGTACCTTGAGTGGTAACACACCACCAAGATTCTCTGACGCAGACTATTCTGTGAGCTATTTAGTCATGTCGTGTGTAACTGTCTTGGCTTTTAAGTAGAAGGCTTTGCAATCAGGCTGCATTCCAGGCTGACCCTGCACTCTAGGCAGTGCAGCAACATTAGAAATTTCCAGGTGAAATATTAATTATGGTCCTGTAGATATGAACGTAAAAGATCCTACATTCAATGAAGACCAAAGGGTTTTTCTCATTCGCTGGGTCAATTTATCTCCCTCACCCAACACCACCAAAAACAGCAAAATTAGTCATTCATCTCACAGCTATTTTGTAGGCCTTGTGATTAAGATTAAGATGTCTGCCATATTTGCTCACATAACAATAGTGATTGCATTTCAAAGCAATCAATTTAGGTGAAGTACTTTAAGAGGTTCTGAGACACGTGATAAGGTGTCGAATGAATGCATATGTAATTTTTCCTTTTAAGCTCACTGTTTGTATTGTGTAATTTTGACACTTTTAAAGTATTTCCTGAAGAATGGCTCCATTAGCAATCTGTCACTTGTCCCAGACATTCAATAGGCAATAGCAATTAAGAAGGTAATGATGTGTTTGAATCAAACCTGTCTTCTGCTTTGAATGAAAAGCAAGGTTAGGCTCCCCACAGGCAAAATGCAAAGTTGGCAAGTGTGCACCCCTGCCTGATCCTCCATTCCAATGAAAATAATGGCAGGTTGTGTGATGGACAGTCAATCTGTTCACACCTAATGTACAATCTGACTAAAATGAAAGTTTCAATTGAAAATCTGTCAATACTGAAAGATGCATCATTTAAGAACAAACTTACAGTGAAAATACAACAGCTAAATTGTACACAAGCCCCCACAAGCAGAAAATGAGAAAGGAGATAGCGCTTATTTGATCCATGAAAGTATACCCCTCTGCTTTCCTTGAATAGTACAATGACATATTTAATGTCCACCTGTACAGGCCACTTCAGTGGTTGGAACCTATTTAGGGCATTGATGTAACAAGTTCCAGACCCACATGTGCCAAGAAAGTTTTGCGTCTTCACTGAGCTGAGTAATTTTGTCTCCATGGAAACACTTAACACAAGGTATAGGTTTACCGTATAGATCTGTTGGTTAATAATTATTTGTTTTTAAAAAGTACATAGTTTCTAAGGTTACTAGTCTGCAAACATTCAGCTGAGAAGTCCTGTTTTCAAAAGGAAAACTTGGGAAAACATAAACAGCTAGGTTCCTTTGTGCAGAAGGTTTGATCGTAGTGCAGTGCCTAGAATGGAATGGGGACTTCAATCAGAGATGGTTTCTAAGACTCTTTTCAAAACTCCTGCTATGCTCTTCAAATGTAGAATGTGATATTGATGTACTTGTAAATGCGTCTTTATAGTTAATTAATACAGTGCATCTGATTCTCAGGTTTTAAGTTACAAGGAAACCAATATGTCTCTATGTCCTTGGCCAAATCATATTTCATAGAATCCCTACAGTGTGGAAACACACCCTTTGGCCCAACAAGTCCACACCAACCCTTGGAGCATCCCACCCAGACCCATACCCCTATAAGCCACCTAATCTACACATCCCTGAATACTACGTGCAATTTACCACAGCCAATCCACCTAGCCTGCACATTTTTGGACTGTGGGAGGAAACCAGAGCACACAGAGGAAACCCACGCAGACACAGGGAAAATGTGCAAACTCCACACAGACAGTTGTCCAAGGCTGGAATTGAACCTGGGTCCTTGGTGTTGTGAGGCAGCAGTGCTAACCACTGAGCCACCATGCCACCCAAATGTCTATTCATCTTGTAGGGTTCTGTTGACAGTATGCAATGCCACCCTATTCCACCCTATTTTGCCCTACAGGAAATCACAGACAAGCCTAACGTTGTCTTCATCCAACATTCTTCACATGAGCACACTGAATGACATGTCACTGGTTATCAATCTGAATCAGGTTGATTTTGAGCCTCTTAGTCTTGGATCACTATTGGGGTCTGGCTCAGACCAACTAACTCAACGCAGGCAACTGAACTTGGTATTAATTCTAAAAAAAAGATGGCGGTGCAGGCACGGCAGGTAGTATTTGGGCTCATCAGAGCCCATCCACTCCAGGCTGGTGGCATCTTTTCCCCTATGTACATTTCATCTTCTTCTTTTTCTTTTCTTTCTTCATCTTCAAGGCCAGAGCGGTGTCAGCTGGACAGTGGCTGTAGCATCAGCAGTGCAGATTGGGACTCCTCTGAGTCCTGGGTCTTGACTCTGCCCACCGCAATAAGATCCTCACATTCCCGATCCATAGTCTGCAATCGGTGAAGATAGACAACAGCACGTCCTCCACATTTATCCTCAACACTGGAGCCCCCCCCCATCATGGATATGTTCTCAGCCCCCTGCTGAGCTCCCTGTACATCCATGACAGTGTAGCCAAATCCCATACAAACACCGTCTACAAGTTTGCTGATGACACCACCATGGTGGGACCGATATCAAACAACGATGAGTTGGAATGCAGAAAAGAGATAGAGGGCTTGGTGTCACGGTGAAGTAACAACAATCTTTCTCTCAATGTCGGCAAAACAAATGAACTGATCATTGACTTCAGGTAGTAAGGAGAAGGACGCGTCCCCATCTATGTCAACAGAGCTGAGGTGGAGAGGGTCAAGAGCGTCAAGTTCCTAGGAGTGACGATAACTTACAATCTGTCCTGGACTTCCCACATTGATGTGATGGCCAAGAAGGTAAAACAATGCCTTTTCTTCCTCAGACGGCTTAGGAAATTCATATGTCCATAAGGACCCTCACCAACTCACTAGAAAGCATTCCGTCCTGGTGCATAATGGCCTGCCTCGGACCAGAAGGAACTACAGAAAGTTGCTTGCACAACCCAGAACATCACGGGAAGCCAACCTCCCATCCATGAACTCCATTTACACTTCTTGTTACTACAGAAGAGATGCCAACACCATCAAAGACCCCGCCACCCCAGTAATACTCTCTTCCAACCTCTTCCGTCAGACAGAAGACACAGAAGCTTGAACATGCACACCCAACGTTCAAGAACAGCTTCTTGCCTGTTGTTATTAGACTGCTGAATGGACCTCTTTAACTTCAAATAATGTTGATCTTACTTTATGCACCTCCTGTGCAGCTGTAATCTGTGTGCCTCACTTTGTTTAAGCACCCTATGACCTGTATGTCCTTGTTTGCTATGATCTGCCTGTACTGCTCACAAAATAAAACCTTTCACTGTACTTAGGTACATGTGGCTACAATAAATCAAATCAAATCAAATCCTAGCCGCGTGACGGTGCCTGCAGTTTGGGCTTTTAGCTGTGGTGTTGCTCAGAGCAGGGACTCCTGGTAGCAGTAGGCCTGAACCTGGACTCTTGGCGGCAGCGGTGCCTGGATGAAGGACTCCTGGCAGCAGTAAGGCCCAAACATGGACTCTTGGTGCTAAACATGACTGGATTGGGGACTCCTGGTGGTGATAGGCCCAGAGCCTGGACTCCTGACAGTGACAGTGCCTGCAGCAGATTCCTGGCGGTGGTAGGCCCAGAGGCTAGACTCTTGACAGTGTTGGATGGCAGCAGAGGGAGGTCTCCTGGGGCATCAGCATCATTGTTGCTGTTCCTGGAGCGGGACTCCTTGAGGACCAGAAAATCTTGCAGAGACCTCACAGAAGCCCTGCAGCCATGCTTGAGACCCAATTTGAACAGAAGATGAACTCTAACTTAAGTGAATTTTTTTTGTAGCTCAAAATGGTGCCAGATTGTGGCGACAGGACTTTTTTCACTGTATCTTCAAGATATATGTGACAATAAAATTGTTCATTCATTCATTCATTCATTATGGCTGAGTGCCACACAGGAAGGTGTGTAATTTGTTTCATGACCATTTATCCAGGGACGGGGAGCACGGAGGGAGCTTCAGTTCATATTTTGTTGCAGACGTGATGAAAAGGGAGAATATCCTACTTGGATTTTATGTTGGACTAAATAGTTTAGAATAGTGTTCCTATTATTGGCTGGATGGCAGGTGCATTAGAGCCAGCTGGAAACAAGTTTGCTGTTTAATGCACGAAATCCCCTTTTGCGCATATACTGATGTATCCCACCAGGCATACACAGAATTACCAGCCATCATAATTCATTTGAAAGATTTCCTGCTGAACAGAGTTAATTCGGTGATGTTTCCTATGCCTGCTTGATCTCTGTGCTTCTCTATTGCTGTTCTCTGTAGCCTTCGTCCAGTCTTACTGCTCTTTCTTGCCCCCAGTCATTTTTGTTGGCCCCAGAGTGAAATTTTCGACTGGCTCTGACATTTATCTAGCATTCCCAGCTTCTCTTGAAAGCTCTGCACTTCTCATTCTCTTTCCACAGACAGTGTGCTAAGCATTAGCTTGAGAATTAGAATACCGAGGGACACAGTAGGGTGGAATTGAAGTGATTGGTCATTGCTCTTTCCTTGCCTGGATTATAATATGTTGAATTTTAGTGCAACAGATTTCCCCTTACTGCTGAAATGAAATTGAAAATTTGGCCTACTTTGTTTCTATACATGATGTGGAGGAATTTTTTTTAAAATCAGCTTTAATAAGAAACAAGATGATTTCAATAACTCCCCTTCTTTTTTATACCTTAAAAAAGAAAAGACTGTCAAATTCCTACAAAAATAGTTTGTCAGAGGTCATCTGCTGAGGGAGTTAAAGGGTCTCTTTCTTGTTTTTCTACTGTGTCTAAATGTCAATGCATAAACATACTGTTTTTTTACCTGCAGTAACGCTATATTATATATAAGGCAAAGCAATGTTATTTTTAAACTGATATTAATGAGATGCTGTTTGGCTTTTAACAGACAGCCTTAAATTCTAAAGGTTAAGGGAAATATTGTCTTTGTGTGGAAATCCTAGCAAGGTTATTTATAAATGTATTTACAATTTCGCTATAAAAACAGATGAAATCTTCTTCCTTCCAGGATCCAGAACTTCCGGGTAATCAATTGCAGATCCTTTCTCGATAAGCTGGAATAATAGGGAATATACTGGGAGGCTCCACTTCCTGTGAAGAGCCTCATTTGACTCTGCTTCCAATTCACAATGTTCCCGATTTTCCAGTAACCTAGCTTAACATGAGTCACTGCAAGTTGAGCACAGTGACCTCCAGTCTCAATTCCCTGAGCTGTGATCTCTGGCACAGGAAGAGGTCTGCAAAATTTGCCTACTGACTGCATAAAGGAACCACTATTGTGTATACGATCTTGAAATCAAGGGCTTTGGATATCCTGGTGGTTGGAAACAGGAAACTGATGTATTTTGTGACATATGCCTGCACCAGCTGGTCAATACAATGATAGCCAATGACAGGTAATAACAGCTGACAAAACCCCTGTCTACAAATTTACAATGTGAACCAAGCTGTCTGTGGGAACATTACATTGTATATATTTACCTCAAAGTTTCACGGGCAACAATCAAGCTCCTCATCTCATGCATGTGAATACTCTGCATGTATTTCAGGATTCCAACATCTACGGGATTTTGTTCCTGTGTGCTTCCATGCATGATCTTGACAATGAGTCTTGACAGGTTTTAGCAAGTTTAGTCACTTCCTAAACTCATTTCTGTAGAGTTCCCAAAAAGTGATTTAGAAAGGGGAAGTTAAGCAAATCTTTTATTTCCTCACTCAGCAGTTCAGCTGTTCAATGTCAAATTTCGCTCTGCCAAAGTCAAATATTCTGGTCTATGTGGTTGTTTGACCAATTGAGGAATCACTGAACCTAATCAACTCAATTTCATCATAGACCATTGCACCTCTAATGGTTTAGCTGGTTAAGTTCATGATTCACAAAAGTTAGGATGATTTGAGTTACAGTTTATGCTGTGTGACTTATATTTTTGACTGGTCAGTCTCAGCGACACTGAAATTTCATTGAGTGTTCCAATTTTGGGGTAAGACAATTATCCAGGATTGCTTCACTTTGCCAACAGAATTAGATTAGACTGCAATGGCCACTTCAGTCAACTAGGCATTAGATACTCCCAACCTGGGCTGGGTATTAAATCAAATGACAGGCTTTCTCAGTTCAAATGTCTAATGGACTGATTTTTAACTTAGGCAAACAACAAGCAGGCATTAAGCAGAATGTACAGCACTGAACAATTTTCATCATTGTGTCTTAGGAACAAGCCATCAGCCTTTGACGGCTGAACGGGTAGGTCACTAATCAGGCTGGTCGAAATTTGGTGGCTGCTTCATAGGTTAAATCTCTCTAAAGATAAGGCAGATGATAAAGAGAAATTAGTTTCAGATGGCACATCTTTTGTGGGACAGCTGAGAGGAACACAAGAATTATCGGCAAGACGACCCAGTTACACTTGACAAGGATTACATGTTACGTGTTATATCAAATGAAAGTTCAAAAATTGTACCAATGTCCTATGTTCATTGTTAAACCCCAAGGTGCAGTAGACAAAGCAGGTGTTTGTGGACAATGGCACCGTATGAAGGACCTCAAAATAGCTGTGTTGTGACTGTTAGCGCACCGTTACCTTATTTCCATCTGATAAACATGGCAGATGAATTATGAGACTCTAGGTTCAAGCTCCACTCCTGAAATAGAGCACATAATTGGGTATAGGACCGGGGGACTGCTGAATTGTCGTGGGTGGAGTTCTTTGGATGAGACATGAAGCTCAAGGCTCATCTGTTCATTCATTTGCATGTCTGGCACTATGAGATGCTTCTGATACATATTTGACAAATATTAGACTTGTTTTTCCTTTAAAATGTAAACTAAATGTCCAGAGGGTAATTTAGATATAACCCACCTAGTGGACAATTTACCAGATTGAATCAGCAGCCCGATTACACTCTGGCCAAATTTGTTTTCTGTTGACTGCTTTTCGCCTGATCCTACTAGTTACCCTATATCCTTTGATGTCCAAGTCAGCCTCCAAAAGTCTGTTTTCATTTCATTAGGGTCAGTGTATCCATTTCTGGGTCTTACGAATTATTTCATTTTTACTGTAAGGTTTCCTACAGTTCTTTAACATGAGCAAAACAAATACTATGTCTCGAGCCATAATCCCACAGGCGCTGTGTCCTTATTGTGCCTTTTGCCCAGAACTTTGCAACATTGGCATAAAGACTCGATAGAAGATTAAAATCTTAGACGAGTCCTCCTCACCATCCAACCACAAGAAGTAATTTTCAGGGATGGTAGAAGTTCTTCTGGAGAAAATTTAAAGCTGAGTCACTGAGCACCAAATTGAAATGGAAAATCTTTCATTGGTCAGCCTATTTAAAAAAATGAACAGAGATAAATTTTCTGGAACTGACTGGAATAAAATCAGAGAGCGCTTGAGACACTTAGCAGCTCTGGCAGCATCTGTGGAGACAGAAACAGAACGAACATTTTGAGTGCAATATTGCCCTTCTTCAGAATTCACGGACACTGGCTGTCCTTGTTCAAACTGGTAACGTCCAAAGGAATTCATAATAGCAATGGAAGCAAACTTATTAATTAGAGAATTATTAGCAATTGTTAATGATTTAAGTAATCATTCAGTGTTAAATTACCTAAAAAGGGTTCTCATCTGTTGCTAGATGATTATTTGATCTGATTCAAGATCCCCATTGGTTATGAATTGACTGCATTAAACTGTTCCAAATGATGCTGTGTAATCATGTCTGAGCCTCTGATTGTGCCACCTAAATGATAGTAGCTTTGACCCAATTAAAATCTGACCGCCATTCTCATAAGATGAGTTCCAGTATAAATGTTCAACTTGCTAAGACCCAAAATAGGTGTAAAAAAGTGCTAAGAAATGTTTCTCTTGTTGGTGTTGGAAGCCTGTCAGTATTCCTTCATGCCAACAGCCAATGTTGTAATGACAGCCCATTTTCACTCAAGTGTGTCGCCTACAGACTGATGACCAAAATGACTTGAGAGTGAAAACACTGGAATGATGTGCAGTGACTTTTGTTTCAGCTCTGCACCTTGTGGAGAAGTGTTAGCCTACGCTATCTTTTCCTTCCTGTAGCCTCTCATGTACGAAACAAGCTGTCAGAGGAAATGGTAGAGGTGAGTACAATTATAAAATTCAAAAGACAGTTGGACAAGTACATGGATTGGAAACGTTTAGAGGGATATGGGCCAATCACAGGCAAATGGAACTAGTTCAACTAGTTTAGGAAACCTGGTCGGCAAGGACGAGTTGGGCCGAAGGGTCTGTTTCCGTGCTGCATGACTTTCTCCAATAGTTATCCACACCAATGCTTGCACCCAAAACCTTTGACCCTTGGGGCAGTCAGTATTACAAGAGTACTGTTGAGTCTATCAATATGTTGCTATCCTCTGAGCAGCACTCCAAGTCAATCTGTTTGTTCTCTTGTCTCAGGCTGCTGATCTCCATACTTCCCCATTTGGAAGCAGATTTTAATCTATTCACCAGACAGAAAGCAATAAAAATGTCTCGATCACTTATACACCAGGGAGGTGCTGGGTCATTGTCACCTCCAGTTTTAGACATCATATTTGCATGGGTAACTAATCAGCATACCGAAAGTCAATGGAGTTTTATTTCTGATATGCTAATGGATTTGCAATAACATTTTTGGTCTCTGTCAATGATCTGAAGTCTGTCCTGAGTGAGGTTGCCCTGCTGCCTTGCTTCCACCTCTGAGAAGGACAAGGGCAGCAGATGTATGGAACACCATCACTTGCAAGTTCCCCTCCAAATCACGCACCAACCTGATTTTGCTGTTCTTTCACTGTCCCTGGGATTAAAATTCTGGGACTCCCAAACTAGCCACACCCTACATCGCATGGATTTAGCAATACAAGAAGGTAGCTCACCACCAATTTCTCAGGGGGTGGGCAATAAGTGTTAGCCTACCCAGCAATGCCACATTCTATATATTTTTAAAAAAACATATCCCTTCAGGGTCCCAAAGTATATGAGTGCTCTTTCAGGCCAAACAAGGACGGTTTAGGCCTCCTCAGCACTGTCTGTCAGCAGCTGGCACTTGTTGGCACTTTCCATCCAAACACTCCCTACACCTCCACCCTTTGGAACTGAAAATGGGTCGGAAGTGCATCATTGGCATGGTGAAGGTACCATGTGGTCACAATCGTCACAGCCTTATAGCATACAGGGGGACAGAGAACCAACTGAACCCATTTGCAAACCAGAAACTTACTAGCAGTTAATACCACCCTACCTCCCCACCTCCACCTTACCCAACAGTGTAAAACTCGATCTAGCTTTACATTTCTATCATTATATATTCTGGTTTCAGAATAATTCAAAGTAATTGCATCATTTTACTTTCAAAATGCTGGAGTACATCAAGTATATTAGTCAATGCTCTCTATCCAGCTGACAGACTGGTACTTTGTTGTTCGGCATTTGACTACGGTGTAAATATGGCTCCATAGAAGAACATTTGCATAACAAGTAGTTCATTTTTCTGTTCTGTTTCTTTCTTGTATTTTAGTCTATTTCAGTCACGTTTAGCAGCTTTCATATCTCTGAACAATCCTGTGTCACTTTGTCAGTAGCTGTGCTTTTTCAAACACTCAGTATCAGCTACACTTCTGACACTATGTCCTACGCACAACAGACACCATGCTGGCCAGAATGATGTTTTTTCAGAAGTGTCAGTAAGACAGCTGCCTGCATTTTATGTGCCTCATGGTAGGGGTCACATTATGATGGCAGACCAGGTAAGACTCTTGAACATGATTGCATTTCAATCCAAACATTTTTGTATTAATATATATTTTAAAAATCATATTTGGAACAAGAAAAATTTCTGAGTTGAATTCTACTGAGCAATTTATCCCTCAGCCCTGGTGTCCCATTGATTGACTTTGTCAAGAAACAGTGGTGACAGTCAACAAAATGTCTTATTCTCATTTGCTGCTTGCTGTTGAGATATCAAAAATCATTGGAGAATTCTCACTCAGCAGGAACTTTGCTGTTACCGGGAGACACAACAGCAAATGAGCAGCTGGAGTCAGGCCTGTGGGATACCAATACAGATTGGAAGATGCAAATACGCTTTTCCAATTCTGTGGGTTACCTCTTGCTCTATGTTTGACTCCAGTTATAGATTGAATGTTGCAGAATACAGAACACAGCATTGCAACTTTATTTGGCAAGCACTCTAATGCACCCAGTGTCAAACATACACCACAATGTTGATCTTTTCATTTGTGTAAATTCCCTACTTTAACTGCCAAATAGAGCCATGATTCTCTTGGTATTTACATCAAATATTTTATTTATTTCAAAATTAAATGAAAAACAGAACGGAGAATCTTGCACTTAGCAGCTTTCATGACCTCAGGATGCCCTGTGCCATCTTTCAGCCAATGAAGTACTTTTCCATTGTGGACACTGTTGCATAAGAACAATTGAAATAGGAGCATGAGTGGGCCATTCAGTCCATTGAGCATGCTCAGCCTTTCAATTTGATCATGGCCAATTTTCTAAAAAAGTGCCATTTTATCACACTATTCCCATGTTCCTTGGTCCTTAATATGTAAAGCTGTCAATCTCTGTCTTGAAATGTAATGCAATGCTGGTAACATAGCAGTTGATCTGCATACAGCAAGATCCCCCAAAACAGCAACGTGATATTGACCAGATTGCCTGTTAATACTTTAGATTGTTGATCTATCTTCAGAATTCACCAAACCAACCTGAAATGTAATTTTCTTTTCACAAATGCTGCCTGACCTGCTAAGTAGGAGTTCTGTTGAAAGAACCTGGTTGAATTGACATTCACTCTGAGGACTCCCTGAACCACTTTTCCTTCATTACCAACACCTGCCCCCAACAGCCCCATGGTACTTTCTCCTGCAACCGCAAAATGTGTAACACCTGTCCATTTATCTCATCCCTTCCCACTATCCAAGGGCCCAAACACACCTTCCAGGTGAAGCAGCACTTTACCTGCACTTCCCACAATCTAGTCTACTGCATTTGCTGCTCACAATGTGGTCTCCTCTACATCAGGAAAATGAAGTGTAGACTGGGTGACCGCTTTGCAGTACATCAACGTTTGGTCTGCATAAAAGACCCTGAGCTTCCAGTTGCCTACCACTTCAACACACCACTCTGTTCCCTGGCCAATATCTTTGTCTCAGGCTTGCTGCAGTGCTTCAGTGAAGCTCAGCACAAGCTGGAAGACAGCACCTCATTTTTCACTTGGGAACTGTCCAGCCTTCTGGGCTCAGTATCGAGTTCAACACTTTAAGGGCATGAGGCGCCTCCTCCCATGTCTTTACCCCAACTCTCAAACACCAGACTTTATTATCACATGATCTGCTATCACACACAACTCATTTTTAGCCATTAATAGTGCCCATCAGTAGCTATTCATTCTCCTAGGTTGATTGCTATCCACTCCTTTGTCTGTCCAACTGTTCTTCTCTCTCTTTGGGCTCCACCTACACCTATCCTTTGCTACTTAACCCTTCCTCCCACTCTATCTTCTGCATTTTAACCAACTTTTTCCTTGCTACCATCAGTTGTAAAGAAGGGTTACTAGACCTGAAAAGTTAACTTATTTCTCTCCACAGATGCTGCCAGACCTGCTGGGCTTTTCCAGCAATTTCGATTTTTGTTCCTGATTTCCAGCATCTGCAGTTCTTTCACTTTCTATTTTCTATGTTTCTATGATCATCTTCTGATGACTGTGCATTGAAAGCCAACCATTTATTCAATGCAGAACACTGAGAACTCTATGTTTCTGCTATTCCTCAAGCCTATTGGACTAGAGTTGACTTTTGTAGACGGTTTGTATTTTTTGAGCAAATAGTTGCCTTGTTAAATTTAAAATACTTAACTTGCACTATAAGAATATTGCATGTAATTTTCTAGGTTCCAATAGAGCCATGTCTAATGGAGAGTTTTCACAATGCCAGAGAGATTAGCTGTTTTTCTAATTCAGAGTCAGAGATTTCACATGTGTGCAGCTAAGTAGGTGGTGTTATAAAGAATGCACACCTCAGTACATTCTGTAGTTCAGCAAAATTTATTCCAGAGCTGCTTCTGCATTATACAAATGCCATCTGAGTACTGTTGGTGCCCCTTAATGCTATCTTGCTCAATCATCATTCAATGCAACACTAATCTGTCAGACTGTCCAAGCCTGGAAGCTGATACTAACCAAATGAAGTGCAAAGGATAGAGAGTAAGACAATGTCAGTGACTGCTAGGGGCAGAAGAGGCAAACACTTCTGCTAAAGTGGAAATGCTATTCAGGCAGTCTTTTGAAATCTGATGGAACCAGTTGGGCTGTTGAATATTTATTGGTCTATTCAAAGTCTATTAAACTTGAAGCAAAACTGTACTTAAAAATACCAAAGTACATCATTCTTAAAGAAAATGTAACATTTTCTGGAAGGTGTTGTCAGCAGTCAGGCAAAGGGAGGAGGTATGGGGAACATCAGGAAGGATAGTGCACAATCCTGGTGATCTCTGGTGGAAAGCTCCAAAGTGCTGGTTTAGAAGAGGATTCAATGTGATTATGGGAACAAAAGATTGAATAGCCACTCAACTTTTCCTCCTTTGGCTCAATACTGGATATCAGGGTAGGCTACATGATTATGATTCATTTCTGTGAAGCTCTGTTCAAGTCATTCTCAAGGACAACCTTTAGAGATGGAGTGTGCTATGCAATTTATTTGTCAGCTCACATTGAAAATTAGTAACTGTCAGTGAATATGTAAATATTAATTCAAAGATGCATCTTGAAAGTGCAGTGAATGAAGTATTTATTAAATATAGAAGAAAAAAATAGTCCTCCGACTGACATCTCATCCATCATCTTCTACGTTTATTCCCTTCATCACTGATGTACAGTATCTGTACCATGTACAAGATGCTTTGCAAAGACTCACTGAGGTTCCTTCAACAGCATCTTCAAAATCTGCAACCTCTGGAAGGACAAGGGCAGCAGATGGATGGGCACTCCATCACTTGCAAGCTCCCTCCAAGCCATCCATAATCTTGCCTTGGAACACTGTCACTGGGTCAAAATCATGGAATGCCTTTCACAACAGCCCGGTGGATATCCCAAAACCACGTGGATGGCACTGTTTCAAGATGGCAGCTTACCATCATCTTCTCAAGGACAATTGGAGATGGATGATCAATGATGGTCGAGCATGATTTCAACCTAATGAAACAACTGGATTGTGTATTCCTTGCCCAGCGCTATTTGTTATTGATTTTTAATATTAAAATTGTGCAGGTGTTAAAATTAGCAAAGTTAACCATTCTGAGACAGTGCAATATAGAGCTTTTTCTCCATAATACTGGGTTATGGAAGAGAAAATCTACCAATGTTTGTGTCCCTGAGGGCGAACCAACGGCCCCCAATGGAACAAATGCATATCAAAGGGTCATATGTGAATAGTGACCAGTTGAGTAAACCATCCTGCAGCAAGGAACTAATGTCTTCAGGAAAATCAAAACAGAGCACAAGGAGGACAAAATTGAAAAAGGAGTCATTTTTAAAAGCGCTCATTTTCAATGACAGCATTGATCAGCACAGTAATATTCAGACAGAGACAATTTGTCCAGGTTTCTCACTTTTCCAAAATGATGAATCCCCCTCACAAAAGAACAAAATACATTTTATGTGCTTTGATTCCATTTTTTTCTCTCATTTGAGCACAACAGTTTGCTTCAGGGTCATGTCTTTCCGTTGCTTGACCCTTCACCCATGCAGAACAATCAGTCTGTATTGGAAAATGCACTGAATCTCACGCCCAAAGTCTTTCCCACATGCCCAGTTTATGTAATTACTTTCAAATGACCTACATTAAAAATTATAGGAAGCGTTAAAACTCCCTACAGATTTACATTTTTGAGATTTTTTTTAAAAATTTATCTGCAGATTAAGTCAGAATTGAAGTTTTCATGTGATGTAATAAATAGAGATAATTGCCCTATAGACTTCAGCACAGAACTTCCTACGCATCCTGTCAAATACCAGAAAGAACATCAGTTAACTGCAAATACGTTGGTGGTTGATCTCAAGGCATGTGAACCAATATGTAGCAATAAAGTTTTTTTTTAATTCTAGCAGGGGTTAAAGCAGTGACGGAAACCTTTCATTTCTTGTAAACACACAGGTACTCAAATTATCAGATATGTATATGAAACATGTCAAGACAGCCAACATTTCACACCAGTGAAGAATGGTTTCTTTGATATAAGACTGCATTATTAATTTTAATGTTTTGATTTAGAATTAACTGTCAGCCAATGCATAATTTTGGCACATAAACTGTAATTATATATGTGTTTAATTAGACCAATTTTACATTAAAAGTGCACAACATCAAGGCAATAATTATGTTGCTATGCAACATCAGTTATGAATTATACAGAAAAATTGTGTTTATTATTATAACACTGAACTTATATCACTGTCTCCATTTATTGACCTTCTATTAGTTGTATATTAGCTTACCTGAATTAAACACAGCCTGTACTCTCTCCAGTGGCTCATTGTGAAAGTCAATAAAGCGTAGTGTCCTCCAGAGCTCAAACAATTGAGTTGTGCAATTATCAAAGGCTTAGAGATAGTAAGAACTGCCGATGCTGGAGTCAGAGATAACACAGTGTGGAGCTGGAGGAGCACAGCGGGCCAGGTAGCATCAGAGGAACAGGAAAGTTGACAGCACAGTTGACAGAAACACATGTTTCCAAGCATGTGTTAAGTTAGCTGACCTCAGTTGGGCTTAATGTAGATGTGCTATGACTGATTTTAGTGCACCTGAGTTAGGGATAGGAGAAACATTTTGGGAGTGGTGGAAAAAGACGTGTTCTTCCCTGACTTCTCATGGAAATGCTGACCATTTGACTTTTGAAAGGCCTCATTGACTGACATGCCTCTCAGTCCTTTGAGATTTCCTGAATGTCAGAAATGTTTAGTACGCAAAGGTGATCAATTTCAAAGTGAATTGATTACTTGTCTGGAGGCAAATAGCTTATTTTTGAAACTGTGGATGGAAAAAAAAAGAGGTTATTTTTGTTGGGCCTTGGGGAACCTCAGCAGAACAACATAGCTGCTTTCAGTTAATGTTGAATTAGGTTTATGTCTTGGGAATAAGTCAGACATGGTTTTCGTTCTCAGGGACTTGCACAGGTGGTATTGAATCAACCTCCCTGACTTATTTCCTGAAATCACTCACTTAATTCAAGTCCATAGTTGCAGACCCACATTCTGTTGGTCACGTATGGGTTCTAAACCCTGGGGCTATTTACACCATAAAGTGTGCTTGACATTTGCAAGTCTCCTCTTACATTAGGAATATAAAAGTACCTCTACATTCAACACTACAACACTGATCACACTTTAAAAGTATTCCCTTGACCTTAAAGTAACTTAGGAGGCTCTGAGTTTTTGAAAGGCACCAAATAAATGCAAGATACAGCAGAGGACATTTTAATTCTGTCCACCTGCATTGGATCCCAGATATTAACTATGAACCTGCATGTCACAGCAGCTAAATGAGTTATGAGAATACCCAGTGGTGTAATTACTACTTTATTACAATATTCTAATTTTATCAACTTAATAACTTTGAATATTTTCAAGATTCATTGTTTCTTTGAGTCGGAGAATCTATATTTATGTACTTAATTTGATTTGTTAGCATGATCTTTTCCTTCCCAGAAATAATAGCATAAACAACAGCAGAAAGCCTGATTTCAAGTTGAAAAAGAGCGGTTATCATAGAGAGTATGGGCTTTATGGCATTGTTTGCCTTTAAGCCCCACCAATGTCATGGCAACCCAGATGTCTGAACTACATGAGAACAGAGGATATAGAACAAAAGAACATGTAAAACTGCAAACATTCACGGCAATTAAAGGAAAGGACATTATGTTAGTAACTGTTGCTTAATTTCCTTTTTAAGGATATGGAATACAACTGCACCAAGCTTTAGAATAAAGAATGCAAGGTAGGCCCCTCATGCTAAATATTTTCGCTTCACTCATTCATTTGCTTGTGAAAGGAATGCATTTGACATCTCCAGTTTGTAGTGAAAGGGAGCCCTGAAATGGGACTGAAATGTGTATCTCCACATTGGAAGCTTCAGTGATATCTATGTGACTCTTTCTTGTGTTTAAGTTGCCAGAAACAACCGCTTCACCATCATGGCTGATCATAGACATGATGTTGCCATCAAGATAAAAGAACTGAAGCTAGCAATGTAAACATGGGTACCATCACTGCAGAGAGAACTCTCAATCATAGTCCAAATCATAGGAAAGCCATTTGTACCGTAATCCCCAGTCCTTTTCCACAAAAACATTTTGCTTCATATAGATAGCTTGTGAGGGGCTTAATTGCTATAAGTAGTGTTTTCTCTGTAGAGTTTAGTTACTCCTTTAAATACTTCAGACTACTTCCTTTTAATATGAATAAAGTGTTGGTAAATAATCACTGTGCTGAACCAAATGTTTCTATTTGCTTCCCAAAGTGGGAATAATGGTCTCAATTGCTACTAGACAATGTAAACAACCAACTCAATCCTGCCATTTCTCAGAAAAGTTCACAATATAGAGTATAGTTGACTCTGTTATTTGTGTTTTCATGACTCAACAAAAATCTGTTCTGAAGACAGGACCACACCAACTTCATGCCCGAGAGCAAAACTTCTTTGACAGAGCAGCCAAATGTTATTTTTCATGGTGAACTGCAACACAGAACAGAGCCAGAATTCTGTTTAAGTTGTGTCTGTGTCATCTCCAAAGTGACTGATTGCAGAGGGTGAAACTGTTTTCCCTAATTCCTTCTCCTATCTCGTACACCCTCCCCCATTCCCCAACACCTCTGTTTCAGTGATCAGAGCTGCCCTAATCAAGACATTTTAAAATTTGAGTATATCTTCCCCTGATTTATATACCAGCACTTTCCCCAAAATTTTTGTAAGTGCATTTGTATTGTCGCTGGCTGCTTTACAATGACTGGACTCAGTCAGCATTGAAGTTATTAAAGCCCTTTTATCTCTTCAGTTTCATCCTTTGCTAATTCATTCATGAAGTATTTATATTGCTCATTTTTTTCTTCCTATATATGATGGTAAATTATTTAAAAAGTGTAAAAAGGTAATATTACTTCAAACGAAAGAATAATAGGTTGAGAAGAAAACAAAGGGAAGTTTAGGATGATGTCAGAAAGTTCGTCATTCAAAAAAGTGATCAATACATATGTGTTGGGCGGTGAGATGGAGGGAAAAAATTTCAATCACTTTGAAATCCTTTTGCACTGGTATTTGTTTGATTCTGGGAGACCAACAGCAATGAGACTAGTTCCCTGATTCTGGGGACAAATTGTCTCCATGAAAGCTGGGCCTTTTTCAAATTAACAGGATGAGTGTGTTGCTGGCTAGGCCAGCATTTATTGTATATCAGGCAATTGAGAGTCAACCGGAATGTTGTGGATCTGGAGTCACATGTAGGCTAGACCAGGTAAGGATAGCAGATATCCTTCTCTGAAGGACATTGGTGATCATAGATCATAGAAGATCATAGAATCCCTACAGTGTGAAAACAGGCCCAACAAGTCCACACCGACCCACAGAGCATCCCACCCAGACCCATCCATCTAATCTACACATCCCTGAACACTATGGACAATTTAGCGTGGCCAGTCTACCTAGCCTGCACATCTTTGGACTGTGGGAGGAAACTGGAGCCCCCAGAGGAAACCCATGCAGACCCGGGGAGAATGTGCAAACTCCACACAGACAGTCACCCAAGGCTGGAATCAAACCCAGGTGCCTGGCGCCATGAGGTACTGGCTGCTTTACAATGACCGTGCCGCCCCAAAGAAACCCAGGTTCATCTGGGAGTCGAACCCGGGACCTCTTGCATGCCAACACTGTACAGTACCCTAAGCGAGAATCATACCCCTAGACCAATGAGCTGTCCCCATCTAGTGAGTCAAATGGATTTTTCCCAACAACCAACATGGTTTCATGGCCATCCTTAAACTCTTAATTCCAGACATTTTTTTATTGAGTTCAATTCCACCATATGCACTGGTGGGATTCAAACCCAGATCCTGAGAACATTGCCTGGATCTCTGGGTTAACAGTCTAGCAATAATACCATAGGCCTTTGCCTCCCTTGCAATTGTGCCCCTCAGAACAAGTGAGTCAGATTTAATAGCATAAGCAAATGTGACCAGATCACAGCCACTGGTCTTCAAAAATCTGAATTGCAATGGTGCATTTTTGAAAGGGGCTTAAAACAGCAGTTAAATATAGCAATGAGTGTATTGTATGTTGTTTCTGGTTGGATGAGATATACTAGAATGAATAGCTGAACTCATCTGTGTCTTTTAATCATGTGAGCAGGATTCTTGATTGCCATTGTCCAGAGTCCAGCTCCCTTCAGTACTCGTTTATCATTGGTTTACTTATCCTGGCACAAAAGGGGGTCTTTTATCATGTTATCCACATTCCCCTCTTTTGTCCGTGATTTGATTAAAAAAAATGTTTTATTAAGGACAAAGAAATATCCACCGTTGATTGCCAAGCCTTCCCTTGCAACATGGATAGAATGAAGTTGCTCAGATTCTGGTTCTTGCATATATCCTCCCTTTCTGCCTGACCCAGTATGGGGGTGTGGGAAGGGAGGTAATTTACTGTCACCATGTCAGCACGTGTTGAGTGCAGCACTTGTGTTAATAAAGCTTTATGAAAGTACTATTGTCCAAAAAGGCCCAGCATGTGCAATGTAAGGGTACAGATCAACAGCAATTTCTAGCTACAGTCTGGTCAGCGTGCTCCATTTATCTATAAAGTATTATACAATGAACTATCTGAGTTGGAAACAAAGGATGTTCGCAGATTAGCGAGCATGTGCAAATGGCAGCAAACAAAAAGGGGAAAAAACACACTGTAGGCACTTTTTTTTGGAACACGCTCTTTTAATGTATGTATGTGAGAGCTCTTTATTATGCTAATCAAACTGGCTATCATCTAGTCAGAGGCATAAATAAAACAACTTGGTCTGGCACAGCTGGCACCACCATACAAAAGCAAGTATTAATGTTAATAGTAATGAAAGCATTGTGGCTTAACATAATCATGGAATTATTAGGAGTTAGGGAGCAATTTGTTTTCCTCAAGTTAGACAGAAGATTATCCTTTTTTAATGAGTTACTATTCAAGTAGAATTAATATATGGCTCACTTGTATTATGAATTATTACATACTTGGAGGATTTTCTATTCCCTCCTCTTTACAACTGATATACATTCTATCCTGAAGGTGCTAATTCATACTTACTTGCACCTGGTAGTTTAACTGTGATCATAGATGGTTAGTGTTGCTAAGAATACCATGTAAACCTAATCCTATTCACACACAGTAACCACTAAGGTCCATTTTCCAGTGGGGATTGTAATCAGCAAAGGGATCTCCTCTTTAACCCAGGATCACTGACCATTTTTAACCATCCCTTTTGACTGTGATCAGCTAATTCAGTGAAGATCAGTGATTGAGCCTGCATTCACCTTGGTCACAAAAACTCAGTTTCACTCTGGCCAGTTGAAATATTGGGAAATTGTACAATTGTTTCAACTGAGCATCTAGGTTGAGCCATTACAGCTGTGTTGATGTCTACTGCCAATTATTTGTGTCCCTCAGATTTCATGCCAATTTATCTATTCCAAACTTAGCTGATGATTTTCATTCACTTTAAAAATGTTACTTGTCATTTTTAAAAGCCCCTTTTGCAGTCTTAAGCCTGAAGAGGGCTGAGGCTCCAAAAGCTTGTGTTTTCAAATAAACCTGTTGGACAAATAAACCTGGTGTTGTGTGATCTCTGACCTTGTCCACCCAAGTCCAACACCGGCACCTTCACTTCTGTTTATTGTGACATTATGTTTGCAATCCTATCTGTCTGGATGACTCAAAAAGAAAATAGTCAAGTCTGCACATTGTTAAACGGACTGTATCAATTTTCTATGACCCTTTATTCAATAGCCCCTGATATGAAATATTATTGATTGTACAAAAAACACAGCAGCTCACCCCTAAATATAGGCATATGTCATTCATTGAGTCCAACCGCAAAAGAGCTCTCAATTACCTGTGAGCACTCCGCATAAATGCTTTCAATTCCCCTAGAGCCATTTTCATCCAAGCACTAGAACAGAGTGCAGATGCATCTCTGAGGGCAGCACTGAATCCTACATCAGAAAATCAAGTATGGATATAGAAGTGCTGCAGTCAGAAGGCCAATGGGTGAGTATATTTTTCCAGTTTGCTTTCCTCTCCTGAGCAACTATGTCGTTCATCCAGCTCTACACCTTGTTGTCTCAGATTCTCCAGCATCTGCAGTTCCTACTATCTCTTCCATCAAGAATGACAGCTATCCTGTACGTCATCTATATGGACTTCTGACATAATATTGCGTTCAACACCTTCAAATTGTGAACCCATTCCCATTTATTCCCTTTCTTTTAGCATTACTGTTACATTCTCTATCACTATGTCTTTTCTCGCCTCCCCCCACCTCAGTGGGACTGACTTTTTTTTAGTCTGGCAGTTAGACACACCACTGTCCTGCCATTCCCACTTTCTGATCAATTAATCTGAACCAGCAACATCCTTTGTCCCCTAGGACTCCACCAATCCCCCCCCACCACTATTGTAAAAATACTGCCCCCTCCACACTTCACATCAGTTCTGATGAAGAGTCATCTAGACTTGAAACATTGGTTTGCTTTCTCTCCATGGATGCTGCCTGACCCGCTATGATTTCCAATATTTTTTGTTTTCAGTACAGAGGTGCCGCTGTTGGATGGGGGTGGACAAAGTCAGAAGTCACAAGACACCAACTTATAGTCTAACAAGTTTATTTGAAATCACAAGTTTTCGAAGCGCTCCTCCTTCTTCAGGTGAAATGAAGAGAAGCACACATGCACAGAATTTATAGGCAGAGAGATCAAAAGATCATACAAATGGTGTGGGTGGAATGTTGACAGGCTGAATAATAAGTATTTGCAGGTGATCAAAAGTATCAAATGGTGTGAGTACCCTTTAATACTCTTTACTACTAAATTCTGTGCCTATGTGCTTTTCTTCACCTGACGAAAGAGCAGCACCCTAAAAGCTTGTGATTTCAAATAAACCTGTTAGACTATAACCTGGTGTCATGGTGACTTCTGACCTACTCATATATGACTGCCCACTGTACAGAGCGCCTTGGGAAACCTCATTGGCAAGTACAATTTTGACTACAGTGTAAGTATCAAAAGATTTTCAGTTAAGTCCTAACTGAGATTGAGGCTTGCATCGCTGCACATGTGCACGCACATGCATACACACACACACATGAAGACTTACATTCACACAGGCACACTTTCTAGTTGTAGTTCACTTTTTAAAATTTGGATTTGTGAAGCATGATTGATTTAACTTTTCCCTTCGAACCTGAGGTGGTTGGTTGTAGTTTTGCCACTGCAGGATGAATTAAGTAACTCATTGTTGAAGAGAAACTAACAATGGATGTATTTGATTTATGTGATTCTTTTGTATATCAAATTGAGTGAAAATCAGTGTTGACAAAGGCCATTGATCTGAAATAGGTCCTGCCAGACCTGTGAGTATTTCCAACATTTTCTATTTTCATCATGAGTGCGAACAATGTTAGGCTGAGCTGTGTTACTCATCCAGTAGTAATTGCCTGATGGGCAATACAGAAAATGAAAGGGAGATTCCCTGTAACTAGTGGTGGTGATTTTTTTGGTAATGGGATGCTCCAGAAGGCTAAGTGACTTCAAACTCTTTGGTCTGAACCTGACGCAGAACCAGAACATCTCCTGGACAGCATCACCTTACTTTCAAAACATATTGTAGTTGCATTAGGCCAAACAAGAGCCAAACAGGGTTCAAATCCTACTGTTTGATTCCTGCCATCTTCGAACACAATTATTTGGGTGTCAGTTTTAAACACACTCCAGGAGGTGAGAGGTTTTTCTCTGAACTTAACATCACAATGAATTAATTTGCAATGTTTATGTGATCAGAAACAGATGTGCATTCAAAAGGCTCAAGTTTAAAATTGCCGTGTGAGCAATGTTAAAGACTGCAAAAACTAACCATAGTGTTAGGAATTGGTTTATGTTTCTAGGTGTATGCACATTGGTCACAGCCAACACTATCAACAGGAGTGAAAATCTCTGGGGAATCTCCTTGCAAGTTATCCAGGCAATGACTTTTATAGCTTAGATAAGTTATTTTAAGTTTGGTCTATAAAGCCGTTTTACTTTAAGTTATGCAGAATATACAGCTCAGAGATGGGCCATTCTGCCTCACTGGTCTCTGCCAATATTTCTGTTCCACAGAAGACCCCCTGCTTCATCCACCTCTGATGTGGAGGAGCTGGTGTTGGACTGGGGTGGACAAGGTCGGAAATCAGACGACACCAGGTTATAGTCCAACAGGTTTATTTGAAATCACAAGCTTTTTGAGTGTTGCTCCTTCGTCAAGTGAAGGGGCACTTCACCTGATGAAGGGGCAGTGCTCCAAAAGCTTGTAATTTCAAATAAACCTGTTGGACTATAACCTGGTGTCATCCGATTTCTGACCTCATCCAACTCTATCAGCTTATATTTCCATTCATCCATCTTTCATGTGCACACCTGGATCCACCTTAAATGCATCTTTTGTTGCTGTATTCCAGTCTAAGGAGTGCAGGATGGAGCTTTGCAGTGCAACAGAAGTATCCCCAAACTCTGGACTAGAAACTTTAGGTTCAAGCCTGACCCAGGATATATTGGAAGGAAGGTTAATGACATGGTTCAATGGGTTGATGAACAGTCAGGGAATCCTTCAAACACAATTCCCGAAAGGGAAAAAATGTGTTTGCAAAGACTTTTTTTACATTAAAAAAAAGTGATTTCACTTAACCTGATGGTGTCAAGTTCAGTTATGTGCGTATTGTGGAAATGGAGATGTGGCCTTCTATTGGGTGACACAACTGATATAAGCCTGTCACATCTGGTAAGAGTCCAAAGATGCGCAGGTTAGGTGGTTTGGCTGCACTAAATTGCCTGTCGTGTCCGGCAATGTGCAGGCTGGGTGGATTAGCCATAGTAAATGCGGGGTTATGGCGATTGGGTGGGGGGGTGGGTTGAGTCTGGGTGGTATGTTCTTCGGAGGGTCAGTGCAGACTTGATGGGTTAAATGGCAGCCTTCCACACTTCTATGATTCTATGACACATTCCGAGACCCCCATTGTACCGACATCACTGTCAATTTTCCAAACATAGAGACAAAGGAAACATTCAATAAATACACATCCATCTCCAATCTACTGTACAACGATAATACAAGGATCAGCCTCTTAACCAACCATTGTCTGCATTTGTTCTTTTTTACTGCGCATTTGATTAAATATTCAGCCAGAATACTTCATTCGAAACCATCTGCAATAAGCTACTTTAAGTAGTTCTTGAGGCATCAAATGGAAACAGAAGGAGGTGGAAAATCCCACATCAGCAGCACAAACCAGCAACCAGCATAACTGCCAACGCCAGCATATCTTCAGAAAGGGGCTCGGCGAGACACAAAGGGTGAGCCTGGCTGCTATTCTATTCCAGCATCCTGTATATGTCTGCAAAGAATGCATTTCACAAAAAAAAGCAAGTTGAAACTGTTTAAAACAAAAAGATACTTGGTATGGCTGTCATTTAGCTTGCTGTGCAGCAAGCTTGTCTCCTGTTAGTGGACGAGGAGGGCCAATAACTTTAGGAGTTCTTATGGACACTGATTATCAAAAGATATTGAATCTTAGCAACTGCCTAGTACAGGTATAGAAGCTGGCCTATCAGCCCTTCAAGCCTGTTCCCAGTATATGGATAGCCAGGTGTAAAGAACCATGCAGTCACAAGTAAAATTGCTATAATTTCTGATCCATGCAAAAATCGTACACAAACACAGATCCCTGCAGATTCAGTTCAGGGTGCTATTTGGTTTTAAGTGGAATGATATTTACAACATTCAGCACTTTTCTTTCTTCGCTTGTTTCTCATGTTGATAAAGATCAAAACCTTTCAATTTTCTCAGCATGCCATCTTTACAAAGACACACAGTCTGAAGTGAGCCTCAGCACTAGGAGCTGCCACCTTACAGAGTCTAACCCCTTGGCTGTGATGACTTGTTTTTCACTTTGTAAAGGGTGGACGGTGGTTCCACCCTATTCAAGATAAACAGAAAACTCCTGGAGTCAGCAAGCAACCAGTGGAACCAAGTTTTACTTTTCCAGGAAGTTTTGCCAAGATCAGAACCCCTGAGGAACTCCAAAGCCAGACTATTCTGAAAACCTTGCATTTTCTTCCTATGGAATTATGTTGTGGCTCCTCTTAACTATTACAATGAAAATGCTGTAGATTGAATAAGAAGTATTGATTAAGAACACTTAATCAGCATGGTCACTTAGCTATCTTCTCTTTGGCTTCCCACAATTGTTTTTCTTTTATCTCCCTTCTCTTTTGGAGGTGTAAGTACGTTCTCACAGGTTTCATGGGCGGCATGGACAAGGTGGGCTGAAGGGCTTGTTTCCATGCTGTAAACCTCTTTGACTCTAGGTTTCAGCTGCCTTCCAGTACATTGACCAATATAATACTCCACAAAGATTTTCTTGTTGTGCCCAATCACATAACAAGCCTCCTCCTTGCCATTGATTTAATATCAAATAATATTAAATGCACACCTATGAGGCTTCAACTGTGGTGGCTTACCAGGAGACCTGCCAAGGATTTAATCAAGTGGAGACTAGAAGGTAGTGGAGTCTGTAGCGCCAACCCTGCCCACACAGTTATACACTGTACCTACTGCTAATCCATGAAACACAGATGATGGAGCTAACTCAGGGAAGAACCCTAAGATGGATCCCATGTGTCAGCACTCTGAGTTAAGAGAAGCGTTTAAAGGATCTCAGACTTCTCAATTTTCAAATTGGGTATCACAAACGGGAGAGAAGAGATGAACAAGAATATTGTTTCAAACTAAATTATGGGAGGACGACAAAGACAGACAGGTTCAAACTTGCCAAAGGTGAATTTAGGACTGCTATCAGTAAGCTCCTTATCATGTAATGGCCTGGTGTTAACCCTATCATAGAGGATCGTGGAATCTAATTTTTTTTAAAAAAAGACTGAAATTAAAAATCTGATGATGACCATGAAACGGTTCAGTAGAAACCCATCTAATCCACTAATATCATTTAGGGAAGGAAACTGCTGGCCTTGATTCATCTGGTCTACTCCAGACTCACAGCAATGTGGTTGACTCTTAACTGTTCTCTGAAATGGCAAGACACTCAGTTTCATCCAAGGGCGACTAGGGATGGGTAATAAATCCTGGCCATGCCAGTAACACCCACATCCTTTAAGAATAGAATAGAATATCCTTCATTGTCACGTGTACTCTAGTGCAGAAGTATAGGAGTACAGTGAAAAGTTTTACAATGTTGCCTGTTATGGCACCATCATAGGTATAAATCTTAGATACAAAAGAGGAATCAAAAAAAAAGAAAAGTAGTTGCATTACTTTGCACTGTTTAAAGAATAAGTTAGAAATAAGACATAATTAAAGGATTGACATTGCAGTCAGAAAGAAAAGTGAATTAAAATAAAATGTAAATTGCTCAATGCTAAATGAACTTCCACTTATTGTTGTTTTAGTAACATCATGGAATCATTGAAGCAAAAAGTATATTCAGGACTTTGGAACTTTGAGGTTCTTCAGGATGAATGAACCAAATCTGCTGAATGTCTACTAAGATAGTACTGCTCCTTCCTTCCCAATCCCTGATTTTCCAAGCATGCACCCTTGACCTCTCTCACTTCCGTCTCTAAGCCTTCAAAGCACAGATCTAATAGCCTGGACCTACATCACACCACAAGGAGTGCTGCCCTCTTCGTGGGCCTGCCTGCAGAAATGGCAGTGCTACTACTGAGCTTGTGGTGTAGCCTGTACTGCTGGAGCTGCTGGCCAATCCATATTGATTGGCAACTCCTGTCAACGGGACTTCATTCAGAGTGAGAAGCAGATGTCCCGCAGTTATCGCTCTATGGCTATGGGGGGTGTTTCTTTCTGTTCCAGCAGCTCACTGCCAGCTTTCTGGACTGGTTGAACAGTCTGCCCCAAACCCCCTCACTCCCACAGCACCCAGTCCCCAACCCCCACCCTAGCACCACACCCCATAACTTTCAGTCTATAGTGTTGGTATTTAACAATATTGCTGTTAATTCTTGCCTATATGCCACGGTTAAGTCATCAGTCCATATCTTGATCACATAATATAGATGATATTCCAAGCAAGAAATAGGAAATGATACATTACCTGGTGGCACTCCTTAGATGATGTGTTAAACTGAGGTTAAGTTTGCGTGCTCCAGTCATGTTAAAGACCGTGCAGCAGTCTTTGAAAAGAGCACAATATTCCCTCGATGTCCTGACCAATCATTGGTTAAAACATTTAACTGGTCGTGCACTTTAAAAGCCGTTTGTGGTAGTTTGTTCAACATAAAAAATTGTAATACAACCCACTGCACTGAAAAGTCTTTAATGTGCATTTCTTGATACACTTAGATGTTTCTGTGGTGTAAAAAGATGATATATAAATACAGTAGTTTTTTCATTCTATAACCTTTTCTTCCTTTTGTAATGAGAGTATAGGTAACAAAGTTGGTTTAGTTCCTGTAATGTAGCTGTATGCTGGCAAGGAGTAGAGAATACCCACATCAGGAAAAACTCAGAGATTGCCAGTAGAAGATGATTTTGTGCACGTCAGAGTCTGACTCACAGATGAAAAACACAATGAAGCTGTGGAAAGTCAGCATTTCCACCTGAACACATCACAGCCAGGAGGTTCCTGCTGAGGGAGATGAAATCAGCTCAAAAGACAGGGTTGGAAACATTAGGGAAAAAATCCATTAAAACAGAGATGGAAAGCCCTTATTTACAATTATGGAGCTTATTTTATATCAAGGAAAATTGCGAATGAATTGTGTTCCAGTGGCATTTTAGTTTACTTTGTTCTTTTATGGTCTCCGTGGAATAATGAAACAGAAGAATACTGCTTTCAACAACTAATTAACTTAGCAATTCAACGCAGAACCAGTTCCATTTTGAATTTTCTGACATTTTGGTGACAACATTAATAATCACTTAAAAAGAAGTTAATGACACTCCTCTTCTGTTGCCAGGAGCGAAGCAGGAGTTATGAACACTCCATTGTGAGGTAAAGTTGGTCAGATGAAAGACAGATGCCAAGAAAAGAAAAGTCAAGTAAGTTTGGACTGGGGTCCCTGATTGTCACCTTATTAACTCAAGCTGCTTTTACAAGTATTTCTATAGATAAAATGACAGGGAGTTAGCTTACATACCTGGATTGGCATTTCTACAGCAGATCTTATTTGTTGTGGCAGTAAGAACACTGTGACTGGCCTCAGTCCCTTCAGTCATGAGTGGTATAAAGTAAATTAGGTAAGAGTTTCAACGCCCTGTATGATATCCCCTGGTGGAACATGAAAATATTTGGATGTTGAGTAAAGACAAACTTAGGCTCAATTCTGATGACCTGCTATAATCCAGCAGTCTGCTAACATTTATGTTTATCCTTCAAGAATAGGCATTTGGAACTGAAGGAGGCAGATGTTGAGAGCAAAGGATATTTGGCCACTCTGTGATCCGAATCCCATTAGTGTTTGTGAGTACCTTCACTTGACATTTGGCAATTTCCTCAAAGTAGGACAGTAAACTTACCATCCCATTCACAAAGGTGGTGACATCCTCCATTTTGTAAGGGTCCTGCCGATAGTAGTGATCAAAGTCTATTCCAGCAGATGGGCATCACATTGAAATGGGGCAGAAGGTGGGACAGTCGTGTAAATGATTAGTGGTAAGTTAAAAACGTAAATAGACAGTCTACGTCAGAGATATAACACCTTATGACAACAGACTCTACTAAGAGTCAGTTCAATGTGAAGGTTCATGCTAGGCCTTGCCCTGAATATCATAGAAGACAGTGTTCCATAAAGGTAAAGCTTAACAAAAGTCTCAGTTTTTAAGGGCCTGTATCGATCCTAATTGAAATAACTCCACAGAGGCCAGTAACCCGTCACCAAGGCACCCTTTATTTACACGTGTATAGTATTGACATTGATCCAGCTTCTTCAGAGTGAGTAGAACCTCTGACACTCCTGTTTATATCTATCAGCCAGGGATCCCTGATTGGACCTGATTAATAGCCCCAATCAGGGGACTCATATTCCATAAGGTCCACCTGGGTGACTTCATTACAATCACTACACTAACCACAGACACAACCTAAACAAAGAACCATGATGATATCAGAAATGAGGCTCCAATAACCATTTTAGATTGGAACAAGTTGGTTTGGATGTGTAAATGGAACCAAAGAGATCTTGTGACATCTAGATTAGCCAAATTGATCCTTTAGTGTCCACAAAGATGGTTCAGACCATTGCTGCCTCAAAACTTACAGCCTGTCAGTTCCACTCTATAAAGTATCATGCTGGTAGCTGCCTTCCCTTGTTCTGAAGTTCCTAACATGTTACAGGAGATTGGTTGAGAGCCCCATTGTTCATCTGTCAGATTTAAATGGAACTGGGAGCTCAAAATGGGTGGCCAACCAACAGGGCCCATTAGCTGCTTGCCCCATAGCGAAAGGCGTCAATTCATCTGTCAGGGTAGGACAAATATTCTGCATCAGCCGAGCATTTCAATATAATAAAACATTAGCTTCTGATGTGGGAAAATATGAGAAATGAAATGCAACAACCTGGCATTCTGCTCTACCTGTATCTTTAAAGTTCAAAAGCATGTAACATTTTGACCACAATGTGGATGAAAACCGAATGAGATTTCTGAGTGCTGAGTATGTTCCACAGCTTCCAAAAGAGAACAGTGCAATCAGAGTGGGAATCAAGGAATACCAATCCCTCCCCCACATCACATAACACTCTTCTAGGGGGATGGTTAGATTAGTCCACAGCTGGAACAGTGGGAGCATTCCAGGGCAGTGAGAGAACAAGATTTCCTTCTTTGAGACTGTGAAAGTCGTGGTGGATAAAATAGAAGGCATATTCCAATCATGAAGCAACAATTTAAACTGACCCCTGTATAGTCGAGGTCAGGCAACCTTCTGGGTGAGTAAGAATGGTGATGTGGGCAAGTTCATGTTTTGAGTGAACCATGTGATTCTGTAGTTTAACTGAGGAATTCTGATGAAATTATAAACTGTCAAGGGCCAAACTTGATCATTTTAGGTCTAATATGCAAAACTAGGGATTAAAACGTAGCCTATTGTTCTCTCTCCAGTGGCATAAGGTATTGTTGGAGATACTACCACCGATACTTACTAGGAATGTAATTTTCCAGGGCCTTCCTGCTCTAGTCTAGATGACGACAGCCACATTCTGGTCTAGCTAGAAGAGTCTCTTTTAGAAAACAAGGTACAGTTTCTTGCATCTCTGCAACAGTTTAACTGTTACAAGGATATAGTGTATATTATTACAGTGGCTTGCGAGGAGGCCCTGCCATTAGGTCTAACTCCCTCAAGATGCTATGTTCCTCTCCAATCCAGTCTGCGTCACATCACGGTGGGCGGTCCTTATGGCATTCCATCAGTACTAACTCTTTCAGCTTCTTCCACATTCATACACAACAGGCACGATAGTCTCAGTAATTCAAGGACTGCAATGTAGTAGTAGTAAAAGCTGAAGACTCGAATTATGGGCAAGGTTTAGCCCAGGTGATGAGTGTTTTGCCTGTTGGCTGCAGAGCAGCCAAGAGCCCCTTGTCACCTCTTTTAGGGAAGGTGCACTGAATTTAGTATTATTCAGGCATTTAAGTGGGCAGCAATGTCCAAGATGAAGGACCTTAGGAGAGAAGTCATACTGCAGTGAACTACCAGCTATGTGAGGCTTTTGGTATAACTTTCACCTAGGGGTTAGATGTCCCACTGGATTCCAGACCACAACTAAGTGATAATGGGAGGTAGAAGATTAAGGTCAGCTGTCAAAGGCAGGGTTACCTTTCAGTAGGCCCTGAAATAACTCCATAGAGGCCAAAATCCCATCACCAAGTCACCCTTTATTTACACATGAAGCATCCTTGACACTAATCCAGCTCCCACAAAGCCAGGTCTCAGAACATCAGGTTGGCTGACACTCTTGTTTAGATCTGTCAGTCAGGGTCCTCTAATTGGGCCAGATTAACAGAGCCAATCAGGGAACTCATATTCTATGAGGTTCACCTGGCTGACCTCATTACAATCACTATAGGCCACTCTGGAGCTGAGTGTCTTTAAAATAGAATGAAAAGTACTATAGAAAATGGACTGGTCGTCTCTACTTTAAAGGGAATGGAAGGTACAAATAGGAAGGTATTGCTAAAACTGTGGAAGGCAGTAGTCAGACCACATCTGGAAAACTGTGAATAGTTTTGCTCTCTTTATCCCAAGGAAAGATATACAGGCATTGGAGACAGTTCAGAGCAAGTTCAATAAGTTAATTCCAGATAAGGAGGGATTGCTTTATGAGGAGACATTCAGTAGGCTGGGCTTGTACACAACGCAGTTTAGAAGAATGAGAGGAGTCCTTGTTGAGACATATTAGATTCTAGGGGGCTTGACGGGTTAGATGTGAAGATGTTATTTCACCTTGTGGGAGAAGCTAGAATCAGAAAGCAGAATCTTAAAGTATTTACCCCCAAGATACCTCATGTCCACATTAACACTTAGACTGTCTATTTCCACCTCAGTAACAGTGCCTGACTCCGTCCCTTCTCCTGTTTATCTGATGCTGCCCGTGCTTTTGTTAACTCTGGATCTGACTTTTCTGATGCACTTTGAGCCAATGCAACCCCTGAAGTTTTTTTCATTTGAAGTAAAAAGATTGCGCAGAAGTTAAGCAGAACATACTTTGGCTACTTCTTTGGCTACTTTGGGCAGCTAACATGGGAATAGGTTGACTTGGTTTGAGGCTAACGTTCCTGTGATAGATTCTGTCATTCAAGTCAAGTGATCTGTTCTTATGAATTACTAGAGAGGTCCAAGGGAGAAGCCTCTAAACGCACTGAGAGCTGTTGAAGTAAAGTCAAACAGGCTGCTAGGCTGCGCACCAACAAATACTGGTTATAGCATCACCAGAATATCCAGATATCTTTCAATTCAGGGAATGTCGGAGGCATATATAATGAACTTAAAAAAAAACGATAGGTCCATCAGCAAAGAAAACCACGCCATTTAGAACAAACACAGGACAAACCAATACTGACTGGGCATAGATAAGATGAATAGCAAAGGTCTTTTCCCTAGGGTTGGGGAGTTCAAAACTAAAAGGCATAGGTTTAAGGTGAGAGGGAAAAGATTTAAAAGGGACCTGAGGGACAATATTTTGACACAGAGGGTAGTGCATGTATGGAAATGAACTGCCAGAAGAAATGCTAGATGCAGGTACAATTACAACACTTAAAAGACATTTGGACAGGTACACGAACAGGAAAGATTTAGAGGGATACGGACTAAACGCAGGCAAATAGGACTAGATTAATTTGAGAAACCTCATCGTCATGGGTGAGTTGGACCGAAGGGTCTGTTTCCGTGCTGTACATCTCTATGACTCTATGACTCTCTAATCTCGCTCCCTAACCCACTTGCCAGGTCTACTTCCTTCTATCAGATGCTCCTAAAAGTCTATCTTTTTAATGAAGCTTTTCTGCCATAACATTTTCTCAAGTGGCTTGGTAACACATTTTGCTTTATAAGGCTCTTGCGCAGAACCTTGGACGGTCTGTTACATTAAAGTAGCTACATAAATACAAGTTGTTGTTGTATTGTCTCATATCAGGGTACTATTTGAGAGCAGTTATCAGCCAATTGAGTATTTCACCCAGTGGGCATTATTATTCTCTAGCTCTACAATAGTCTAGTTCTAATCTAGTTTAGACCTACTCGGAGTTCAATATACAAGTCAACCATGGGCGGCACACAGCCATAATCAATTCCCCTGCTAATCTGATATAAACACTGACTCTTAATATCCTCCAAAGTGGCTTTGCAGTTGTCATAGCATTAAGGGGATGCATATCCCATGGCTCCTGCCTCTGAGCCAGAAATTTATGGATTAAGTCCTGCTTTAGAACTTGAGGACAAATATAGAGACTAATATTTTAGTGCAGGACAGTGAGAGTGTTTTGTCCTTTTGGATGCAGCATTAAAACTGAGCCCCAGATGAATGTAAAAGGTCTCAGGGCATTATTTCAAAGAAGAGGAGAGGAATGTCCCAGCCAAAATTTATACCTCAATTGATATCACAGAAATAGATAGGTTGTTATCCCATTGCTTTTTGTGAGGGTTTTACTCTGAGTGTATTTGCTGCTGCATTTTCTATATTACAATAATAACTGTACTTCAAAAGTACTTTAATTGACTGTAAAGCACTTTGTATGATGTTTGCGAAAGGCATTATATAAATGTCTTTCTTTTCCTTTAATAAATATGTGGTTTTAGCAAAAATGGAACAGTCACAATTTAATCTCCTCCGTTAAGAAAGCAAAGTAACTATTCAATATGCATGTGAGATATGATCTACTGAAAAAACACTTAGACTGGCTTTCTTGTGATGACAATGCAACAGATTTGCATTGACCTTACAAATGGCTTGAATAAACCCAAAGTATTTTTATTTATCATTACTCCGCTGCTTCTTTTCACCTTTTTCTGCAATACATGTGTAACAGGTTAATATCTGCTCCAATTAGCTTCACTGACTCACGAATATGGCTGTGCCTTGTCAGGCAGTTCTTAGAAAGCTGCTATACTTGGAAAAGCTGATGTAAGGTTTAGCTGTGGACGTGTTAATTTAGGTGGTGTTGCAAGTTGCTCTTGCTTAATACCCACTGTCTGGTGCAGTGCCAACATTTGCAATGGGAGAAGATAATTTCCACTGGTGACTAAATGTTAGTAGTGTCGTAAACATGTCTTTGTCAGAAATAAATCACACATGAAACCTTGCAGTTATGATCCACCAGAGGAAATTTTCCAGCATAGTTTAGACATTCTTATTATATTTTCAGCAGGGTTTAAATGAGAGTGTTACAATTTTGTATGACAATTGTTTATGTTCCTTATGCATAAAGTTAGAAAAACTGTCATGCTTCTTTCATGCCTCTTTTCTCCAAGGCTGTTGCAAATGCAGCAGCAAGTCTATGTAGCCTGGGAGCAAGAAATTCTATAAGTTTGCAAGTGCTTAAGAAGTTGAAGTTACAATCTGTTCAACCTGTAACTGTTTATGGTTAGCAAAATGCTGCAATTTAGAATGAAACTCCTATATGGTACGCACAAGAGTTTTGAAGGTAAGTGCACCACACAGTGTAGCAAAAACTGGGAAAAACCATGTTTCATGTCACTTATCCATAACGAATTCTCTGACCTTGGGCAGAATGTTGGCAAAAGCAGTTCACTAGGATTTGGTTTCAGCAATAGAGGGGAGAAAAAAGACAGCCAGGATATTTGCTCCTCCTTGTTATCTACTGAATTAGCTGAAACATTTGGGTATGAGAATTCATAGAATCAAAGAATGTTACAGCACAGAAAGAAATCATTCAGCACATCATACCTGTACTAGCACTCTGAAGAAGCGACTCACTTTGTGGTCTTTAACCCATGGCCCCAGATAATGACCCAATTCCTTTCTTAATTGATCCTACCTCTGCCACTCTCTCAGGTCATGAATTCCAGGTTCTAACTATTCATGACATGAAGAGCTTTTCTTCATACTGTAAAGATCAGTTTGTTTTTGCACTGTGACATTAAAAGTTCAAAACAAAAATACTACTTTAAACTAAGGTTCTGTGGAAGAAGGATGGCACAGTGGCTGCCTCACAGAGACCCAGCTTCGATTCCACCCTCAGGCGACTGTATGGGGTTTGCACATTCTCCCCGTGTCCGCATGGGTTTCCTCCCACAGTCTAAAGATGTGCCGGTTTGGTGGATTGGCCATGCTAACTTGCCCACAGAGTCCAGGGATGTGCAAGTTAGGCGGATTAGCCATGGGAATTGCAGGGTTACAGCAATAGGGTGGTGGGTGCATCTGGTTGGGCTGCTCTTTGGAGAGTCAGTGTAGATTCAACGGGCTGAATGGCCTGCTTCTACACTCTGGGGATTCTAAAGAGATGTTGCAGCATTTAAACTAAAATGAGTTACCGATACTCATTGCAGGATATATCTACAAGGTAGTCTTACACAAGCAGTGAGAGAGAATGGTTAAACATCTTGGCTCCATGGGAATGTGTTCAGGAAACTTTTGCCAGAATTTTGATTGATTTTTCAAACAGGACGGTTCATGTGCACGAGTGCATTTGCAAGTGGCTAGATCATTGTATTTTTGATAATACAGCATAAGCATCCAGTTTATAAAGGAGAAAACCTCTCCCTGTCTTTGTCTTCCCTTTCTGTGAATTGAGATGTGAGAGAATATTCCAAGCAGCTCGATGTTCCCTCCATCTGTAAATTCCCTTCTTGAAAGAAAAAAGGGAGAAACTAACTTCACAGATACTAAAAGATTGAATCCTCAACCGATAAATGAAAGATTGAAAATCAATGTGTCCACAACTTTGTGGTCTCCTCAATGAGTCAAAAGGAGATGGGAGGAATCTGACAGAAAACATCTCCTCTGTCTGTAATCCAGATTGGTGCCAGAACTGCATTTCACGGGTTTTTTTTTAATTGTTCTTTACTCACCTGTATTACTTACATCTTGTCTTTTTTCTTTGTGTCTGTTTGTCTGTGGGTGAGATTTTACATTTACAAAGGGATAGAATTTACATTTTAGAGAGTTATAAATTACTAATTTATGTTTGCTTTTAAACAATGGCAGAAAAGAATCTGTTGGCAATAAATAGCTGTTTTCCTGTTAAATACAGAAAGCCATTGTGTGTTTTCTTTCAAACCAAGTTCATTAATTGGGTCAATTATGGTCTCTGGAGAGGTCAATTAAATCTTTTCACATTTGCGATGACCCCGAGAATACTGGGGTCTGATTTCCAATACGTTACCAAAGTGAGTCGTGACAATACCATGATGGCTTCTTTTGCAAATTACTCTTCTCCTCTCTCTTGTTCTCAATTTTTCGTCAATGGGAAGTTTTTTTCCCATCTACTCTTTCCAGACTCCTCTTCGATTTTGAATACCTCTATCATATTTCCTTGCAGATTCTTCTCCAAGGAGAACAATCCAAACTTCTCCAACCTTTCCACATATATGAAGTTCCTCATCCATGGAACCATGTTATGCATCTTTTCTGCACGTTCTGTAATGCATTCACATCTTTCCTAAAGTGTGGAACCCTAAATTGGATGGAATACTCCAGCTTAGAATGAACCAGTGTTTTATACAATTTAATGTATCTTCCTTGTTTTTTTCACTCTATGCCTCTGTTAATAAAGCCATGGATGTTGTAAGCTTACTAACCATTCCCTCAACCTGCTGTCTTCAATGATTTATACACACATTCACACAGATCTCACTGCACTTGCACATTCTTTAGAACTGTGCCCTTTATGTTATACTGTAAATTGTCTCTCCATTCCCAGTACCAAAATAAATCACCTCATACTTTGAGATAGCAAGAGCTGCAGATGCTGGAGTCAGAGACAACACAGGATGAAGCTGGAGGAACACAGGAGGCCAGGAGGCATCAGAGGAGCAGGAAAGTTGACGTTTCAGATCGGGACCCTTCTTCATACTTTTCTGCATTGAATGCAATCTGCCACTTACCCATTCTACCATTTCATCTCTTTGCTTTTGAACTTTTAAACTATCCTCCTCACAGTTCACAAACTTCCAAGTTTTGGACTATCCATAAGTTTTGAATTGTCCTCTATGCCAAAGTTATTATATAACCCGAAGAGTCTAGGGCATACCACCAATCCCTGAGGAACTCCACTTTAAGCCTTTCTCCACTCTGTAAAATTGTAACCTTGAAAATTATGCTCATTGATTGGAAACTGTTCTCTTCAATGGCTCCATAACTATATCCCATGAGTAGCTGAAGTACACAGGTCAGCAAGATGACAGGCTCAATTCAATGACTTACTGGAAATGTGGTGGAGGCCAATGTATAATACGTCTTCTTGTTTAGGGAAAGAACAATTGAGAGTTCCCATTCACTTGGAAGTATGAAATTTCCAATGTGGTCTTTAAAATGTATTTTGCCTTTGCAGTTATATTTAGCAATAGCAAATATCTGATATTAGTTATACTTACTATGTCAGACATTACATGCTATTAATCAAACATGTAATTATTTGAGACAACAAGGTGCAGGGCTAGATGAACACAGCAGGCCAAGCAGCATCATAGGAGCAGAGAGGCTGACGTTTCGGGCCTAGACCCTTCATCAGAAAAGACCCTTTTCTGATGAAGG
>NC_063360.1:24262097-24360602 GCF_021869965.1 Rhincodon typus | reverse complement strand
CCTTCCTGCTCCTCTGATGCTGCTTGGCCTGCTGTGTTCATCCAGCTCTACACCTTGTTATCTCATTACTATTTAACTTGCTTGAATTTCCTTCTGAAGTAACAGAAAATTTTGGATGACAGTTTTGCAACTGTGTCCTACAGTTTCCCACTTTTTATACTTCTATAGCATTCAGCCATCTATCTGACCATATAAGTTGAGAGCTCAAGAATGCATTTAATTGCTCAGGGCCTCAAAAATATATGTGAATCAGGATGAAACTACATGGTTACACCCTGCCAACATTTCTGTCTCTGTCTGCCAAATTAATATTAGTTGTGTACTCCTAGCCATCAAAATAGTCAGTAGAAAGCAAGAGACAGCCTATGCCCACTATACATATCTGTTAAAGGGATCGTTAGCTAAAGTCAGGGAATGCTGGACACATAGTCATATAGAGATGTACAGCACAGAAACAGGCCCTTTGGTCCAACTCGTCCATGCCGACCAGATATCCTAAATTAATCTAGTCCCATTCAACAGCATTTGGCCCATATCCCTCTAAACCTATCCTATTCATGTACGCATCTAGATGACTTTTAAATGTTGTATTTGTACCAGCCTCCACAATTTCTTCTATCAGCTCATTCCATACATGCACCACCCTGTGTGTGAAAATGTTGCCCTTTAGGTCCCTTTTAAATCTTTCCCCCCTCACCTTAAACTTATAAACTGAGCTCAAATCCTCCAACCTTGACGATATCCTTGTAAATCTTTTCTGAACCCTTTCAAGTGTAAACAGCATCTTTCCTATAGCAGGGAGACCAGAAATGACCTCAGTTTTCCAAAAGTGGCCTAACCAATGCCCTGGACAACTACAGCATGACATCCTAACTCCTATACTCGATGCACTGACTAATAAAGGCAAGCATACCAAACTCTTTCATCACTACCTGTCTACCTGCAACTCCACTTTGAAGGAATTTTAACCTGCATCCCAAGGTCACTTTGTTCAGCAACATATCCCGGGACCCTACCATTAACTGTAAATCCTGCCCTGGTTTGTTTTACCAAAATGCAACACCTGACATTTATCTAAATTAAATCCATCTGCCATCTATCAGCCCATCGGCCCATCTGATTAAGTTCCTATTGTACTCTGAGCTAACCTTCTTCACTGGCCACATGTTTAGCAATTATTCTAAATGCAATCGCTTGTGGGTTTTCAGGGTTGAAAGCTTCCATATTAAAACTTCCCACAACATTAAGTGCTGCAATTGTTTTGCCAGCTACTTCAAACCTGCTGGTTCCGTTCACTCCCAGTATTCTTGATCCCCCTTTTTTGATGTTAAGCTTTCCTATTTGAATTCTGACCCACCATCTCCCAACTGATAAGTGAGCTGTCTGCCAACTTGGGAGCTCATCAAAGTAAAGAAAATGAGGTCCAACTACACAAAAATAATGGTTTAAGTTGGGGGTAAAAAGTGATCTCTTTTCTCAATATTTATTTGGGATATTTCAAGTTACTCCAGATTTGTGCATTTAATTATGTAAACTACTTCCCTAGTCTTCTAATTTGGCATTAAAGTATGTGAGCTCTCAAATCATTTGTGAACATTACATAACCTGTTGTCCCTGTCTGCAGGCTATGCTTTATGGAGTGGCACACCACACATTTGCGAAGCTTTTGCTGCTGTTCAGATATGTTGGAATCCACTGTGACACTGATCGCTGAAATTTGCAGTCGGTAATCAGAAGCAGAGCTGTGACTGTCTCGTGTGAAGGGAGTTGTCTGGCAAGGATATCCCTGACAACTGTTACAGGAACATTTGTCAGTTTTGTATTTTAATTGCCATATTTACTAATTGGAAAGGAATGAATTTATCACAAGATTATAAAAGAATTAGCCAATTACTTAGAAACAGTCAGGGAGAAGTGAGTAGATGCTATTAGCTCCATTTCTGTTTTAGTCATTTTTCAGCCTGAATTTTTAAAAAAATCTTTCATCTTAATCTGGCAATGTTAGCCGAAAAAAAAGACAAGGATCAAAAATAGGCCATTTGGTCTGTCAAGTCTGTTTCATCATTCAATGGGATCATGGCAGATCTGATAATCCTAATCTCCATTTTTCTGACTTTTCCCATAACTCTTGATCCCCTTACTGATTACAAATGTGTCTATCTCAGCCATCAATATACCCAATGAGCCACCTCCGCAGCCTTTAGTAGTAAAGAATTCAACAAAATTCACTACCCTCCGAGAGAAGAAATTTCTCCTCATACTTTAAATGGGTGACTCCTTACTATGAGATTATGCCCTCTGGTCCTAGGCCCTCACACAAAGGGAAACAGCCTGTCAGGCCCCTAAGAATCTTACATGTTTTTATAAGATTGCCTTTCATTCTTCAAGTCTCCAACAAATGCAGGCCCACAATTCTTAACTTCTCTTCATAAGAAAATCCCTCCTTACACAGAATCAGCCTTGTGAATGCTCTCTGCACTGTCTCCAATGCCAGGGTATATCTCCTTAGATAAGGGGATCTAAACTGTTCACAGTATTTTACATATAAAGTTAGTTGTTAGTTTCTTCTACCATTATTTCTTTTCTATTCATTGTTGTGAAGTGAATAGTGAGGGCAAGGTCAGCATTTAATCACCCATCCCTCCTGTCCACAGGAAGGGTGTGGTGATCCAAGCTGTATCCATGTGTTGCTCCTACAATACTCTTAATCTGGAAACGCCAGGGTTTCAACCTAGGAACAAAGAAATCACAGAAGAATCACAGAATCAGAGAAGTGCAATGGTACAACAGGAGGCCATTCAACTCATTGCACATGCACCAGTTCCCAAGAGCATTACGATTTAATGCCACTGTCCTGACTTTTCCGTGTACCCTTGTACATTGGATGGCTATTCAGTCTTCCTAACCCTTCAAATAGCACCCCACCTAGAGCAGAGTGCTTTAGTGGTTAGCACTGCTGTCTTACAGCACCAGGGATCAGAGTTTGATTCCACTCTTGGGTAACTGTCTCTGTGGAGTTTGCACAATCTCCGTGTCTGTATGGGTTTGCTCTGGTTTCCTCCCGATTAGGCAGATTGTCCCAGTGTCCAGGGATGTGTAGGTTAGATGAACTAGCCATGGTAAATGCAGGATTATGGAGGCTGGATGGGATGCTCTTTGAAGGGTTGGTGCAGAATCGATGGGACAAATGGCCTCTCCCAGCACCATAGAGATTCTATACTTCATCCAAACCGGTCAGGAATTTGACAACTTCTTTCAAATCTGCTCTTAGCCTTCCCCTATGCAAGTACAGCAGCCCCAACTTCTTCAATCTATCCCCATAACTGAAGTTTGTCATCCCTGGAACAAGTTTTGTAAATTTCTCCTGTTCTTCTTCAACGCATTCACATTCTTCCTATTCAGATGTCCAGAACTGGATACAATACTCCAGCTGAGATCTAACAAACATTTTGTATAAATTCAGCACAACCTTTTTGTTTTGGTACACTATGGTGCTATTTATAAGGCCCAGGAAATGCTATGCTCTATTAACTGCTCTCTCTTCCTGCCTTGCCATTTTCAGTGATTAATGCAGATATATCCAGGCCACACCGCTCCTGCACCCCTTTAAGTATTGTATCCCCCTATTTTGTATTATTTGTCTATGTTCTCTCATTGAATTTCATCTGCCACCTACCTTCCCAATCCACCAACTGTGTCTTTTTGGAATTACACAATATCCTCTATGCAATTTACAATGTTTTCAAATACTGTATCATCTGAAAACTTTGAAATGGTCCCCTATTATATCCAATACCATTTGCAACTCTTCAGGTACAGAAGCAGCCCTCATACATATGCAGCAAGACCTGGACAACAATAGAGATAGGGCTGAAAGTGGCAATTGACATTGGTACTGCAAAAATGGTAGAAAATAACTCTGTCTCCATGTTAGTCACTGGCAATACCATCACTAAATACACCACTCAAAATACTGGGACTACTGTGTATCAGAAACTGAACTGCACAAGCTATATAGATATCATGGCTACTAGAGCAGATCAGAGGCTGGGAATTCTGTGGCGAATGATGGCCTTCTGACTCTGTAGAGTTTGTCCACCAGCTACAACGCACAAGTCAGGAGTGCAATTGCATACTCTTCACTTGCCTGTGTGAGTGCAGCTCCAACACTCAAAGTTCAGCATCCAGGACATAACAGCATGCTCATTTTGCACCCTATTCATCATTTTAAACATCACTTCCTCCACTACAAAATACACAATGGAGATGTGTACTATCTGCACTGTAGCAACCCACTAAATTCGCTTTGACAGCACTATTTAAACCTTCAACCTCTCCCACCTAAAGGGATAAGGACATCAGATGCACAGAAACATCAGTGCTTGCAAGCTCCTCAAGTCATGTACTTGAACTATAATTGTCCTTCCTTCACTATTGCTGGGTCAAACTCCCTCCCACCAAACACTGTGGGTTTATCAACTCCACGTAGAAGCTGGCAGTTGAGGAAGGCAGCTGAATACCATCTTTTCAATGGCAGTTGGAGATGAGCAATAAATATTAGCTGCTCAGCAACACCCACATCCTATAAAAGTATAAATAAAAAGAAGCCACTCAAAGGGTTCATCCTACACGAGCTGCAGTCTTTACATCACATACCACTCATTCTGTTATATCTTTTTCCCTTCTTAATCTATCTAACCTACTCTTAAACATTGACATGGTCCCTGCTTCTCCAACCAACCCCCACAAATAGTGCATTCCACGGTTTCACAATGCACTGTGAAATCCCTTTCCCTGCTTGATATCCTACAGCTCTAACATCAAATATGTTCCCTGGTACTCAACCTCCTCCGTCACTGGAAACAATTTGTTCTGTCCCAATATTATTTAGAAAATCTCTCGAATCACTCCTTGATATCCTTTCCTCTAATAAAAGTAACACCAAAATTTCAAGTCGTTCTTTGTATTTTTTGTGAAAAGTATTACCTTGGTGAATCTTTGCTCCATCGTCTCGGAATTCAAAACTTTTCCATCATATGCAGTACGTAACTACATGCAATTTACCAACGCAGTCTCATCAGGTGAGGTGAGAGTGACAGCCCTTGACATCAAGGCTGCTTTCAACTGAGCGACATTGAGAAGCCTTAGCAAAACTGGAATCAATGGGTATCAGGGAAAACTCTCCACTGGTTGGAATCACACTTGACACATGGGAAGATAGTTGTGGTTGTCAGAGGTCAATAATCTCACCTCCAGGATAACCCTACAGGTGATCATCAGGGTAGCGTCCTAGGGCCCAACCACCTTGAGCAGCTTCATTGATGACCTTTCCTCAATCATACGATCAGAAGTGGGGATGTTTGCTGATGATTGCACAATGCTCAGTACCATTTGTGACTCCTCTGATTCTGAAGAAGACCACATTCAAATGCAACAAGATCTGGACAATATCCAGACTTGGGCTGACAAGTGACAAGCAACATATAACAGTAACACCACACAAGTGCCAGGCAATGACCATCTCCAATAAGAGACAATCTAATCACAATGTTGTTACCATCACTGAATTCCCCCATTATCAACATCCTTGGGGTTACCATTGATTAGAAAACTCAACTGGACTTGTAGCCACTGTGTTTATGCAACAAGAGCAGGTCCAGAGACAAGGAATATTACAGGGAGTAACTCACTTCCTGACTCCCCAAAACTTGTCCACCATCTACAAGGCACAAGTCAGCAGTGTGATGGAATATTCCCCACTTGCCTTGATTGGTGCAGCTCCAGCAACACTCAAGCAGCTTGTCACCTTAAAGGACAAAGCAACCTATTCATTTAGCATCCCATCTGCAACTATCCATTCATTCCACCCCACCACTTAGTAGCAGCAGTGTGTACTATATACAAGATGCATTGCAGAAATTCACCAAAGCCCCTTAAAGAGCACCTTCTAAACCTACAACAACTTCCATCTAGAAGAACAAGGGCAGCAGATACGCCACCACCACATGCGAGTTACCCTCCAAGCCATTCATCATCCCGATGTGGAAATATATCACTTCCTTCTCTATTGCTGGGTCAAAATCCTGGAATTCCGTCCTTAAGAGCATTGTGGGTCAATCTCCAGCATGTGGACTGCAGCAGTTCACCACCTCTTCTCAAGAGCAACTAGGGACAAACAATTTTTAAAAAGCTGGTCATCCAACAACATCCATGTCCCACAAGTGAATTTTAAAAAGTTTAAAGATTAAGTTCAAGAGATTTGAACATTCACATTGTATACTTATTGTTGTAAAGGACAGTATTCTAATTGCTTTCTTTGTGGTGTTAAATGGTTGAGATGCCTTCAGAGATTCATTAACTAAACGTGAAATCCCTCTACTTTTCATATAACTCAGCTCTTTCCTATTGTCTTTACACTTTTATGAAAATGTCAGATAAACCTTCTTTAAATTCTATTTGGGAAAATGGTGGCATGATGTCACTAGTCACTGGACTAGTAATCCAGAGGTTTAGGCTAATATTCTGCCACACAGATTCAAATCCCGCTTTAGAAGTTGTTGGAGCCACAAACTATTTTAATAGTTTTGAAATTAAAGGCTAGCAATGGTGACAGTAAAAAAAACACAATCGTCATTAAAAAGAAAGACTCCATCTGGTTGACAAAATGGATTTTAGAGAAGGAAGTCTGCCATTTTACCTGGTCAGGCTAACCTGCAATTCTAGATCAGCATAGCAATATACCAGACTCATAACTGCGCTCTGAAATGGCTTGGCATAGCACTCAGTTCAAGTATAATTGCTGGCTATGCCAGTAATGCCCACATCCCTTCAACATATTTAAAAAGTAATCGATTGCTTTGTGCTCATTCTACCATCGTACCATTAAATAATATTAAGCACCAAAATGTAACAGAATGACTATTTCAGTACCAATGTAAAATTAGTTATCAATCTCATTAGCTCAATACCCAAGTCATTGAATCAGTACCAAAACAGGATTCTCTGGGACACAATTCTAAGCATGCTAAAAGAAAAAATAATGAACCTTAAAACCTCCCCAGATTCCTTATAATTTTTAAACAATTTGCTGCTGGTGTCAAATTCTGTAACTCTTCACCAATAATTTCCTGCATGTTTTAATATCATTAGTTTTCTGAAAGCCCATGTACTCCACATTCATTGCATTTCCAATTGTTAGTTTTATTTTGACTGGAGGTGAAGGAAGGGGACAAGAGTGAATTATTAATTTCTAGCCCAACTATTTTAAACTCAGCTCAAATTCTGCTAGCCTGTTTCCCATCTGGAGAGATACTGGTTAACAATGCCAAGAATAGGCAGCCAAAGTTTACAGGTAAGCAAACATCTACTCCTGGTCTCTACAAAAGGAAGTGTGGTTATATTTGAAAAGTACACTACTAACTGAAAGATAGGCAAAGCAATTCCTGCATATGAAAGTTGTTACAGAATTACATATGAACAAACGACAATATAGTAAGAAATGTAACAGTTTGTTACAGTACAAAATCAAATGGCTAAACTTTTCACCAATTATCCAAGAAATGGGACTGTAATGTATGGTATTCGTGCAATGAATAATGTCTGGTCGAGCATTATTGTATTAGTTTAATGGTAACATGTTCTGCACCCTAATAGGTGCTGCTTTTAAACAGGCAAATTAAGATCCTAGCTACTTATCAACTGATCAGTGTATTGGTGCCAAAACATTAAAAGCAATAATTTGCCTCTCAATAATGGACTTAAATTCTGAAGATTGGTTTTTCACAACTTGAATAAAGCATTGCATTTTGTTACAGACCTGATTGATTGAAGAAGGGTCAAAATTCCAATGGGACCACTCAAATTGAAGGATTCTGACCAGACTCCAAATTACAGGATTGGGATGGCTGGCAAAATAAAGATGAATATTTCCACAACTTTCCTGTTGGATAGAGCAGCACCTCATGTATCAAAAGCTCTAATAACACATTGGTGGTCCCAGGCCTAAAGAAATACCATCACTTCAGTTCCCATAGGAATCAAAGCTAACAGCTAAAGCAATCAACTTCCTTACTTTTTGTAAAGTTTTGAGCACTGGAGGTGCAGGAGTCATACAGCACAAAAAAAATGTTCATCTGCAATGATTTATCTACACTAATCCCACTTTCCAGCACTTGGCCCATAGCCTTGAATGTTGACATTTCAAGTGCTCATCCATGTAATTTGAAAATGTTCTAAGGTTTCCTGCTACCCTCCCAGTGCAGTCCCTGATACCCACTATCCTGCTTCAGGTATGCAAGCATCCAGGAATAACCAGGAACTACCCAAACACTCCAAACTTGATGTGAAGGGGGTCAGATACCCATAATTCCCCCAATGATAAATCATTGTCCCTGCAGTTTAGTCCATCTGTCTTTTTCCCAGATTTTTCACTTCCCAATCCACTTCTCTTCAAGAGTAGATGTGTCTCTGGTTAAGGCGGAGAGGAGTAATGGCTCTGCCTTTTTGAGATCAATGCTTTAGTGAGGTAACCAGTCAGCCATCAAGCCTTTTTGTTAAAATATTAGAGGATAAGAGTCAAATTGTTAAGCAAGAACAGGTAAACCAAAGCTTAATTGTCAGTGTCTTTTATAGAACAGAAAGAGTTTCAGATGGTGTCAACTTTTATCTTAAAGATGGTTATGAATTGTTCACAAAAGAAGGTGAAGATTGTGTGTGCGCGCACGTGGGGGGATGAATGAAGGAACACAGGCTCTAGAGTAAGGCATCTTTTTTTTAAAAAAAACTATCATGCTAGAAGGAACATTTACTGAGCAGGAAGATCCCAGGTTTCTGCTGAGTAACCATTCAGACGATACAAGGCAAAGATTTCCTTTCCAATTCCTGTCCAACAACTCTTTCAGAAAGTACATGAGAATATCAAGTGAGCAGTCTAACTGTGATGCACTGTGAGATAATGTAGCCTTCTCAACAGTACCTTGGCTCATAATGAAGAGAGACTAACTGGCAGTCAGTATCTTCAGGCACAAGGGAAATAAAAACTGGAGAATAAAGAATGTGTAATTAAAAAAAAAACACAAAACAAGGAACAAGACATATGATTATCACCAACATTTGGTCTTTTATTATTATTTATACCTGTGGAGTTGCTTTTTTTTTCCAATGCTATACAAAAATCTAATACAAGTTTGTACATGTTCAGATTACCACATAACAACCAATTACTGTATGTCCCACAAACCATTGTCAAGTCCTAATGATACATGCATGTAAGTTTATCTACATACCAATACATTATAATTTACTGTTTTCTGCTTCATTCCAATGCTCAGGGTGACAGTGCGTCAACCCTTTTGTCTTGCCAAGTGTGTAAGGCAGAGGTAAATGCAAAATCCCAAGTGACAATAGTTTGGTTGCACTAAAAACTAATCCCATCCCAAAATTAACTACAAGGCCTGCTCCAAGTCACATTGAAATGTATTGCTTAGGATATTGGAAACTGGTACAGATTCCATGGAGGAGATTGCATCAACCCTGGCCATGTTCAAGCTGTGATGTTGTTTTTCCCCCAAACTTTCAAATGCACAAATAAATACCTAGTTCACAGTCACCATTTTGGTTTATAAATTAATACAGTCACATTTGTGCTACACCAGCCTAGCTAGAACATTGTATTTTTTTTTTAAATTGGCTACAAGAATACAGAATATTTAAATGAGGTGTTCATACATTTAATCCCCACCAAGTTGGTGAATTAATGCATCTTGACGTTTTTCTTTTAAAACCAGGATAGGGGCACAATGGATAGCACACAATACAAAGTCAAAGTCAGTTAAATATATATGTATATATATAAAAAACCTACAGTAAATACGAGCAGGAGGTTCACAAACAGAAGTGGGATGTTACAATGTGTGCCTAATCACAACGGTACAGGACAAACAATGGGGTCCGGATGGCACATCCCTTGACATCTGGATGAAAGAATGGAGTTAGCTTGGAGAAGTGTTCCGACATCTTTTTTGTACAGTAGCGAGCATAAACAGGTTTCAGTTCCGAGACAAAGACAAGGAATGCAGTGACAAAAGGAAGACAGGGGAGGTGGGGGGGGAAATTGGCCTTTCTACAGACTGTAAGAGCAGATGGAAGAGGAGAAGAGTTATCCCAGCTGATCAGGCCAAGGACACAGAAGTAGACTTGGGAACAAAAAAGGCACTTGTGTACTGATAAGGAAGAGATTGGGTTGTGTAATATTAGGTCATCACAGTATTGCAATGGTAGGACCTTGGGCTCCTCATGTTCTGACTTCAATTGCAGTTGTGGTTACAATGCCACATAAACCCAATTATTTTCAAAGAAAATTAGATACACACTCCACACACACTGCATTTGCTCTGTTTAGCAATTCCCACATAATTAAAAGTTTGTTTGAAACTGGGCTCCGCTAAGAATCACTAGCTAACACGTGCAGCTTGAGCGTATTGAGCCATTTGGTGACAACAGCCAATATCATTAGTTCTGAATTTAATAAAGGGTACGTAGGCTTTTGCAGCAAATTTGACTTAATATCCCCTAAAACACACATGCACTCACCAATACAAATTTGCTATTAAAAAAATTGATGGGAAACTCTGCCTATTGCCTCAAAATTAAAAATTGTACCATTGGACTGAATAGATAACACTTGTATTGTGTAGAACAAACAAGCAAGAGGTTTAGTGCCAACCAAGGTCCAGATGATAAAATTTACCTTCGCTCCCACGCCTAGTTCGATGCCCATTGCCTGGACTTCACTGAAAATTGGACCAACATGGCTTACATCTGCCAGCAAGCCAAGATGTGGTATGCAAAATGCAATAAGAGAGACAGATTGAATGATGGATCTTGCAATTTATCTACAGTCTACACTAGCTAGTACTGTATACAAGTGTACCTCTAAAATGATCTGGCTCAGTTGTGTAGGAAAAAAATGACAAAATAAAGGTGTTATTGGGCCTCACCATGGATAGATCCACCCCTTCCCTCTCCCCAAAACAGGGTTAAAAAGTGACCGAATTTAAAGACCACACTTTCCGTAGAACAGCTCTACTGGTGCCAACAATTCAAGCCTTTTCTGTCTGACACTGGCCATCATTAACATGATGCAGAGCAAAACTCTATCCTCTTCTGCAAAATCCAGAGCTTCATCAGGGCTGACACACATGTCGCCATGTACACTTGCAGTCACCATTGGACAAACTTGGTCAAAATGAAAGCTACCTGTTGTCACACTGTTTAAAAATTGTGCAAAATTTCAGTAACTGAATGCTTTGAGAGTGTCGGTGAACAATGCTACATAGTTTTTTTCCAAAACAAAAGACTTCATTTCCTTTCCATCCGATAAAAGTGTAGTACCCCCATTGGCCTTCAATGAAGCAAAGAAGATTTTTTTTGTGTGATTGCAGTTCTCCTGCGGGAAGAACAGTGCAACCACAGCAACAAACAGCTTCATACTGCAGCTGTTACCACCATGAGGAAAGGCATGCTCGTGTCCAGGCACGCCAAATCTTCCAGAGTCTCCATCATAATTGACCATTTCGCAATGCAGCCATTTACTCATACTGCAGACATGTCAACTGCTGTTTGTCAGATCCACTTAATCCTGTGACTTCTTTCCATCTTGGGTTACTCACTGCATTCTTGTTTTTTTGTGGGAATTAAAAGTTTTTCAGGTGTACAGTCCTGATTTCAGGAGACCTTGTGCTCGCTCGCTCTCCCCCTCTCTCCTATAACTCCACCTGCAAATCTCTGAAAGCTTGCTCAGAGTACATTGGGTCTCGGAAATCAAAAGTGAAGTCCTGCATGTTACCCTCCCTTGCCAGGTAGGTCTACGCCACAACAAATTCAGACTTCATGTCAGCTTTGACTTCAGGCTTCCATACAGAGTCCTCAAAGTCCAAGTCTAGACTGCCATCACTAGATACGCTGCTGTTACTATTCGTCCGGTTGGACTTGCGGTTGGGCAGCCACTGGTACGGTGCCCTGGCATCTCGCCGAGCCTTCCTGCGCATCCTCTTCTGCTGCATCAACAGTTGCAGGCGCTCAACTTTGCAGCGGGTTGCACGGTTTTCTGTCTGTCTCAGTCGGTCACCTACAACAGAAATAGAAAGAGATTTAAAATTAAGAAAATTCCAAGCTTTCACACGTTGAGAAAAATTGGTCACCTTACAAAATGAATGGGAATGTGTCCACATGCCAGGGGGTTCCATTATACCTGATGAACGAACCTTATTTCATGGGGTCAATCCAAAAGAAACAAACTCTTGACATTTTGGATTTGTTATCCATTTACAACATGGAATGGGTTAAGCAAGTCACCCTGGTCATCTACATATATTTCCCCACAAACAAATCCACAATGACAAATGTGCAGTACTTTAAAATCATCCTGTTTTCTCTATATTCTGGATCATTATACAAATTAATTTATTATATTCTGGTTATTAAATCACAACCTATGAGAGCTCCTGAATCTGCTCACATGTTGCCTTCAATTCCATATTATGAGGGTGTGTTTCCACCATAGCCGTTAGTCTCAATGGAATGTCTTACACCTAACCAGCTCAGGAAGAGTTAAAAAGCCAGTGACTAAATGAGGGTGCATTCATCACTGCAGGCCAAATCAGTTTAAAGCTCTGGTTTCACCCCACTGAATGGAATTAAATAATGTCAGGATGCAACAGGAGATCAATCCTGTATTTGAAACTGGGAGCTGTATTGATTAAACATCAGTGCCAGTGCATTCATTCATTACCATGGGAACAGGGAGCCAGTAGTTATCCCAAAAGTTCAGATAGATCTTTTATTGACAGAACACAAGCTAATGGAAATGCAAAAGGACTAACTAGGACCCCCAATGCCTCAACCCCAATAAATGTGCTTTTAGTTTGCTGTATCAAGATCCAGAAATGCATGAATGGCTAGTTCCAACATATTCGAATTTGGGAATACATCAGTTTTCAATTACCTTCAAGAAAAAAGGATAAAATTAAGAAGCACTTGCAAAAGCTTTTAAAAGCAATCCCTTTTCACAGGATAATTAACATCTAAATTTCCAACTCCAACCCCTGTCAGTAACTCGGCTGGTTTATTGTGCTATTATGACTCTCAGCAGGTAATTCAGGTCCTGGAGACTATGCTGGTGAGCCCTACAGGACAGGGCCACTCCCAAGAGTAATTACCAGTGTTGACCTTGTAGCATTCCTACAACTAGAATCAGCAATCACTGTAATGCACAAAGAGAAGGCCTACCCGTGTTCGCGCTCCAGCAAAATCCAATGATTGCTTCTCAAACGCTGCATTTGTAATTATCAAGCAAAGCCAAAACTGAGCTATAATGCTAACCAATAGTTATAAAATAGTCTGAGGTATTCTGTCAGAGCCCACACATCTGATAGCCAGTTGAAGGAGATACTGAAAGAGGGTCATTATTCATGGAGCACCCTAGCAATTGGCTGTGAATTTTAGGTTTCTGGACATGCACGGTACGAAGATCTTCAGTGTCCCCACCATGAAACACTGCACGCGGCTGCAGGGAGTTTGCTGTTGTCAGAACAATTTTTAGTGGTCACAGGAAGTCCAACAGCAATTGGGAAAAGTCTAGCATCAGGTTCCCCATTGCCCTGAAAACTCCCAACACCTTCTACTCATTCAATGTTACATCCTCCTTTTAGGGGAGAACAAACCCATGATGACAGAAATCCCAGTTTACCTCACCAAGTAACGACTCCAATACATGAGCTTATTGACAGTAAACACTGCTCAGCTGATGCCAGAAATTTACATAGCACCTGATTTGTCATTTATAACCAGTGGATTATCTTTGACTTGCAGTCACAATTTCATTGGTTGCTGCATTTGGCAATCTCCACACCCAAATGAATGACTGGACTGAATTATTCACTATTAGTGGTGTCACTTATGAGAGGAATTACAGGTCAAGGCACTCAGTCAGTTCCTTGCATTTCGAAAGATCACTCACACCTATCTGCACAGTAAATAAGATCTTGGTTTAACATACAAACTACAGTAGCTGCTGATGCTATCTTGCATTGTGTCACTAATCCCTGTACAAACCAGGGTCAATGTCCAGGCTGTAATTAGTTGGCTGATCTTGACCACGCTGATGTATTATCCAAACTACCATACCGATAGCTTTTATACGAAAAGCATCCCTCAGACAAACCTCAAATGAAGCATCAGACTACTGTATCTTCCACCTAAGGCTCGGGCAGCTACTTTTAAAAGAAATCCTTAATTATATACAATGGCAATTTCCTTACGGTTACAAACCACTACAGCTGCTGCAACTCCTGACAGAACAAAAAGCATCAATTAAACCTCAGTGCTTACATTCAGCTGTTGCTAAAAAAGCCATTTCCTGTTTGGCTGCTGTGGGTTTAAAAATACCTGGCAACGTCCGATAACGCATAACTAAGCCAACACCTGACGACAAATTAAAATAAAAAATACTCCAACCCATCAGAAATCAGGAGGAGGGCTGGAATATTCGCCAGTATTGCCCAAAAGGCCAAAGTCCAACTGGTTCTCAACAACAAGTTCATTGTCTGCAGGCAGATGAGTAAAACCAAATAGGTCAGAGCGCTTCATGCACCCGAATTGCACGTGTGTGCCCATGAATATATGAATGGTGGTAGGAGACAAAAGGGAAGGAAGTTGTCACTTGATTTATGAATTTATTGTACTTTTGTCCTGTCAAGTGCATTTGTACTCAGACAAGAATAAGTCCAATTACTGTGTACTGTGACACCATTTAACTGATTGAACACAATTGCATTCTTTAATTCAAAAAGCGTGAGGTGGAAACCACAAGGTATAGCACAGCTAAACCAACGCAGTGCCTGTGCTCTCCTACGTCTTCCTGTCCCAACTGCCCTCCTCCTCCACCCCCACTTCCCCCACACCCTGTCTGTGCAAACCACCTTCCTTTAACACAACTGCTACTGCCTGTTGTGTGGGTGGATAGAATGCAAATACCGAGAAGCTATTCCCTGCAGGCTCCCCTACATCTGCCAAAACAAAAGTGAAAAAAATGCTCCATTGTTCCCCTTGGTTTATGGTTCCCATCTAGACATGTCTTCAGTGCGCGCACAGACAGATTTGAGGCTGGCGTAAGAAATGCAAATCTGGGACCAAAATAGTTGCATTTCAAATGACAAGTCACTACTTTACTGTGGAATACTTTATTTTAGGCAAATTATCAAGATTGGGAACTTAACTTTTTTCTGCTGCGAAAAGGAGCTACTTTCTCTTCCTTATTCTATTATTGCAGTTTTGCAAACGTGAGCAAAAGCATCTCTTAACAATGAAATTCTCAACAGCGCAGCACCTTTAGATCCAAGGCATTCAATTGCTTTTATTCAAAGACCACTTCTGTAGACTTTGTACAATTTCCATTAAGGAACTTTGGCATACTTCTGAGCTGCGAGACCCAATCTACAGATGCACAATTGCTCTAGTATCTTAAAAATGTTAGTACAGCCTCGATTCTCATGTTGACTTAGGTTTGTAACATAGGCAGATGGCTCCACCATTACATAGTCTGAATTACTGCCATCTGCTGTGTTCAAGAAATAAACATAGCCTCATGGTCTACTCCTATCACAGGCAGGAACTATAAGTGAAGTGAATGTACCTGAGATGAGGGCTAGGTTCATTATGTTTACATGGGCCGGAAACAGCCTACTGTTCTTGTAGTTGTACATCATGCTATATTGAAGATTGAAATGTTCATTCCATTGTAAGCTATTCCGAAAAAACATTCATCTGGCTCGCATCTCCTCAACATTCTCTCAAAAAAAAAAAGGAATAACGAGCAGCAACCCAAAAAAGGTACTGCTCAAGCTAGTCTGAAATAATCCTATTTATGATAATGTGCGCAGCCGTGCAAAAGGTTTGACAAAGGTGGTGGAGCCAGCGAACAGCAAAGTAGTGAAGGGGAACATGTCCAAAAACAGAGCTGAGCAAGTTCCAAAAGGCTTTGTCCTGAAAAACGTAGATTAAAAAGAATAATGGCTCATTGTACTGGACATCACATGATTGAAGCGTAACAGAGAAGTTAGATCAGGAAACAGTGATTAGATGACAAGTAAAGTTTGTGTTTGCTTCTTTTAAAAGGCTGAAAACTGTATAAATGGAGAAAAACAAAGGCAAAATGTTTGGGGTTGGCATAGGAGACTTTGGAGTAGTCTGGAGTTCAATGTAATTGGAATGTAGGGAGGAGCAAGTACATGTTGGAATCAAGGTCCCATGATCACAGGAATTTTGCTAACTTTGCTAGGCAAGACAGATCACAAAGTGAGAGAGGCTTTAAGCCGAAATGTAGATCCTCATACATTTGATCATAAGCTTTTGCCTCTAGCCTATAAAACATGAGAGACAGACAAGTCCTGCAAAACCATCACCAGATGTTCCTGCAGCATTTGATTTTTTGACAAACTTGAGGTTTCCAACAAGTGACAAGTCACTGATGGGGAGTAAAGTGTTGAGTGAAAAATAAAATCCTGAGTTTTTGGGAATAGCTGTAGCAATTTTGGAAAATTAGATTTCTATTTGAGATCGAAGGAGATGGGGAATGTTGATTGACACAGAGGCTTAAAGAATGGAGCGACCAAAATTACAGAACAGCATCATGGAAGTGTCCCCAGCTGGGCCATATGCAAACAATTCAGGCAAAATATAAAGCTCAAGACTTAGCTTTAATAGAAGTGGTGAGGAGGAGAGCACATGACCTTAGTTTAGGTTTAGGCTACAGTATAACCACTGAATACTGTAATTGATAGCAAGAAACAATTGGGTTCAGAACTCATTCTATAAAAATAGAAAGAAATACTGTGGTTGTGACTGAGCTGCTACTTTGACTGTAAGAGCATCATTGTAAAAATCTTAAGAGGGTTTAAATTATTCATGGCTGTATGTGTTGCAGTCAATGGCCTTTCCTCCAATTTCCTCATTCCGTTCCAAGCTGCTGACCTCTTCCACTACAGTGTCAGCTATTTCCACATTTGTCTGAATAGTGTTGCCTTGTTTGGGCCTTTATATAGTAAATGCAAATTACAAAAGACTCCACGCTTTAAACAAGAAAGAAGAAAAAATCCCAACAAATTCTCTTTCATATTTTTTTCTTATTTACTAGCAGTGGCAACACACTGAATGATGTACTTTCAGCATGAAGTCACTGAGACACATTGAGGCCCTCCTCTCACTTCAATTGACAGATGTTCCAAGAATCCTGAAAATTATAGCCATGGAGCCTCGGAGCCTTCAGAAGCTGAAGTTTGAGCAAGAGCGAGAGCAATATTCAGGTACAGACAAGCCCGATTTATGACCAGTCTTTAACGTTGCTGCTTTCCCATGGTACTCATTCCTACTAATTCTTCAGGCTCCCAAGTGGCATTTGCTATTTCTGGTTTGAATGCATCAACAGCTGCTGGATCACAAGAAAAGCACATGCTGCCATTACTGACTAGCATTCTCTGCCTGAAGAAGCATTTGGTAAGAATAAATTGGAATAAAAACTGCTAAGCACAGAACATTTCTGTGAACATCCTGCCCTAAGCATCTAAAGCATTGTTCAAGCAACTTAGTCAGTGTTTCAACACGTTTCCTCTCTTAGCAAGAGCTGAATCCCTCCCCTCCTTTCAAATCTTCTCTCATTTTCACTCCTCCCTCGAGCTGCCAATTCAATCTGGGGATTGGTTCTCCAGTAACCTGCCTTTCACGTGCAGGTGTTTAGATATTGATAGTTATGAGAAGGCCAGACATTTCTTCTGAACTGCACCTGCATGTATAGACCTGCAGCAAGGCCAGTGGGACTGCAGTCAGAAATAAACACTCTAGCCAACTTCTTTACCTTGTAGGCAAGGGATGGGGACGTTAACCAAAGAACCACAAAATACAGGTAAACTCAAACCTCTTTTCACATGGTTCAATGATGCGCTGAGAGCTACTCTCCATGTTTGTATATTTTATGTAAACTATATTCACATTTCTGCAAAAATTTAAGAACCTGAATATTGTGTTGGATTTTCCCGCACTCCCAATTATGATACATTTATCCAGTGAGCGACTGACTCTGAACTGGAAGCTCCTACACATTTTCTAATCAGTCTATTCTGAGATAATATGACACCTCTGGAACAGGGGAGACTTGACCATGGGCCTTCTGGTTCAAAGATAGGAACACTACCACTGCACCACTTGAGACGTAGCCCAAAAAGTTGTTTTGTTTAAAAATGAACAACAGCCTATTTTTCTAATCAACCTGAACAGAGAGATATTACACACCACTGGAGCGTGTGGGATTTGAACCCAGGCCTCCCAGTCCAGGGATAGAGACACTACCACAGCATCACAAGAACCCTCCCAAAACATTGTTTGCTTCCAGTCAAAACTGGCCTCAGCTGAGATACTGCCAAGAATGCCACACTCAGCCATTGGCACAGGATTGCTTTCCATTGACCCCAGCTGGAAGTGTGTTTATACACCCATCATTTGCGAAAACTCTTGTGGCATGGTGGTAGTGTCCTAGCTCTGAACGAGAAGACCCAGGTTCAAGTGCCACCTGCTCCCACTGTGTGTACAAGCCCAACACTTAAATTGAATATAGGACCAGGGGGGCAAAGTAATCATGGTATGCATCAAGACTACGAATTGACCACAAGTCAATGCTTTGGGGATGAGAGAGCAACTTGGGAAAAAAACAACTGTCCAAGTAGCAAAATAGATTCACCATGCTCACAGTTCTACAAACAAATCACCTGCTATGTTTCTTTGATTATAACATGGAACATAACACTTCCCAACTGCTTCCTTGGCACAATGTTTTGTGGTAATGAAAGACACTATGTGAATAGGATTCATTTAAAAGAAAGTACTTGTAATCTGAATATTTCATAGGTTCATTCCAACCAAATTGAAATGGAGTTAATGGGAGCAGAGTGGAAGATTTAGTCAAATCAGATCAGGCTTGGAGCAATTGGGTTTTTCCAATCTATTAAAGTTCAGATTCCTGATGACTCACCACTTGACTTGCACATCCTGATCTGGCTCTGGCACTGGACGAGGGAATGCAGGGGTTGCTGCATTGGGTCTTCGGAGGTAGCTTTGTTTGAGCAGCCGGGAGAAGGTGGCGAAGGCGACGGCGTGTTAGTGGCACACTGCGTCTGGCAGCGCAGCTGAGTGAGGGACTGTGGCATTCCCTGGTAGTGACGGGTTGCGCTCAGCAGGTCGTTCAGGATTTGCAGGATTGTGGTGATGTCACGGCGGGGTCTCCCAGTGCTGTCCTGGCAGTTTGGGTGCAAAGTGCCTGGTTTACAAAGGAAGACAAAAAAAGACAGAAAAATTAAAGAATGAAAATTGACAAACCACAATTAAGCCACAACCCACCAGAAAGCCCAAAAAAAAACAGAGCACTTCCTTCTGTTCCTGCAGCCCAACTAATTAAATAATTTCAACTGCCACAAATCAACAGAAAAAGTGAACAGGGAAATTTTCTCTCAATATTCCATGTGACAGAAAAAAAACAAAAGATCCATTACGACAGGAAAGCAGAAAAAACTGCAACATGCTTGATGTAGGAAATTAAAACGAAACAAAAAAAGGGTAAATCCTGACAGGATTAGTTAAAGCCAGTAAGCTATTCTGATTCAAGAAACAAAGATCTAGTTATTATCCAAAATGCACCCCAACCCCCACCCCTTTGCCAACTTTAACCCATCTTTCTTGCTGAATGCATTTTGTCCAAATTCATATTTTGAGTTACCTGAGAAGGTTCCTGAGAAAACCCCAGGGGCATGGTTAACAAAGCTCTCAATGATGGCACCTGGCTTTCGAGACTTGCTTGGAGCTGTTGGACTACTGCTTCTTGTACTGCAGTCACCCTGACAAAAGCAATTATTTAAAGTCAGCTGATAACTAAAAGACAGCGACCTACAGATACATGTTCAGAATGCAAACTGATTCCATCTCTCAATATTTCCAGTTTTTTCTTTCCTTTCCCCAACAGAATTTGCTGAACTGTCTGGCGTATTTACAAACCAGTGCATAGAAAATGAAAGATAACTGGAAATCACACTCTTGGATCATACTTAATAAGGATCAAAAAGCAGCAAGCATCAGTTTTGCATTTACAAGCACCAACTTGCTCTCTGCATTCCATTAAGCCAGATAGGACTTTGTGGGTTACACTCTGTTGCTTTGCAATTCTTCAACAGAATGGCAAATATGGAACTCCAAGAACAGAAGATGTACAGAAAAGCTGAGTGAGGGTACATGTCCCTTCTTCCTCCAGAGGGAGGATGTTCCCTGCCTTGACCAATAGTACTGCTGCACCCAATCTGGTACCTTTCCCTCTCAACAGTTTTGAATTAAGTATTCAATGGTGAATTTGGCCAATTAACATGGCAGGCCTGTACCAATGCAAAATGATACATCTCCTGTTCACTCAACCACGTTCTCAATGGATCGAAGTTGGTCATTATGACTAATCAAGGACTGGTCAGCAGCAGTATAATAAAATGATCTTAATTTCAACTCTGTTAATGCTTTTGGCAGACAAAGCCTAAAGACAGCAGACTATTCCCAAAAGATAATCATTGCTGATAGCCAGGTTCTCAGCTATGGAGATATTAATAAAACATTCAGCCATCCCTTTTATGTGTTGAAGCAAAGAGGACCCCAGTAGGTCAGTTATTACATTTTTCATCAGGCACCTTAAAGTTCTTTAAACGCAGCATCATCTTAAGCCATATGCAGGCCCCCACATGTAATGATCGATTTATTTCATGCAGAAGTTCAAAAGGGACCAGCAAAAGGAACAAAACACCACTATACAGATTACTCATATGTGGGAAAGGGACAGAAGAGAAATAATAATTTTCAGTTATAAGTAACATTTTTACTGGTTTGCCCCCAGGGAACTGTGATTTGCTGTGTTGTATCGACTTGCTCCTGTCACAAAAGGAAGGGGGGAGAAAAAGCAGCCATTTCTCCAACCCCTGTCCTCCAGCCTCCACGTTCCTAACCTCTCCTGGAAAGTTCAAATTGATGCTGCAGACAATTGATGTCCCCAGGTGAACTTCCAGGAGTATTTAAACAGACAGCAATGAGAACCTGGAACAGATTTAACCTTTTCTTTGACCCTAGAATAGGAGGCTAATTTCAACAATCCAGCTCAGTAGCTTATGGAGTCAAATTTTGGACGGCACGGTGGCTCAGTGGTTAGCACTTGTGCTTCACAGCGCCAGGGACCCTCAGGCGACTGTCTGTGTGGAGTTTGCACGTTCTCCGTGTCTGCGTGGGTTTCCTCCGGGTGCTCCGGTTTCCTCTCTCAGTCCAAGGAGGTGCAGGCTAGGTAGATTGGCCATGCTAAATTATCCGTAGTGTTCAGGGATGTGTAGAGTAGGTCGGTTATATGGGGATAGGTTTGGATGGGAGGCTTTGAGGGTTGGTGTGGATTTGTTGGGCTGAGGGGCCTGTTTCCACACTGTAGGGATTCTATGATCTATGATGAAATTTTGGGGGAAACCATTGTAACTGCACAAAACTAAAAAAGGGATGACAAGCTTTAAGCCGTGCCTATATTATGGCGTACAGTGGTACACATCCTACAAGCAGCATGGAGCCTCCATGATTCGTCATACCTCAGTGCAAGATGGAGAAGCAACGTTGTGGCTGGTTGTTGTTGACGACGTGCTGGCCCCATGTGACCTGAACGATCCAGCAGTGACTGAAGGTGGGCGAGATGTGCTAAAGCAGGTAGCCGCAGTCGCGGGGCCTGGGTTTGCCATTGCTTGCTGGCAGGCCGATATGTGGTTACAGTTTGAGGCTCCCACAGTCTGCCTGTGAAATCCTTGAGCATTCGTAAAGCTGGGCGCTGCTGCCCCTCCACTGCTCTCCCGACTGGTTATCACATGCCTGTGCTGGAGCTGGCTGCCAGCCTGCTGAGCTGCCAACTGGAGCTGAACAAACATCATGTGATCTCCAACCCGCAAGGCAAGTGTCAAAGGTGACCGTCCTGACAGAAAGTCATTGACCTGAAATGGAAAAACAATGAAACATGCTTAACGCTTTGATCTGACTCAAGATACATTTCCTTTCATCTCTGAAAGGGTTAGAGTGTTGTAAGCTCAGTTCTATCACATGGCTTCAAATCAGAAGATCCAGATTTGAATTAACCTAATTGCTCCAAAAGGGGAATCATACACTTAACTGAATTATTTAATAGAACTCGTGTTTTAAAAATGAAACTGCACACAATTAAAGTATAACTCAAATTCTGTGCAAGTGCCATACAAAAAATATAAAAACAACTTACATAAATTCACAACAGAAAAACGTAAACTAGGACATAGTCTTCAATGATGCAGCACTATAAAACATCAGGACAACACTAAATGTTAAATGAATGAATCAATCCTACTGTACAGTCTCTCAAGGCAGCTTTACAGCCGTAAACTTTTACTTAGCTGGCAAAGCAAAGTTCAAGGTTCATTGTAGGGAATTAATTACTTTGCATCTGTTTTATATAACAGTCAAAGATGACAAGTTAAAGCTTAAATATTTATGCACACTTTTTAACTTTCAATTTCCAGAGTTCATCAAAAACAAGGTTTGGCACACATCTATTTAAAGATGCTTTTCCAGTTCCTTATTCCTGTTTTAACCATTTAATCTACTGTACATGGCAGAACATATTTCAAAAAGGGATTAATTATTAACCGTAAATTTTAGGTGCACTTTGTGGGAAATCATTGCTGCTTGCTGAACATAATGCTGAGGACTATTAGAATAGCTCGATCACTTTCTACAAAAGGGCCCTGATTTGAAGCACATGATCCTTCCCTGGCTCCTTTCCTAAAGGAGGCAACTCTAATCTGGGTTTTTAAATCCAGAAAGGCCATAGGGAAAATGGATCCCACCTCAACTGGATACTGCCTTCACCTGATATCCACATTAGAGTTTTGCCAAAACAGATATCACTGCACAGCAAGCAGGTAGGTAGATCATGTTGGTTCGCCCACCCTCTTCCCTCACATGGGAAAAACAAAAAGTGCTAGGATCCACTACAACACCCCTATCAGCAATATAACAGATCACCTAACTTGGGCCCAAATCAGGCCATTATTGGAATTTTCTTTGAACTAGACACACATTTTCAAAAAAAAAACATCAAAGCCGATGAAAATCTCTGCCAACAAAGAAAGCTTATCTTTGTTTAATTTTCTGCTCAAGGGAAGCAACTATATGAAATCAGTGTGTGACAAAGGCTTTATGTCCATCAGTGTTTTTCAACATTTATGACTGTAATTAATTCTGTGTGCTTTAATGTGAAAATCACCTGTGTGGGGCTGCTTAGCCCTTGTAGTCTGCACTCTAGGGAGTTAATAGGTGCACATCGATGTATGCATCTGCGACTCTTGTCTAGTTAAATTACCCAATGCCTGGCTGCAATGAACTTGCAGCAGCTCTACACTGCATCATGGAGATTCAGATGATAGCCATTACGATTTTATATTAACTTGAATTTTGTTTTTACTAGTTGTGCATATTTACATTTCTTACTTACATGCTTGGAATCCTAGTCATAAGCATGCGAGAACTGGGCTTCAGAGGCTAAGCTATGAGGAGAGATTGCACAAACTAGGCCCATTTTCCTCTAGAACTTGGAAGTCAAAGGGTGATCTATTCAAGGTCTTCAAGGTATTAACGAGGGGCACAGTCTTGAGAATTGGGGCCAGACTGTTCAGGAGAGATGTTAGGGAGCACTTCCACACACAAAGGGTGCTTATTGTTTGGAACGCTCTTCCATAAACAAAAGAGGATGCACGATCAGTTGTTAATTTCAAACCAGAGATAGATAAATGTTTGTTCAGCAAAAGGTGTTAGGGATACAAGCCAGAGGCAAAGTTAAGCCACAGATCAGCCATTATTTCAATGAATGGTGGAACAGGCTCAAGAGGCTGAATGGCCTACTTGTGGTCATGTAATTGACCAGAAAAGGCAACAGTTCAGTTTTTATTTGGTGAACAACAACAACAACAACAATAACTGTTTGTTCTGTGCCTTCTTCGACAGTCTGTGGACTAAAGCATTGGTGAAAAAACAACAAAATAATACCAAATAGGTTGGCATCCAAATAGTGCTTGTGGTTTATTATTAGCGACTGCTCTAAGAGCAATCAAATCCACTTCCTTCAAAACACTGAACATGACTTTATAAAATTTGCACTCTATACCACTGTCCCACAAAGCTGCACAACAGTATGGCTGTAGTTTAAACTTCAACAACAATTAACCAGCCAGCAGGTAATCTAAGGAATGGCAATACATCTCTAACACCTGAGCCCAGGCAGCTGATTACTAGGGAAACCAGATGGCTAAAGATTGGAAATTTAATCCGCTTTGACAGAGCAACGTCTGTCACACACGGTCATTCGAGACAGTGAGGCCCATCGCAGGTGTGCACTGGCAACCTCCAGAGGTGAGGCAACATTTCAAAGCAATCTTGTGGTACTTTCTTTACCTCCTTTGTGGATAGAGACAGAGGTGAATTGAAGGCCTGTTTTCAAAACTTTGGAAACAGAGCAACAACCTCTGAAAGACATTTATTCTGAAAATATTTATTTTATTACAGAGGGTGATGTTGCAGAAATGGATACCGGAGATTTAATCTTTATTCAGAAACAGGTCTTCTGAACAGTCTATTAAAAGGCCTTTTGTACAAAGCTTGGCACTCTAATATTTCAGTTACTTTTGGAGCTTATTATTCTTTTTCTCATCTTATTTGAATAAATGCAATAAATATTTAATTAATATATCCTCCTGACAAAACCAAATATGATACAATGACAATCAAATTAATAGGTACTATTCAGGGTTCACAATCACTTCAGCATTTGACAATGCATTGCTCCTACAATCCTACTTCAATTGCTCACATTACCCTTTCATAAAAACATGCTGCAACAAGTCATACACCAGCAATAGCAAGAGAAAATGCAGTCACAGTCTGGCTGGTCTCTAAACAGACTGCACATATACACACATACACTGCCTTAACCATATATGGTGATGGATTCAACCTCCTCAATGAACCTGAACAGCCCTGCAGCAGCTCAGTCATTTGCTGATTCTACTTTTCTGGCTGCTGTGGTCTCTGCCTTCAAGAGCTAAACCCACTAATCATTCAACACTTGATCTATACAAAGGAGGAAGAAATTTTCTGGGGCAAAAAAATCAAAACACTTTCAGACAACCCCTAATCATAAAAGGCAGAGATGGGTTTGACTCTCAGCTAAGCACTATATACTCGACTATTTACAACCTGTTCTTAGGAATATAACTTAAGAAAGGAGGCTGCAAAAATAAGTTCTCAGAACCGGATCATTTATCTCCTACTCCTTCAATTCTAGGGAATAAACAATTATTTCTAGTGTTAATAGTGAAAATTATGATACGAGATTTAAAGTCACACAGTTTGTGAAAATTTGACTCGCGTACCTGATTAGTTGTTTCCTCGAAAAAAAATTCACCAGGGCAGCATGGTGGCTCAGTGGTTAGCACTGCTGCCTCAAAGCACCAGGAATCAGAGTTCGATTCCACCCTCAGGTGACTGTGAAAACGCCACACAGACATTCTCTGTGTCTGCACGAGTTTCCTCCCACAGTCCAAAGATGTGCAGGTTAAGTAGATTGGCCATGCTAAATTGCCCAGGGATGTGCAGTTTAGGTGGATTGGAAATGCAGAGTTCCTGGGATAGTTTTTGAGGGGGTGGGGGTGGGGAAGAGGGGTGGTGAGTCTTTGTGGGATGCTCAGAGGATGGTGTGGACTCAATGGGTCGAATGGCCTGCTTCCACACAGAGGGTTCTATGAAGCTATGTTTCAAGGTCATACATTTACAGTAAAAGCAAATAGGTGCTTTTGCTAGGAGCTGAGAATTTAACACCAGTCATTTACATAATTGTACCTCATACTCTCTATTCACCAAAATATATAAGTAAACTTCGACCTAAATTGGGGCTAGCATTCACGGACAAATGCTGCTTAAAATCTAGTTCAAAGCAAACGCAAGCCTAGTTCATTCTTCCTGCCTGTATTCTTGCAGGCAGTGCACATTCAAATCAGAGGCATACACATTTGTTTTCTCACACTGCAAGGAGGAAAATACTTTATCAAAATATCATTAGTTTCTATGCAATGAATAAGCCAATTGCTAATTGCACCCCACTACTGGCTTGCATGCAGCTATTTTGCACTATCATACCATAACTGGAAATGCTAATTCATGGCAATACTCTTCAATAAAGGCCACGCAATAAGCATCAGTGGTCAATATTAAAATTCTCTTTGCTTGAATTCTCTTGAAAAAAAATTGCATGTGGTACTGCTTATAATCAAGCAAATGTTTATATATACAGTACAAGGTCAGAGGAAACACAGTCACCACTTTTGCACTGACTACCTTCAGTTCAACTGCAAACCCTAGAGGGCGAAATCCAACATTGGCGAGTTGTATAAAGGCACTTCATAATGCAGGAAGGATATCAGTTTATCCTCTGGCCTGTACCTCTCAGTCTGGGCAGTGATTGAAGCAGTCCAAACTATAAAAATGGTTATTATGCAGTGAGCTCTCCTAAATATGTATTAATTGGGATCCTTGCGTGATGCTTCCAACATTAGAATTAGTGACACTGGCTTAGCTATGAAGAACGCCCAATACTTTGTGGAAACAACCAAGCCTGACTGACGGCTTTGAGCGCAAAAGTGACAAAAGAAAATGAAAAACAGCAAAACAAAATAAAGATGTGAATCTAAAATCCCAGATAGATGGCTTCACATTTCTAAAAGCAATATGAAACCAACAGCTAAGCATTCAAAAGGTTAGGTAGAACAACCTAAAAAAAAAAAGAGTTGAACACTCCTTGTACTCCGATTTAGCGGAATGAGGAATGTCATTTCAAGACATCCACCCTAGTGACATTGAATGGATGATTAAAACCCTGCAGTTGAGCTCAGAGAGAATTTAGATGAGGTGGGGGTGGGGCTAGTCTTTACAAGCAGTTAGGAGCCTGGGGACAGATTAAGACACAGCACAAAGAATGGTTGTTTTTAATCCTAGCCAACAAATATAAAAAAAAGTAAAGATTCTCTTTTACCCCTCAATGCTGTCCCAGCCCCCTTCCAATTTGTTAAACAATGATGTACTTAGTAAATGATGTGAAAAGGGTTTGAAGAAAACTACAAGTATCTTTAACTTTGGAAAAAGAAATTCAAAGCAAAAAGGGCATTTTCCTCATCCATTTGAAAATGAAAATGGAAACAGGCAATAAATTATGGCCCCATTCAGTTTTTGGTTTAGTTGTTTCAAGTGAATTTCTTTTAAATAGAAATACTAAACGTACTTATACCTGGTCAGGAAGTGTTAAAAGTTTGTCTGAGTTTAAACTGATTCACCACCTACTGACATTCTAGTGCAATGACATTGTCTCTCTCAAATATCAGAAATAGAAATCACATTAGTCAAGTTGACCCAACACTACAAAGATCTCTATTGTCTGGATTTAGAAAGGAATTTTGGTAAGCAAGGAGAACAAAAAAACAAAATCACTCGATGGCATCTTGCTTTGGAAATGGCAAGTATTCATTACTGCAAATGTCTGGACATATTTTCTTAAATCCAAAGATTAGATTTTAAAACAAGTTATTTGTATGAAACATGCTTAATACAATCTAGAAATGAAGAGTGATTTATTGTTTTTCATTAGCATTCAAATCAAATCTTGTCTAGAGATCAACTTTCATCTTCTTTGAGGGAGGGGGAAGAGGAAGGGTGTAATACTGAAGTTCTTTCTGCATTGATCAACTAAGCACTAATTGAAGTGGAAATGTCTCCATTTGCCATTCAGAATATTAAATTCCACTTCTACACTTGTGATGAGCAGGAGAACCCAAGTGGCCTGACCTTAACTAAACATGCAGGGTATAGAGATTTGCTACAACCTCATCGCTCATCCAGTCGCTGCAAATCAAATCATAAAATCTCATCCCATCTGCTCTAAGGAAAGGCCTCAGGAATTTGCAGCCCTTGGTCTCTTTCTCTTCCCTTCCCCCTCCCTGTAGGGATGAAGCCTACTTAGAATTCTAAGCATGCTGCTAACTTAATAATGCAGGAACATATTGATTAAGTAATGTAGACCTATACAAATCCCAGACCAGTATAATTCAGGCTGATATAGAATGCAGCGTAACCTCCCCCTGCATCTTTGAAAGTCATCTTGGCTTTTTCAACTTACCAGCTGCCAAAGACAAACTGCAGGTTCTTTGAAATCTAAGATGCAGACTTTGACCCTCCCGTGCCTTTCCTTTTTTTGAAGAAAAGGAGGAAAAAGCCAAACAGAAACAAAACACACACAAAAATGCACCATGTGTAGCTGCAGCTATGATGCAGCTTTAGCTACCATGTTAGTTAAGCCAACAATCAGCTTTTAATTGGTAGCAGGCACACACTAAAGCTTCTTTTCCTTATTCAAGCACAGTCAGCAGTGAAAGCTTACACACTATTGGGAGCAAAGCTTTTTTGACAACAGATTGCTAACTAAAATCTTTTGTCAAGGGCTCATTCCAACTGCATGTAAACTTTGAAGATATACCAGAATGCACAATCACTATTTCTACCCACAACTTCTACAATGGGTGATGCCAAGAGAAACTTTACTGAAAACCAACAAAATGCACTTGCCACAGTAACCACTAAGTATAGTAACGAATATGTTCGAAGACAGAATTCCTGTTGAGATTTTTACTGCAGTCCTGGCTTTATTCTATTTTGACTACAAATTGCTCCAGTAGTAATCAAAATGCAAGAAAAGCATATACTTTAGCTACAAAGCAACGAGACTGCTAAGCTACAGCCTTCTGAAAATTCACTGGTGACAGATCCATTTATAGAGGGCCCCACAGTTCACAAACTTATTTGTGGCCACTGTATTGCAGCAATCGTCAGTATGCAACCACTCAACATACAAGACCATCATAACTTCAAATATTTGTTTTTCTTCAGTTTGCTGATGAACTACAAAGCATATTAGCCTTTTAAAAAACTTTCCAGCATGTCCAACATTAGTCATGAGTAGTGCATCATAGAGTAGCATTTGCATTAAAACTAACATTCCTAAAGAAAGAACTAAGTCATATGGTTTTTTTTGACTTGTTGTGATTTAAAGAGCTATTTTCCTAATCTCAATGGATAGAAGGCTGCTCTGCTATCAAAATATTTTCTTGGAATTCATATATTGAACCCATTCATTGTTTCCAGCTGCATTAAAATAAAAACCACAACCACAGGCCAGTGCTAATTGGATCTCGAAGGTGGTCCCCTGCAATCTAATCAGTCACGACTCAACCCACTTCACTCATAAAGGCGCAGTATCAAACTTTCAGGCGTCACGATTGCAGATTCTCCATCCGCCTCAGATGTAAACCCAATCAGGCATGTAGACTCGCCCCCGCACGAAAACAAAAGAATCTCACATGCACCACTCTCATTACCATATATAGATACCTTAAGAGGTCCAGAAATGTATTGCCACAGAGGCCCTTCAGCTGCCTTGCTACAATGCCACATTTCAATGGCTCCTGCAAGAGCCCATTCACTCATTGATATGGCTTCAATTAAAATTTATAGCATTCATGATGCATTAAAATGAGTGGTTTACATGTGTAACAGAGTGCAAGGTGGAGTGAATAATATCAAAAAGATGCTCAAAATTTAATTCCATTCTATAGAACATGCTAATTAGCAAATGAACCAAAGATTAACAGTTCCAGTGACCTAGCCTTAACTGGAAGGCCAGAAGCAAAATAAGGTTCCTGCATGAAGAAGAAGACTGTATGACAGTAGTTAGGTCCTCATTTCTGCAGTGCTCTCTCATTTTGACACAATATTAATTAGGTCAAGGCTTTATTATTGAGTTTGTATTTAAAGCATGGTAAAAAGAAACATCACCAAATACCCTCAGTTTGTGTTGGAAAAGTAGCAATACATTTTAGATATGCAAAAATCAGTATTTTGCATATATGCACATTTGTCTCTTCTAACCTTGCATCAGAGTGAGCAATTTAAAATGCAGCATCTCTTTTAAATGCTATGATTCAGTTGAGTGCTCTATTCCCTGGCCATTATTAGCTGAAGAAAAAGGAAAAAACTGCAGCCCACGTACCAGCACAAACTCATTTTTCATTCATACTCTGACTGCTAAAAATAATCTTTACCATGGACACAAAAAGAGGGAAGACAAAAAAAGAAATCTTGTATTACTTGAAAAGGCCACAGAGACTAGATATAAAATCCTATCGAGTCTAATTAAATGAATGCTCTCTGCACAATGCAACTTCCTACAGGGTAAAAATATTCCTTGATGAAGCTATTCACTTCACAATGCCTTAACCAGAGCTACAATTTAAAAAGGGAAATATTTTCTAAAACATGGTTGCCCAAGCTTTTCAATGCTTTTCTCTCCAAAAGTGTTAAGTCCAATTAATTGCTTGCACAACATCTTGTATTGATAAAACACCTTTAAGACAGTAAAAACATCCCAACCTACCTCACAAAAGGAATGTTAGGAAACAAAATGTGACACAGGTAAAGAAATATTAAGCTAGCAAAGCTTGGTCCAAGGGTGATTGGAGGTGTTTTGGGGTGAGTGGGTTAAGGGCCTGGACAGTTGGCAAGGCTGTCAATGGTGAAACAATTAACAACAGATAGGCAAGGGGCCAGAAACAGGAGATGTATAATGGAGGGTTATAGAGCTGGATGACTTATTGATGAGGACTGATCTAACCTAATTGGACACTAGAGAGATGCAGTGCTGGGGGTAGATACGGTGGTTGAGAGTCAAATTCATATAGATATGACCACAACTTTCAATTCCCATACAAATGGTATAAAACCATTGTACCAAAGATACCCTACAAAGAGGGTATGAGATCAGTTTAATTTAGGATGGGCAATAAATGCTGACCAGCTAGCAATCTCATGAGTAAAAAAAAGATACTCAGCATAGCAACAGGCCATTCAGCCCAACTTGTCCATGCCAAGGTTTATGCTTCACTCACACCTTCTTCCATCTTGCCTCTTCAAAATCTGTCATTTCCCTTCTTACCCCACTTCCTTTATATGAACCTATATAGTAGCAAAGGATATGGAGCCACGGTAGTAAATGAAGTTAAAATACAGATCAGCTCTGACCCAACTAAAGGTTGAGGAAGATTTAAGGAGTTCTGCCCCTATTCATGGGATCAAAAAATCACCTTGCATAACAGCTTGAACGACATTCACTGCTCAAGTTGAATAAAGGAAACATTTTTTAAAAGAAAATCAATCAATAAATCAATCAATCAATCATTGATGATGCATTTTACTTCTTTTTTAAAAAAAAAACAAGTAACCAGTCATCCGTTATATTACACCAACACATTTTGTGCTGTTACTTAGTGTACTGGCCAGTATCTGCACTGGAAGCTTTGTTTGATTAGGGGTTTAAAAATAGCCCAGCACGCAGCAGAACAGCCCCTAGTCAACTGCATTTCACAGGAAGAAATGGAAATGAAAAAACAAACAACTGGTGATAGTAATTTGGGGGAGGGGATTGGGGAGAGAACGTAAGAGGACTGGGTTGAGTTTAGTCAGGCAAGAGATTTGCTCACAATGCAGCCTTACAAGATTGTTTTTTTTTTAATTAGGTTTTAAATTACAAAAAAAAGTGCTCCAGACCAGCCATGTGTTAAAATTTCGAGGACTAGTTTAAATGAACTGGACCTTTGCACTTACAAAATTGAAGATGAAAAAGATTGTGCGTAATTGGGTACTTTACTAGCTTTTTAAATGCTGTGCTACTTACACCAACCTTCAAAATTAATAAAATGTTCCTAAAATTTATATCCCCCAGTCAAAAGCACTGAAATGTGACTGAACTTGAATGAATGAATGATTGATCACTGAACTTTTCGTCAGCCTCAATTTGAGAGTGAACTAGATTTATTCAGGAAGGAGACTTGGGCTCCTACTCGATCATATTGCTTTACATGGCAGCTCAAAAACAACCCAAATTCCATCTGCATTACAAGATACCTTGATTTAGCCAAGCAAAAGAAAACATCAAAAGTACTTCTATTTAGAGCTGGTGAAAAATCTGAATGTTTATTGGCAAATGCTGTAACTAGCAAATAATACTGTTACAAGACACTTTATAATCCCTTTACGAGATGATGATTTTTCCATTCTGTTTCAAATTAGGTGCACTTGCTATCTTATTCCACATATAAATATGTTTGACAATATTATGTTTTGGCAACTGTGACGCAGCTATAACCTACGTCACTGTTATGCCATTGTTATTCTGGATTACGATTTCCAGGACGTCTGTCCTTCCCTAAGGAGAGGAGGCAGCAAATAAGTGGGAGGGAGGAATCATCAGCTTGCAATAAATGAATTCAACCTGGAATTTTTTTTTTAAAACTCAGACCCATGAAAAGCAAACAGTGATGCCAGACTTGGCAGGCAGTGGGCAGCTACTGAACAAATTTGATTAAATAAGGATCATGACCAAGGAATAATAGGCCCAGTGAAGGTTTAGGCAATATTTGTCATTTATCACAAGGTTATTTACACTAGGCAGCCCTGGAATGATGCTGTTTGTATTGGGTAGAGATATTTTCTAATCAAATATTTTCAGGGATGCTGGGACCCACCTCTGGAGCAGGTGGGATTTGAATCCAGGTCCCCTGTCTCAGGGGTAGGGTCACTACCATTGCATCACAAGAGCCCCAGTTTGAGTGGGTGGTATTCATGCCATGTGGAGCTATTGTTGATAAGTTTGACTACAAAAACTATACTTCCTCCACCTGTCACTCCATCAGCCTGCCCTAGCTGATCAATCACTGAGTACAGGATATCCAGTTTAAAAACAACACACTTCCCGGGAAGTATGCTTATCTACAATGCCAGACAATGCTGAGCAAAGCTAAGAGGGATTCAGCTCATTCTTATTGGTTAGAATAATAAAGTGACCAGTCTTGTTAAATTATACTTTACCTAACAAATGCTGTCAGAGCTCAGAAATGATAATGCTGCAGAAATTGTGCTCAATAAAGCTCCCTGCAACCAATATGCAAAAAAAACCTAATGTATATTAATTAATACTGTGGTTTGCAAAAATGTACACAAGTTTGTGGAAGAAGTCTAAATAGTTAACTATCAACCAGACTCAGGGACCTTCTTTAGCTATTCAAATGAAACCTTACAATTGATTCAGAAAATTTCGAAAATCATTGTTGGGTGCTTCAGTCTGATGTGATAGACTTGTACTCCAATTAAATTCAAACCAGCTCTTATAGCGCGTTAGAAAATGCTACTGAGCGCCTCCAAATGTGTTGCCACGTACTGCCGGACAATTGTTAACTCTGGCACCAAGCAATTGCATTAAAACGGAAAGCAGTGTGGGGTTGAAAGGCTCACAGTGCCACGTTTATCTACAATGTATGAATTGGCTGCCCAGTCTGGTTTGGAATCGGTCTTTTTTGTTGCAGCGTGTTGGGTGACCTTAAGGGCTGTTGCCTAGCTTCTCGACGAAGATTGAAGCTGTGCGCCGTTTGCTAGCTTCGCTCGTCCACTTGGGTTCTAGATCCGGCCTTTTACCAATGTGGAACAAAGGAGCGGCTCAGGCATTGGGAAATGTCGCAGACGCTTTCCGACAGCGACTTGTCTGGCTTGCGCTGCCCAGCGTCACGACCTCTCCTTCCCTGCCCCCACATGGATTAAAAAAATGCATTTGTCCATTTAAATCATACATGACTTCAAAGGAAATGCATTAACGTCAACCAAGCCCAGCCGGAAGCCTTAAAGGAACAGCGGCGCCGCACGGTTAAGTGCTGTATTTAATCCGATGTTACCCTGCATACAGTCAAGTTTAAAAAGCTTCCTGATCACTCGGACTGAGTGGGGAAATAAATTCCGAAGGGTTAACCCGTCAGAAGCTTCAAAAAAAAATCTCACACCACTATAACCGAGAATAAACGAATCACTGAGCAGTTGGCACCAAAGTCCTTTGAAAATAAAAAGGAAGGATGAACAATTAGGATTGAAGCAAAAAACAGTGTACAGAGCTGGTGAGTTTAGGAAGTGAGTTCTACAGTTCCAGAATGGAAAAAAACCTCGCTCATTAAAAAAAAAGCTTTTCACAATCGGCTCAGGCTGCAGTAGGAGGTCTTCATGTCGTCACTAAGGGGAGGGTTTTGGTTCTTAACAATACTCTCTGTGTAGATTAAACACTGAGCTGTCGCCAAGGAACTCCCAAGTGTTGCTCGAAACACGCACACCCTGAACAATACAAAGGGACAAGAGACGGGGGGGGGGGCGCAGTGGGAAGAAGGAAGGAGAGCTCTGGACTGTTTAATGACCGGCGTCGTGAAATATATATTAGGCCGCTGGGGCTGGAACCCGATAGAGCTTCACACACTTCAACAATATAGAAAAAAAAACACACAATCTCGATTGATATAAACGCTGCACACCCACATGGAACTGCCAAAACGATTTCTTACACTATTATTTTATGAAATTGCATTGGGAAGCACATTCCCATATACAATGTGCAAGTTACCAATGCAACATACAAAATACGTAAAGTACCTTCGGCACCATAACAAGTTTTCGTTTAACCAGCAATTTAACACATATTCATAATAAGGCGTACGTGGCTATCAACTGGGTATCGATCATTTTGTTGCAGTTAATATTAGGGATTTAAACCTTACCTGAGTTTCCGTTAAGCTTTCCAAAGCTTGCATTACTGATTGCTCCGGACGCGAAGCTTGAGACTTGAGGAGACAAAAAAAAATAGTTACACCACAAATCTCTCCAAGTAGATACGAAATAATACTCGATAAATCGGATCAGACGCCGGTCTTACCATGAGACCAGCCTCTACTGTGGGGACAAGGGTTAGCTTGCTTCCTTCTGTTATACCGTGGTCCTGTAGCTTTCCGGAATTTAAACGCCTGAAAGAAAAGTTCAAAACATTGGATACAATCTGAAGCTCAGAAAAAAAACCCACCACATAATGATCGTTCAACTGCACAGGCACATCAAAATGGCACAAGTTACACGAATGAGTTGCGAAGTACGCACAGCACTATTGAAAACTTTACATTGCTTACTACCATTAACATGCAACACTGGATTATGAATGAAAGATTGATCGGCGCATAAAGCCGTCGTGGAGATTCTCGGATCGGGATTCCGTAGCTTTGCTTCAGAACAAAGGGGAGTACGTACGTTTCTTTGTGCAAGAGGACTAGACGCTCCTTGGCAACCTTCAAACGCTGTGATAACCTCCTTTTGAGTCCTTCTACTGTCTCGTCTACTGGAACAGAAAGATCATACTGGGCTCCGGTCGTCGTATTGATGACTACACGCATTGAAGGCTCGTTTTGATGGGCCTCGCAAGTTGGGGCTCGGCTGCAGCTCCTGGTGCTTGTATGGTCCATTCGATTACCTTTGATCGGTCTTGAGTCACAAAAAAGTCTCTCAGACGCTTAAAGGAATCATGCAATATTGTGTTTGTGTGTGCGCGCGTATATATAATGTGTACACTGGAGAATACGGGCGAGAGAAAAAAAATCCCGGCGCGGTCTGCTGAAAGATTAACCAACGGGGTACGATTCTTGTGTGTTTGGGTTCCTCCGTGTGAGGCTTCCTTTTGTCTTCTAAAAGTTTCTCGGATAAGGGCTAAGAAGGAAAACACAAGTGATTTGATCGGAGCCTCTGAACTGTGCCCCTTTCTCTCGCTGTGAATCTGTATGTGTGTGTCTCTCTCTCTCTCTCTCTCTCTCTCTCAGCCGTGCCGAGTGCCTACGAACCTTACTCTGGCTGACTCCACCGCGATCCCCGGGAGAATAATCCTCATAGAACGTCTGCAACAAAGAAAACACAGAGTCAGCCAATCAGCGCCTCGGCCGGCTCCCCCCATGTATCCACCTGTTTCCCCGGTACCAGCCAATCGGCCGCCGGCTCAATTGTGACGTCACGTGAGGGGCGGCCGCCCACTCGTCAGTTTCAGCCATTCACAAAAGACTGCAACGCCTGCCACGTGACAACAGCCTTTCACTCCCTATCTTCCCACCCCCACCCCCCCACCTCCCCACTCTTCCTACCCCCACACACAGACACAGAGTACCTGAATTGAAATTCGCAATGAATCAACAAACAAAGCGACAACTTGATGTTCGGAGAGCTGCAAGCGTTCAATTCCAATTCCTTTTGAACTTCTGGCAAAAAAAATACACTGTCCTTCCCACACACACACACAGAGTACCTGAATTGAAATTCGCAATGAATCGACAAACAAAGCGTCAACTTGATGTTAGCGTTTCGTTCTGATAATTTGTGAACTGCCGGCAAGAGGGGGAAAAAAAAACTTTTTCTCTCCGCCACGCCACACGCATACACAGACCCCACCACTCCAAACCCTCCAAACACCCACCTACACCCTCTATCCCTCCTCCACCCCCGACAACCACAATCACCATACATACTCACATACCCACCCCCACACACACCAGGAGCCAGCTATATTTAAGATTCCCACCTCCTTCCCCCACAGATTGGAATCGGATACATAGTATTACAAATCTCGATTTTCCATTGATTGAAACCCACTCCTCTCAAAAATGAGAGACCACGTATCGCATTTAAGAATGAATCAAACGTGCCCGCAAGCAGCACACCCCCTCTCCCCACCCCCCAAGGAAACAAGCAAATGCCCTCACAGGCGAAATGCTTCAGGATCAAACTTAAACGAACAGTTTTCATCGGCATTGACAACGTTGAACAAGACAAATAACAAATATTTGTTATCCCTCAATCAGCTCGCGCGAATGCATCAAGAAAGCCCTGGAACCGAGCTAAATATTTTGCAAAATCTGGATTTATTTCCAATGTTGCCGGCGCGAGCTATGTCAGAAAAAAAAGCTGAATTGAAATTGGACTTTATTCTAATACAACCGACTTAGTTTGGAAGTGATTTATTTAAATACTAGCCCACTCCTGTCGTTAACCAATAAACAGCCGGAATGCTCCATGTTGAAAGACTCCAGCTTTGTGGATAGCTTGGCAGTGATTTTAGTTTGTACTAAGAGGCAGAACTAGAAGCACTCTCGTGATTTATCAGTGCAATGTACCGAGTAATAGTCAGTTCTATAAAGGTAATGGTGAAAACCTACGTGGTTTAGCAGTGACCCTGAGCTCTGGGGAGGTTAGTTCTCCAGCAGAACCACCACTAAGTCTCAGTCCACGAGCAACAGCGCGACCTGCTGACAATCTGTGGTACTACTTCACTGAAATATAACGAAGATTGATAGGATATTACTGAACGATCTGATCGAATGCCAACGACAAACATTTCGTGCTGGAAGAAGCAATCGTTAGGGAGCCGGACAAGACAAAATACACAGTTGGGCTGATAAAATAATACGGTCGGGACTCACTCAGAACAAGACAGTTATCGGTGCAATAGGAACAAAGCAATGATAAGCTAGCTATCCCACACAACCTTCTCACCCTAAACTCAGTAAATTACGTTGTCTTGTCCAATAAACAAACAAATCACCTTTTTCTGAATACAGGGAGTTTACAGTACCAAGAACCTCTGGATCATTTACATTTGTGCAGTGAAACTTATAGATTGTACAGTTTTAATGGGGGTGTCAGTTTCCTCAGTTTAAACCTTTACTGTGAACGAATTTTTTTCATTCATGCTGCTAGTTACCTATATCAGCACTGCAAGTGTGTCAATCTAATTACTTACCAGCTTTTTATTGAATCGCGCTTATTCTGAGCAGCGTATTCACTTCATAGATAAGTCCCTTTAGTTAGGAGCACAAATAGTAAATCCCTTTAAGATCGAGCAGATCGCTTTTCCTCCTGGCGTTGCTGCTTTAAGTGGTTGGCCCGGAATTTGTCTTGGTATTTAAAGAGTTAGACGTGACGCCGACGCCCGGGTGTGGTGGGAGTCTGAAAATGCAGGAACTGTTTGGCAGAGATCAGCAACCTTAGGCGGAGCCAAAACATCCCGCTGACATCACCAGGAAGAGCAACCATCGGTGTTTCAGTTTGAGAACTCACCGAGCTCAGGCATTTCCTCGGGGACCGCACGTCTCTGGACCGGTTACACAAACTTTTGAAGGTTTCGTCTCCTGCAGATAGGAGGGCGAGCGGCTGTAGAGACTTGGCCACACACCGGCTAGACTGGCCAGAGTTGGCGATGCGGGACACCTATAGGGCACGCTTTGCACACTCAGCTCAGAACATAGTTACGCGATTACGTGGTTAGGTGGTGTCATAACAAACAGTTTCTAGTCAACATAAATCAGACCTGGGACATTGATAACGCATCAGTAGCATTCGTGCTGTGGGCGTCATGAAGTATATATTTCCAAACCAAAACAAAAGTCAATTCCAATTAAATAACGGTAGTACATAACGCGTTTCTCCCTATTATCCTTCCTTTGCAAAAAACATGTTTAATATTGGTTAGACGTCACTGCCATCTGCAATTCTGATGGCCATATATGTATTCAGTACTCTATCCCAAAATCGAACGGAGGTTCAAATGGGAGGACAGATCAATGCTTATTTGCTTTATCCTGTGACAAATATCTTTATTGAATCATCTCTAATTTGCATAATGTATTCCAGCAAGGAGCTGGAATCATTTTCGTGCGCACTCAGTTGATGCTCTCAAAACAGTACATTAATAATTTGTCTCAGGGTTGGTCAAAATAACTTTCTCTGTGACTCACAGTTACTGTCATTTTAAAGTCAGCACTTTGGGGAATGAATTGAGCGAAGAAGGCGTTCCTTTTACTGGCAGTGATGCCTCACACAGGAACACATTTTTCGCATCATACTGTTGCACTGTTTACATTAGAGAACTGCTTTTCGGTGACGTGTGGTAACTGTTTAGCTTCGGATTCTTCTCTGAAATTTCTGCAGCGGATGTGCAGTTTAACGTAGAACATCATGTAGGGCAGGGCAGGAGGTGGGGAGGGGAGGGCATGATAAATTGAGGGTATTACACCCTAGTTAACAATACTGCCTTGTTAAACTAGACACAGAAAAGTGAAGGAAACTTAAATACTCATGGATATGAGGGGGACCCAAGAGACCCATTCCTGGGTTGAGAAAAGCCTTTCTCCCCTGAATAGAATATTTATCCCTGGGCTTGACTGAACATTAAGGAATTGACAGAGTGTCAGCTCCCAGATCGCAACCCCAGGTGATTCATCCCAGAATTGTCTGAGTACCTGGAGTGAAATGGATGCTCTTCACAGGGAAGGCTTTTTTGCAGACTGAGAAACACTGGCTCAACAGACATGTCAATAGGTAGAAAGCAGATAGCATATGCCCAAGTGATTACCACTGGTAGTTGTAGCACTGACCCAGAGCCAGCTGCCTGTGCAGTTTCACTGGCACTGACACTGGTAGAGTATGGTCTCAGCAATGACATGCAGAGCCGCTGGAAGTGATACATTTGGGAAAATGCTGTTCCTCTGCAAAGACTGCTTTGTGAAGAACAGCACACAGCTGCAGCAGTTTTTGCACAGGACTAGCTTTGTGAATGCCACCGTTCAGAACGAACTTTAATCATTGGGGTGTTGGTCAAGGTGAGTATAGCATTTGGGGCACTATTGCCACTCAATTCCATGTCCATCCTTCCCATTCCTGCTTACTCAAATCCCTTTGGCTCTGTTTTCTACCTTGTGTAATCATGACCAAATAAACAAAGAACTGCAGATGCTAGTAAACAGAAATACAAAAAAAGGGATAGCTGGAAAAATGCAGCAGTCCTGGCAACATCTGTGAAGAGAAATCAGAATTAACATTTCCAGTCCAGAGATCCTTCTTCACAACGGGGAGGCAATGGCCCAGTAGTATTATCGTTAGACTATTAATCCAGAGATCCAGGCAATGTTCTGGGGACTTGAGTTCAAATTTGAATTCAATTTTTAAAAATCTGGAATTAACAGTTTAATGATGATCATGAAACCATTGACAATTGTTGGAAAAACCCATCTGGCTCACTGACATCCTTTAGAGAAGGAAACTGGTCTGGCCTACACGTGACTCCAGCCCCACAGCAATGTGGTTGACTCTTAACTGCCCTCTAGGCAATTGGGGATGGGCAATAAATGCTGCCTAGCCAGCGACGCCCACATCCCGTGAATAAGTAATAAGAAAATGTGATATACCTGTCTCTGTCAGACAAAGTATTGAGTTTCAGAGCAGTGAGGTTACACTGGAACTTTTCTTAGAACAAAGAAGATTGAGGGAGGATGTGATTGAGATGTGTAGAATTATGAGGGGTATAGACAAGGTAGGCAGGAGGAAATCTTTCCCCTTAATGGAGACATCAATGACCAGGGGGCATAGACTTTAGGTATGGGACAGAAGAGATGTGAGGAAAATCTTTTTCACCCAGAGGGTAGTGGGAACCTGGAACTCATTGCCTGTAAGGGTGGTAGAGGCAGAAGCCCTCATAACATTTAAGAAGTATTTAGGTGTGCACTTGCAATGCTGAGACATACAAGGCCTGGCACCAAAGTGCTGGAAACTGGAATTCGAATAGTTAGCTGGTTTTCTTGACCTGCACAGATGCAATGGGCTGAAGGGCTTTTTTTTTCCCTGTGCTGTTGTTCCACCAACACTCACCTGCTTGCTGTATTTTCAATCACAGGCAACTCTCCTCTATATCTGCAGCTGATAGGTTCATTATGAGACTATCCAGATTAGCAAGTACGAGAGAGATCAAATCTTTGATTGGATTAACAGCTCCTAGCCTTTTCGGATTGAATTTTTTTTTTGTTTTTTTTACAGGCAACTTCTGGGCTTGTGTATGTTGAGTGTTGTCTCAGATACCACCCTCTCCCCCGCCCCACTCCCACAACCCCTTTAAACCTTTCAGCCTCAGTCAACTTGTATTGGTCATGTGTTTGCACACTGTGGCTCTGCAAAGCAGAGGTTGCTCCAGAATGTATCTGAGCAGGAGAGGATATAAATCAGGAATAGGAGAAATGGAACAGTGAACAACAAAGATAGTCAGCCTTCAGAGTAAAGCTCAGGCTCATACAGAAGCCTTTGTGCTCTAACCCCTTGAGAATTCTGAATTGAGAAAGTTGTTATAAAGCCCGATTACATTTCCTCTGCTGGTGAACCCTTGCACATCTCGTATTGTTAATTCTTACATTTCTTCTACTCTTGATAATGATACTGCCTCTCCTGCATATGATTCTAATATGTCTGTCAATCTTGGTAATGATCCTGTTGCTCTCATATCAATAACCTGGGCACTTTCATCGTGCCTCTGTTCTCTTTTTGTTTCTGAATGGCTGCAGCTGTATTCTCAGCATCTGGAGTTTGGCTACTGAAAGCTACTGCCACTGGAGCCTGCCTGCCCAGCTTCTGGGAGTTGGCTGAATGTTCCTGGTCTCTGTTTCGTTTTCTGCTCCTGGGATCTTCACTTCCTACTTTGCTGCGCTGATCTATTCATTTCTACTCTCATTCACTGCTGCAGATTTACAAATCAGACACTCCTCTCTAAGCATGCCTTGGCCTAAACCCATGGGATTTGTTTTAAGACCAGTTGGTATGCTCAAGTATCAGTTTTTCTGGGTCCAGCAACAGTGGAATCCCAGAAGCAGCTTGTATGTGCATATGGCATATATTAGCTCATCTGTCCATGCAAAGTACACTTGGTAACTGGATCCACAGAAACCTGTGACATTACTTGTAATTAGACAGAAGAGAAAGATGTATTTAAGTCCTGAATCACAATGCATAACAGCAGTATGATATGACTATCATTGTAATTTCTTTCTTGCAACAAAAGAATGCAAAGCCAACTCAGTTCTAGAAACTGGATAAACCTGCTGCAAAATCTATGCCCACTCGGCAAGGAATCTGGTTCAGGCTGGTGCGGAAATTGCCCTTAAGATGCTACAGAATTCTTGAGAATCTGTCCAAATGCTGACACCTGATGGCATTATCGGTGGACCTGATTCTAAGTTTATGTTCTCATTAGCCAGTTTTATTTCATCATCACTTCAATTCATTCCACAACTGTTTTTTTTAATCCAGTGCCAAGTTGTGCTTGAGCCAAAACTCAGTTGACATTGACAAGACCAAGGTTAAGGGTTAGATTATGCTGAAATAATAACAGCAATAACATTATTAATGCTAACCATTATTACAGGAGAAATCTGACTGCAACTTCTGGCCTCTTGCAAAAGCGTTGTTAAACTGGAAATCCAGTCAGGCATACCTTGCTCTTGCATAGGGGATGCTATTGCAGGACTTGCTAATAGGCTTGGGACTGAAATCACTGTAATGACATAAGTTTCCGGTGCTTAATCAGTACATCTGCAATAATTCCAAATGAAAAAGTTAGTGCTGTTGCAACTAGGAGTAAGTGAGATTTCAGCAGCATAATAAATAAAGTGTTACTAAGGGCAGGGGAAATGTGCAGAGTGGTGAGGGAAATAGGGTCCAACAGGTATGAGCGTTGCTCCAATTCATATTAACAATTTAGACTTTGGAATTAAAAGCACAATTTCTAGATTTGAGACCAAACATCTGATTGAAAAGTTTAGTCAACATTCAGAAGGAGTGCAACAAGTTATAAGCAGACGTTAATTAAAAGTCATAATTTGCAAAAGAGTTTCTCTCTAAATAAGTACACTTTTTGAAGGAAGGTGCAGAATATTTATAAGCTAAAATCTAAATGATGTAGAGAAACAAAGAGAGGAACACATAAATAAATAATTGAAAATCATGATGCAGGTCCATGAGACCATAACAAAAGTAAACCAAGCTCAAGAGTTTATTTCTTAAGGAATAGAATTTAAAGTACACAGGTTATGTTAAATTTGCATCAAACCTTAGTTAGTATATGATTGGCATGTTATAAAGGGTATGGAGCACTGGAGAAGGTGCAAAGGAATTTATTGAAGACAACACCAGAAATGCAAGAAAAGATACACAGCCAGAATTACTTTTCTCTTAATAAGGGAAAGCTGAGGGATGACCTAATAGATATTTTTAAAGCTACACAAAGTTTTGTTAGAGTAGAAAGTTAGGGCAGAATTTACCCTCTTTCGAGGCGACAAGATAGGGAAATAATTTGTTTCCTGAGAGATACTCACCCCATTCTGGCCAGTTCACAAGTTAGGTGCTGGGCAAGAAGGTCCACAAGGGACTTTCTCAACCTGCCAACAATTAAAGCCCTTGAGTGGGCAATTAACATCCTAAGGATCTCAATTCATCACTTTCCTGAAGACCTGCCTCCCAGCAGATGAGAATAGAGGCTATTTTCTCAACAGAGAAACCTGGGTGACCTGCCAGCCAGGTTCAAGTTGGGTGTTAGGGGTTTTTGGAGAGGGGTGGGTCTTCATCTGCCTTAAGCTAAAGCCATAAATGAGAGGACAAGAGGTCACTACTGAATACCACTCCCATATCCTTGTAATCACAAGGGTCGGAAACACCTCTGCAACCCCCATCCAGAAGCAAAAGAAAACCAGTTAGCTTCTGATTGATGGGGAGCTTCTGGCAATGTGATACTCTACTTTTCAGGTTTGAGAGAGGTTACAAAGCTCACCAGTCAGCTCTTAACAAATAGATTGCCTTGTGATCCACTGAGCTTTCTTCATAATTGGGACAGTAAGTCAGTTTTCACTGAACACACCAGACCCAACTGAGCCTGCAAATCAGAAAATAATGATGAGGAATAGGGAAGGGGTAAACTCAAATCCATTGATATAAGGCAATGAGCAAGAAATAACAGAGAATTCAATAGAAATTCAGAAAAAGAGAGTTGTGAGAATGTGGAACTTGCTACCACACTGAGTGGTTGAGGTGTGTTGTAGAGATTCATTTAGGATAAGGCTAACTGAGTATATGTGTGAGGCATATTGATTCAGTTTGATTAGGAAAGGTGAAAGGAGGTTTGAGTGGCACATAAATATCAGCACAAACTGATTACCAGATCAAATTGCCCGATCTTTTTGTATGTTTCATGTAAGGTTGCAAAATTATTACTGTTGAACAACATCTCTAGCCCTAAAAAAAATTACTTGGAGTCTTATTTTCTCAGAAGAAAATTAATGTTTGAGATTTTTGTTAGAAAATAAATAGTCAATAGCAACTGTATGCAGGACGAATATTGAAAGCCATTATTACACTGCTGAAAACATTATCTGGCCTATTGTCTTTTGCTTCAGCCATTTCACATGAGCAATTGATTTAATTTCACATACCCTCTCCATTGCTTACCCAGGTATTGATTCACAATCCCACTGTGCTGTTTCATCCTCAGCAGAGCCTCAAATCCCATCATGATGACTAGTTCGCATTCATCATCTCCAAACCGACCTCATCTCACCGAAAGTCTCATCTATACTTTTGTCATTTCTATGATCAACTTCTCCATTGCTTGCCATATCAGTCTCCTGACCTCCACTGTATTTGAATGCCAACTCATCCAGAATTCTGCTGCTTGCTTTCTGTTCTACATGAAGCTCTGTTTGCCCACTACCCTCCTTACCACCCTCTCATGTCTCCCTGCTCACTGTACCGATTCCAAAATCCCCATTCCCTGTTAGATACTTTCCATGGATCCACTTTGGGCCACCTTTCCAAATTCCTTTAATGTTCTACTTTTGCTTACCGTCTGTGGCCTACAATGTATTTGTCCTTTTCTTTCTCCACATCAGTGACACAGCCCTCAGCAATTTCACCACTGTACTTAGCTCACTTGCCAAACCTTGATATGTGTGTTATAAAAAGTATTTAAAGAACCTTTTTCCCCAGTGAAGTTTCCAGCCATTTATTGCTTTTTTCTAGATCTGTTTGGGACACAACACCATTTTAAGAATGTACCATGGGAAAGGCAAGTTGTTAAAAAAAAATTTCTGGTAACAAATAATTGTGCTCTTATGGCGAAAATTATTTCAGTGAGAATTAACATGATGTTATTTCCTTATGGATACTAGCCAGACTAGTGATCCACATTTATGTAATTCAAGCAAGGATACTTGTTCTTCCCCTCCCTAACCTAGTGAGGATTTATAAGCAAGTCTCCTAGGCTATAGATTGAATCTACTCAAAAGACAAAACCTAGAACTTTTCTGATTACATTTTTAAGTTCATAACATTCTGTGCATTTGACCATAGAGCAATTTTGAATATTCATTTCATTACTGAAGTTTCATGAGCATATGACATATGGTGACAGCTATATACTAACCAACATATGGATTCATAGGAGATATACAGCATGGAAACAGACCCTTCAGTCCAACTCGTTCATACTGACCAAATATTCTATATAAAACTAGTCCCATTTGCTCTGTATACTTCTATCTGTATACTTTTCATAGACTTCAACACAGATGATAAATAAGATCTAAAATTGCAGTCCTTCAAATAAAGCCTTTAGATAAATTCAATTATTTATTTGCCCAGGGAGTAAATATGCTACTAAAAAGATTGCTAATAATTTATTTTTTAATTCTTGAAATGTGGACATTACTGGCGAGGCCAGCATTGTCAAATGCCCTGGAGTAAATGGTGTTGAGCTGCCTTCTTGAACCATTCTAATCTTTAGGGGGTGTAGCTTCATCCAGAGTGCTGTTGGAACCTAGCAAAACCAAAAGGAACAGCGAGATAATTCCAAGTCAGCATGGATTGTGGCTTGGAGGAGAACTTGGACATCTGCTACCCTGTTCTTTTAGGAGGTAGAGATTGCAAGTTTAGAAGGTGATGTTGAAGGAACCTTGGTGAGTTGCTGTGGAGAATCTTGCAGATGTTACATACTGCTACTCTTGTACTGCTACTCTAGTGAATGGAATGAATGTTGATGGTGGTGACTGAGCTGCCAAAAAAGCAGACTGATTTGTTCTGGAAGGTGTTGAACTTCCTGCTTTGCTCTGGATGGTATTGAGCTTCCTGTTTGTTGTTGGAACTGCAAGCCAAGTGAAAAATATTCTATCACAGTCTGATTTGTACTTAGTGGATGGTGAAATAAAAAACTGAGGAGACAAGAAGTGAGCTGCAGAATTCCGAGCCTCTGACTTGGTCTTGCAGCCATTGTGTTTATATGCCTGGTGCATATTCTGGTCATTGTTGATGGTCATAGTAGGGGATCCAGCAGTTGTAATACGATTGAACAACTAGAAGCAATGGTTATATTTTCCTTTTGTTGGAAATAGTTTTTTGCTGGCATTTGTGTGACAAGAATATTACTTGACATTTATCATTCAATGCCTGGATGTTGTCCAGATCTTGATGCATATAGACACAGGCTGCTTTAGCATCTGAGGAGTCACGAATGGTGCTGAATGTTCATGCAATCATCAGCAAACACACCACTTCTGGTGTTGTGATGGACAGAACGTTGTTGCTGAAGATGTCTCAGCCTAGGACATTACCCTGAAGAATTTCTACAGTGGTGTCCTGGGATGATTGAGCTCCAATAACCACAACCATCTTCCTTTGTGCCAGGAATAACTTCAACCAGTGGAGAGATTACTCCCAATTCTTGCTAATTCTAGTTTTGCTGGGAATCCTCGATGCTATATTTGCTCAAATCTCACTTTGTTTTTTGTGAACAGTCACTCTCACTGCTTTCCTTGATTTCAGCCCTTTTGTCCATTTTTACTGAAATGAGGTCAGGAGCTGAGTCACCCCGCAGAACCCAAATTGAGTGCTAATAAGCAGTTTATTTCTGAGCAAATAATGCTTGATTACACTGTTGATAACTATTTCTGTCATTTTGCTGGTAAGATAAAAATTAGCCAGGTTGAATTTGTTCTGCTTTTTGAGGGCAGGACATACTTGGGCAATTTTCCTCATTGCTGGGTAGGTATCACTTTTGTAGCTGTAATGGAATAGCTTAGCTAAGACCAGACGAGTTCTGGAGCACAAGTCTTCAGTATCAAAGTTGGGATGTTGCTAGGTCTCAGTCAAAGAAATCAAATCAGGAACATCTCTAAAGCAAACTCTGATCAGGTTGACAATATTCATGATTAAAAGAGCAAGAGAGTTTGGCTGTCAGTTAGGTGCAAGGCACAGATCTGTTAAGATAAGTTCGTAAAAGTAGACAGCTGAAGGTTTGACCTTCATTATCTAGACAAAGAATTTCAAACAATCCCTGATGGAGTCAGGTATATACTTAATGTAGAAGAGAGTGTGAAGCTGTTCCTTTTCTCCAAGATGACTTAGAATAAGCTAGGTATTTAACTAACTAAAATTAAGAGATACTTTGGTCAATACATAGTTGATGCTAACAACTTTCATTCTTTTTCTATAACTCCTTCAATATGGTAAAACATTCCAAAAGTCTTTCATAGGAAAATTTGACACCGAGCAAAATAATGAAACATTAGGACAGGTAACAAATTGATGGACAGACATTAAGACACACCTAAAAGGAAGAGAAGGGAACAATAGAATTTAGCAAGAGATTACTCAAATTCCAGGCCTAAGCAATTGAAGATATTGCTGAGAAAGTTGGAGAAACATAAAATTGGTCACATATAAAAGGAGGGTGTGCAGAGATGCTGGAAGGTTAGGGTTAGAGGAGATTACAGAGGAAGGGAGGGAGCAAGGCTGTTGGAGGAATATATAGACACAGGTAAGAACATTAAAGTAAGGGCATTGCTGCGACATTCAAGTCAGTTGCTGACTACATGAATAAGATTTGAGGCTGCAGACCTCGGTGTTCTGGGAAGCAGCAGCAGTGGGAGAATATCTGTGATCTATTGGGAGAAAGGTGTTGGAACAAGGGGGTCAGACAGTATGCAGACAATTTATGAAGACTTTGATGTTGTTATTGACCAAAGTCCAGAATTGGGGAGGTCTGAAAGTGAGAGGCCACTATAGTAAAGTGGACCAAACGTAAAATGCTAGAAAAACTCAGCAGATCTGGCAGCATCTGTGGAGAGAGAAATCGAATTAACATTTAAACTCCAATAGGAGTCTTCTTGCCAATGGTGAAATCAGAATATCTAATAAACAACTGTACTGAACCAATTTTTAACAATCAATCTCCTGTCACACTACACATAGGGAGTTAGAATCATGTGTGGCCTTCAGGTGCTGGAGGGTAGGTGTACATAAATAATTCGGTTCACTTTATTTTACTTTATTTTCATTTTAAATTCCTATATCCATAATCATGATAGAAACTACATTTTTAAATGTGTTACATTGATATTGCACTATCCCGCCACTGTTGGTGCTGTTGCATCTCCATAAATGGAACAATATATCTACAGAACTGTATGTGTAAATTAATACGGGCATAAGAATTTATAATAAAAATAAGTTGACAGGAAATGCATACCAGTTTAAGACCTGTAATTTAAGGTTCACAACAGGTTGTGAGGCTTCTTGTAGTCAAATGACTGGACTTAGGCTCTCAGGTGAATTTTGAAACAAACAGGTTAAGTACATTAAAGTACACTGCTTGATGACTTGTCGTTAGTTTCAAAGCCTGGTTCTCAGACTGGCTAATGATTTTGATGGGACCTTGGGTAATAAGTGTGCAGTTGTAAACTCAGTTTTAGTCATATGATTGCTGGGTTAACACTTTTGTGGCCCACTCCAGTCTCGGTTAGATAGGAGAGGCCTTTGTGACTCAAGGTAAAATGGATAGAGGGCATTGAGTTTTGATCTTTCCTTTATATAGAGACATAAAAGTCTGGAAACTCCACGGCCTGTAGATATTGGTCCAACTTTGCACAATTCACAATATGAATTCCACCAATGCCTCTGTGGTAACTTGATCTATGTCTATATTTAATGAGGTATTTGACTGAGATTGAATACTGTCTGTAGCCCAAAAGCAAAATTGATTTATGACAGCCACCTTAACAGTTTGTTTGTGCCCAGTGTTTTTTAAAAAAGTATTGGCTAAAAGTTCATAACATGATATGTTCTGGGGATGCCAATGTAAAATGAAGCATCATTAGTTTTTTTTTTGCCTTGTTTCTGCAATGATTCTTATCCTTTATTGCAATCTTTGCATACAAGTCTGTTGGGAGTCTCTCCCAGAGAATAAGGGAGGAAATGGAATTTATTTTGCCAAACAGTAAAAGGCTTGCATTGCAATAAACTTTATCCCTAAGCCAATAGAATGCCATTAACATGCCACGAAGGAAATAACTTTCTTTTATATAATGCTGAAACAGATCTTTTCTATAACCACTCCTTGTTACCCTGTCTCTGATTTTGTATTCGGTAAAAGGTGGCACCCTAGTGACTGCTAAATTTTGCTTACACAATTTATATCTGGCTTTCTCAATTAATCACTGCCCTCAGTGAAATAGAACATATTACACATTATCAATTACCCATCCTCTACTCATATTTTTAATGCATCATAGCCTTATGATTCAAGTGTCCAAATGATTTACCAACAAAAGACTTTGTATGTTGGCATTATGGAGAAAATATATTGGCGGTGAAATACTAAACCCTAATACATTTAAAGTATTGTTTTCAGTTTTACCAGAAAAAGAGTAGCTAAGAGAAAGCTCTCAAATGGAGTTTCCTACAAGGATAAAGTAGAAATTGCTAGAAATACACAGTAAATTTGTCACTACATGAAAGGACAGGTTAATGTAACCAAGCCATTAGGCTGTCCTTACAGATGCTGACTGACTTGCTATATATTCATAATAAACCGAAAGAAACTGCGATTGCTGTTTTGCAGAAATGAAAACAGAAATTGCTGGAAAAACTCAGCATGTCTGGCAGCATCTGTTGAGAGAAATCAGGGTTAACATTTTGGGTCCAGTGACCCTTCTTCAAAATTTCAGTTTTGGGTTCAGCGACCATTCAGAAAGTCAGGTGGACCTCAAAGAATAGGAGTTTCCTGATTGGACCAGGTTAACAGCTCCAAACAGGGACCCCTGACTGACAGATAAGAACAGCAGTGTCAGACACACTGCTCACTCTGAGAGTTAGCTCAGATGGAGCTGGATCAGTGTCAAAGACTGTGCACATGTAAATAAAGGGTGACTTAGTGACAGGATACCAACCTCTGGAGTTATTTCACCAGCAATTTCTGTTTTTGCTACATATTCATAGGGTTATCTGTCTTTAACAAAAAAGGGATATCTGTAGTTATATAGTATCATACGTGATACAACATTTTATAGCCCTTTTCTGTTTGGAAAGACTGAAAAAATTTCATTTGCTCAGAGTTTATACAGGTTGTAAAATCCTGACTGAAATCAGTCCTGCTTCTTTACAAATGCACCTGTATTTAAGTATATAAGAACTAGGAACAGGAGAAGACAATTCAGCTCCTCAGACCTGATTTACCATTCAATGCAATCATGACTGATCTAATCTCAGCCTCAACTCCACATTCCTGCCCACTGTCCATAGCCCTTCAACCTATTACTAATTTAAAATTTCTGTCTCCTTCTTAAAATTACTCAATGTCCCGACATCCACCACACTTTGGGGTCATGAATTCCGTAGATTCATGACCCTTTGAGAGAAGTAATTTCTCCTCAACACTGCTTTAAATCTGCTATCCCTGATGCCAAAACAATAACCTCTCATTATAGATTCCTCCAAATGAGGAAACATCCTATGTCTACTTTGCCAATGCCCTTTATCATCACATCTACTTCAACTAAATCTCCTCTCATTTTTCTTAGATCCAGAGTCTGTAGGCCTAAACTGCTCAGTCTCTCTTCATAAGACAAACCTGTATCCTCTGGAATCGAACAAGTGAACTTCCTCTGAACTGCCTCTAATACAACTACATCCCTCATCAGGTAAGAGGACCAAAACTGTACACAATACTGCAGGTGCAGTCTTACTAATGCCTTGTTCAGTTGCAGCAACACATCCCAATTTTTATATTCTATTCCTTTAGCTATAAATGCCAAAATTCACTGTCTTCCTTATTACCTACTGTATTTGTATAGACAGTTTCTGTGATCCATGCACAAGGACATCCAGATCCCTCTGAACCAAAGCACTCTGAAGTTTCTCTCCATTTAGTTAATGAGTTGTCGTTCTATTCCTCCCACCAAAATGGATAACCGATATCCATGTTAAACTGCCAAATGTTGCTCATTCACCTGACAAATCCATATCCAAATGTAAATTTCTTATTTCTTTCTTGCAATTTACTTTCTCGGCTATTTTAGTGTCATCTGACAATTTGGCTATAGTACCTTCTATCTTTCCATCCAAGTCATTAATATAGATTGTAAATAGTTGGGGCTTGAGGACCCAGCCCTGTGGCATCTCACTACTTACATCTTGCCAACCAGAAAAAGATCCATTTATCCTGACTCTTTGTTGGTCAGCAAATCCTCTATCCAAGCCAATAGATTACTCCTAACCCCATGTGATTAGGATTATACTAATGTCCTCCACCATGAAAACAGAGGCAAAATATGGATTTATTGTCTCCACTATTTCTGTTCCCCCATTATTAACTCCCTAGTCTTATGCTCCAAGTGATGAACATTCACTTTAGCTACTCTCTTCCCTTTTATATGATTATAGAAGCTTTTGCTATCCATTTTTATATTTTACCCAAGTTTTCTTTCATAGTTTACCTTTGTTATTTTTATTACTTTTTAGTAACCCTTTGTTGATTTTTAAAAGTTTCCCAGTCTTCCAGCCTGCCACTGCTTTTGCTTTATGTTATCTCTAACTTCCTTCCTTAGCCATGGGTGTTTTCTGCCCCCACTTAAAATCTTTTTTTGCCCTCTGGAATATATTTTAGTTCCGAGGAATTCAATATCTACTTAAACATCTGCCACTTCTCATCAACTGTCCTATCTTTTAGTCTTCCCATCCAATCTACTAAACCAAATCTGTCCTTGTGTCTACGTAATTAATGGTCATATCCCATTAAATTCTGGCTGCTCCTTTGCAGGGCTAACAAATGGATGAATTCTGCATCCAGACCCACCCCACCCCCACGACCTCTTCCAGCTCATTTGCTGAACTACAAGCACCATGCCTAAAATGAGCTAGCAGCACACCATGACAATGATAATGATCGATGATGACCAACAACACAGATGTCCATCTGTAGTTGTGTCAGCAGAATGCCAGCAAGCACTGGGGAAAGTAGACTGGCATGATACTTGTGCTCAAAGATCAATGTTACTGCTGTGCACTCAGTCACTTCTGTGAGTGGTGCCACACAACAACTAGCTTCATGAAATACAATCTGTATCCATTTTATTTTGTAATACACTTGAGCTTGATCCAACTGAAAGAAGAGATTTCTGTCATCTGGGTGATCATTCAGGCAAGCTGCAGACTTTGCTTTGTCATGTCAATTAGCACTGGTGCCCACAGTGTGATAAAAACAGAAAAAGTTGGAAATGCTATTCTTACATTTAAAACATTATTTTTGTTTCATTCTCTAAAGATGCTGCCAGACCTGCTGAGCTTTTCCAGCACTTTTTTTTGTTTCCAGGTGCCCAGAATCCACAATGTATTTCTTTTCATCTGTGAAGCTGCTTTTTAGCTACTTATGTCCCCGACAGATGATTATGCCTCACTGGCATTAATTAGCTTAAATCTAAGTGCTCTGACGTATTGCATTTCAGCTCATTAATCCTAAATAAAGCATTTAATATGTGTTATGTTTAATCATTCATTTAAAACAATATTTTAGAAAGGAAGTGTCATAGCTGAGACTCTATTTATAACTTTAGTAAACACTGATCTAAACCAAAAAGTTGTGAAACTGTTAGTCTGTTTCTTTACTCTTATCTCATTTCAAACTAGCAAATAACTTTATTAAGATAGTCCAATCACAGGTTTGATGCAAATGTAATTCCCAGTTTACTAAAAACAGCACATGGAGGAATTTCAAGCATGGTGTTCCTAACTAAATTATTAGTGTTACATCAGCATAAAAGCATTGACCTACATGTTGCATGAGAGGAAATTAACCAATCTAAAACACATTAGGTGCTTTGTGCATTACAGTATTTTCCAACCACTGAAATTCAGAGGGAGGAAATGTTACCTTTAACAAAAAATAACTATTTCCCCATTTTGACATACAGACACTTGGGATTTAATGTATAATATTCTGACTTGTGACAGAAAATTCCTTCCAGGAGGTGGGATGGAGGAGTATAACTAAAGCCACTTGGTCACCTGCTCGGCCAAAGGGAAATCCCAAGTAATTTTCATTAACTTTGTCCCTATTATTGTGTGTACCTTAAATAGACTAAAGACCTTCTTGGGTTAAGATGATGGTGGCAGAATAACTTAGAAATTCAGGCACGTAAAACAATCACCTAAGCCACCAGTACTTGTTCTTGTCTCTTCTGAAAATACTATCAATACTTTACTAGATGTTACAGGATTTGTGATATGTTCCCTCAGTTAATTTTTGTTACTTGAAATGGTGGCACCTGGGTGCATAAGAAACTTATTGAAGATTATAAGAGGAGTACTGTATTTTATTACAAGCCAGAAATATATGACCCACCATATTGATAAAGGCCACAAATCTCTCACAACCCAAACAAGAGTTCACGCCTGAGTACTTAGAAAAATCATGTCTTCGTGTCCTCATAGGTGGTCCTTACATGGACCAGTACAGGTTGGAATCAAGAAGTTACATTTTTCAAATATATACCGAAAGAACTGCAGATACCGTAAATCAAGAACAAAAACAGAAATTGCTGGAAAAGCTCAGCAGGTCTGGCAGCATCTGTGAAGAAAAATCAGTTAGCATTTTGGGTCTGATGACACTTCCTCAAGACTGATGGTAGCTAGGAAAGTGTTGGTTTACATGCAGAAGATAGGGTGGGGGGATGGGATAAGGAATAAACGATAGGATAAAGGATAGAGCCCAAAGAGAGAGAAGAACAGTTGGATAGACAAAAGAGTTGATAAACTATCTGACTAGGGAGGGTGAATAGCTGTTAATGGGGACTGTTAGTGACTAACAATAGGTAGTGGAGGGGGAGATGAAATGAGGTCAGTTACCGTATTGGATACAATGTTCCTCCAAGCTCATAGTCCCCCAGCCCCGTGCAGCTCACTTATTCCTCCTTCTAAAAATCCACAAACATGACTGCCCAGGCAGACACATTGCTTCAAACTGCTCCTGCCCCACAGAACACATCTCGTCCTACTTGATTCAGTCTCTTCTCCCCTGGTCCAGTCCCTGCCCACGTACATCTGAGATTCCTCTGACACTTTATGCCAGTTTCAAAATTCCCAGTTTGCAGGGTCCAGCTGCCTCCTGTTTACCGTGGACGTGCAATCCCTTTACACGTCCATCCCTTACCAGGATGGCCTCAGGGCTCTCCACTTCTTCCTGGAGCAAAGGTCTGAACCATCCCTACCCACCACCACCTTCCTCTGCTTGGCTGAGCTCGTCCTCACCCTCAACAACTTCTCTTTTACCTCCTCTCATTTTCTTCAGATCAGAGGGCTGGCCATAGGCACCTGCATGGGCTCTAGCTAAGCCTGTCTCTTTGTGGAGTATGTGGAACATTCCTTGTTCCAGTCCTATTCCAGCCCCCATCCACAACTCTTTCTCCAATATAACCAATGATATCATCGGTGCTCCTTCCCTCTCATCCGGAATTTGAAAAGTTCATCGATTTTGCTTCCAATTTCCACCCTGACCTCATTTTCACCTGGTCTATCTTTGGCTCTTCCCTTCCCTTCCTCAACATCTGTTTTCCATTCTGGGGATAGACTGGACACTAAAATCCACTATAAACCCACTGAGTCCCACAGCTGTCTGGATGATATGTCCTCACATCCTACTTCCTGTAAAGACTCCATCCCATTCTCTCAGTTCTTCCATTTCCACTGCATTTGTTCAGATGAGGCCAACTTTGACAAGGCAGCTTCTGAAATGCCCAGCTTTTTCCTCAACCAAGGATTCCCCAGCACCATTGTTGACAGGGCCCTCAACCATCTCCTGACCCATCTCCCACACTTCCGCCCTCACTCCCTCTCTTCTCTTCCGCAACAGCAATAGGGTTCTCTTTGTCCTTACCTGCCATACCACCAGCATCCACATCCAGAAGGTCATCAGACGCCATTTCCGCCACCTCCAGCAAGATGCCACTACCAGACACATATTCCCCTCCCCTCTCGTCTGTCTTCTGCAGGGACCATTCCCCTGGTCCAGTCTTCCTTCACTCCCAACATCACCCCACCCCCCCTCCCCAAGAGCCCCACGGCACCTTCCCCTGCAACCACCAAAGGTGTAGCACTTGCCCATTTACCTCCTCCCTTCCCCAGTATCCCAGGGCCCACACGTACCTTCCCTGTGAAACAGCCCTTCACCTGCACTTCCCACAATCTAATTTACTGCATTTGCTGCTCACAATGTGGTCTCCTCTACACTGGGGAGATGAAGCATAGACTGGGTGACTGCTTTGCAGAACATCTCCTTTCTGCCCGCAAAAAAGGACCCTGAACTTCCTGTTGCCTGCCACTTCAACACATCACCGTGTTCCCTGGCCAATATCTTGGTCTCAGGCTTGCTGCAGTGTTCCAGCAAAGCTCAGTGCAAGCTGGAAGAGCAACACCTCATTTTCCGCTTGGGGACCCTGCAGACTTCCGGACTCAATATCGAGTTCAATAATTTTTAGGGCCTGACTGTTCCATGTCTGAGCCCCCTACTCCACACATCAGGCCTTGTTATCACATAGCCTGCCATTACAAACTACCTATTGTTAGTAACTACACGGAACCCATTAACAGGTGTTCACCCTCCTAGCCAGATCGTTATCAACTCCTTTGTCTATCCAACTGGTCTTCTCTCTTTGGGCTCTATCCCCATCTATCATTTACTCCTTACCACTTTCCCTCCCCCTCCCCTCCGCTCCCCCGCCCCCACCCACCATCTTCTGCATCTAAACCGACATTTTCCTAGTTATCATCAGATCTGAAAAAGGGTCATCATACCTGAAATGTTACCTCTGATTCTTCTTCAGATGCTGAGCTTTTCCAGCAACTTGTTTTTGTTCCTGTTTTTCAGGTATACTTGACTGAATGTATAGTGGGTGGTACAGGAATGTCTTCTCAGATATCTTAAATAATTACTTACTTGTTAAGTAATGACACTGAAACCATCCTATGCATGCCAACTTAACACAACCATTTTTTATTCATAAGATTTGGGCATCACTGGATTGCCTAGTATTTATTGCCCACCCCTAAATGCCCAGAGGCAGTTAAGAATCAACCATGCATTGCTGTGGGTCTGGAGTCACATATAGCCCAGACCCAGTAAGAATGGCAGTTTCCTTCCCTAAAAGGCATTAGTGAACTAGATGGGTTTCCCCCCTAACAATTGGCAATGGTTTCCTGGTCATCACTAGATTATTAATTCCAGATTTTCCTTGAATTCAAACTCCACTATCTGCTGTAGGATGATTTGAACCTGGGTCCCCAGAACATTCCCTAGATTAATATTCCAGTGATAATACCACTAGGCCATCACCTCCCCATCACATGATACCTGATAGATGACAAATGAAATTGATCTACAAACTCTGACACCAACATGATCTGTTCTCCTCAATAAAGTTCTAATGAATGACTAATGATGTTCAAATGTGCAGCACATAATCAAAATTCATGGCAGGAATATATTTTTAAAAGTTCCTTATTAGCTTTGAACATGTATGAAATACAGTTTCCATATTTAGCTGGAACTCATTACTAAAATATAACAGCCTGTGTGGAGTTTGCACATTCTCCCAGTGTCTGTGTGGATTTCCTCCAGGTGTTCTAGTTTCCTCCCACAGTCCAAAGATGTGCAGTTTAGGTGGTTTGGCCATGTTAAATTGCTCATAGTGTTCAGGGATGTGTAGATTAGGTGCGGTATAGGGGGATGGGTCTGGGTGGGATGTTCTGAGGGTCGGTGTGACTTGTTGGGCCGAATGGCCAACTGTAGGGATTCTATGATCAATGATCTTAATGATGTCACTTGAATTTTACTTTCTTTTTATATATACTTAATCAGTTTCTTACACACTCAGGTACCACCATTTTAAGAAACAAAAATAAATAAATTATTTGAGGAAACATATCACTAATCCTGTAACATCTAGTAAAGTGTTAATGTATTTTTAGAGGAGAGAAAAACAAATTGCTTGAATCACTCATCTGCCCACGTCTTTGTAAAGTTGGAGTAGGAGAAGGTTTTGAAACTCTTAGATTTGTTAAATCAAATGCTTGGATCGGCTTTCCAAACTGGTGAACCTTTAACTAACAGATGTTGGCATATAGGTTGGCCAAGGAGTTTTCGAAAAATCTCTCCAAAGACAGCCTCGACTTGCATGCCATTCTTAAAAACAACAGATCAGCTTCGATGGAGATGGTTGCTATCTTGAAATGTCACCTTCTTCCAATGCAAACGGTGGGCATGCCTTAAAACTCTGCCCACTTTGAGATGCAGCCTGTATCAACTGCTTGATCATCTATGCCCATTTACAAGGTAAAAGATAAATTAAAGTCACCATAGTATTACCAAGAGATTACAGAGAGACAACCAGTGGTGGTTTAACCTAAGGGTCACCGCACCTCAAGGGAGAATGGAGAAAAAGCATCCTTTGTGGTAACCTCAGTTGGTGCAGGAATTGAGCTCACCATTGGTATCTCAAGCCAGCCAGCCGACTGAGCTAACAGACCCCCAATATAAAGGTACCAGTAAATAAAGCATGAATTTATGGAGAGAAAAATTGAGGCTGACAACTGTTGCACGTCGTAGCTGAAAACAGAGCATATGTAAAAACATATTGAGGGGCTGGAGATAGTGTTGCTTTATACAATGGCTAATGTACACACTGATTTTCAGCTGACAGAATGGTAAACTCTTTTTAATTGGTAGAAGTATAATATTAATGTAAAGACTTCTGAGCTTAAATTATTCTTAAAGTTTAAATAACTGGTGAGATAGGAATCAATGAGAATTAGATCATAAAAAATGACGGTATTGTCATCAATGACATGTCTTCAAGATGATCTCAGGATGATGTCAGCCATAACTAAGTTGGCAACTGTCTTGCCTCAATCACAAATTTCCAACTTCAAGCTCCACTCCAAGAGCTGAACATAAAAAAACAAAGCTGGCACTTTATAGTGCAAGACAGAGTGTGCTGCACTGAAGAAGATGCTAGGATTTGGATGAGACGTTAAAGAAGAAGCTTCTGGCCTTTTCAGGAGGATGTAGGAGATTACATCGCACTGCTGCAAGGAGGAAAGAGAAGTTATTAGTGGTGGCCTGGACAATATTTGTCCCTCCAATATATATCACGAATATGCTGATCAGGATCAATTTGCTGTTGGTGGGAAATTGCTGTGTGCAAAATTGGGTGCCACATTTCTTGTATTACAACAGTGGCTATGCTGACTCTTGTGGCACTGAAGTAGTGTCCTTACCTCTGAAGGATAAAGGCCCAGGTTCAAGTCCTACCTGCTCCAAAGGTGTGCACTAACATCTTTGAACATATTGATTAGCAAATATCAAAAGCACTTCATTGGCTGTAAAGCATATTGAGACATCTTAGTTGTGAAAGGTGCAATATAAATGTAAGGCTTTTGTTTTTTTTATCTTTCTCAATACTGTTCTTTAACAGCATTATTCTGTTACATTTTCAGAGCAAGCTCACCAAGAAGGCACAGTTGAAATGTTCACAGCAACGTAAACAACAGCATTTATCATAAATGGAGCTCTTTATTTTACTTTCTTCCCTCCATTTTATCCCTTCTTCTAATAAAGAAGAGTGATGCTGGGGTCCAACACAGGCAAGGTACCAAAGGATTAGAGCTCTGCAAACATTGTACCTTTATTCAAAAAGAATGTGAATGATAGGCCAAATAATTATAGGTCAATCAATCTGACCTCAGAGATAGGCAAGTTACTAGAATCAATATTGAGATACAAGATTAACTGTTCTTTGCAAAGGTATGGATTAATCAGGGATAGCCAACAGAGTTTTGTTAAAAAATGAAATCAATTGAACTTTTTTGAGAATGCAGCCAGGAGATTTGATGAGGGTAGGGCAGTAGATGTTATCAACATGGATTTTAGTAAGGCATTTGACAAGGTCTCACATGGCAGACTGGTCAGAAATATAAAGCTCATGGAATTCAGGGGAATATGGTGAGTTGGATCCAAAATCAGCACAGTGAAAGGAAACAAAGGGTAATGGTTGACAGATGATTTTGTTAATGGAAGGTGGTTTCTACTGATGTTCAGTGTTGCATCCCTCACTGTTTGTGGGGTATGTTAATGATTTAGACTTAAATGAGGGAGGCATAATTGGGAAATTTTCAGACAACACAAAACTTGGCCGGGCAGAGGTAATGAAGAGAATGGCCATTGACTGCAAGATGATATGCATCTAGAGAGGGTGAACAAGTTAAGGGAATGGACAATAAACAGGAGGGTATTGAGAGGGTAGAAGAAGTGAGAAACCTCAGAGTATGTTCTCGGGTCCCTGAGGTGGAAAGGCAGGTGGATAAGGTGGTAAAGAAGGCATATGGAATGATGTCCTTCATTGAGTGACGTACTGAATACTAAATCAGGGATGTAATGCTGGAACTAAAGGTACTGATTAGGCCATGGCTGGAGTTTTATGTATAGTCTGGTTACCCACATTACAGGAAGGATATTATTGAGAGTGCAGAGGAGATGTACAAGGATGCTTCCAGGGCTTGAATATTGCAGCTCTGAGCAAACGTTGGATTGGTTAGGGTTATTTTCCTTGGAATAGCGGGTGCGGAGGGGTGACATAATTGAGGTGTACAAAATAACAAGGGAAAATAAAAACCAAAAGAACTGCGGATGCTGTAAATCAGGAACAAAAACAAAGTTGCTGGAAAAGCTCAGCAGGTCTGGCAGCGTCTGTGGAGGAGAAAACAGAGTTAATGTTTCAGGTCCGGTGACCCTTCCTCAGAACAAAATAACAAGGCACTTGGACGGAATGGATAGGAAAGACCTGTTTCCTGTTGCAGGGAGGTCAATTACCAGGGAAACAGGTAGAGGATTAGAGAGGACATGAGGAAAGGTTTTTTTTCAACTCAGAGGGGTGAGTGTCTGTGTTTCACCACCCAGTTTGTTGGAAACTTTCAACTCTCTGCAGAGGAACCTTAATCCACACGAGAAGAGTTATAACCTGCATAGTTATGGGCAAAGTCCTGGAAAGTGAGATTAAAATGGGCAGCTAGTAGAAAAGCAACATGCTGAGTGACCTCTGTTTTACATTGGAACTTTTCAATAGATCTAACACACACTCTGCCTGCTAGCTTAAACATCAAGGCTGGAGTTTCCTGAATTATACCAATTCAGAAAAAAATATGAAGTTTACTCCTTTTGTGCTGACCTTGCTAATGGGAACTTTATGTCAAAGTTTCCTGTAGAAGTTATTAGATGATGTAAAAGGAATACCAGGGAGTGCGCTACTCCACCTCCCCCTCCAACATCACCTTCTTGCTGTCTGTGCTACTCGTCTACCATCAGACAGGACCTTTTCACTGGGAAGGTCATTCCAGCAGCTTAAGCCCTTTTTTGTTTGTTTCTTCTTTCACAGGATGTGGATTTTGCCCCAAGCCCGCATTTGATATTCACCCCATAAATACACTTGAACTGAATGGCTTGCTAGGCCATTTCAGAGGACAGTTAGGAATCAAACACATCGCTGTGGGTTAGGAGTTATACGTAAGCCTGACCAGTACCGGAATGCATTTTTATTTTCCTTCCCTAAAGAAAATTAGTGAACCAGATGCATTTTTACACCAATTGACAATGGGTTCTAGGCAACTATTAAATTAGATTATCATTTTTAATTCCAGATTTATTAATTAAGTTTATATTTCACTATCTGCTATGGTGAGATCTGAACCAAATGCCCAGACCATTAGTTTGGGTCTCCAGATCCAATGACTATGCCATTGCTTTCCCCTGAATGAGTAAGGAAGGGACACATTCAGAATTGAAATAACTCCACAGAGACTGGTATCACATCACCAAGTCACCTTTTACTTACATGTGGGGAATCCTTGATACTGATTCAACTTTCTCAGAGTGAGCAGAACCTCTGACACTCCTGTTTATATCTGTCAGCCCAGGCTCCCTGATTGGACCAGATTAACTGCCTGAATCAGGGAATCTATATTCTATGAGGTCCACCTGGCTGACTGTATTATAATCACTACAGGAATATTTAAAGTGCACTAGGGCTGGCACCATTTTGATTTAAAAAAAAAGCATAAGCCTCAGTGCCTCTTTTTAAAAAATCATGAATAAAATAATTATCAATCTCCAGAAATCTCAGTTGTGCCAATAGAAAAGCGGTTTTGGGCAATGGGTTTGCATACAAGAGCCACACCAATACATTATTCAGGGAAAATGCGAGATACTCCTGCAAATTATCTGGCACAGTGAGATAACCTTATGTAAATGAGGATCAGAGCATTTGGCCAGACCCATCTCACAAGTGGTGGACTAAACGATGAAAATTCTGGTGGCTCGACTATTCACCCTAAACCCGGCTCTTATCAATGATGTGCAAATATTTTCAAAGATAAAATAGCGCAACCGTATTCTTTGTTGTAGTTACGTGAAATTCTCCAGGAAATACCCAACCTGCATATCAGCTGTCCTGAAACTTGCTCTTGTGTACAAGTATATCCACCTCAGTCCAATTCTGGCCACACCTGTTGTGATGCACATCCTTCTCCATCGTGAGACGAGTGATCCGAATGAGAATTTTCTTCCCAGTGCTTTATCCCTATGGCCACCATGATTGAGATCAGTTAACTCAGCACATGTACCAAATCCATGGCATTGAAGGAACAACAAAGATAATGGTTTGTTTTCCCAAAATCAAATCAGATTACTGCAAATTGTGTTACACCCAAGATTCAATGCAGGAAGGTACAATTTAGGAAAACAATTTTTTTTTGAAAATTATTGTACAGTCATAACACGTCATAAGTCACTTCTTCTGTAAAGCTCCAAATATGGATAGGTATGCATTAAGATAATTTACACTACAATTATTTTATATGTTGCTGTTCTTTGTTCCATCTTGCCCCTGCCTTGAACTGTTCTAGTTATGACAAGCTCAAGAAGGGAAGTCTGTGTAAAAACGCAACTGCTAACTTCTAACCTGGGAGACAAAGAAGATTATGTGATGCAATTGTTGTTGGAAACTGCTCAACAATTTCATATGAAATTCCTAAAGTGACCAGATTAAGGGCTCTGTTACAATAACAGAGGAATATCCACCAAGAGTGCTAAATGTTCAGATGCTGAAATATACATCATGTGATTTGGAGGGCGAAAAAAAAAAACCTTTATATGAGAAAGAATTTGACTCAAATCAACACTAAAGTCAAATAGCAAGATTGAAAACTGAATCTGTGCAGGGAGAGATAGGCAAATAAATAGATTTCAGAAATGTGACACTACATAGCCACAAAGATGATTTGGCGCTTTATGAACTCTTGTCCTTTCTTATATGGAACGTTAGTGTGCATACATGGTATGAAAAAAGTACGTGGTGACTGTTGTATTTTGTAATACTGGAGATCATAAGAAGTAGGAACAGGAGGAGGCCATTCGGACCCTTAAGCTTGCTCCACCATTCAAGAGGATCATGGCTGATCCAACATTCCTCATATCCACTTTCCTGCATTTTCCCTTGATTCCACTACCGATCAAGAATCAGTCAATCTCAGCCTTAAATATACACAAAGACTCTACCCCCACAGATCTCTGCGGAAAGGAATTCCAAAGACTCACTGCCCTCTCAGAAAAGAAAATTCCTCCTCATCTCAGTCTTAAATTGGTGCCCCTTTATTCTGAGACTATGCCCTCTGGTCCTAGACTGTCCCATGAGGGGAAACATCCTCTCAGCATTTATCCTGTCAATCCCCTTAAGAATCCTATGTGTTTCAATTAGATCATCTATCATTCTTCTAAAATTCAGTGAATAGAGTCCTAACCTGTTTGGCCTTTCGTCATCCTAGTGAGCTGAACTGCCTCCAATGAAATTATATCGTTCCTTAAATAATGGGACCAAAACTGCTCACAGCACTCCACAAGTGGTCTCACCAGCACCTTGTACATTTGCAGCAAGACTTCCCTAAACTTGTACTCCAACACCTTGAAATAAGGGCCAACATTCCATGAGCCTTCCTGATCTCCTGCTGCAACTGTGTGCTAACTTTCTATGTTTGGTGCACAAGTACTCCCAAGTCCCTTCGTGTTGCAGCTTTTTGCAGTTCTTCTCCATTTAAGGTAGGAGTTTTATTTCCTTGTCCAACATTTCTACCAAAACAGGATCTGAATTTAAGGTCAACAAAAAACAATCGGCTACCTTTTTTGGCTAAAAGCTAGTTTCAAATGTTGCATGAAGAGTTTCTTTCTGCAAGGCCTGGTGAAATCTTACCAAACTCATCTCATTAACGTCTCCTCCTCAACCATCATAGTGTCACTGTCATCTGATTCTTGCTCCATTGTACCCGTTGCCATGTATGGAACAACTCCCTACAGCATATCCTAGAATAGATTGGCATTCTTGGCACCAGTGCCAACTTTCAAAGATCTTTCTGCACCTGCGCAAGCAATGTTAGTCTAGAGCTGCCATGCACGGTTCCTGATCTTTGCCCTGAACATGGCAAAGAAAGGAAAATTGGCATTCTGCTTTGTCGGCAACAACCGGACGATCCTGGTAGATAGGGTGTTGCAGAGTTGGGACATCCATGGCTCCCAGGACCAGCTGTGAAAGGCACCTGGTTCGAGGTTGCCATCAGGATTAGTGCAGTCTCAGAGGAAGAACGTCAATGAACATCTTCACTCCGCCAGGCTACATGCCACCCTCTAATACAACACATTCATTCTATCTCCGCTCAGCAGTACCCACCTCCCTCAGGTTCATGCTCTACCACTCTCACTATTGATTGCTGACATCCACTCCTACCCATGACACCACTAATCTTGCACACCCTTTTGCCTCCTCACTTCCACCAACAGTAACAGCTCTGTCACCCACTTTCATTATCCTTAATACCTGCCTATCTCTCATTCCAAGAGGGCACAAAGAATCAAGATGGGTGGTGGGCTGCCCAACATCCTGCTCCTCACTGCTTTTGAGGAGAGTATTTGAACTCTCACTGCCCCGGTTAGCTGATTAACCATGTCCAAGACCCTGGACTGGTATTGGAGGCTGCTCCTTACTCACCTACTGTGTCAGATCTCCCTGACCAGAGGTTACTTCCCTTAAAGTTACTGAGGACTGACAACCATATCCAGCTTCCCAGTTTTATGACTGTGCTAAGATGCAAGGCAGTACAGTATTATTGTGAGCCTGGTATATAAGGCTGAGGGTCGGGTTGCAAAAAGATATCGCAAAGCAGGGATGTTACGAGCACCAAGGTAGCTTCACTGGTGAGTGAGAGTGAGAGACCAAGCAAACAGGCTATGAATACAGTCTGTCCTGTCCACAAGCTGGGTCTGAGTCCCTAAGTGCACAATGTCCTTGCTGCAGCATTACAATGATAGCTGCCAATATACCTAAGGTGTAGCATTGAAGTGCTATAAATGGATTAAAGATGTGCCATGATGCTGGCACATGTCAGATGCCAATATCCATAGAAGTGAGGTGCATGCACCCTGTGCACATGGAGCTTGCCCTGAGATACTGGCGCCTGGTGTCCAACATGGAGGTTCTTTGGAGCAAGTGGCAAGCTGATGTCGATGGGTATCTGCTCTGACTTCCATGACAAGAATAAGATCAGTGGGAAGGTTAAAAACCTGATTATTAGTGTGGCCAGATATGCAGCTGATAAGGTCATTGACAAGCAATAATTCCCATCAATAGGCAACTCGCTGCTACCTAGTCAGAATCTCGCTTTGATACCGTACCGTAGTTAAAAGATGCAGCAAATTGTTCCCAACGTCAGGACAGGCTTTGCGGCACTTCTCACAAAATTCTGCCAAATTTCGTGCTGTAGCTCACATCATTCAGACTCCTATAAGATTCCGCTCAGTGTCTCAGCAAAATATGCAAAATGACATTCAGGATTACTAGATGGAAGTGAACTTGATGAGTTCGTATCGTCGGCAATATGTTTTCTTATCGCTTTGCCTTTGTTTGAATTTCTGGGAATGTTGCCATCACATCTTCTCCAAGCATTTCAGGCACAAAGGATGGATTTTCCGTATTTCTTTGTGTTTTGGAAGTGGGAACTGATAAAACAATCTAGTCAAGCGTAACTGAGATGTCAGTATCTCAAAACAATAAAATATTGGCAGAGGCACAGAACTGTTTGTCAGAGCATCAATATCTCCTGAGTCTTCACTTCACCTAAGAAGCCATTATTGGATAATGACACATGCCATAAGTGGACCACAATCTACAGTGACTTAAGATTTCAACGGCCCTGAATGTTTATGCAATGAAGTCATTCCAGGTTGTCACTTGATATCACAAATATCATTTGTTCAACTATACACTGATGTATTTTGCAATCACAGATGAATTGTTTACTGGACCTAGTAAGTTCATCACATTCCATATAACCAATCATTAGCAACATGATAGAGCACCATAAGTTTAGAAAATTACAGGATCCACTAGTCCAAAGAATCTAAGATTGCACCCATACAAGTTAAAACTCTCCTTTAATCAATAACTGCATCAACGTAGCAAACTATTCCATTCTCTTAATATATTTCTGTGAGATGCTACATGCTTAAGTCAAACAACTAAACCAGTGTTCTTTGATGTAGAAAGACAAGTTTGATTCTTGAGAGAAATTAAGGTAATCTTCTGCAGAATATAGTTCACAGCATGCACATTATTCCAGGATACCTACTCAGTAATCTTGCATTGAGGTCCAAATGTGCACCAGAGTTTTTAAGGAGCATGACATTGGACTATTGGAGGTACACCTTAAGGGACTGGATACAATATAGGCCTGCATTTTCCCATAATGGTTAGGCACTGCCTGTTGCACAAGTATACCTTACAAAGGTAAAGGAAGAAGACCTAAAGGACAGCAAGAGGGGATTGATAAGGGAGCAGTAGCATCAGAAGATGTGGAGTTCTACACATTGACAGTCAGAGACCAGTCATTCAGTTTGACCTCCATGAATAACCACTGCAGTCACAGTCTTGTTTCCTTCATCCTCCTCCCTTCATAAATGTGCCATCACCAATGGATCATTCTTTAGTGCGCAGAAATTCATTACCCAAGGAAAATAAGTTCTAAATCTTTGCGTGAATAATATTTGCATCGTCAACAGCTTCAATGTAGCAACAATTTGAAAGAGAAACCACATTATGAACATACTTAGCATCTCTTACCACAGAGCTTCCCCTTGCAGCCTGTTTCTCCTCAGTGCAACTGCAGGAGTAGGCAGGAAGTAGTCTGAAGAAGGGTCTAGGCCCAAAACGTCAGCCTTCCTGCTCCTCTGATGCTGGTTGGCCTGCTGTGTTCATCCAGCTCTACATCTTGTTATCTCAGATTCTCCAGCATCTGCAGTTCCTACTATCTCAGGAAGTAGTCACTGCTGTCTTGCAACAGGAAACTCCTAAGATTGAGTTCAACCTCACGCTATGACAGCTAACTGATGGAATGGCCAGTGGCTTTGCTTCTTGTTGCAGAGACTGACTAGTTCTACAACTCTTTTGCTACCAGAGCCAATCTTGAAGGTGGGATGCAGGTTGGTGGGAATGCCACACAGAGTTGTCATCATCCAAGTGCATTCTTGCCATGTCACTGGTTTAGAATGCCTACAGATCAACAGATCTACAGATAAGTGAAGTCCTGTAAATGCTTGCCTGCAGCCCAACCCTAATATTTTGGAGTCCAGAGAGACAGTTTTCTTCAATCTAGGTGTCTAAATATCCACAGAGGAAGGAAAATTCCTTTGGAACCACTTTTATGATACTCAAAGCTATAAGCGTTCCTACAACTATCACTTACTCCATGGTACGGTGCAATTTAAACATTTGCATTGTTATACACTTGATGCTGGTGGATTTATTCAATTTCAACAAAATTGCTGCATACTGTTAGGGATTGACCTCGATGCCCACATCAATTATTGATGCTATTCAAGTATTGTTCTTCTTGAAACAAAACCCAAGAGACATAAATCGTCTTAATCTTCAGCCAAGACACTGTGCAACTTCATAATCTAGACAGTGCTCTCTTAGTATTAACATTACCAGCAGCTGCAATACCTCATCCATCTATTATCTAGTGCTTTCCCATCAGCCTCACTCTGTCAGTTCCCAGGGTTGGATGGCCCTGAGTTAGGGTTTGGGAAGGATATCATGTGATGGCATGTGGCGTCAACTGTTGGGCATGCCAGATGTCCTGAGACTGGGTTCTGTGTCAGTCACATCTTGAGAAAAAAAAGAGGAAGTAAAGTTACGATAAGTTCCTGATGAGCAGGATTTGCATGTAGTTTAGAGAAGGAGTGTCATTATTTCATGATGTGGTTTGCTGACAGTTAATCGGACATACCATAAAATAAGAAGAAAGAAAAGCAGGTGCTACTCACAAATGCACAGTTGCACATTGCCTCCTGAACTCCTCTCTCTGCTAAACCTAATTACATCCTTCCTCAAATTCGGAGAACTAATGGGGGATGAGAGGTCAGAGGTTAAAGGGGGGCCGTAATGGATGTGATGACAGGTGTGATTCCACAAACAACTATAATGACTTGCCAAGCGAAAGTACTTGAAGATATGAGTGAAGACCACCCAAGGAGAACGCAGGGAATGTAAAGGCATTGCTTATCGTATTGATTGGAAGCACTTCAATAAAGTGAAGCGGGGGCTTACAAAAATGGCATACTTGTTCATCTGTGCATTTCTATGTTTCACTCATACAAGCTGAGCTTGGAGCTTCTTACATTACTTGATCTAGTGAAGTCTATACTGTAAAGCTCCTTCTGGACCACTTGGACATCAAACTGATGTGGCCTTCCCAGATCATCTCCTTCTTTCTCCCATTCTGCTTGTTAAAACTCTAGATCTATCTGAGTAGAAATTTCCTCCAAACTAAATGTTGGGAAAACTGAAGCATTGTCTTCAGTCCCAATCATTGACTCTGTAATCTAGTCACTGACTTCATCACTCTCCCTGGTCACTTTCTGAGGTTCAACTTGACCACATACAACCTAGGCATTGTATTTCACCCTGAGGCGAGCTCTGACCATGTATCCATTCATCACCATAAAAATATAAGGTGTAGAAGTATGCCATCCAGCCCATCAGATCTGAACTGCCATTCAAAGAGATCATAACAGATCTTATAGTCCTCAACTCGACTGTCCTGCCTTTTCCCCATCACCCTTAATTCCCTTACTGATTGAAAATCTATCTCAGACTCCAACCAAGACTACTTCATCTTTGTAATATTGCCCTCCTTAGCCCTACCTCTGTTCCACTGCTGCTGAAGCCCTTATTCCTGCCTGCAGGCCACTCTACGCAAATTGTCTCCTGCATTATGACCTTCCATCTTCCACCCTGTGTAAACTCAAACGCATCAAGAAAAATCTGTTGCAAAGTTTATAAGTTGAATCAAGTCCCAATAATCATTTCTCTCCATGTTCTCAGCAGACCAACCAAATCCTAGCCCAGGAATTCCTAAATTTTAAAATTCTCATCCATCTGGTCAAATTTCTTTATGGCCTTACTCTTCCCTATTTCTGTAAACTTCTCAAGATCTACAGGCCTTCACATTTTCTGTACTCCTTCAATTTTGGTCTTTTTAGTATTCCTGATTTAAATTGGTCAGAGGTTACTATGGCTAATATCTAAAGTGTTAATTTCTCTCCCTTCCTTTCCTCATTTAAGCCATTTCTACTTCTTTGCCCATTTTTTTTTAAATCACCTCACCCAATATTACCTTAGGTAGGTCAAATCAAATTTTGAGGTCTTGCAACATTTAACTACAGTGAAGGTTACATTTGTTCTACTACTCCCATGGGAGCTCTCAATAATATCTTGGGGCTCTCCATAATAAACAATGTATTACTCTCCTGTCACGCTGACCACAGCAGGATTTTTACTCCCATTCTACAGACCTAAACTTACCTGAACATTGCTCCTAGAAAAGCAATGACATGATCTTTGCTATCTAAGCTGTTGCACCCCTTTAAATACCAGTACTGACAAACATAGAAAATAGTGCACAACCAGAACATTTATCCCTTCAAACCTGCTCTGCCATTCAATACAATCACGGGCTTATCATCTAACTCAGTCCCCTGTTCTTCCTTTCTCTTCATATCCTTTGATCATTTTAGCACTAAGAACTATATCTAATTTCTTCTTGGAAACATTCAATGTTTTGGCCTCAAATTCTTACTGTGGCAGAGAATTCCATAGGCTCCCCATTTTCTAGGTGAAAACATTTCTATTCATCACAGTCCTAGATGGCCTACCCCATAATCTAGATAGTGACCCCAGGTTCCCAGGTCATCAGGAATGTCATTCACACTGTCTAGTCCAGAAGAATTTTAAGGGTTTATATGTGATTCCCCTCATTCTTCAAAGGTCCAGTAAATAAAACTCTAGCTGATCCAGTCTCTTTTCATACATCCATTGCCATTGATTCATGCATTCTGATAAACCTTCATTGCACTCCTTCAATAACCAGAATATCCTTCCTCTTATAAGCAAACTGAAACTTCACACAATATTCCAGGTGTGGTCTTCCCAATGTCCAGCACAGTTGCAGCAAGACATCCTTGTTCCCGTTCTTGAATCCTCTCATTATGAAGGCCAACATACTATTTGCCTTCTTCATTGCCTGCTGCATCTGTGTGTTTACTTTCAGCGACTGGTATACAAGGACAACCACACCTCGTTACACCTCCCTTTTCCAAATCTGTCACCATTCTCATAGTAATAGCTTGCCTTCCTGTTTTTCTACAAAAGTAAATAACCTCACTTTTATCCACATTGTACTTCTTCTGTTATACATTTACCCACTCACTCAACTTGTGCAAATCACACTGAAGCATCAGCTCATCCGCCCACTCAGTATTGTTCCAATATCTGAAGCTTACCTGCAATACTACAACAAAGCTGACCACAAAAATCAAAACAGCGACAATATTCATTGTGTCAACAAAAGAAAAACATATTCTGTCTCATTTCCACTTGCGTTTTTACCTGATCTGAAAATACAGGCTTGAACGTCAACATGTTTTTGATTATGGGATGAATTTGATTCCATTCTCACAAGGTGCACGGAAATATCATTCTGACAAAAATTGAAAATGAGTGCCATAAGCAAATGTTCCCTTCTGCAGGCAAAGTGAAGCTAATTATACCCCACCATTTCCAACTCAGATAAGTGATTGAAGTTGGGAAGCAAGAACAAAAAACTGCAGATGCCGAAAATCAGGAACAAAAACAGAAAGAGCTGGAGAAACTCACCAGGTCTGGCAGCATCTGTGGAGAGGAAGTTTCGGGTCCAATGACCCTTCTTCAGGACGGAAGATAGATCTTCTGAAGAAAGGTTACTGAACCCAAAATGTTGACTCTACATTCTCTCCACAGATGCTGCCAGACCTGCTGAGTTTGTCCAGTGATTTATATTTTTGATTGAACCTGAGACTTCCCTGCTGTATGGAGGTCAATATTGAACAAGGTGGTCCCTTATTCTACAAACTGTCTGGAGACACTGGGCTTGGTCCCTTACTTTCGAATTACAGTTTTATTTTAACTTATTCAAAAATTTCCTTTTGGGATTGTTGATGATAATCTTCATAAACTTCTTAACAAATGGATTACATTGAGTTGATGCTTCATTGACATTAGAAGGACGATAATCTCAAGCTTTCATGCCACAAACATTCTAGAAATCTAAATTCTGTTATTGACTCACCATTGTATATTCCTACGCAAGCTCCGCAGTGTGACTGTACTGCAGAGAAGTAATTGCTTTAAATGTCACTTTACATATTGTGACCTATTTGATATGGAAGGTTTTTGATACATTGGTTTCAGTCTTACCATTTTCAGACTGTAAGTGTCTCTGGTTCATTTCTCTTTGTTTCCCTGGTACAAATAGTGGCTTTCTGATCTAAACAGGTCAGTTTTCAATTTCTGCTGCCTCACCGCTAGTGGCTAGCTAACTGGTACAAGGCTGAATTCCCCTCATGCCAGGCAACATGTGGCTAGAGCACCATTTGCCTGCCTTTTAAATTAGATAATAAACCCCACTTTTCTCTTAGGTGCATACAAAAATTCACATGGCATTATTTTAAAATTATTTTTCAATTGAAGATGAACAGAGAAGTTTCCCTCTGGTTTCGTAACCACCTACACTTAAAACAGTTGATCTGGCTGTTTATTTCCTTGCCTTTTTGTTTGGAACTAGTGATGTGCAAAGTGGTTGCTGCTTTACTCAGGTTATAACAATGACAACCACTTCAAAAGTACTTCAGTGGTTGTAAAGAAATTGGCTGAGTTTGTAAAAGGTGCTACAGAAATGCAGGTTCTTTCACCTTTGTTGTTTTAAATAACCATCTCCCCCTAGAAACCCATCGACAACATCACAACAGTCATTGGCATCAATTCTTTACCTAACCACAGCAGTGCAGGTCTAACACTAGTATTTTCTTGTTTAAGTGAAGCTGACACCACATTGCTAGGAGCAATTATACATGATGACAATGTGGGTTGTTTGTGATTTGGTTTCAAGCAAAGCCAAGAAATTTGGCTACTCCATTTAAAAGATATAAAGAACGCCAATTTAATTTGAAAGCCAACAGACATCACATTGTGAAAATGCTAAACCATCTGTCCACTGTAGTAATTGGCAAGGCTTAATCTCACCTCTTGAGGTCCAGCAATTAACACCGCACTGAGGATTTTGTTTGGAGTCCTAGGTGATTAATGGGGGCAAACTGTATAATGAAATGATGAAAATCATCACAGATCAGGTGTTACACTAGAATTTTTTATCATAACATGACATGATTGAAAGAGATACAAGGATGCTTAAAATCTCACTGTTAATAAACCAGACTGTGTCTGCAAGGGAGTTTGTTCTCCAAAAAGTAAGCCTTTCTCCTGAAAAAAAATTACTCAGATAAAATGTGAAATATATATGCAATTCAAAAATATTTTGCATTTTGCAAAAAACAAAAACACAGTTCAAATGCACTTTGAGGTATATCGTTCCAGGTATTGTTGGCATCAATATGTTCAAATGTGACATTTTAAAGAGATCCTACGTGTATGAAGTTAGGATGAATGCAAATGCATTCATTTTAATCCGTAACACTTCTTTTGAATGGATGCTACACTGATGCAGAGTTGCACAGTTTCCAAATGGTTTTGGAACATTACACACATTTCCATCCAAAACTTTGGAAGGTGCACATTTACTTTGAAAGTACATCATTTTCCTTTGTTTGCGAGACAAATGAATATGTGACCACAAGCAGTGCTTTATTCAGAGCTTCTTTTTGCAATCTGTTCCTCCTTCCTATTGATGAAACCACCTTCCCCATTTGCTGTGACTCGTTTCACAAAGAGACAGGGAAAATTGAGTGGTAAAAGCCAGGAAAAAAAAGCTATTTTCTAATTTACTAGTTTGCAATCCCTCAAGTTGTCCGGGCACTCTAGAAATCATCCGAAGTGAGACTTCTCCATATCATGGCTCCTCCACAAGAAAATTACACCAAAATATATTGTGTTCAAAAAAAAAACTGTAGCATCTACAGGCTATGCAAGTCCATAATGTTTAAGTAAAAAGGTAACCAAGCTGTAACCCTAGTGCTACAAATAGTCAGACTCTGGGAATACAGTTTTCAATGCCCAAGCTATTCAGTCCTGTTTGCAATCGCAACACCTATTTGTTGATTTACTTTGTTTACATTATGTGCTTCTGAAAGTTTGGAATAGAATTTTTGCAACCACTATTGCCTCACTAGAGGATATATCCTTAACCAGGCCCTAGAATCGCAGAAGCAAGGGGAGCTATAACAAAGTGAATGGGCCTGTTTGAGGCACAGCGGTGGTTTTCCTATCTTTGGGCCATAAAGCCTGAGTTTACGTCCCACTACTACTAAAGGGCATTGTAACATTTCTGGACAGGTTGATTTACAAAAGTACAGGGCCAAGGCTGTAAGCTCAGGAATTCTCTTCTGAAAACATCATCACCTCATTATCTATCTCTTCTCCTTTAAGGTGCTCCCTTACACCCAGTCCAGTGGCCAAATATTTGATCACCTGCCTTAGCACTCTCATAAATGCCCCACTGTAGATAAAGTCTGATAGCAGTCCTGTGGAACCTGCTGGGATGTGTGACTATGTTAGAGATGCTTCATAACAGTAAGATGTTTATTTGTGGCTTACAATGCAAAATATATGAATCTTATTTGATTTGATTTGATCTAGTTATTGTATCACATGTACCTAAGTACAGTGAAAAGTTTTGTTTTGTGAGCAGTACAGGCAGATCATAGCAAACAAGGACATACAGATCATAGATAACAAGGTGTAGAGCTGGATGAACACAGCAGGCCAAGCAGCATCAGAGGAGCAGGAAAGCTGACGTTTCAGGTCTGGACCCTTCTCCTCTGATGCTGCTTGACCTGCTGTGTTCATCCAGCTCTACACTTTGTTATCTCAGATTCTCCAGCATCGGCACTTCCTACCATCTCCCCCATATAGATCATAGCGTGCTTAGACAGAGCAAGGCATATAGGTTGTAACAGCACAGGAGGTGTGCAAAGCAAGATCAGCATTATTTGAAATTAGAGAGTCCATTCATCAATCTAATAATGGCAGGGAAGAAGCTGTTCTTGAAACTATTGGTGTGTGTGTTCAAGTTTCTGCATCTTCTGCCTGACAAAAGAGATTGGAAAAGAGCATAACCAGGGTGGGAAGGGTCTTTGATAATGTTGGCAGCCTTTCCGCGGCAATGAAAAGTGTAAATGGAGTCCATAGATGGAAGGTTGGCTCCCATGATGGTCTGGGCTGTGCACACCACTTTCTGTAGTTTCTTCCGGTCCTGGGCAGAGCAGTTGCCATACCAGGCCGTTATGCACCTGTATAGGATGCTTTCTGTGACGCATGTGTAAAAGTTGGTGAGGGTCCTTATGGACATGCTGAATTTTCTAAGCCGCCTGAGGAAGAAGAGGTGTTGTTGTGCCTTCTTGACCATCTCATCTACGTGGGAAGTCCAGGACAGATTATCGGCCATCGTCACTCTAGGAACTTGACACTCTTGACCCTCTCCACCTCATGTCAATTGGTGTAGATGGGGGCATGTCCTCCTCCTTTCTTCTTGAAGTCAATGATCAGTTCTTTTGTTTTGCCAACACTGAGAGAGAAGTTGTTGTAAAGGCTAAAAGCTTGGACACCTTCATATAATGTATGCATTTCTTAAAGTCTTTTTCTGTTAGGTCTTTGAGAATTATATCTTTTATTCAGAGGATACATTAGATTAGATTAGATTTTATCATCACATGTACCTGAGTACACGAATATAGGAGTACAGTGAAAAGTGCACAGAGCTACCACTCTCTGTGCTATCTTAGAATTAGAATGGTTAGAATTAAAAATGACAGCAGAAAATAAGGAAACAGAAACACACTTAGGGCCTGAAAGTAAACCTCAGGTGACAGTCAGTGCAGTGCAGAAGAGAAATGATACACCTCGGGTATCAATGTTCAAGTAAAAGAATATCAGGTGGGTGGTGTAAGAGGCTGAATATTCCCTAATCTGACAAAAGGTCATCTTGATCTGAAACATTAATTCTGTTGGTAAGATTAGGGAAGGGTATGCTGATATTCTGGGGCATGTCAACATTAAGAAGGAAGACACATTGGGTGTGTTGGAAAACGTTAAGATAGATAAGACCCCAGGGCCTGATGGGATCTATCCCAGGATACTGTGGGAGGCAAAGGAGGAGTTTTCTAGGATCTTGACATAGATATTTGTATCCTCTTTAGCCACAGGTAAAGTCCCAGAAGATTGGAGAATAGGAATGTTGTTCCTTGGTTTAAGAAGAGTAACAGGAATAATCCAGGAAAATACAGACCTGTGAGCCTTACAATAATGATAGGGAAATTATTGGCAAAGATTCCTAGAGACAGTATTTGGAAAAGAATGGATTTATTAGGGATACTCAGCATGCCTTTGTGCAGGGGAGGTCTTGTCTCACAAATTTAATTGAGTTTTTTTTGAGGAAGTAACAAAGATGATTGATGAGGATAGGGCAATAGATGTTGGCTGCGTAAACTTTACTAAAGCATTTCACAAGGCACCTCACGGTAGGCTGGTCCAGAAGATTAAGTCACATGGGATTCATGGTGAGTTGATACGTTGGATTTAAAATTAGCTTGGTTGGAGAAGACAAAGAGTAGTTGTGGACAGGTGTTTTTCTGACTGAATGTCTGTGACCAGTGGTCTTCTGCAGGGATCAGTGCTGGGACCTCTGTTGTTTGTAACAAACATAAATGATTTGGGCAAAAATGTAGAAGGTCTGATTAGTAAGTTTGCAGACAACACAAACATTTGTGCAGTTGTGGATAGTGAGCTACATTATCAAAGGTTACAGCAGGATATACATTAGTTGGAAAGTTGGACGGAGAAATGGCAGATGGAGTTTAATCCAAACAAGTGTGAGGTGATGCAGTTTTGGGAGGTCAAGTGAAAGAGGAAAGAATACAATAAAGGGCAGGACTCTTAGGAGCATATACAAAGGGATCTCGGGGTGCATGTCCATAGCTCCCTGAAAGTGACAACACACCTGGAAAAGGTGGTAAGGAAGGCATGCTTGCCTTCATTGGTCGGGGCACTGAGTATAAAAGTTAGCAAAACTTTAGTTAGGTCACATTTGGAGTACTGTACGCAATTATGATTACCACACTTTAGGAAGGATGTGGAGGCTTTGGTGAAGGTGCAAGAAAGGTTTACCAGTATGTTGCCTGGATTGGAGTGCATTAATATAAGGACAGGTTGAATAAGCTTGGATTGTTTTCGCTAGAGCATTAGAGGCTGTAGGCCAACCTATTAGAAGTATATAAAATTATGAGAGACATGGATAGGGTGGATAGTCAGAGTCTTTTACCCCAGGGTGGAAATGTCAAATACTATGGGGCATAGGTTTAATGTGAGTGGGGAAAGTTGAAACAAGATATGCAAGAAAAGTTTTTTACACAGAGGGTGGTAGGTGCCTGGAATGTGCTGCTAGGTCAGGTGGTAGAAACAGATACCAGAGTAATGTTTAAGAGGCATTTAGACAGACAATGAACAGGGAGAGAATAGGGGGATATGGACCAAGTGCAGGCAGGGAGGCAATGGCCAAGTGGTATTATCGCTGGACTGTCAATCCAGAGACCCAGATAATGTACTGGGGATCCAGGTTTGAATCCCACCATGGCACATGGTGGAATTTGAATTCAATAACTATCTGGAATTAACAGTCTAAAGATGACTGTGAATCCATTGTCGATTGTCGGAAAAACCTATCTGGTTCACTCACGTCCTTTAGGGAAGGAAACTGCCATCCTTACCTGGTCTGGCCTACATGTGACTCCAGACCCACAGTAATGTGATTGACTCTTAACTGCCCTCTGGGCAATTAGGGATGGGCAATAAATGCTGCCTAGCCAGCGACGCCCTCATCCCGTGAATGAATAAAAAAGGTGGGAATAGTTCTGAATGGCATCATTATTAATGTGGACACAGTGGACCAAAGGGCCTGTTCCTGTGCTTTACTGTTCTATGTTCTTTCATTCCACAGATGCTGCCTGACCTTGAGTATGTCCAGCATGCTTTGCTTTCATTTTACAATTCCAGCATCCACGGAATTTTGCTTCTGTGTTGATGCAGAATCACTATTAACAAGGTGTAGAGCTGGATGAACACAGTAGGCCAAGCAGCATCATAGGAGCAGGAAGGCTGACGTTTCGGGCCTAGACCCTTCTTCAGAAATGGGGGAGGGGAAGGGCGTTCTGAAATAAATAGGGAGAGAGGGGGAGGCGGATAGAAGATGGATAGAGGAGAAGATAGGTGGAGAGGAGACAGACAGGTCAAAGAGGTGGGGATGGAGCCAGGAAAGGTGAGTGTAGGTGGGCGCATTGACCTCTACATCGCCGAGGCCAGGCGCCAACTCTCCGACACCTCCTCCTACCACCCCCTTGATTATGACCCCACCCCCAACCACCAAACCATCATCTCCCAAACCATCCACAACCTCATCGCCTCAGGTGACCTCCCACCCACAGCCTCCAACCTCATCGTTCCCCAACCCCGCACCGTCCACTTCTAACTCCTTCGCAAAATCCACAAACCTGACTGCCCTGGTCGACCCAATGTCTCCACCTGCTCCTGCCCCACCGAACTTATCTCCACCTATCTTGACTCCATTTTCTCCCCCTTGGTCCAGGAACTCCCTCCCTACATCCATGACACCACCCACGCCCTCCACCTCCTCCAAAACTTCCAATTCCCCAGTCCCCAACACCTCATCTTTACCATGGACATCCAGTCCCTATACACCTGCATTCTCCATGCAGATGGCCTAAAGGCCCTCCGCTTCTTCCTGTCCCGCAGGCCCGACCAGTCCCCCTCCACTGACACCCTCATCTGCCTAGCCGAACTCATCCTCACCCTCAACAACTTCTCTTTCAACTCCTCCCACTTCCTACAGACAAAGGGGGTGGCCATGGGTACCCGCATGGGCCCAAACTACGCCTACCTCTTTGTAGGTTACATGGGACAATCCCTCTTCCGAAGCTACATTGGCCCTAAACCCCTTCTCTTCCTCCGTTACATTGATGACTGTATCGGCGCCGCCTTGTGCTACCACGAGGAGCTCGAACAGTCCATTCACTTCACCGACACCTCCCACCCCAACCTTAAGTTCACCTGGACCATCTCTGATACCTCTCTCTCCTTCCTGGACCTCTCTGTCTCCATCTCTGGCAACCACCTGGAAACCGATATCCATTTCAAGCCCACCGACTCCCACAGCTACCTAGAATACACCTCCTCCCACCCACCTTCCTGCAAAAATGCCATCCCCTATTCCCATTCCTTCGCCTCCACCACATCTGCTCCAGGATGAGGCATTCCACTCCCGTACATCTCAGATGTCCTCGTTTTTCAAGGACCGCAACATCCCCCCCTCAGTGGTCGAGAACGCCCTCGACCGTGTCTCCCGCATTTCCCGCAACTCATCCCTCACACCCCCTCCCCGCAATAACAACCAAAACAGAACCCCCTCGTCCTCACGTACCACCCCACCAACCTCCGGATCCAACGCATCATCCTCCGACACTTCCGCCATCTGCAATCCGCCCCACGACCAAAGACATTTTTCCCTCCCCACCCTTATCTGCTTTCCAGAGGGACAACTCTCTCCGGGACTCCCTTGTCCACTCCACATTCCCCTCCAGCCCCACCCGGCACTTTTCCCTGCAACTGCAGGAAGTGCTCCACCTGCCCCTACACCTCCCCCCTCACCCCCATCCCAGGTCCCAAGAAGACTTTCCACATCAAGCAGATGTTCACCTGCACATTTGCTAATGTGGTATACTGTATCCGCTGTTTCCGTTGTGGCCTCCTCTACATCGGGGAAACCAAGCAGAGGCTTGGGGACCGCTTTGCAGAACACCTACGCTCAGTTCGCACTAAACAACTGTACCTCCCAGTCGCAAACCATTTCAACTCCCCCTCCCATTCCTCAGACGACATGTCCATCCTGGCCCTCCTGCAGTGCCACAACTATGCCATCCGAAGGTTGCAGGAACAGCACCTCATATTCCGCTTGGGAACCCTGCAACCCAATGGTATCAATGTGGACTTCACAAGCTTCAAAATCTCCCCTCCCCCTACCGCATCCCAAAACCAGCCCAGCTTGTCCCCGCCTCCCTAACCTGCCGTTCCTCCCACCTATCCCCTCTTCCCACCTCAAGCCCCAACCCCATCTCTTACCTACTAACTTCATCCCGCCCCCTTGACCTGTCCGTCCTCCCTGGACTGACCTATCTCCTCCCTAACTCCCCACCTACACTCACCATTACTGTCTCCATCGCCGCCTCTTTGACCTGTCTGTCTCCTCTCCACCTATCTTCTCCTCTATCCATCTTCTATCCGCCTCCCCCTCTCTCCCTATTTATTTCAGAACCCCCTTCCCCTCCCCCATTTCTGAAGAAGGGTCTAGGCCCGAAACGTCTGCCTTCCTGCTCCCCTGATGCTGCTTGGCCTGCTGTGTTCATCCAGCTCTACACCTTGTTATCTCAGATTCTCCAGCATCTGCAGTTCCTACTATCGCTGAATCACTATTGCCTATTTTAAACGTGCTTCAGAATTTAATTTTATCTTATTGAGTCAATTCTGTTCATCAGATTCCTTTTAGGCAGAATTCAAAGGTAATTATACCATGGATTTGTCTCTCACTTCTTTTCGCCGCCATTTATTTATCCCATTTTAAACGTGTCGAAACATCATCTCTGTTTAGAAGGCATCAAGTTTATAACATTAGAAAACCAAGATTATGGCTAATTCTCTTGGCTTTTAATTTCTACCACCCACTAAAAAAGGTGAGTTTAATTCAACAGAAAGTGTTTTGCGTCAATTGTATGCACAGTTGCTGTTCATTCTTTGAGGCAATTAGTCACATATTGTGCTATAAATGTCATATTTTGCCTTAAAACTTGAGATATTTCATTGTTACAATCAAATGAGAATATCTGTGGATTGAGGATTAGTGAGAGCACAGCAGAAAAGCTATTCACTGCATTTTATTTATCACTGTAAAATACACGTGACAATAAAATCACAAAAACTAAGCAATGTATATCCTCCACATATACACTGGATAATGACGGATGGGTGTACCACAATGTTGCCGCTCAACAGGTGTTTGTATTTCTGGCACCTCCTTTTCTTTTCAAATTTCTGACCACATTCGAAATTAGAATCTTCCTGGTCTGCGTAGCTTGTTTGCCACATACATTATGGACTTACCCATGACAGCTGAACTGGATCATCATACAGAATATTGCAACATCTAATCTTGCATGGGGAAAATTTGGCTTACTCTTTGTGGTCTGCTTGAATACAATTTAAAAACAAAAATGTTGCAGGCTAAAAAGGGGAAATTTAGGATCATTCTACACAGATAATCTAAGGCCAAGTGGTCTTTCTTATTTGTAATTATCTTGTGATTTTGTAATGAAAGCGGTGTGCTTTTTTTTGAGGGGTATTTTTTCGTGTCTTTTTGAACCAACATGCTTATATTTAGGAAGTAAACATATTCAGTAAGTTAGACAAAATTAAGTAGAAAGCCTGTGACTTCCCCTTCAATTCTTTGTCATTGTGTCATTAATAATAACAATAATAAATAAAAACCCATTCCTGAAATGATCTCATTTTCTGAAGAAGTGTCTAGGCCCGAAAAGTCAGCCTTCCTGCTCCTCTGATGCTGCTTGGCCTGCTGTGTTCATCCAGCTGTACACCTTGTTATCTCAGATTCTCCAGCATCAGCAGTTCCTACTATCTCATGAACTCAGGGATGTTTATTTGTCTGCATTTTCCACTTTGTTTTATCACCCCTCCGCTACTATCTAGCACAAGGGATAATTCTCCTAAAAGAACAGCACTAAAGTGATGGAGATTTGCCAAAGGTATCTGTGCAGGTGGTCATTGGACAGGATTAGTTTGTGATGGCCCCCACAGTCAAGTAGCCAACTAACAAAAACAAAGCTGCTGGAAAAGCTCAGCAGGTCTGGCAGCATCTGTGAAGGGAAAAAGAGTTAACGTTTCGGGTCCGGTGATCCTTCCTCAGAACTGAGATTCAACCAAGATTCACTGCCTAGTAATCAAATAAATGAAAAGTCCAACTAACCCACTCAAGCTTTTGCCTCACAGCGCTTAAAAAATAATTTGAATCAAATAAAATTTTGAATAACCACATTTGGTAACACCTGTCCTGTTGTCGAGAAATGTAGGTGAAAGGTCAAGAATTTCAGCTTTATGTGCTACCAAGATTGACACGAATAAAAGGGGAGGGGCGAAAAATCAAGAAGTTACAGCTTGTTGATGAAAAGTTTGTTTTTTTAAAAAAGTCTGAAGATCATAGGAAGTTAATTAGTGCTGTGGTGAGTGCTTTAAACTAATTTGGCAAGGGAAGGTGAACTGGGACGCGTTAACAGAAGACAGACAAGATCAACAGAAAAGACAAGAAGCAGTGAAGAATATTACAGAAAGGACAGGAATTAGATGGATGAAGAAAACAAAGCTGGATATTAGAATGCAAATTAATGGGCACAATGGTACAAATCAGGTTGCTGAGCTGCAGGCACAAGTTAACACATGCGTTCTGAGATAGTCATTCTGACAGTGGCTCGGTGTAAACGTGAGCAGGGACGGGAGCTAAATATTTCTGGCAGCAACATGCTCAGGAGAGATAGGGAAGGAAAAATTGAAGCAGGAAAACTCAGGGGTAGAATCTTCCCCAGCCCCTGAATGTCATAGGAAATGACAATAAAGTTGGGAAGGTCATGTGAGATTGCCAGAGAGGAGCTTCTCAACATCGCGAGTATAAAGTTCCATTTGCCACATGAACGGCAATGCGAGATTCATTACTGAAAGATGAGAGGCTTACTTGCAAGTGTCAGCACACATTGCCACCTCATTACCATCAAATCTTGGCTTGTTAATAGCATTATCCAATTATCCCACCTACTGGATAGAAACAAGACAGTGACAATTCCTGACATGAATGCTGGGGTAGTTGCCTGGTGACTTCAACTCACTGCTTGCTTCTCGCAACCTCCATCATGGATCACATGGCAGGCACACAACCCAGTCCAGGACAATGGCATTCGACATATACCAGTCTCACCACACCCATCATGCCCCATCTCGGATCCACTTACAATAAACTTCTCTACTTCAGTGCTGCATGTTAGAGTGCACCAGCACCTTTAATTGTAATGCTGTTGCCAGGACACTGTGCACTGGGACAGGCACTCTTCTCATGGATTGGACCATGTTGCATCTCAGCTCTGTTGCTCACTCTCTTATTGCACATTCACTTTGCACCTACTCGGATGTTCACAGCATCCCTGCCTCACCTTGCCTTGCCTTGCGGTGCTTTGACGCCTCAGCCAGCGTTTAAAGACTAACCGTAATTCTGCCTTGCCTTTAGCTTAGTGCAGGCGCAAAGTGAGGCAGCTTTCTGTGGTTGTCAGCAGTATCAGTCAATGTGTAATATCAATTTCACACCAAAAGCATATGCAAACAGCCTGTGTGGCAAACTGCATGTGTATCAACCAAATAGCTACATCTCAAAGTCTAAGAAGATAGTCCTTAGTCAAATTCTGTGCGTGTGTGTCTGTGTGTGTGTGTGCGCATGCGCGTGTGTGGGCAGGGGGTAGTTTCTGTCAGTTGGGTACACCCCCATAGAGGAAGCCAAGTGTATTATCTGATCTCAATTCAGGGGCTTGGACATGGTCAGGGGCACTCAGAGTCAGGGTTTCCATTTCACTGCAGGCTGTGGAGTTGGCCACAGTCAGTTCCAGTGCAAACAGTCGGCAGATTATCTGTAAGTCAGTTCAGGAGGTCTGCACAGATCAGTCAAGGGTCTGGCAATTCATCAGTCTGGGACCTCCATCAAAATCAGTCAGGACGGTGGACCACATTCAGCCTGGCTATAAGTTGAATGAAAGTCAAAGGGGCTAAGAAGGAACACTGTTGTGTTAGGGAAGTTGGGGAACTCAATGTTGTGGATTGCAGGCAGCAACCAGATGCAGAAGAGATCAAATAGTGAAGCAGAAAATGTGATGTGTAAGGTTGGAGACAGTCATGCCTGTGACATCATAGGATACTGCAGGAGGGTGTGTTACCAGTGGTCATCACTATCATAACCTTGGTAGGGGACAGTGCAGTGTGATGTTGAACAGGGGATTCTGGGGTAATGATGAGATCTGGAGGTGTAATTCCAGGTGGAGAATCAATGGTGATCAGTTGGCCACAAAGAAAGGGACATGACTGTTCGGGCTGTGAGGTAAGTGCTTTAACATCTGAGCCTGAGACTCACTGTGCTAAGCATGACCTGCAATGCCTTCAACATTCAAATGAGTTGTAAAGGTGCACTGCAAATGGAAAATGACTGTGACCACACCTGCAGCAGGAGAGTCCATGTTTCCTACTATTTGAGCACATATTTTTGGCTTGCAGGAGACATGAGGCCCTTCAAATGCATCAATGTGCGGTACAGTTTGAAGTCATCTGCAATCATTCCATTGTGCATATGAAATGCATGCTGTGTACAACTGTATGGGATGCAAATTTTTATCATAAACAGCCTTTACCCCTTCATTGATCATTGCAGATTGAAGATAGTCATCTCTGCGAAGCAAAAGTTATCACAAGCGATCTTAAATATGATAGCTGCAGGTCACAAATCAGAAAGATGCTGTAAGATCTCAGAGGCTGTACAAGTGCACAGAGCTGATTTTCACCTTGAACTGTAAGCATTTGTCAATGTACTCTTTAATGCAGTGACGCCTTTTGTGGTTGACATGGGGCTCTGAGGTCAAGGCCTCAATACTCATGTAGCACTTATCATCTCCTACTGATTCTTTGTAGCATGACCAGTGCTGCATTCAGCAGAAGAAGATCCTATGTCAAATTTCCATGTAGGGACATTCTATGCACCCATCACCACTTCCCCCCGACCCGCCCCACCCCCACCCGCCCCTTGCCAGGGAGTTCTATATCCCACTGCAAGGAGGAATATGCTAAACTATCATTTGTGAGTGATGGATGTTGCCAGGGTTGGAGCTTTGCACTTTAGCGAGAGGTTGAACAGGCTGGGGCTATTTTCCCTGGAGCACCGGAGGATGACGGGTGACCTTATAGAGGTTTATAAAATTATGAAGGGCATGGATAGGGTGAATTTCCAAAGTCTTATTCCCAGGGTAGGGGATTCCAAAACTGGAGGGCATAGGTGGGGGAAAGATTTAAAAGGGACCTAAAGGGCAACTTTGTCACAAAGTTGGTGGTATGTGTATAGAATGAGCCTACAGAGGAAGTGGTGGAAACGGGTATGACAGCAGTATTTAAAAGACATCTGGATGGGTATATGAATAGGAAAGGTTTAGAGGGATAGGGGCCAAATGCTGGCAAATGGGACTAGATTTATTTAGGATATCTGGTCGGCACAGACAAGTTGGACCGAAGGGTCTATTTCCACGCTCTATAACTCGATGACTCTGTGTGAATGATGATTGCTCACATTAATATGTGCCTTTTTTCCATTTCTTGTGTTCCTCACACAGGTTCATTCCTAGTGTGACTGATGAATCTAGTCTTTTCTTCTGCAGTATAAATAATTGATCCTATTGAAATTTGTCATTCCTGCATTTGTCCTGTTGAGTGCAAGACAACAAAACTTCAAGAGCTTGGCTTAGTTACTTAGTTATTTGGACAGATTGGAAAAGCTCAAAATGTTCTTACAACAGAGAAAGCTAAGGAAAAATCTAATAGATGTGTTGAAAATTAGGAGCGATTCTATTGGAACTAAGTAGGGATCAACTGTTTCCTTGGAATATGGAGAGAAGTCATAGATTTAAAATAATTACCAAAAGAGCTAGAGTTGAAAATAGGAAAATTTATTTCCATAATGGATGGTTAAGACTTACACTAACTGAAAGGTTTGTGGAAACAGCTTCGTAAGAACATTCAAAGGCAACTAAATATGTTGCTGAAGAGATTGAATTTGCAGGGTAAGTGGGAAAAGCCGCAGTGAGGATGAAATTGGAAACATTCACACAGGAACAATCTGTTGAATAATCATTTCTGTTCTGGAAATTATGGAGTAATCCAGGAGGAGATGTTGGGAATTGATGAAAAACTAAGACAATTATGTAATTTCAAACATTGAACATAAAGGAAAGTGAATCCACCTTTGTGTGATGTGTTCATTGAAATTGGCGAAGTAGTGGTCATCGAACTCCCTTTGAAACCATGTATTACTGATGGCGACTCACGCACCGCTTGAAACGAATGAGCTGGAGTTGACTTGGGGAGTTATTTCTATGGTAACAGCTTTTGTTTACTTCCTGTTGAGCAGAGTTTCCAAACCCTTCTACATCACCAGCCTTACTGGACACATTCCAAATGTCACAGCCTTATTTTGCACAGCAACGTTGAGTCTGGGTGGAGTCACATGATTATTAATGTAGTGTAAACAGTGATTTGCTGTGGAGGTGAAGTGCCAGGAAATAAAAGAGACTTTGAAGGGAGTTTTGCTCTGCCAGTGTTATTTTTGTGTTGACCAGCTCTGTAAGATCAGACAAGAGTCAAAACTAAAAGCTGAGTCAAACTAAAACGTCACGTTTTCTTTTCCTTCTTAGAAATATTTGACTAAAGTAAAAAATTACTTCATGTCATAGCTCTTACAATTGACCTTTCTTAATATTCTATATTTACCACCCATGAAAACCTTATTCATTCAATATTCCTCCTGGCTAAACAGTTTCTCTGCATATCCAATAATGGAAAACAGTGGGTCTGTGTTTTCAATTTTCATAGCTTTTGGGTGTTTGGCTCTCATCCAGTGTCCTTGAAATCTGTTTGCAGAATTTGCAAAGCCGTTACCATAATTAAAGTGTCCCCTGTTCAACTCCTACTATAACGCATTTATCTGGAATGTCACCAAAGTACAGCAGACCGCCCAACATCTGTTCAGATGTACCCCTGTAGTCATCTTTAACAGGAATGTTTTTGTCATGCTGGTAGGATTTAAATGGGCGGCATTGTTTAAGTTTTAACATAACTAACAGTAAATTAATAATGACAAACAACTTTAGTTACAAGGACAGTCTTCAATTGCTGGCAGCCTATGTATGTTTTAATATAGCATATTATGGTTGCTCAGAAGTCATAATGTAGTGCTTCATGCTAAACTGATAATGGAATAATAGCTCACTCTATTTGATTGAGTCTAGACAGAATCTATTATGTCCTCGCCCAACTTTCATACACAGGCAACAGATATTGGGAATAGAAGGCTTGACTGAAGCTCTGGTGGCCGTGAATCAAGCTGGGTCTGTTCTTAACTGTTTGCCTCAAAACCAACTCACTCAACCCACAAGTCTAAGACTTTGAGATTACACCATGGAATAAAACTTTACATGTTTAGCATGCTCACCTAAAATGTGAAATTCTCTCAACCGCAACAACGTTGATGTTTTGAATAAAAAGAGGGATTTCAGATGAATGATTTAAAGCATTCATATGTGGTTAACTCATGTCACAGAATTGGAAACCTAAATATTGTTTGTGAACATTCCGAAACTCAGAATGCGTTATTGTCTGAATTTAACTTTGCTTCTATTGATTGAAAACCCAATATATCCTATGCATTAATGTCAGATAGTCTAACTGCTATTGGCACAATTTCATCACACACACACATTAGCACGCGCACACACACACACACACACACACACACACATACACAGGCAAGAACACTGGACTAAAGTGGCATGTCTGGTTTATACAAAGATACCAATGTTCTTCCCTACTGTGCTGGATAGAGGAAAATGAATCCCTTCAAGGTAATGAAAGACTACTAGTCTGAATATGAATGTATGTGTACTGTTGGTAGATTGAGGATCAACCAAGACCTTTGATCATTTGGAATTAGAATGGTTCAACAAGACTTTTCAAATGTGCATCAATTACTTATTTAATAATGTACTTTGATTTTACATCTAGGTGCTCAAGATTTCGTGTGTCCAAATGCTTCCTGACATATATCATTCTACTGCATTTATTATCGAATCCTTTTTCAACCACACAAAGTAGATGTACAGTAAAAGCCCTGGCAATGTCTAGCAGCATGCCTGTTTCAAAGCCAATGTTCTATCAGCTCAATAACGTGATATTTAATTCACACATTTCATTTCATTTAATTCATTGGTTGGATGGAAGATAAAATTGTGCTATTCCAGTTCTTTGCCGAGCATGTAGTCGCATGTTTCAGCATTAATCCAAACGTAACTGAGTCAGGATGATTATTGGCACAGACAGAGTGTCAGTAATGTATCGTCAATTGTATGGTAATCTCAGTGATCCATTGGTCATTATTATAAATGCTAAAAGCATTCATTGTTGAGATCAAAAGAAATCTGTCCAGAGGAAAGGGAAAATGTACTATAAAGGAGGACATATCACAAGTTGAGCTCAGGATGAAGAGGAAGTAACAACAAATTTAGCAATGCTACAGTCTATTAATTAAAATTAATTACAACTGAACTTGTGTCCAAAATATCATTGAATCAGAGGCCATCAGTTTGAGTTCCATTGTGTGTATTTGAACACATAAATTATTCTGCAGGATTATTCCATTAGCCTTTTGGATAGGAGATTAAATTATGGCCCTGTCACTGGATGTAATACATAATTCAGTCACCCAGGTGTCAGAGTCTGGAATTGCTTCAAGATGAAAAGGGTGTTCTTGCTGTACACTGACCAATATTCCTCCCTCAACCAAGACAACTAAAAACGTCAAAAATTAACTGGTAATCCATCTCACTTAGTCAATGAAATTACTCAGTACTGAATCTTCTGAGGAATATCAATCACAATGATTTTGCCACTCCTTTTTACTTACTCTGCGCCCTCTCAGTGTTTCTAATGGAAATGTCTAATTCAAGCAGTATGAGAAATGTAAAGTGTATCTGATCTGATAGCCTCCCAGCTCAGAACAGGACTAACACTGGAGTAAAACCATACCTGGTTTATACAGCAGGAACTGCTGCAAGAACAGGTTTAAAGGTCCAAAAGCACTTTGACCAGCTGTGGAAAGAAGGTGAATATATAAGGTAAGCAGGTTAGGGAGGAGGGTGGGAGGTAGGGGTGAAATGGTTGGTGGACAAGTGGGCGGGTGAGGGGTAAGCTGGCAGCTGTTTGAGGTGTAGAGTGCCAGATGAGTGAGGGAATAGAGTGCCAGCTGGGTAAGGTGTAGAGTGCCAACTGGGTGAGGTATAGAGTGCCAGGTGGATGAAAGTGTAGGTTATCAGGTTGTTAATGAGGTGGTAGGATAGGCGAATAGTGAGGTGAATAGATAGGATGGTAAGTAGAAGAAAAGGGGAAGCAGATAAGTGGTCAGAGGGTGGGGTAGGTCTAGTATTTAGAGGGTAGATGGTTTCAGGGTTTCAAGGTTGAGGTGCAGGTTAATGTTTGATAGGAAATTAATGAGTATTTAATGAGGAGAGGGAGTGAGTGTTGAGCAGGCTTTCAGTGTGAGTGGCCAGGAGGCCAGTTTTATAATTAACCATAAGTTGGAGCCAGTTTTAATCCCTCAAACCTTTCCTGTGCAACTATTCTGCTTAGTAAGTTGGAGCCCCCAGACCCTAAAGTTCCAGTTGCAGGATAATTGCCCATCTAAAGTTGAAACTTCCTGGGCAATTACCACATAGTCAGTGAGTCACACTGTCCGAGGAGTCCTTATAGTACATCTATCAGGGTATGCCCAGTCTAGAGACTGGAAGAATTTGGTCTTCAAATTACAGAACATACAACCCAAAAGGCCTATTCAAACACTGATGTTCCACACGAGCCTCCTTCCAATCCCATTCATCTAACCCCTCCAATATACCTTTCTATTCCTTTCTCTCTCTTTTGCTTATTTAGCTTCCCCAATTTCTACTTTTGCTACAGAATAGTGGAAGCATTCCAAGTAGATCGGTAAAGTGCCTCGGGACATTGCAACATGGTGAAAGGTCTAATGGTCTTATAAAAATGCAACGTTTCTTTTTGGTCGGAGTTATCGCAAAAAAGGTGCTGTGCATACAGAGTATTTCATTACCATACTTCTCCTTTAATCAGATTAAAAGAGTTTGACAGTCTGCAAACCCCAGTTCTTTTACAGCTCAGTATATCTGCCACAAACTCCATCCGCTGATTCCAGTCACTGATTCCGTCCCCCTTTCCATTCAGTTTGTCATGATGATCCAGACTTTGTGCCATCTCAGCCTCCTAGCTGATCTGTTCTGAACTGAACTTTCAACCTTAAGGCCTCTCCATCTAAAAGGCTGTCTGTTTCTACTCTCATAATATTGTCATCTCCATTTGGTGCTGAAAACCCTTTACAGTCATTTACTATCTTCAGTCTTGACCATTCCAATATTCCTCTGGCTAACCTCTCGACTTACAATCTTCATGTACTCTGTGCTAGTTCATCTTTTTCAGAATCATAGATTCCCTACAGTGTGGAAACAGGCCCTTTGGCCCAACAAGTCCACACTGACCCACAGAGCATCCCACTCAGACCCATCCCCCATTACCCACCTAATCTACGCATCCCTGAACACTATGGACAATTTAGCATGGCCAATCCACCTAGCCTGCACATCTTTGGCCTGTGGGAGGAAACCAGAGCACCCGGAGGAAACCCACGCAGACATGGGGGGAATGTGCAAACTCCACACAGACAGTCACCCGAGGGTGGAATCGAACCCAGGTCCCTGGCGCTGTGAGGCAGCAGTGATAACCACTGAACCACCGTGCCGCCCCCTTGGTGTTTCTTAGTGCATTAATGCCTCAGACTTAAAATACTTAATCGCTTTATTTAATATATTAAATTGCTCTTTGCTTCACCCCTCCCTATTTCTATAACTTATTCCAGCCCTCCAGAAATATGACTTCACAACTCCTGACCCTGACACATACTCTGTTAACATCACCCAACCACCGATAACCTCACCTTCATTCATGACATCCCTCAAGTCTGGAATTCCCTTCCCAAATTTCTCTGTGACATCAGCCCTCTCTCCTCCTTTAAGTCTCTTCTTAAAATCTCCCTCTTTAACCAACTGTTTCTTTTTTTTAACATAATACTTCCTTCTTGGCTCAGTGTCAATTTTAATCAAATTACACCCTCTGTGAAGCACCGTGAGAGTTTTCATACCTTAAAGGCACTGTTTAAAGGTAAATTATTGTTGTTATTTCATTTCCATTGATTGTTCAATATTTTTGGCTACTGAAAAAAGAAAAACAAACAAAAAAGAAGAAACACTTTACGAATGACATGGAACAGAATACACATTTATCTTTTACTGGTGCTGCTTGGTGTTTTTGAAATCTAATTACCGTGTTTGTCAATCAAAAGTATGACATCATCCAGATTTTAATGCTGAGTAGTATTTGAGAGGCACTTCCTCCACGTTAATCAGAAATGAAATGTGTGCATCTAATTTAGGCCGGTACTCCATTCCCATACTAGAATAGGTGTGTAAATTAAGCCGCTATTTCAAATAAGAACCTGGAAGCTTCCCCTTATTTAAAACTTATCTTTCAACCAACATCGAAAAAATAAATCCCCACATTGTCTGGTCATTATCATATTGCTCTTTCCAACACCTTGCTGTGTGTAAATTGGTTGCCACATTCCCTACCTTACAATAGTGACTGTGCCTCAAAAGTACATAATTGGCTACAAAGCAATTTGAGATGTCCTGAGGTCATGAAGAGGCCAATAAAATATACTTTAATAGTCTTTTAAGTAATAATTGGCAACATTTCAAACTAGTTCGGGTTAGGGAAACACACAGGTTTCTGGACTACAGAAACAATATTATTTCCTGCACCTGCAACTTCCCCTTTCTGGATCAGTTTGTTACAGATCTGGTCAGTATCGTTATCCACACAGCTAGACCAGGTCTTTGTATGTGTCCAAAGTAGGCCTGGTAATATGTATTTTACACTGATGATGGTGCCATGTTAGCTAATTACACCCTAATTACCAACTGTGTTCTGTCTCTTAAAAGAAACAAATGTATTGCACAAAGCTGTCCTAGTTCTGCACTGGCTCAGAAACTAGTTTCCAGACGCTCAGATGGACAATTTTGGCAGCTTCAGGAAGAGCATGTTTACTATCAATTCAAAATGGCAAGAAAGAAACACCCTCTGCATTGTGGTATATATCATAAGAAGGTAACCATCAATGGAAACAGTCACTCCCAACCCAGAAACCAGAATAGCATCCACAAGCAAAATTATAAGTGTGGGTGAACTTTGTTTTTTTTGTTTATAACTATTTATAAAGTATAACAACACATTGTATACACAGTTGGGTCAATTATAAGATTGACACATGCACTCAATATATTGGTACACTGTACTTGTTAGTTATATTCCATAATAACATTTACATACAAAATCAACAATTTCTTTCTTTCATTGTGTTGGTTCCTATTGGAATCAGATGGCTTACTTTAACTGGTGTGCACCATTTGGGGACTGATTCCATACTCCCAGCAACGAACCTCACTCGCAAAGAAATAACATTGGGAAGCTGAGAGCCTGCAACCCTGTGATTTTCCGACCTGTTAAATGAATGGGTGGAAAATCACAGGCTGCTAGATCTGACTTCCTGACTCACTCTCCCCACAAGTACAGCTGCTTGCTTGGGAGTGCCCAGTCACAGACTTCAGGCCTTGCCTTTAATTCATAGATTTTCCAAGTGGGGTTTCCATAACCTAGTGGGTAGGTATGGATCCTTTTGTTTTAGGGCTGCTGTCTGAGGTCAGCAGGTTTCTGCCCAATGGCCAACACTATTCAAGATGTGTCTGCATTCCTCAGTTTATTGGTATATTGAGTCTGTCAGATTGTAGTACAATTTTTATCTAAGGCTGTATTTTCAAACATTTTTGCATAAGGGGGTCTCCCTAGGAATGTGCAAGGGGTCCCCAAAAGGGAAAGTCTGAAAGTCACTGAATATGTTCATTTCAGGCCTGGTGGTGTTACCATTTCCTGTACGAGACACTATGAAACTCCTGATAAAATGCTGGCAGCCCACACCCAGTTACCACATCCTACACGGTCTACTTTGCGACTGAGAAAGTTATGAAAGATTTTGTAGGAACCAAGCAGCAATACGAGCCGTGTGCGCCCCACTGACTTTGGGCAAAAACGGCTGAAGAGAGCACTAAAAGTGGAGACAGGGCCTCGGGAAAAGCATCATAAACTTCCAAGATCTGAAATCTCACTCTAGGTGATGTCATTAGGCAGAACTTAAGGAGACACAGCAGATATGTAGACAGCCACAGCATCTGGAATGTGTTACAGGCAAGAACCCAATTATAAGTGGTATGGGTGGTTTCTGCATGTGTGAGGCCCAAACTGCTCTCTGCCAACCATCAACAGAGGAGGGGCGGATAGTACAAAGTGCACAGCACTTTCCTACCAGGCATATTATTTATTACCTAAACCCAAAGTTTATTTTGTAGTAGTATAAACAAAAGGGTGGAGATAGCAGACGAAAGAGTATGCAGACAGCTTTATTGTTGTTCTTTTTTTAAAAAAGTTAATCCAGGAACCTGCTCCTCTCCTTCTACAACACAAATACCTGATGATAAAGAAAGAATCAGACTACTTATTATATTCATTTAATTATAGCTTTTTTTCAATTTCAGCAGCATTGAGTGAGTGACTGTTGAGAGATTTGGAAAGGCCATTTAAATGACCATAAGCTCCCATTTTCTAGATAGCATAGCAACCACGCAAACAACACCTAGTGACACAAATATTTAATATCTCATCATATTTCCTTTCATTATTAATACAACACTTAGCTCAGTGAGCGATTGCAGGCCAGATGGGTCCCAAGCTAGGCCTACAATCTGTGTTGTTGACCCACCTCAGTCAGGGTAAAGTTAGAGCACCACAGCTTTCTTTTCTTTTAATTCATTCATGACAGAGGTGAAACTGGCAAGGCTGGCGTTTATTTCCCACCCCTAATTATCCTGGGGAAGGTGGGGCTGAGCTGTATTCTTGAACTGCTGCAGTTCTTCAGGTGCAGAGACACCCACCATGCTGTTAGGGAGGACGTCCACCATTGTGACTCAGCAAAAGTGAAGGAAAGGCAGCATTGTTCCACGTCAAGATGGAGAGTGGCTTGGAGTGGAACTTGTAACTGGTGGTGTCGCCATGCATCTGATGCCCTTGTCCTTCTATATAGTAGAGGTTGCAGTTTGGAAGGTGCTATTGAACTAGTCTTGGTGAATTATTTCTGTGCATCTTGTAGGTGGTGTATGTTGCTGCCACTGTGTGCCAGTGGCAAAGTGAGTGTATTATGATGGTGCCAGATGATATGCCAGTCAAGTAGATGAGTGTCAGCTTCTTGAGTGTTGTTGCAGCAGCACTTAGTATCCCATCACACTCCTGACATGTCCTTGTACATGCTCAACAGATTTTGGGGAGACAGGAGGTGTACTGCAAACTGCTAAACATCTACCCTGTTCTTTTACCAACAGGCTGGTGTGGTTCAGTTTCTGGCCAATGGTAATCCCCCAGGATGTAGATAATGGGGATTTCAACAATGGTAAACCCACTGAACATCAAGGGCCAATAGTTATGTTTTCTCTTATTGGAGAAGTTCATTCCCTGGCATTTGTGTAGCATGCATATTACTTGCTGGGGTGTTGCTGTATCAGAATCTGAGGAGATAGAAATGGTGCTGAACATTGTTTGTCATCAATGAACTTCCCTACTTCTGATCTTTTGATGGATGTAGGTAATTGATGAAGCAGCTAAATATTGTTGAGAGTAGGACACTACCCTAAGGAACTCCTACAGTGATATCTTGGAGCTGAAATAATTGGCCTCCTTCCTTGGCACTAGGTATGACTCCAATCAGCAGAGATTGCCCTGATTCCTTTTCATGCCGATTGTTTTAGGGCTGTTGGACGTTATACTCAATCAAACGCTGCCTTGATGTCAAGGGCAGTCACAAGCACTTCACAGCTCGAATTCAATTCTTTTGTCCATTTTGAACCAAGGCTACAATGAGGTCAGAAGCCAAGTGACCCTGGCAGAATCCAAACTGAGCAATAGTGAGCAAATATGAGTGCCATTTGATAGTCCTAATGACAACACCTTCCATCACTTTGCTGATGATCGATAGTCGACTGATGAGGAAGTAACTGGCCAGATTGGAGTTCTCAATTTTTTGCACACCTGGGCAAGTTTCAACATTTTTATAGCTGTGCTGGAATAGCTTGGCTAGGTGCATGGCTAGTTCTGGAGCACAAATCTTCAGTACTGTTGAGTACGGAGATATTTATAGAATGTCTACCTCTGTTAGTTGTTTAGCTGTCCACCACCATTCACAACTAGATGTAACAGGACAGCAGAACTTAGATTTGAAGCATTGAATCTTGGATCTGTCTGTTGTATGCATTTAAGCAGTTTGGCACACAAGTAGTGCTTACAGCTTTAACCGGGCTTACACCTCATTTTAAGGAATATCTAGTGCTTCTCCTGTCATGCACCCCATGCTCTCCGTTGAACCAGTGTTGATCTCCTGGCTTGATAGTAATAATTAAAATGCTGAGCTACGATATTACTGATTATAGTTTAATACAATCCAGCTGGTGCTGATGGCCCGCCTTCTCAATGTCCAGTTTTGACTTGCTAGATCTGATCGAAATATGTCCCATTTAGCACGGTAGAGGATATTCTCAATATAAAGATAGGGACTTTGCCCCCACACGGACTCCTCCAGATACTGTCATGGGTGAACACAGGCGAGGGTGAGGTCACAAAGGTCCCTCTTGTTGCATTCCTCACTGCCTGCTGCAGAACCAATGTAGCAGCAATACACCTTCGGATTTTTCCAGCTCGGTCAGTGGGAATGCTACCAAGCTGCTCTTGACGATGAACATTGAAGTCCCCCACTCAGAGTACATTCTGTACCCTTGCCACCATTAGACCTGCCTCCGTTCAACATTGTGGCATAAAGATTCGTTAGCCGAGAGGGGTACCTGGCAATCAGCAGGAGGTTTCCTTGTCCATGTTTGACCTGATGCCATGAGATTTCTTGCTGTCCACAGTGTACGTTGAGGACTCCCAGGGTAAATCCTTCCCTACTGTATTCCATTGTGCTGCCATCTTTGGTGCATCCGTCCTGCCAGTGGTATAGAATAAATCCAGGGATGATGGTAGTGGCACTTGGGACATTCTCTGTAAGGGAGAGATCAGTGAATAGGACTGTGTGAGGTTGTTGCTTGACCAGTCTATTGGACAAGCCCCCTGATGTTGGTAAGGAGACCTTGCAGAGTCGACAGAGTTGAGTTTGCCATTGTTTTCCAGTGTTTCTTTTGATGATCAGTGGTATGTCCAATTTCACTCCTTGACATCAGCAGCAATTCTGGACATAAAAAGGAATATGAATTAGCCAGAAGTTCTCTTCCCCTGATCACTGCTCAGAGATACCTGTCAGAAACTGAATGTCAGTTAAAGACTGAAGATATTCTTTATTTTAATTGTGCCAACATTGATGTCAATTCCTTCAGATGGGCTGTGGAAATCCTTCCCTCAATCTAATTGCCTTTTTACTTCTGCCTCTGCCTTTTCTTAAAGCCTGCCTCAAGCTTTTAGTCCTGTCCAGATATCTGCTTATGCAGATTGGTGTCAATTAGTTTTTCATAATGGTCATGTGATGTGCCTTCAGACATTTTAGACATGTCAGATGCTATGCAAATGCAACTTGTTGTTTATGGTCATGCATTACAAAATGGCCAACTGACTGTGGCTGGTATCCAGCAAGACACAGGCCTTGGTGTAAATCTGTCCTGCTAAGGGCGGAAAGAACTGCCTCAGGAAACAGAAGGAACACAAACTCCTTCACCATCAGTAGACAATGGCTTCGCAAATCTACCTCAGAAGGCTGAGGAACAGAATGAATATTTGGGCAAAATGTTCAACACATTGGTCAAATCCATTTGTGCTCATTTTGCACCCCAGAAGAATTTGATCCTCAATGTTAAGACATTTTTTTCCCAAACAAATGACATTAAATGAATTATTCCACACTTCTCTGTAAACTTTCTCCAAAATTATGGCATAAAACAAGGCAATCATTTTTCATCTCTTTTAGCACACTATCATGATGGTTAAGTGAATCTTTTGAACAACAATTCAAGCCACAAAACACCAGTGCAATATTAACTATTTCATACCTGTTGGATAGGAATGCTGGAACATTCGCTGTCTCATATCCTGATTCGACTAAAGGTCAGAATTAAGAAGTGTGGTCAGAGCTCCAGAAATATCATCCTCTTCAATCTTACCAACTGAAAACAGCAACACTTTCAAAATATCAAAAGGTCAAGTAAAAATATGCCACTGATTATAGCATGCAAACCTTCCTCACGTGCCATCTGTTGCACATACGATTGACAATGCTATCTGATTCTAATTCCAATTAAAGTACTGTTATGAGGAAAGGTATGAATATTGAACTTACTTGGTTTGTGGTTTGAACCTAGGTTGGCATACTTATGGGGGTTGAATGTTCATTTCGTGCGACAATGTTCTTAGTCTTATAACTTATGGTCCCAAAACAACAATGCTCACTAGGCTAATTTTTTGCCCACTTCACCAACACTACTAAATGATTTCAGTGACACAATCACATGACGAACATTAATGGGAATCAAAATAGAGTTGGTATTAATCCTCCTTATTACAATCAGCATTTGGATATTGCCACATGCTAATACAAAAACTAGCAACTCAATAATACTAATTAACACAGGAACAATAATGTGATTTTAATGTACATGGCTTCTTGAATGGTTCAGCTGTAAATAAGAGAGTGAACCACACAAACTGGGGTAGTCTCAGTTTCAAACTGAGACCCATAAAGGGTGAAATGATCCCAATAGTTGCGGCGCCTCAACTAGAAAAGGGCAAGATAGGCAAGTTGATTATTATTGAGTCGCGTAGTGTGAAACTATAAGATGATGCATGTCGAGGAAGAAAGGATTGAATGGGGATAAAAGGCTTCAGGTTTATGCTTGAAGTGGGATCTTGCATTTACGAATGTATTTCACATTATCAAGAGGCCCAAAGTGCTCCACAGACAATGGATTAATTTTTGGGTAGTAATCCCAGTTGTTCTATCAGCAAAAGTAACAAACAATTTCCAGAGTAAAGACCAACAAACTGCAAGTATTGCACTATTGCAATTACATGATGTCTAAAAAGGCTTACTGTAAGTGAAGCATAGTCACTTTTGCAATGTAGGAAACACGGCAGTGAATTTGCCTACAGCAAGGTCACACAAACAACAATGTGATAATGGATCATAATGCTGGATTTACTTATAGATGTACTGAACTTTTAATTCTATTGGGTTTTAAAAGAGGACATATAGCCAAAATATAACAGCAAATGTAAATTTAGTGACTGTCTGGCAAAGCCCTGAGAGGAAACATGGAACATCGCACCTGAGGAGATGCCAAGGGAAATTCAAACAGTAACCCTTCAAACATAAATGTGCAATTCAAACCAAAGTCGACTAATCGCCTCTGGTAGTAAAGATAATAAGAGGTCAACTATCTTTCTCAGCAGAAAGTCAACTCCTGTGGAATAAGACCCAAACCATAGACATGTCTGTGTTTTACCCTTCCAGGGATATACAAAAAAAGATATAGAAACCAAATGCAAAGCCAAATCTGTGTGTGCTGTAATCTAGTGTGGACTGATGTACTGTGAGGTTCACAGCCTGAGGACAGCCGTTAGACTCCTAGGTGCTGCAATTATTCACTCTCTTGCTCTCTCACTCTGGCCACTGGAAGATAGACAAGCCAGTGAAACCTCTGTTAAAAAGGAAATAAGACAAAAACTTGAGATAACATAGTGTGGGGCTGGAGGAACACAGCAGGCCGGGGAGCATCAGAGGAGCCGGAAAGTTGAATTTCAGGTCAGGACCCTTCTTCAGAAAATCTCTAAGACGAAAAGTTGTCAGCTAATTTGCCAAGGAAAAAACCTGAAATGACTGTCTCACTTCCAATGACAGCAGTATCAGTATTAAGGAGAGGCGAGGGCCTAGTGGTATTATTGCTGGACTGTTAAACCAGAGATCCAGAGAACATTCTGGGGACCCGGGTTTGAAACCCACCATAGGCAGACTGTGAAATTTGAAGTCAATAAAAAATATCTGGAATTAAGAATCTAATGTTGACCATGAACCCATTGTCAAATTTTGGAAAAATCCATCTGGTTCACTAATGTCCTTTAAGAAAGCACCATCCTTGATAACAAGGTGTAGAGCTGGATGAACACAGCAGGCCAAGCAGAATCAGAGGAGCAGGAAAGCTGACGTTTCAGGCCTAGACCCTTCTTCAGAAATGGGGGAGGGGAAGGGGGTTCTGAAATAAATAGGGAGAGAGGGGAAGGTGGATAGAGGAGAAGATAGGTGGAGAGGAGACAGACAGGTCAAAGAGGCGGGGATGGAGCCAGTAAAGGTGAGTGTAGGTGGGGAGTTAGGGAGGGG
>NC_063360.1:24162632-24262087 GCF_021869965.1 Rhincodon typus | reverse complement strand
GGATGGAGCCAGTAAAGGTGAGTGTAGGTGGGGAGTTAGGGAGGGGACAGGTCAGTTCAGGGAGGACGGACAGGTCAAGGGGGCAGGATGAAGCTAGTAGGTAGGAGATGACTCATTTTAAAACAAACACATTTGGATTGACGAAAGGTATCTGTGAGGGAAGAAATCCTTTATTGCAACCAACTGAAAGAGGGGTTGACTTAAAATGGGGAGCCGATTCATTCCTCCTCACCTGGAAATGTAGCTATTTGACAGTATCTGATCTGGAATTGCAAGAACTGGGGACCCTGGCCTGGGGACCTTTTGAAATACCAGATAATCTGTCTGTGTCATTTTGCTTGAGGTTTAAATTTTAGTCGACACTTCAGGGATAACTCTCCTGTTCATCGTCATGGGATTTGTCCACCTGTAAGGACACATGGGGTCTCATCTTAACACACCATTCAGGGCAGCATGGTGGCTCAGTGGTTAGCACAGCTGCCTCACAGCACCAGGGACCTAGGTTCAATTCTTGCCTCAGGCGACTGTGCGGAGTTTGCACATTCGCCCCTTGTCTATGTGGATTTCCTCTGGGTGCTCTGATTTCCTACCACAGTCCAAAGATGAGCAGGTATAGGTGGATTGGCTGTGCTAAATTGCTCATAGTGTCTTGGGATGTGCAGGCTAGCTGGATTAGCCATGGGAAATGCAGGATTATAGGGTAGGGGGTTAGGGCTGGAAGGAATCCTCTTTGGAGGGTTGGTGTGAACTTGATGGACCAAATTGTAGCAATTCTATATCTGGGAGACAGCACCTTTGCCAGTGCTACACTGGTATTGTATTCTGACATCAGCTTTGACTTCTGTTCTCAAGTCCTAGAGCATGACTTAAGCTCACAAGTTTCTGACTGAGAGGAAAGAATTATACCAATAGAACCTTAGCTGACATAGTCAAAGTTGCTATTTAACTACTCACAATAAGTTCAGCATTTTTGACCTTAAAATAATTGACCCATAGTCAACAATTTGAAAATTACACTTCATTTTGTTATAGGAAAGATAAAATACAGAGACAATGTGAATGTTTGGCATTAAGAAGTACAAATATTGCCTACTTTCCATTTTGTAGAGCTGCAGTGTCATTCTTGTGTAATGCTTTAAAACTACAGCTGATTGAGGGAGAACTTGGCTCACTGTAGGAAATTCATAATGTGTTTCACAGAAAGGAGTACTCAATGCATTTTGGTCTAAGGTTATTCAAAACCCCCAACCTGACCGTTCATCTTTATTTCAAAATGAAAGTGGGTGGAAATTAATTGAACACTTTACAAGAACAGGAAATTACTCTCTAAAGGCACAAAGCCTCTAAAAATCAGATTAGTTCAATGAGATGAACAGCTGAAGAGTAGCAAAGGGAATTTGGAACTCAAAAGTATAATATTGAAAGTAATTAGTGAATCTGTAGCAGAAATGAAGTGCCTTTTCAAGACTATTTTATTTGTTTGACACTTTTGTTTGTATCAAATTCCCTTCCTATTTCCTTAAGATGTCATGTTGGGGTTAGTTCCTCTTTATACTCCAATACTGAAGTGGGCAAGCTTCTGTTAGCCAGTTTTCTGCTGTCTTATATGAATTGCTGACTATCATCATGAAGCCCATTTCAGTTCAGGTGTGCTAATAATGGAATTCTGCCCCATCACTTAACTTTGGAATCATGCCAAACTAGTTTTTGCAACCTCTGGTCATAATTTGACAGTAATGGTTTGTCTAAGGATTTTAGTCTAATTTCGTCAGTATGTGATGACACCTATTTTGTTGGACTTGTTCAACTTATTTGCTGATCATTCAATGTGAAAAAGAGTGATTATAGTTCAGCTTCCATTTCTCCTTCAGAAAGTTATTCAGAATAGAAGGTTATCCATCTTTTAAACTCTTGAAAACTTGTTTAATTTGAAACTGGTCTGTTAGTACCCACCTATGAATTTAAAATTACTTAGTTGTCGCATACTTCCTTTCAACTCGACCAGAGATTAGCAGTGTTTAAAATCTTTGTTCTCTTGTTTTTATTGCTGATGTTGGTGAAACCTCTTCTCAGTACTCATGTGCAAACAGAAGGAAAAAACCCCAAAAATCAGTTTGCATTATGTTTGTTGGAGCATCAACATGGATTCTTACATCCAAGTAAATATTCCAGAATGAGACTGGGATTAAAATCTCTGAATCCATCTCCTTACTAAGTGAGTCAAGTATGTCAATGTCAACTATTTTTTTCCAGGACTCCCTTCTAACTTCAAATCACCCTCCAAATTCAGGGACAGTTCTTATCACAGTATCCAATCAGCATTAATTTGTCACAGTGTCTCAGTGTATCTGAATATGCTGTTACTGATCCCTTTTCCGTTAGCTGCCAGTCTCATTTCATATTCTCTATTTGATCTCTTATTCATTTTTCTAATTTCCCTCTGAAATTAATTTCAGTCTGGTCCTCTATTGTGTACAGTGTGTTTTTATTCTTCATCTTAATCTTTACTTTTGCCATTGAGAGATCTCTGGATTATTTGGTCTACTTTTCCTCTTTGTGCAAATATACTTTGACTATTTCTGAACTCTTTGTTCTTAAAGGTCTATTGGTCAGTTACAGTTTTGCCTGCTAAGCTTTGATTTAAGTATATCCGAACCAAATCTTACTACATTGATTAACTCTAGTTAATCATTTTTACCCTGGATTATTATTTATTGATTTCTGTTGCTAAAATTATGTTTGATACAATGAACATTGTCCTTTAAATTTTCTCCTATGAACACTTGATCCAATTGGTTGACCTCATTCCTAAGAATGATGATGCCTGTCCCATTGGATTGGAATCATATTGCTGTCAAAAAGTTTTCTCAAAACACTCTAGAAACTCTTACCTGTCTCTGCCCTTTACAGGACTACTTTTCAGCCTGTATTCAGTCCCTCTTTAGATTTACCCAATAATGCTTGCACTCCTCTTACCTTGGAAATTTGTTTCTTTATATCTTTCCCACTAGGTGATAGCCTATCTTGATGCTTGACCAATGTAATTATACCTTTGTTCCTTAGCTCTAGCCAAATAGGTTCTGCTCTTGACCCCCCTTTGGCATCCCATCTCTTCAGCACTGCAATGTTTCCAATAATATCAGCCTGCCTTCCTTCTTTTCCTATCTTCTCTGAACACCTTGTATCCAAGAATATTTATGTCATGCCTTCCTTTGAGCCAAGTCTCTGTTACAGCCACAATATCATATTTCCAGGTGGTAATCTGCATCTGTAGTTTGCCAATCTTATTTATCACATTCTGCACATATACATACAAACACAGTAACTTATTAGTTTCTCCTTTACCCTGAACTCACCTAATGATTTACTATTCCCTACTCTAGTCATAGCTGTCTCTTAGAATTCTGTGCACCTTGCTATTCCTTTCTGATACTGAACAACTAATAAATCGGATTCTAGAAAACTGCAAGTAAGGAATGAAGAATGTCATTATCACAAATCGGACCCTGAATTATTATGATCATTTTTAACATATAATTTCAAAACATGCTTTTCAAAAGAAGCTGCAAAAATGGCTGCAAATGTAAACTAAGTCACGGTCTGGAATGAGAACGTCACACATCAGGATATGGAGGGGACTTTAAACAACAATCCTTCCAAGAGGGATGAATCATTGAGACATAGAGTCATAGAGATGTACAGCACAGAAACAGACCCTTCAGTCCGACTCATCCATGCCAAACAGGTATTCAAAATTAATCAATTCCCATTGCCAGCATTTGGCCCATATCCCTCTCAACTATTCCTATTCATATACCCATCCGAAAGCATTTTAAATGTTGCAATTGCACACACTTCCACCACTTCCTCTGGCAGCTCATTTCATACACGACCACCGTCTGTGTGAAAATGTTGCCCCTTAGGTCCTTTTTAAATCTTTCACCTAAAACCTGTGCCCTCTAGTTTTGGACTCCCCACCCTAGGGAAAATAACTTGGCTATTCAATCTATCCATGACCCTTATGATTTTGTAAATCTGTATAACGTCATCCCTCAGCCTCCAACACTCCAGGGAAAATAGCCACAGTCTAGTCAGTCTCTCCCTATGGCTCAAACCCTCCAAACCTGGCAACATCCATGTAAATATTTTCAGCACTCTTTCAAGTTTAACAACATCTTTTCGGTAGCAGGAAGACTAGAATTGCAAGCAGTATTCCAAAAATGGCCTAACCAATGTACTCGGCATGTCAAAGCATACTGAAATATGATTTATAACACAGTGTGGAGCTGGAGGAACACAGCAGGCCAGGCAGCATCAGAGGAGCAGGAAAGTTGACGTTTTGGCTCAGGACCCTTCTTCAGAAATGGGGAGGGGGAAGGGAGTTCAGAAATAAATAGAGGATAGGTGGGGCAGGGAAGGTAGGTGGGATGGTGATAGGTGAATGCAGGGAGGATGGTGGGGATTGATCAGTGAGATGGGAGGGGCAGATAGATGGAAGAGAAGATGGACAGGTTGTGTCAGGTCAAGGAGGCAGGGATGAGAGGGAGGGTTGGTCATGGGATGAGGCTGGGGGGTGGGAAGATTTTGAAACTGGTAAAATCTACATTTAGGCCATTGGGTTGTAGACCCCGAGGCAGAATAGGAGGTCTCTGTCTCCAGCATCTGCAATTCTTACTTTCTCTGAAATGTGATTTCTTGTGACTATAAAGATATTGAAGGGCTGACCATCCTCTGCACAACATCAGGCCATGCCCTGGCATTTATGGTCCCAAAGTGCAGATACATTTTATACTTTTATCTTTAAGCAATATACAAGGACAGGGGTTAAAAAGCCAGGTTCAATTCAATCTGTCTTTGCTACTGGGACTGAACATTCCTTCATGCCAGCTGGCTAAGGTACCCAAGTGTATTAGCCTAGGTTCAAGCATCAGCGTGCTGTGAAGATCACAATCAAAGACCTATCCCCTAGTCATCCCTATCTTACAGGTAAAGGGATTCTTGCAGTCTGAGTACAAGCAGCCAACGAGCCAAAAAGTAGGATAAAAGGAAACAGGACAGAAAAAATGGACTTTGGTCTCATCATGAACTGCTGGAACTCGGATATAGTCAAAAGGAATAATAACCATAGGATCACAAACAACCTGAAAAACTAACAATCTTCAAATCCACTGTCCAACTACCAATGTCAATGCCACCAGTAACGTCCATGTAACAGTTGTGAAATGCTACTATCTGCTTCTAATGAACAATTCAGAGACTGATCTGTATATCTTCTTTTTAAAATTTTATCATTTTAGACTCACTTTTTATTTCTAATCTGCGTAGGTGTGTTGAATTACTAATTACACGTTAGTAAATAATAAATTCACTCCTTTGAACTCAGAAAAGTCAGATTAAATTGGGTCCTTTTAAAATAGGAGTTCATTTGGGTCTAGCTGAAAGGTGTTTACAAGTGAAGGGATCTAGTTTTAAGTTAACTTTGTTGTCATCAACCAATATGAGCTACAAGAATATATTTTGCACTCATTTCAGCTGGCATGGTATCAGGAGTGATACAACTGGCCTCAGTGCTGCCAGGTAAGGGAAGGAACAATGACTTTTGTATCCTGTTCTTGATCATTAACCAGTGTGCAGGGTGAGAAGCATTTACATGTGGACATTGGGTAACAAGAGGATTAAGCTTCAATGTGATGCTCCAGATAGTTGGAAATGCTACTAACACACAGCCTGTTCCATATGAAGAATGATAAAATAGGCAAGGCATTGAAGGTTATCAATAAAAGGAGGGACTTCCCTCAGGTGAGAAATGGAGGGAAAACATTCTTATTCATGCAGGAAACAGACTGGTGCAAAAGAGATCAGCATGGAGTAGTCGGTGTACACGTCCCATTATCTCTTACTTGGTGTCAAGCCGAGGAAGAAGAAAAGATCAAAGAAATTATTACAGTTATGACCTCGACAATCAAGTCATTGAAAATCATTGATACATCTTCAAGCCAGTTCAAAAATGTTACAAACTTTACAATTAACCCCAAGACAATTGCCACCTGAACTTGTCCCATTGTATTTTGTCAGGCAAGATTACACAAACTGTTTAGTCTCTAATGTGGTTGTTGAGAGTGATGTTATAATAATGGGGCTTCACTGCATTGTTATTAATCAAATGGGAGCTGAAAAGAACAACATGAAAATGCAGAACTGAAGTGCTACCTTGACCAACAAAATCATTATTTCAAGTTGCTGTGTCAGTAGAGAGACATGTGAAATGGGGATAGCATAATAGGGTGACGTTGATTTGTGCGCTGCAATTATTACTGTCACAAATCAGCGCTGATTAAAATCTTTTCTATCAACTCTGTTGTGAGGAATAACCTTCCTACCATACTGTTAGTATAAGTTAGTATCCTTAGAATTCAATTCAACCTTGATTTGATTTATTTATTGTCATGTGTATTTTGTTACAAAATACAGTGAAAAGTGTTGTATAGTGTCGCCACTCTCTTGGCCATCTTAAAACACAGAAAAATAAACCAAAACTTAGAATATAGAGGCAGAAAAATTAAGAAATAAAGACCCAGAGTTGAGCTTCGAACCTCACATCCTATCCTTCACCAAATTCACCTTCTTTCCTTTACAATGTTGCCTCCCTGCCCTTGCTGTGTTCTCACATTCTCTATTATTCATGTCTTCATTGCTCTCATTTGGAGGACTCAAATGTTCTCCTGAAGCGAGTTTAGTGACAAAGTAGGGTGGGAGATTTGGCATTTAACCATGAGAACGGTGGTGAGAAATAACCACCCAATCACCCACCTTCCCGTTTCCATCCCAAATTAAGCTCAGTGTCGAAGGCTTGTGGGCAGCTTTCCTATTCCCAATGCCAAGTGAGGATCATAAGTGAGGAACTGAGGCTCACTTAAGGGCCTCATTCCACCCACACCTGTATTCTCCTATCGGAGGAGTTGTCGTGTGGAAAGACCAAAAAGTGCAAAATCCATTTCAATACTAGCTTTCTGATCACTTCTCCTAATCTGCCAGAGCTATCTGTATCCAAAGTCTTTGCTGATATGTGTATTCTATGCACATGCAACTAATTGACACATTTAAAACTGACAGGTAACAAGGTATTGTTGGGGTAGCGTTAATATGATCAGTGATTATTTTAGAAACATCAATTTTCATTATTTTCAGACTCCTCCACAAAATAATACAAAATGCAAACAGGTTAGTAAAGTGTTAACCTGAAGAGGCATCAGAGAAAGTTACCTCATGCCTGATAAAAGGATTCTGTTTGTTAAAGCCTGTTATTGTTCAGCTGCAGACAACATTAAAAATGTCCTAATAACACTTCAGCTGTGCTACTATTGTGTGTCGAGTCTCCTCCACCTGTGTGCAAAGCTGTTATTTATGTATTGTATTTAAAAGCCTCATCTTAAAAATTCCAATGATAGCATCTGTTTTGTTTTATGAAGTCTATTGTGTTGAGTGAAAAAGTAAATTAATATTAAGAAAAAGACCTGTTGGAGTGATTTTTGTCAAATATTGGGGGACGTAAGGTCAGTGACGATTTAAAATTCTTTTGTTTAATTTAGTCACAAATCCATTACTGTATGACAATTTACTGTCCCCTATTTAACACAGGTTAACACCTCTGATTAAACTGTAGACAGAGACATTTCATCGTTGTGCGTGTTACCAATACTGCACGGTGTCATTTTAACCCTCAAGGTTTCATGACTGTGTTTCGTAGGAATTATCTCATGGCTGGGCAATGCAGTTTTTGGAATAACAGGGAGCAGTTATATATAGAAATGAGTAGGAAGTGACTTGAGATTTTATAAATCAAGGATAATTAATAGATTGTAAAGAGGGAGTTCTGCTCATTAGAGACTTATTTAAAATGAACACTATTTGCTTGGACAACAATTCATTCTTCAAGCATTAAGCGGTGTCTACTTATTGGAGGGATGGGCAACAGGTAGTCTTTGACTTGGGGCACCTGGTGCCAGTATTGAGTGCTCTCAGGGCCAGGAATAGCAAAAACAGACTCAGAGTGCATTGCTCCCTCTACCTTATCTTAAACCAGCCTAAGAGAAGCAGACATTGCATTGGTGTGGTGACACTTACCCCACTTCACTAATGAGTCATCCTGTGGCTGAGACTGAGTAACCATTTCACAGGTGATAAGTACTACTGGCAAATAAAGACAAGTCTGTCTTATTAGTGCAGGCCAGACTTAAACTCAGTTCTCAACAGGAAAAGCATTTGTCTAACCCACTGCACCAACCATTACCATAGAGAGTAGTTGTATATTTATAGGGATGTCCCTACTTATGCTTCATGTGATTCAAGAATAATACTCAATTGTATTGAACATGTGAAGTGAAACAAGACGTCATGAATGCCTGTTTTTATCCCTTATTTACCTGTTTACCAATTTAATAATGGAAGCACATGACTCGGAAACACAGAAGAAAAACATAAGCTTTTTTCATTTTCGTTAAGCACCTCACTAACTCCTCGGATGGAGCAGATAATTTTGATTGCAAACAGACAGGTTCTGAATCTAATTTTTCAGGTTCCTCTGAAGCCTCCTATAAGAAACACATGTGATTAACTAAAGTAGCACCCCCACCCAGATGGTTATTGGATATAACTGCACCACATAGTAAGGAAGTGAGGGATACAGTTCAGGAATCTCAATAATGGGAACTCCTGATAATCCTGCAGGCACCCTCAGGATGGGCACAGAGATGGAAGGGGGGCCAGGGGTCGGTTGTGGAAGGGAGAAAATGAGCTGAGGTTCTCTCTCCTGATTATTACCCAACAACCTCTATTGGATGCTATTAGATGGTCATGTGAATTAACTCCAGTGTCAAACAATCCATTGATGCTCTGATATTCTTGTCCAGTGTCATAAAGAAGTAGCATTTAGGCAGAGAGCTCACAGTCTTCTGGATTCGGGATGACATAATTTACCTGCTGAACTATCAGAGAAGTAAAAGAGAAATAAACAATCAAAGAACTATCTGCTCAGCGGCATCACCAAGAGTGTGGCCATCGTTGGTCCAGCCCCTGGAAGAAGAGGGCACCATGGAAGAAAAGGTCGTCCTGACCAGGTCAGTGAGGTCTGTGGGCGCCAGGTCAGGCAAGCACAGGGAGAAAGGGCTTGGTGAGGGTAAGAAGTGCTACTGCTGCAGGGGTGGCCATTGTTGTTGGGTAGACCATGGACTGCCTGAGTGGAAGAACCCCCTCCCCCCACCTTCAAGCCTGCAGCAAGATCACCAGGTTTTCACCTGGCAATCGCCCAGTGTGGCGGAGGTCTCACCCACTGCTGTTAAAATGCCAGTGATGGCAGAAGAGACTCTTAATTGTCCTTTATGTCAGAGGGCATCCACATTCTCTGCTGCTAGCAAGATGGCATGGTAGGAGTAGGATGACAAGTGCTTCACCACTAACCCTGCCACCTTCCCTCCCAACCCACTCCCTACCATCTACACCTTTCCCCCATGATTTTACAGGTTGTCCTCCTTACTTCCTAACCCATTCCTTTAGAGTCAGTAACACCTAGCCCTTACATTCTTGTTAAGTTAAACTAAATTAAATCCCATGTGTCCAACATTCCCACCTCTGTTTGTCACCTTTGCCACTGAGCTGCTGTGAATTGTACCTGTTCTCGAAACCAATAGTTGTTATTTCAGCATTTATCAGAATGCAGAACAGTAGATTGCTGCTGTGTTTGTGGCGAAACAACGTGCAATTCTTTTTCAAAGCAGTCAATGTACTTTGCCCTTGTGATTTTTTGACTAATCCTGGCAATAGCAGAAGTATAATCCCTGTGCTACCCAGCAAGAGATAACTATCAAGTGTTCTGTGGTTGCCCAGGTTCCTCCTCATTGTCAACTGTAAGATTCAGGTCAAATGCTGTGATTGAGCTCAACCCTTGTGTACAATCAGAACCAGCAAGATTAAAGTAAAGAAACTACCTTCCTCTTTCGCAAGGTCTTTTTTTAAACCGTGAATTAACTTGCTTTCTTCATCTCTGTTCTGTCATTTTTGAAATGTTTGTGTGCGTGGGTTTGTTATGATTCACATGTGTGCATGTGAATCTGTTTGCACGTGAAATGCTTCTCTGCCTCCTCCACTCCTGATGGTCACCCCCACACGCAGACCCAGCAACCAACCCGTACATATGCAAAATTAAAGGATACCTCTGCTCTAATTATGGTTTTGGCTGCCCTGAATGGTCATTGATTATCACAAGTAGTATGTGTGTCCAGCTGAGCCTCGCTGTTGGTGTAGGGTATTGCAGGAAGCTCATCTGGGTCTGTGACGATGAGTGCAAATTATAGTGAGAGCAATAGGTGTTTTAGAGTGAATAGTAACACAGGGATTTGCTCAGGGTTTGAGCTCACTTCATAAACCTGACAAATGAGCCCCAAGTCTAAAACATTCTCTGGCATCTATTATTGCTGTAGGTTACACCCTGCATAAGCTAAAACCAAAGCCTGAGAAATACTAAACTTTCAGTCAATAAATTTTTTTTCTTTTTTTTTTACTTACTATGGATTCATATGATTTACAGAAAGAGTTCTTTGACATTCCAAATCCCCTTGTCTCTGTTAATTCTTGTTGGAGTTAGGGTTTGTAGATGCTAGCTGCCATGTATGACATTGATAGTGATAGGCCATGCACCATTCTACTATGGAATAAAATTCTCGCTATTTCTCCTATTTCCTAGCTCACAAAGAAAAAACCAACTCAGGAAATATAGAATATTGAACTAGAAAACCTTTCATTTAGGTGACTCAATTACCACATCAGATAGTGTCAGGAAGTACCTGAGATATGTGATTTGACCACAATACAATCACTAATTGCCACCATCTTGGATATCAAGATCCTGCTCCTCCTCTCTTGTCACCCCTTCTTCCTCCTCACGAGGTGTTCTGCAACTGAATGTCCTTAAACTCACAGACTACATGCTCCAGGATAAGTGGCTGCATTGGTACTTGCAAGTGTTTGTGAAAGGGGGACACAGTATGCTGTGAGGCACTTTACCTGAGTGGTAATACTAACCAGCATAGAGTCATAGAGATGTACAGCACAGAAACAGACCCTTCGGTCCAATTCATCCATGCCGACCAGATATCCCAAATAAATCTAGTTCCATTTGCCGGCATTTGGCCCACAGCTCTCTAAACCCTTCCTATTCATATATCCATCCAGATGCCTTTTAAATGTTATAATTGTACCAGCCGCCACCACTTCCTCAGGCAGCCCATTCCATACACACACCACCCTCTGCACGAAAAAAGTAACCTAAGGGGCAACTTTAAATCTTTCCCCTCTCACCTTAAACCTATGCCCTCTTGTTTTGGACTCGCACACACCAGGGAAAAGACCTTCTCTATTTGCCCTATCCATGTCCCTCATGATTTTATAATCCTCACTCCTTAGCCTCCGATGCTCCAGGGAAAATAGCCCCAGCCTATTCATCCTGTCCCTATTGCTCAAACCTTCCAACCCCAGAAACATCCTTGTAAATCTTTACTGAACCCTTTCAAGTTTCACAACGTCCTTCCCATAGCAGGGAGACCAGAATTGCATGCAGTATTCCAGAAGTGGCCTAACCAATCTCCTGTACAGCTGCAACATGACCTCCCAACTCCTATACTCAATGCACTGACCAATAAAGGCGAGCATACCATACGCTGCGTTCACTATCCTGTCTACCTGGAACTCCACTTTCGAGGAACTATGAACTTGCACTCCAAGGTCTCTTTGTTCAGCAACACTCTCTAAGACCTTACCATTAAGTATATACGTCCTGGCCTGGTTTGCCTTACCAAAATGCAGCACCTCACATTTATCTAAATTAAACTCCATCTGCCACTCCTTGGCCCATTGGCCCATCTGATCAAGATCCCATTGTACTCTGAGGTAACCTTCTTCACTGTGCACTACAACCCAATTTTGGTGTCATCTGCAAACTTACCAGCCATATCTCCTCGGTTCACATCCAAATCATTTGTATGAATGATGTGTCTAAGAAAAGGGACAGTATTAGAATGCTGGCTCCAATGATAACTTTCGATACACGTTCTGTTTGAAAGCATAACTGTAGCTCTCTGCATGACCTATGTGAGACAGTAGGTGAAAGAGAACCAGACATTAATTGCCCTCAGCTTAGAAGAAGCCTGTGTTTTACCCTCCACACTCCTTTGCTTCAGAAGAGCTAACTCCTTCTTTTAGGCAATCCTCAGAACAAGGCCCAAGGGCCAACTTTGTAAAGCCCAGTAGATTAGCACCAGCCAAAAATCTGTTCAAAGTCCACATCCAGGATTGGCCATGCTAAATGTTTAGCCATGGGGCAGTGGATCTGGGTGGGCTGCTCTTCAGATGGTCAGTGTGGACTTGATGGGCCAAATGCCCTGCTTCATCACTGTAGGGATTCTAAACTGTATTTTCTGTTCAAATCCAGCATTATGTCAATCTGTTTTTATGATAAACTGGACACCTGCATATTGGTAACAATGGCTCAGAGGCCTTTCTAATGAATTATCTTAAATCTTAGGTCTCTGGCTGGCAGATTAAATGCTAGTAGGAAGGACAAAGCAAAGTGTGTATCATCAAGAAACATTAATGCTTCATGAAAGTCAGTAAATTAAACAACTCTGGTCTACATATTTCCCCAAAACTGAAAGGACATAGTAAACATCTGATTGGTTCACAATTAACTAGCATGAAAATGCATAAACAATTGCTTTTTTTTCATTCGTTTCACAAATGAAGTAATCTGTTTTGATATGACTGTGGAAAATCCTAAGGTCTTCACTAAAAGAAAGAGTTCAGGTTCAAGCATGAATTTGGAGAGATGAAGATGGTCGAGTTGAAAAACTGGGTTAAGATGAGGCATTTGAAGATCGAAGTGTAACAATGTGGCTAGTTTGAAAAGAGAAATAATGTGGCTTTCATGGCCTCGGGTTGACCAAAGCACTTTTTAGTCAATTAGTGTTTCCTACAGCTATAACATAGGAAACACCACCAACAATGTTGTGCATGGCAAAATCCAATGAGCAGGAATGAGATTAATGACCTGATAATCTGTTTTAGTGATGTTAGTTGAGGGATAAATCTTGCAGTGCACATTAACAAAACACTTCATTGAACTGTATCCTGAGATTGTTTCCATTGTCTGAGTAGACAGAAAGGGTGATCCCATTCCAGGAATTTCCACTGTCTCATTCACTGCATATATTTTGTTTCTTCTTCTTCTTTTTAAAGTAATTGATTTAATTCCTTCATTTCTTGTACAATGAATTATGCTTAATCTGCTCACAAGATTCGTGTTCACACCAAAACCTTTCAACCCCAAGGCAGTTCTGAGGCAAAGAAAGGTCCAATAGCTACCTTATGGAGATTTCAAAACCTTCACTCTTCTATTTTTTAAAAAATATTGTACTTATCCCAATCACTGACTTGGGAATCAGCAGGTTTAGCTGTTTGGGTAGCTAAGTCTTAGAGACAAGCAAAGCCAAGGATTTGATATGTGCTGAGACAGGGACAAGGGAAGTAGATAGCTTTAATATCTCTAGAAGAGCAAATTACTGCAGATGCTGGAATCTGTACTGAAAACAAAAAGTGGTGGAAATCACAGCAGGTCAGGCAGCATCCATGGAGAGACAGCAAGCTAATGATCAGAGTCTAGATGAGCCTTCATCAGAGCTGACATGATGTGTGGAGTCTCTGGGCTGGGCAGAACTAGCGAGTTGCTGGATATGCATGTGTTTGCCGATTTGGATGGGATCAGGATTGAGATCATCAAGGATGCTTATCACAATTAAATAGGACCCTCTCACACATACATGAATAGTGGTGGCCTTGGTTCTAACAAAGTACATATAAAATTTGTGGAATTGCGTTCAAACAAAGAGTTTGTGGTAGGTGCAAAGCGAGCCAGAAGCTCGTTTCACATCTGACAATATTTATTTCCATTGATTTCATTGGATATAAAAACTGTGTGAGATGTAAAACGATTTGTTATCAGCCATTTTATGCTCGTTGCACAAAATCAAGATTACCTCAAGTAAATGCAGGAAAGGAGAAGCGGGGGTGGTGAAAAAGATCCCAGATATGTTTGAAAAGCCAACTTGTATGAATTATATTGATCAAAACCCTAGTCAGGCAAGTATGTGTTAAAAGTAAAGCTTCACTGTACAGTGTTTGGCAAAAGGGCTAACAAAGCAGGCACACACAAACACAAAGCCAGACAGTAAGACTGCCTGGTCTAATAATGCCTGGGAAGCAAATGCATGGCTAACTAAGTCATACTCACACAATTTGAAGGACAATAACTGTAATAAATGTGGAGAAAAGCCATGTGTCTATTTGTTTCAGGCATCTGTCACTACAGGCCCATTAAATTTGGAAACGTTTTAAATAAAACTAATGCATCCGTGTATAAAAAAACCTTTCTAATGCCCTAATAGTGCTGTACTCCAGATAATGAGTTTGCAATTAGTGAGCGAGAAAACCATAAACCCAGCTAACTTCTATGCCTTGGAAGAGATTATTGCAGAGGGACGATGCCAGGCGGATTTAAGGGGAAAGAAATTGCGCATAATCGCAGATAATTAAGTTGGCAAATCTATATGCTAATGAGGTTTCTTCTGGACTGCCCAGACTGTCAGTAAGAATTGCAAATGACAGAGAGCAAGGGCACTAAGCTGCAATATCTCTTCTCCCTAGGTCTTTATATTAGCCTGTATTAAGGTTTCAAGGCTTTGACAGGCCAAGCCCAACTGTCAGTAAGAACATATGATTAGATAGAATGAGACAGTGAAAGCTGGATGGTCCATCGGCATATATTAAAATCTAAGCCCACAAAATCTGCATCAACAAACGAATGAAAAGTAAAATTTGTCTAAATGCATTTGTTTTTTTTAAAATTTAAATTCTTTTAAATTTTCTATTGATCATGACTGAGCATCAGTGAAGTGCATGTAACTCATGTTCAGGGGATCGGAACGAATTATGGAGGCCAAGTTCTCACACCTTTTGTGCTGACACACAATCACTTTCTTCCTTGCTTAGTTTTCCACCCACCTGATTCACAAGTCATGACTTAAAACCAGGTTGTTTCTTCGGTGCTGCCGGGACAAGCATGATCAGTTTCCACCTGAATAAACATGATCACACTTTCCTGTTTTCAAAAGCATGCATCTTCAAAGCAAAATGACACGCTTTTCCAGGAGCTCATTATTTTAATTAGAACTCCAGGAATAATGAGGAAAAGTGGCGGGCGTTGGATAGGTTTAACGTTCACGACTGCTTACTTGAATCTTTAATTGCTGCACTTCACTGTAATTAAGTTTCTTTTGAAGTGATTGCAGTTTTATATCAGTCTATTCTTTTCTGTCAGTCCTCCCTCTCAATCAGTCTGACGCAAATTGGCTCCCTTTAATGGAAAGTTGTACATTTGAGTACACGGCTCAGCACTCAATGCTTTCGTAGTCTCAGGGCACTTGGGGAGGACCAGGCACTTTGTTTACTGAAAGACAGGATGAACCAGCAGCAGGTCTGCCACTGCTTTTCTTCACTGGAGCCACATACACTTGTCAACATTATCAACTGGAAATAAGTCTTTACCCTGCACTTGGAATTATTTTATAATATTCATTCATAGGATGTTGGCATCCCTAGCCCCTTGTTGCCCCCTTGAGAAGGTGATTTATACCCTTCTTGTACCCTTGACAGGGGTGGCACAGTAGCTCAGTGGTTAACATTACTGCCTCATAGGACCAGGGACCTGGGTTCAATTCCAGCCTTGGGTGACTGTCTGTTGGACATTTTCCCAATGTCTGCATAAAGACAAAGTTAGGTGGGTTGGTTGTGCTAGATTGCCCATAGTGTCCAGTGATATGCAGGCTAGGTAAATTAATCATGGAAAATGCAGAGTTACAGAGATAGGGTGGGATGCTCTTTGGATGGTCAGTGTGGCCTTGATGGGCCAGACAGCCTGCTTCCACACCGTACGTGTATCCACAATACTAATAGGAAGGGAGATTTAGGTTTTTAATCATGTGACATTGAAGGAACAGTAATATAGATCCAAGTCTGGATGATATATGACTTGGAGCAGAAGTTCATGCATGACAGACAGGAGGCTGGAAGAACACAGCAAGCCAGGCAGCTGGCGAAGGGAATGGTCCTTGCGGAGAGCAGAGACGGGTGGGGAGTGGAAGATGTCCTGGGTTGTGGGGTCTAATTGGAGCGGTTGAAGTGTTTGAGGATGATATGTTGGATGCAGAGTCTGGTGGGGTGGAAAGTGAGGACAAGGGGGCCCTATTTTTATTATGTTTGGGAGGTGGGTGGTTAAGAGCTGTGCAGTGGGGAATGGAGGAGGTACAGTGGAGAGCTGTCTGGATGACAGAGGGGGGAAAAGAGCATTGTTTGAAAAAGGCGGACATCTGGGATGCTTGTGAGTAGAACGTCTCCTCATCAGAGCAGATGCGACGGACACAGAGGAATTGGGAAAACGGGATGGAATTTTTGCAGGATACGGGTTAGGAGGAGGTGTAGTCTAAGTAGCTATGGGAGTCTGTGGGGTTATAGTAAATGTCAGTCTGTAAACTGTCGCCAAAAATAGAAATGGAGAGGTCAAGAAAGGGGAGGGAGGTGTCTGAGATAAATCACGTGAATTTGAGAGCGGGGTGGAAATTGTTAGCGAAGTCGATGAACTGCTCCAGTCCAGCCTGGGTGCAGGATGCAGCACTGATGCAGTCATCAACATAACAGCCGAAGAGTTGAGAACTGTACCAGTGTACATACTGAAGAGGGACTATTTGACATAACCGACAAAGAGGCAGGCATAGCTGGGGCCCAAACGTGTGTCCATGGCAACCCCCTGAATTTGGAGAAAGTGGGGAGAATTGAAGGAAAAGTTGAGGACTAGTTTGATGAGGTGGAGGAGGGTATTCGTGGGGGGAGGGGAGGGTGGGTGTGGGGGGTAATGGATGGATCTGTTGGAGAGGAAAAAACTGTGGGCCTCTAGGCCGTCCTTGTGGGGTATGGATGTGTATAGGGATGGAATGTCCATAGCAAAGATGAAGTGCTGGGGGCCAGGGAACTGGAAGTTTCAAAAGAGGCAGAGGGTGTGGTTTGTGTCCCTGATGTAGGTGGGGAGTGCCTGGACCAAGGGGGAGAAAATGGAGTTGAGGTAGGAGTCCAGCTCAAAGCCCAAGAAGTTCATGAATGTCTTGGAAAATGTAGAGTATATTTAGCATTAATTGTAGGGACTATCAATTCTTGGTATTGTCAGTGGCAGGGGTGTGGTAGAGGTCTAGGAGGAAAGGCATATGCAGTTTTAATTATTAATTATATGTGTTACTTAATTCTTTTATCTGTCTTGATCAATTTAATTTTTAAGAAGAATTACTGACATTGATGAATATCAATCTTCAGAATTTTTTTTGGCATTGCCCATTCTCAGAAAATACAACTTAAAATGAACAGATTCTGAAGGGACATAGTATTCAAGATGACAATCAGTTTCACCTTTAATGATTCCTTGTGATAAATAAAACCCTTTGTACATGAATCCTATTGATGATCTTAACAGTATACAAAGACCATTTCTAACTGAGTATAAATCTAACCATGCTGTGCATTGCAAATACAGCAGCTTAAATATCAAATAGGGAACAATCGACCAGTTTCAATCTGACTCCTTTGTGTAAGTAGGGTCACTGGAAGTGCACAATGTAATAGTCTGCTCCCAGTATGGGAGACGCTTCAATGCAGCAATGCTATAGTAACTCAAGCAGGACGCCCTACTGAAACTTGTCAGCTGATTAACAGTGTCCTCCTAACGGATGAAAATACCAAAGGACAGTCAGTGCTTTGCTTAAACTGCCTTTTCTTTGTAAATAAACCTTGACGGTATGACCTATCAGGTGAAAGTCATCAGCTCAAAGCACAGCAGCAAATCTAACCTTACGATCTAAGCAAATAGTTTCAGCAAAACAAATGCAAATAGGCTGAACTCACGCATACTGCCCGTTCCTGAAAGAAGCAGGTTCAGAAAATGCTCTGGCCCAGCTGGAAGCAAAATCAAAACTACATATCATATTAAACCCCATATAGTACTGCACAGAGAACTGCGGGCGAAAATTGCTCTGCTCTGTGGCTCTTCCACTTCAGGAAATTGGGAATCCCCAAAATGTGACTTTCCATCCATTAAATCTGATGGGATGGAGATTTGTGGCCGCACAATTTTCCTCTAAGTTCTCCCAGCAACTGAAATGTCAAAGTGGAAAATCTATGGTAACTTTAGGTGCAGTAACATCATTAGTGCATTCATGAAAATGTCCTCTTGTCAGTAGCTGAAACAAAAGCTTTAATCGTTGCTTCTGAATCGTTACTGTTTCTCGGGCAATTTTTATGGCAACATTTAGCATGACACTTCAGAAAGGAACCAGACCAGTTGTGGTTCACACTTTCCTCTGAAATCTTTTTCTTGCAGTTTTTAAAATATTTTTTCTTTGCCCAGTTCTCCAAGTACCTTACAGCATTTCTTCAACTGCAGTACAGGTTACTATCTGCTAGGTCCTAGCAAGCATCGCACACAAGTTCAATTCTGTCACTTTTACATCAAAAGATGTGCGGGTTAGGTTGATTGGCTATGCTAAACTGCTCCCTCGTGTCCAGGGATGCGCAGGCTAGGTGGATTAGCTATGGGAAAATGCAGAGTTACATGGAGGGGTTTGGGTCTGGGTGGGATGATCTTCAGCTGGTCGGTGCTGACTCAATGGGCTGAATGGCCTGCTTCCCTGCTATAGGGATTCTGTTCTATTCTTATGGATGAGATTGGAAATTCAGTGTCAATGATAAAATCATGGGCTCAATACCTCTTCCTTCAGAGTCTTGAGCAGAGTGGCTAGGCTGATATTGCAGTGAAGCGTAGAGGGAGTGCTGCACTGTTGGAAATGAGACATTAAACCCTTGTCTTCTTGCTCAGCTAGATGTAGGGTATCCCATGGCACTACAGCATGGGAGTTTCCCCCCAGAACTTGGACAATACTTATGCCACAACTAAATACAGATCATCACATTGCAATTTGTGGGACCTTACTCTGTGCAAAATGGCTCCTGCATTTTCTACATTATAACAGCGACAACACATCAAAAGTAATGAATTAATTGTGAAGCACTTTGCAATATTTTGAGACAATGCTGTGTAAATATAACTGCCTTTCTTTTTCTCTCTTTTCTTTCCTGTGGGCATCAACTCTCAGCATTTTGAAACGTCAATGCATGGTGCCCCTTAAATGTACAGATTTATTCAGGACAAAAAAAATATGATTTTCAAATATTCAGCTTGTTGAAATCGGGACATGTGATTGCTAATTTAATACAGGAAGCACAAGACAGGGAGCTCCTGATAGCTCCTGTGCCATCTGTACTTCCTGGTGTGGCACTGACTCATATCAAGAAAGGTGGTCCCAGTTGCTGATCTCAGTCACAGTGCCTATCGTTATTTCAAGCAGCTTGAGCACCTCTGCAGTTGGCTGGACAGAAAAACAACAGGGAGAGTTCTTACCCCTGATCATATTACCTGTCCTCGTGCAAAATGCACGTGTGTCTGACTGGAGTAAGTGTGTTCTAGTTTGGCTGTAATATGCCGTTATGTTTGAACAACCTGTCACCACTCACTACTTTGGCTCATGCACAAAAACAGCTCCCACCCACATTGAGGGCGAGATACTCGTGGGTTGCTGAGTCAGCACCTTCACAATAAGCAGTGACAAAAATTAGTAAACCTCATGCTTGCAACTGGTAAAATCAGTTTGCTGTGCTGGTTTGCAGGTGCTGTGCAAACATAGATTAAACTAGTCCAGACAGGGGTTTGTTTCTGAATGAACAGAAACAAACATAAGTCATGTTACTTTCTTGTTTGGGCAAAAATACATCACAGTCTTGTGAAGGTTCACACGGTGCAGTCTGTTGCAGGTGCAGAAAGCTTCAGCCTAATTCAACAGCGTCTTTGAAAAAAAATGGAACCGAAAGCAGAGAATGAATTATTTAAAAACATGCTTTGCTTAGATTGCATGTGGCGCTGTCACTTGTGCATTTTATTAAATGTCCCTTCTGAATTAAACAAGGTTCGCTGCTGTGACAGATAGAGGTGAAGCACTGAGAGAAACATGATTATTGCTTTCTTGTGCAAGATGCATGCTCAGAATATAGCACGTAACACTGTGTGTATCAAAGTCTTCTTTATGCGAGATGCGATTGGTGAAATCAGCTTCTAATTTATTATGTTGTGACGCACAGTACCAGATGGCGCATGTGGCAAACAAGATTAGGGATGATTGTGGTACTGAGTCTGTACTCGATCTGCCTGCAGTGTTTTCTTGCTTTAAAGATAGACTATTAGCTGAATGAAGTTGAATTTCTTCTATATATGGGAGTACATTGATATGTGAAAAGTCATCGTTGCTGTTAATCTGGTTACATTGCAATTCATTTTTCAACTAACCAAGCCAAACTTGTCTGCCATATCACAGAGCAAGCAGGAGGCTGAGACCAGCAGAACCAGAATTAACTTTCACTTTTTCTCACATCTTATGACAGTAATCCTACTCAGAGCTCTATTGGAAAATTTGAAGACAGAAATCCCAAGCTTGAAATTCAACACAACTTCTGTTATGTTACCTTTACGAAACTAAAATAAATTAAAGTAGGCACATTTAACTGCTTGGCCATCAAAGGCATTCTTAAGCCATAAGGAACCAGCCAAATCCTCAGTTCCAACCTCAATCAGTAAAATCTCAGCAAGAGCAGCACTTGAGGTGCTGCAACTGACTGCACAATTCTCAGGCAGAGTGTCAGCCAAGGCTTTTATTCCTAATTGCTATCCAGCCAATTGTTGGTGACTGTCAATGAACCGAACTGGTTTATAGCAGAGCTAGAGTTATCCAAAACTCATTCCACCGTCACCTTCTTAATGTTTGAGATAGGACTTGACTGTGTTCTCCATTGTTGCAAAAACATAACGACCCATTCTGTCATTACTCAATTTCCAATTCAAATGAATAGTGATCCATAGCCTCTGGTTCAGTTGCTAAAAAAAGGCTGATGCTATGGAAAGGTTAACAGCTCACACCTCCTCCACCTTGACTTAATACATTGGCAATAAAAAGCAAGATTACAAAGAGCAGCTGCTTGGCAACAGTTTGAAATGTCAGCCTTGTGCTCAATGCATGGTCTAACAATACGGTTGATCAACAATAGTAGTTACACTTAGAGCAAGGATAAATACACAAGGTGGAACATTCTCTATCTGCAATGGACAGTGGAGGTAAAAAGAGAGAGAAGACCGATATGGATGAGTTTCAAGGTGGTAATTTACAATGAGGTGAGAGACTAGCAAAATACAAAGGATTTCACACATGTAGATGCATCAGTGTTATGATTCTGCTAAGCCCATTTGGTCACTGTACCAGCAGCCCATCAGATATAGGTTGAATTTCTCAGCAGACGTCAGCCTGCTACAGCACAAATTCTATGTATTTCTGCTGTGTTTGTTAGATTTGCATTTAAACTTTGTTCTTCAGCCGGGTGTAATTAGTGGGTTGAAAGCGTCTTTGCTCACACCTATGTTTACAAAGCTGATAAAGCATCTCACGAGGCTGGTTACCAGGTGACCATGAGAATTTTACTCCTTTTGCTGGTTCACACCCAAGGGTGTGTGTCTGTTCTGAAGCTTTTTTGTCCTCTGGGGGATTAGAGTCTTTTGGAAAGGGGGTAAATTTTGTTATTTATGGGGTGGGGGGGTGGAGGAATGGTGACGGTGATAATGAAGTGTGATAAAGAACCAACAGTTAATCATTGTGCTCCCTTTAGGCATGCACAATGAAGTGCGGCAGTCTCTTTCAATCCAGGTTGGTGGTGCAGAGTATAACACATGACAACTGGGATAAATTGAAGACATGGATCTCTGTTTACAGGATGATACAGTTGGTTTCTGTGGTTACTGCCTTTTGTCAAGAGCAATACATGAAAGGCAATGGGTGGGCTGGGGGATAGGATTACAGTTATAGCACCGTGGTTTGCTTTGCGATGACAGAAACTGTCAGTAACTTTGTCCTTTCTATCGTTAGCTGAGTCAAGGCCGGGAAAGGCGAAAAGCAACCCCGACTAGCCTTTCGAAAGTAAAGTTCACAAATTCACATTCTTCGATTTGAAGCTTCGGTTGTGAGGAGCACCCACGAGGAATTCAGGTGCAGAGGCCAGTTTGTATGAGTCTCTGATCTAAACTGTACTGCCAAGTCCTCACTTGAAATCTTCTGTCTCTGAATAGTTAACACATCTGATGAAAGGTAAAGCCCAAGGCCTTATGCCTCAGTAGTGTATCAGTGAGGGTTGGTTAACTCAGATGGCTGGTTTGTTACACAGCATGGGTTCAATTCCTGCACTGACTGAGGCTGCAATGAAGGACTTTCCTTCTCTCAACCTCTTCCCCTCACCTGAGGCGTGGTGACTCTCCTGTTAAACCACCACCAGTCGTCTCTACCCGGTGGTAGGGAGTAGCTATCTGGGATGGTGGTGATTTTAGCTGACCAATTTCATTCTTATATTCAATTGTGGGAAAGATGGCCAATTGCTAATAAGGCCAGCGTTTATTGCCAATCCCTAATTGCTCTTGTGGTGGCGAGGCAGCATCATGAACTGTTGCAGACCATGCAGTGTAGGTAAGCCCAGAGTGTTGTCAGGAAGGAGTTCCAGGATTTATATCCAGCAACAATGAAGGAATTGCAATATATTTCCAAGTCAAGGTGGTGCATGAGTTGGAGGGGAGAATGGAAGTGGCAGCATTCCCATTTGCTGGCTGCCCTTGTTCTTGGTGGTAGGGATCACAGATTTGGAAAGGGTTGTCAAGCTTTGGCAAATAATGGACCCTGCAGATGGTAATCATGGCTCCCATTTTTCAGCAATGGTGCAAGGAAGGAATATCTAAGATGGTGGATAGGGCACAAAACCAAGCAGGCTACTGTATCCTAAATGGTGGTGAGGTGCTAGAGCATTGTTTACACTGTAGTCCTCCAGGCACATGGAGAATATTCTGCCACATTCTTGACTTGTGCATTCTGGATGGTGGACAGGATCTGGATGGCCAGGTGATAGCTAGTCACGGTAACTATCCAATGAGACACAGGAGAGCTGGTCATTGGGAGCTGGCAAGCATGTTCCATAAAATCGTAAGATGCAGGAGCAGAATTAGGCTGTTTAGCCCATAGAACCTGCTCCACCATTCAATCATGGCTGATATGTTTCTCAACCCCATTCTCCTGCCTTTTCCCAGTAATTCTTAATCCCTAATCTAATCAAAAAATTAACTCTCTCTGTCTTAAATACACTCAATGACTTGGCCTCCACAGCCTTCTGCATCATTGAGTTCTATAGATTCACCTCCCCCAGTTGAAGAAATTCCTCCACATCTCAGTTCTGATGGGTTGCCCGGTCACTGTGAAGCTGTGCCCTGAGGTCTTAGTGTCTCCTGCGTGTAAACATCTTCGTTGCTTCCAGCCTATCAAGGCCTCTCAGTATTCTGTAAGTTTCAATTAGATCTCCCTCTCATTCTTCTAAACTTCATTGAGTACAGACCCAGAATCCTCAACTGCTCCTCATATGACATGCCCTTCATCCTTGGGATTAACATGGCTGTGTATGTGGGAAATCATGTCTCACTAACTTGAGATTTTTGAAGTAGTAACGAAGAGGATTGATAAGGGCAGAGCAGTGAATGTGATCTACATGGACTTCAGTAAGTTGTTCAACAAGGTTCCTCATGGTAGAACACCAGAACACCTACGCTCGGTTCGCAACAAACAACTGCACCTCCCAGTCGCGAACCATTTCAACTCCCCCTCCCATTCCTCAGACGACATGTCCATCCTGGGCCTCCTGCAGTGCCACAACGATGCCACCCGAAGGTTGCAGGAACAGCAACTCATATTCCGCTTGGGAACCCTGCAGCCCAATGGTATCAATGTGGATTTCACAAGTTTCAAAATCTCCCCTCCCCCCACCGCATCCCAAAACCAGTCCAGCTCGTCCCTGCCTCCCTAACCTGTTCTTCCTCCCACCTATCCCCTCCTCCCACCTCAAGCCGCACCTCCATCTCCTACCGACCAACCTCATCCCGCCCCCTTGACCTGTCCGTCCTCCCTGGACTGACCTATCCCCTTCCTAACTCCCTACCTACACTCACCTTTCCTGGCTCCATCCCCGCCTCTTCGACCTGTTTGTTTCCTCTCCACCTATCCTCTCCTCTATCCCTCTTCTATCCGCCTCCCACTCTCTCCCTATTTATTTCAAAACCCCCTTCCCCTCCCCCTTTTCTGATGAAGGGTCTAGGCCCGAAACGTCAGCCTCTCTGCTCCTATGATGCTGCTTGGCCTGCTGTGTTCATCCAGCCCTGCACCTTGTTGTCTCCTCATGGTAGACTGGTTAGCAAGGTTAAATCACATGGAATACAGGGAGAACTATCTATTTGGATACAGAACTGGCTCAAAAGTAGGAGACAGGGGGTGGTAGTGGAGCGTTGCTTTTCAGATTCGAGGCCTCTGACCAGCAGTGTGCCACAAGGGTCAGTGCTGGGTCCACTGCTTTTTTGTCATTTATATAAATGAACATGGGAGATATGGTTAGTAAGTTTGCAGATGACACCAAAATTGGAGGTGTAGTGGACAGCGAAAAAGGTTACTTCAGCGTACAATGGGATCTTGATCTGATGGACCAATGGGCCAAGGAGTGGCAGATGGAATTTAATTTAGATAAACGTGAGGTGCTGCATTTTGGAAAGAAATCAGGGTAGGACTTATACACTTAGTGGTAAGGTCCTGGGGAGTGTTGCTGAACAAAGAGATCTTGAAGTGCCAGTTCATAGTTCCTTGAAAGCGGAGTCACAGGTAAATAGGATAGTCAAGAAGGCATTTGTTATGCTTGTCTTTATTGGTCAGTGCATTAAGTATAGGAGTTGGGAGGTCATGATGCAGCTGTACAGTACATTAGTTCAGCTACTTTTGGAATACTGCGTGCAATTCTGGTCTTTCGGAGAGATGTTGTGAAACTAGAAAGGGTTCAGAAAAGGTTTACAAGGATGTTGCCAGGGTTGGAGGGTTTAAGCTATAGGGAGAGTTGAATAGGCTGGCGCTATTTTCCCTGGAGTATCGGACGCTGAGGGGTGACCTTACAGATGTTTATAAAATCATGAGGGGTATGGATAGGGTAAATAAGCAAGGTCTTTTCCCCAGGGTGGGGGGAGTCCAAAACTAGAAGGCATAGGTTTAAAATGAGAGGGGAAAGATATAAAAGAGAGACCGAAGGGGCAACCTTTTCCACACAGAGGGTGGTATGCGTATGGAATGAGCTGCCAGAGGAAGTGGAGAAGGCTGGTACAATTACAACATTTAAAAGGCTTTTGGATGGATATATGAATAGGAAGAGTTTTGAGGGATATGGGCCAAATGCTGGCACATGGGACTAGATTTATATAAGAAATCTGGTCGGCATGGACGAGTTGGACTGAAGGGTCTATTTCTGTGCTGTATATCTCTATGGCTCTATCATTCTCATAAACCCTCTCTTGATGCCCTCCAATGGCAGGATATCTGCCTTAGTTAGGGGGCCCAAAACTGCTCACAATAATCCAAATGCGGTCTGACCAGAACCTTATACAGCCTCAGCAGTACATCCTTGCTCTTGTATTCTGGCCCTCTCAAACTGCATTTGCCTTCCTAACGGCCAAACAAACCTGCATGATAACCTTAAGAGAATCTTGAAGTAGGACGCCTGCATGCTACATTGTGCTTCATGCTTCCAAAGCCTTTTCCCACTTAGAAAATAATCAATGCCTACATTCTTCCCACCAAAATGCATAATCTCACACTTTCCCACATTGTATTCCATTTGCTATTTCTTTGCCCACTCTCCCAGCCCTGTCCAAGTCCTTCTGCAGCCTTCCCTCTTCATCAACAGTACCTACCCCTTCACCTATCTTTGTGTCATCTACAAACTTAAGAACAATTCCCTCTTCCTTTGTCCAGGTCGTTAATGCATAGGGTGAATAATTGTAGTCCCAAAGTTGGTCCCCGCAGAACTCCACTGGTCACCAGCTGCCATTCCTGAAACAGACCCCCTTATTCACACTCTCTGCCTTCTGAGAGTCAAGCAATCCTCTATCCATGCCAGCACCTTGCCCCTAACACCATGGGCTTTTATCTTATTTAGCAGACTCCTGTGCTATCACATCTGATTCCAGCTTCTCCATCTCAAACTGCAGGGTGAATTCTGTCATACAGTAACTGTCCCCTAGGGTTTTGTTCACCTTAAGCTCTTGAATCAAGTCTGCCTCATTACACATCACTGCATTCAGAATTGCCTGTTACCTAGTGGGCTCTGCCACAAGCAGCTCCAAAAAAACTCCCATAGATATTCCACAGATTCCTTTTCTTGGGATTTGCCGCCATTTTTCCCAATCTGACTGCATGTTGAAACCCCCCCATTATTATTTTAATAGTGCCTTTCTTGTCTCCTGATTTACCCACATCCTGACTACTGCTGGGAGGCCTGTACACAACTCCCATCAGGGTCTTTTTTCCTTTGCAGTTCCTCAATTCTACTGAAACCCACCCCACCCCCAGTATTTAGTTTAAAGTCCTATCTAAAGCTAGTTATGTTATTTGCCAGGACTCTGGTCCCAGTCAGATTCAGATGGAGCCTGCCCTTTTGGAGCAGCTCCCTCCTTTCCCACTACTGATGTCAATGTCCCATGAATTCAAACCCGTTTCTTCCAAACCAATCTTTGAACTACACTTTTTACCTCTTTAATCTTGTTGATCCTGTGCCAATTAGCTTGTGGCTCAGATAGTAATCTGGAGATTATTATCTTTTTGGTTCTGCTTTTTAAATTTAGCCCGTAGTTGCCCATATTCCCTCAACAGAACCTCTCTTCTACCTATATCGTTGATACCTACGTGGACCTTGACATCTGGATCTTTCCCCTCCCACTCTATGTTACACTGCAGCCCAGAGGAGATATCCTGAACCAGGCACCAGCCAGGTAACACAAGACTCTCGATCTTGACCAGAGAGCACAGTGTCTATTCCTCTGACTATACTATTCCCAATTATAACTACATTTCTCTTTACTGCTCCCCCTTGACTGACTCCCTGTATGATGGTGCTATAGTCAGTTTGCTCATACTTCTTCCAGCTCTCACACTCTCATCCACACAGGGTGCAAGAACCTCAAATCTGTTGAACAAGCTCAAGGGGCTGAGACTCCTTCAGCAATGCCTCCTGGATCGGTCCACCTGCTTCATTCATAGTCACACCCTCCTGTCCCTGACCACTGACCAAATGCAAATTAATCTGAGGGGTTTGACTCCCTCCTGAAATACAGTGTCCAGATTTCTCTCCCCCTCCCTGATGTATTGCAGTGTTTGAAGCTCTGAATCCAACTCATCAACTCTGAGCCAGAGTTCCTCGAGCAACCTATACTTGCTACGAACCAAGCATGTTCGTAGTCAACTTTGTAACTATTACCAAACAAAGAACTTACAGTTTTCCTGTAATATCAATCTCTTTTTGTGCAGGGCCCCCAACCTTAGGCTTTAATCTAACCTGTAAAAAGATCTTACAAACTATGAATCAAAACAAAGCAAGCAAAAAGCACCTCTTCCCTTCCACCGAATTCCCAAACAGCCTCCTCCAAATTCCCCAAACTATATACTCACTCAGGCTATAACTCGCTCTGGATGTGATCTCTCCTTCCTGACAGCCCATACCTTATTGATTGTGCACTTTCAATCGGCTCTCACTTAAATAGAGCTGAGATGACTCACACTTGTTATGCTTTAATAGTAATCAATACTTATTGAGGACCTTTTCAGGCTTCAGGTGATTGACTGATAACTGTTCCTTCTTCTTCAAAGTTGTCATTCCATACAGCTTATAACTAAAATATGACATAACACCACATAAAACGTCAATGCATAAAACTAGCCATTCAGTCCAACATGTTTATATTAGTGTTTATGTTCCATACAAGCCCTGATTATTGCCCCATAATGGTGCCATCATTTTTGCCTATACTTTTAAGTGAGACACTATAGGTCGAAAAATGGCAAGTTCTTCCACTAACGGAAAAACATGTTGGGACAGTGGTCAACGCATTTCCACTGCTTGCTATTTGCAACCAAGTGGTGATTGCATTCTTTATGAATGCTTTATGGTATTACTACAAAGATCTGGGGAATACTCCCTCATAAATTACAGAGATTGATTCACACAAAATAGCTCATTGTTAAATTATAAACACATAGCTTTCCTAGATCATATTTGACTCAATTGCTGAACGTGAACATTTGATTTAACGAGAAAAGATTGAAGCTCTAAGTATCCCGATGGATGAGTCATTAATAGAGGCCAAATTCCACCAACAAGAGAACTAAGTTACTGAAGGAACAAGAGATTCAAAGTGGGCTAATGAATTTTCACTTCAAACCCTTGCAGGATTTCTGTTACTAATAATAAGTGCCATGTATAGCACTGCATTCTGCACAGGTTAAAGGTCTCAGAGCCCAATTTTTGTTAATATTCAAGACCAACAGAATACTGACAGAGGCAAACAATAATCATTGCAAATCAGTACCGTACAGAAATACTGAAATAAAATTTTGGGTCATCAAAAAAAAAATCTCCCACTTCAACTAGTTTGTCCCTTTTTCCTGAATTTACCATCTCCTGTTAAGTTGAATGGACGTAAACTGCCTACTGAATAAATGTGCAAACTTCCCAGGATTGTCCTCGTGTCTCTAAATACTACAAATAACCAAACAGAACAATCACAGAGGTGTTACAAATATCTTTTTTTTTCTCATTTTGGTTTGAAAGCATTAGTTTATGATAAATTTGTAAGAGAAGATCTTTGGAAGTGGATGGCCTTCCACAGTCTATCTTCCATAAACTTGAGAAAAATGAGCTACTCATCCTAACTCACGACCACGCCCATTTATCTATCACCCCTGTCCTTGCTGATGTACACTGTAAGCAGTGTATTAATGTTAGAATTTGCATCCTCGTTTTTCAAATCCCTCAGGGTCTGTCCATACCCCTCTCTCTATCGGTAATCTCCTCCATTCATAAAACTCTAAGATTTCTGCGCTCTTCCAACTGTTCCTCTGCATTTTCAGCACCCTCTGTTTCAATTATTCCGCTGTTGGCAGCAGTCCATTCAGGTGCCAAGGGCCTGAATACTGGAATTTCATACCTAAACCTCTCTGCCTCACTTCTGCTTTAAGGTATGTTCCCTAAAACTTAGCTTTTTTGACTAGGTGTTTAGAAATCTGTCCCTATTGCCTCCTTGTGCAGCTTGATGTCAAATCTCCTTTGATAACATCCCTTGGGAAATTTTATTATATTTATTTATTTGTCCCATGTACTAAGTATAAGAAAACATAAATACAGTGAAAAAGTGCACAAAGTCACCACTCACCGGCACCCACTTGGTTACAAAAACCAAAATTAAAAGATTTAACAGAGCCAAAAGGTAAGCAAGAAACAAAAAGTCCTGATCTCAGAGTCCCAAGTCCCATCTCCACATTGGTGTGGGCACTGCTCCAATTGCTAGGACACCATCACTGCCTTACCAGCCCAGCTCTCACTGCCAATCGCTACTGCCTTATCGGCCCGCTGTTGCTGCTAACTGCTACTGCCTTATCGGCCCGCTGTTGCTGCTAACTGCTACTGCCTTATCGGCCCACTGTTGCTGCTAACTGCTACTGCCTTATCGGCCCACTGTTGCTGCTAACTGCTACTGCCTTATCGGCCCACACTCACCCCCTGCAGCTGCCTCACCAGCCTGCTCTCGCTGCCAACTTCACTCTGGCCCACACTTGATCCGCCGTCGCTGCAGGACACAGCCCACGCATTCGGCTCCCGGTATGCGACCCGACTCCTAAGGTAGGTCGTTAAAAGGGCGGTGGGCGTGGGGATAAGTTAGAATTACTACAGCGAGGAGACAGATGGAGAAGAAAAAAGAAAGGAAAAGGAAAAGGAACTAGCGAGCAGAGTAGAGCTCCGAATGGAGCGACTTACCCCACTTTGATGCTGTATAAATACAAGTTCTGTTCTTGTCATCATTGCCACTGGATTAACAGCCTACAATTCCCCAGCATTGTAGGAGAACCATCACTATAAAGTCTACAGTGGTTCCAGGAAAAGGCCCACTTTTGTGCCCCCTCAGAAGGTGATTAGAGATGGGCAGGAGCATTGCCATCTCCTACTTTCTAAGATTTTTTAAAGCCATATGAACATTTCCATAATTGGTAAACTGATACTTATTCAGTTTTATGATGTTATTTCACAGTATAGAAGGAGCTCAACTAACCTGTACAGATTCCTTCAAAGATCAGCCCAGTTAGTCCCAATCTCTACTGTTTCTCCACGTCCCTGTATTTTTCCCACTTTCAAGTTTTCGTGAAATTTGCTTTGAAGGTGCCTATTAAAGCTATGTCCATCATTCTCTCAGGCAGAGCATTCCGAATTCTGTTCACTCATTATGTTTTATCTGGTCTATTTTTCTTTTTTTTTAACCTTTTATTTATTCTTTTTATTTATTCTTGGAGAGAGGGCAGAAGCAGTTTACAAGAATGGTTCCAAGGATGAGGATAGATGAAGAAGTTGGGACTGTTCTTCTTGGAGAGACAAAGGCTAAAGAGGAGACCTGATGGAGGTTTTCCAATTCATGAATGGGCTGGTTCGAGTAGATTGGGAGAAACTGTTTGCCTTTGTAAAAGGAAGAAAACAAGAGGGCATAGATTTACTGATTCTAAAGAAGCCAGGATGAAGTTTGGAAAAACTTTTTAACTCAGCGAGTAGTTGGGGTATGGAATGTACTGCTTAGAGGCAGTGTGGTGGAAGCAGGTTCAATTGAGGCATTCAAAAACATTGGATGGCTATTCAAATAAAGATAATGTGCAAGGGTACGGGTAAAAGCAGGAGATTGGCACTAAGTCATTTAATGAGCTGGTGCAGGTACAGTGGGCCTAATGGCCTCCTTCTGCGCCATAACCCTTCTGTGATTCTATCTAACCCCTTCATAATTTTAGACACTTATATGAAATCTTCTTCTGGTCTTCTCTGATCTAAGGAGAACAATTCCAGCTTCTCCAATCTATCCAAATAACACAAATCCCTCGAGCCATTATTCTGGTCAATCTCTTCTTGTACCCTGTCAAAAGTATTGATGTCCTTCCTAAAGTGTGTCTTAGAACTGGGAACAATGCTGCAGACAGAACAGAATAAATACTTAATGTAGTTTTAGAACAACTTATTGTGGTTTATACTTCAATAAGGATAGTGAGGAACAATGAAGTTTAATCCAAACTGGGTTAACATTTGAGGGAGGAGGTGGCCTAGTGGTATTATCACTGGATTAATAATCCAGAGACCCAGATAATGTTCTAGGGACGCAAGTTCAAATCCTGCCATGACAGATGGTGGAATTTGAATTCAATAAAAAGGAAACTGGAATTGAGTCTAACGATAGCCATGAATCCATTTGCTGATTTTCCGAAAAATCCATCTGATGCACTAATGCCCTTTAGGGGAGGAAATGGCCCTGGTCTGGCCTACATGTGATTCCAGGCCCACAGCAATGTGACTGACTCTTAAGTGTCCTCTGGGCAATTAGAGATGGGCAATAAATGCACTCATCCGGTGAATGAAAAAGGGAAAAAAAACCCATCAGATTCTGTAGCCCCTGACAACATATGTCCCAATTTGAATAGCATTTCCTTAACTGACAGCTCACACCCAGGCCAATCTCACATTGCATGCCTAGCTGACAGTGTACACCCAGTCTCAGAAATTCATTGCATCCCCTTACTGATTGCTTGCACCCACTCCCAGTTTCATACCGTGGCCGTAACTGACAAGTCACATCCAGTTTCACAATACAACGGCCTAACTGCCTACTCATAGCCAGTCAGAAACCGCCCCTCCCCAACTGACATCTCATGGTCAGCATCTGCTCACGAACCAATACTTCACATTTGAATCACACCCTGCATTCCTAGGATCAGCAGCCGGAGACCAAACAGTATCCTGCTAACAGTTTATATTCCATCCGGTCTAGTGCCTGATCGTGGCTGTGCCTATTTTACCTTGTGTTCTACGCAACTTCTGTGTTCACTGCATTCTTTCATTTCCATGAGCAGTACCCACCCAACTGTGACCCTTAAAACTGGCAATCTTTACCAGGAAGGCTGGTTGCTGCCGCCAACCTTTTACACAAATAAAATATGAACACAAATTAAGCTTCTTTATACCCTGATTGATATTTTAGAATTGGTATTTTTCTGGCCCAACTTCTGAATTCAAATCCTGCATGCTTCAAAAATAGAGCAAACATGTAAGGCTGCAGGGGATGGGAGGTCTTGTGACTCAGTGGATATTGCTTCTCCCTCTGAGCCAAAATGTCTGGGTTCAAGCCCCACTTCAGGACTCATGTGTCACAGGAGGAACATTCAGGCCCAGTTCAACTGGATGATAATCAGCCTGTTAACACCTGCCTGCTATTCCCCAAAGGGAGAAATGTTCCACTTGAGGATATGAAACAAACAAGCCTGTAGGAATTTATAACTTACACAGAGGTTTATTACACCCAGTTGCCACGAAGTGTCTTGTCTGTTGAATAAGGCACCACAATGCACAACTGTAAAGAGCATATTTTTAAATTATTCACTCATGAGATGTGGATGTCGCTGGCTAGGCCAGCACTTATTGCCCAGTCCTAGTTGCCCTCAAGAAGGCGGTGGTGAGCTGCCTCTTGAATTGTTGCAGTCCACTTGGGTGTGGGTACTCCCACAATGCCATTAGGAAGGCAGCTCCAGGATTTTGAACCAGGGACACTGGAGGAATGGTGAGAAATTTCTGAGTCAGGATGCCAAGTAGTTTGGAGGCAATCTTGCAGGCAGTAGTGTCCCCATGTACCTGCTGCCCTTGTCCTTCTAGATGGTATTGGTCATGGGTTTGGAAGGTACTATTTTAAGATCCTTGGTGAATTGGTGCAGTGCATCTTGTAGATGGTACACATTGCTGCTACTGACCGTCAGTACTGGGGGAGTGGTTGCTTTGTCCTGGATGGGGTCAAGTTCTTGATTATTATTGAATCTATACTCATCCAGACAAGTGTGCAGTGTTCTATCCTGGCTTGTGCTTTGTAGATGTGGACAGGTTTTGGGGAGTCAGGAGATGAATTCATAAGTTACACGAGTTAGCATGATTGAAATAAGAGAGTCTCAAGCATTATAAAAGCACCAGAAACTTCCTAAGACTTATTCTCCCTGTTTATTCTGTGAATGCACAATTCCTGGTGAAACCTGAAACTTTTTTAAAAATTATTGTGTATTTTGTACACCTCAAGATGTGCATCAGTCAAAAAAGAATGTCGGGAATGAGTCCCTATTTCCAAAGTTCTCAATGCAATGACAGCATCAAAACTTCCCTGGTAAGTCAGTTTCCTCCAGAGAAGAGGCAGCTCTCAGTCTCAGCTTCTGAATAGCGATTCAAGTTGTGCTATGACAAAATTATCACACTGTGACAGGTTAATACCAGGAACGGCTGAACTGTTGGTCACACCCAGAGTAAAGGAGGGTAGGAGGATGATTTGACAAAGTAGTTAAATACATGTCACATTTAAAATGTCACCTTGTCTGAATTGGTAGCACTTTCCCCTCGTAATCAGTAGGTTATGGGTTACACCCAACACCAGAACACATTAACTAGATTAGCTCTCACTGCCACACTGAGGACGTGCTGCATCATTTTAGATGCTACTCGACAGATGATGTCTTAGACAGAGACCTTATGTGTGAACTCTCAGAGATCTTAAGGCACTGTTTGAAGGAGAATAGGGAATTGCTCTGCTCAACGTTCTTCATTCAGGTTAGTCAAAAAATAATTAAGTGGACATTCATTCTGTCAGAGCTTATGTATCCAGCTGTACACAAATATTGCAATGTTTGCATTATTCTGTAACAATAATTCATGTATTTCAACATAAATTTTTATATGTGAAGTATTTTGAGTAATTTCAGACAAGATGTCATATAAATCAAGTTCCTTTTTCCTTCTTTCAAAAGATGTGCTCTTATTTACTTGAGTCCAGCACCAGTTCACTTCAGTATGCCAAAAAACCTGCCTTATTGTTGTATTTAGTGGAATGTTAGGGCCCAGTCACATAGCCAATGACAATCCAAAAATAAACGTGCTGATCTTCATGAATCAGGCTAGCTTCATACAGTGTTGCCTCTGTCTTTGTGAGACCTATCAGCTTTTGACACACATAATTCACAGCACTCAGTGGAATTTCAAGCTGCTCATTTTCTGCTCATCCCTCCTACTGTACTGTTAAGCCAAACCTTTCCTAGTTCTCCAAACTTAATGTTAAATCCCAATTTATCTTTTACTTCCCCTTATCCACTTATAATAGTAGTGACCATGCTCATTTAATTGAAAATGCAAGCCTCCTGTTCAATTGACTTCCTTACCACCAAATGTATGGACATCCACTTTCTTTCCTAGATCCCCATAAATCCCTTCAATCAGGTCACCAATCCTTCCATTACTCCAAAACAGCCATAAGCAAATTAAAAATGACATTGCAGCAACCTGTTTGAGCACACAATTCTTCACCAAAACCTCTCCTTCTCTATCATTTAAGACTTCCTGAGGCTGTGAATGGTACCATACAAATGCAAGTCTTTCTTTACCTTTACATTGCATTTTCTTTATGTGGCAGTAATATTTAGAACTAATTTCAGAGCTGTTCACTTGATTCGGTTTCCTTGAAGGAAAACAGCTTCAACTCATAAATTTAAAGAATACAGAGACCAAGTCAATGAAATTTTAAAATGGAGACAGTGCTGCATAAAATGTGGTGGAGAGCAGGTTTCAATTAACTTGGGGTCTTTACGTGCACACCATGCCATAAATGATAGATTCAAGTTTAGGTCTGGTATTTCTGATCAAAGGTAGGGTTCAGGGAAGGGGGTGGGGTGAACTGAGCCAAAAGATGAAATCCCCTTTCAGCGCAATAAACTCAATGACTGTACAGCTATTGGATTGAGAATTTGCAACAAGTCCGAAGTTTCAAATAATATAGTATGGGGTTTCAATGAGATTTAAGAATATGTTTTAAAATAATTTCACACTTTTCCATGTGCCCAGAGTTTAAACATGAGACTATGGTTTCAACTCTGATTAAAGCAGCAATTGTTAGTCCAACAAAGGCTATCATTTTTGCGCATAATTCTTTGACATTGATTAATATAACAGGAGGTACAAAACAAATACTCACTTGTTCCAAAATGTTCAGGCTATTACAGGGCACCAGCTGATTAAGAAGCCTGAGGTCATATCGAGAGTGCAAATAACTAGTGCCACATGACTGATAAAGCACAGTTCACATTTATCAATAGCCCAGAAGGATATTCCTCAATAAATCCAGTTTCTAAGTAAAAGGAATCACATGATCATGATGTAGTCTTTTAACTGTTATTGAGGTTAAAATTCAATCCATATCAAATGATTCTAAATAAGGTCCAATTCCTTATTATGTCATGCTGTGTCATTTAATCAATGGAAATAGGTTTTTAGTACTAATGTTCTTCAAAATATATCTTACAACATGTTCCTCATTTTTTTCCCCAATTCTCGCTTTAATCTCTTAAATATCCCAGTCTCCTAAAGATGCCCATTTGACGCTCACACTTTCCACCAGTTGCTCGTTAGTAATCAGTAGCAGGACCTCTGGCCAATGTTTCCTCCTCAGTTTGTGCTGAAACCAACTGTACTTTCACAAATGCTTCACAAGTTAAGTTCATCCAACTCACCACATAAGAGGGTTTGAATCAAAGACTTGGTCTTCTATGGTTCTGTATCTCATTAGCAAATGGTGCCAGGTTTAGGTGGTTACATTATGTTGAAACGATCACAAACTTGGCTGATATTTCTTTGTGTACAGGTGACTGAGAGATGGAAGTACTGATCGTGCTTTCTTAATGTTAATACAATTTGATAGCATAAACTTTGGAGATTCTACTACCTCTGGTGAGGGAATTAAGAACAAGGGGGCCTAATTTTAAAATTCTGACAAGGTTATTCAGGCGCAGAAACAGGAAGCATAGAAAAGATAGTAGAGATTTGGAATGTTCTTCCCTTGAGGAATATAATTGAAGCTTTCAAAACTGAGGCAGATATTTATATTTGGTAGTAATAACATGGAGCAAGGAATAAGAAAAGGAAAAGTAGAGTTGAGGTGCCAATCAACCATGATCTAATTGAATGGCTGAGTAGGGCCAAGGGGCAGAACGTCCTCCTCTTGTTTCTAATGTTCCTATTTACCTAGTAAGCTATTAATCTATTTTAATGAGAAGGAGTGGGGGTGGGGTGGGGGGGGGGGGGGGGGAGGTGAATAGAGCTACTGCTGCCTTGCCTAAGGTGACATAGCTTGTAACTGACTCGGGTTGTGACTGATACCCACCCACATAGAGTTTGACCTTCACTTCCTAAGTACAAGGTATCAGAACTGGCACGATGAACTCATTATTGTGTGTCTGTATATGCAGACAGTTTGGAACTAGGCGTGGGCGAGTTGCAGTAACCTTGGCTTAAATGTTTGTTCTTTGGCTTTTACTATTGAACCAAACCAAATATATCTGGAAATCCATTTCAATAGTTTCTTTTACTGAAGTTTGGAGTTAATTAATATCAGTCCGAAGTACTGCTGTGTGAACTAGGTATTCAAACTGAGGAAAGGTTCAAGAGGTTAATGTCAGCAGTGGAAAGATTAAAGACAAAAGGACCTTGGGCAAACACTGAAGGATTCCAGATCTAGCTGAAAATTCCCACAGGAAAGGTACCTTAAACAACATGGCTCTTTGATAGAGGTAAGATGAAACATAAGGAAGGAGAGGGTACAAAGCCTAGCAGTGTTATTGCCAGTAACCAGAGGCAGATGGGTAATCATGCACAAGCTTTGGCGGGATCAAAGAACACAGGAAAATCATTGACAAGAGATTTGTACCATGGATGAAAAAGCTGATAAAGTAAAGATCTTTAGTGCAGAGCACTGAAAGAAATAAAATGAACGAAGACAACTTGATCCCTTTCTCTATAGTAATGGAGAAGTTTTCAACAGTCATAAACTAGGGTTTCACCTTAATTTACGATTAATATACAGTTTGTGTCGTACTTTAGAGATGCTGTTTAGTGCCTCTCGTCTTCTGGACTGATGGTTTGGCACTGCTATACCTATTCCCTTCTGCATTATAAAGGGTTGTAGATTAAATCTGGGGCTGAAACAGTTATTGTTGTTGAAATGTTTTCACGAAAAGAAAGAAACGTTGAAGCTTGTCTCTCTTGACAATGAAAAATAAGACACCTCCATTTACTGTTCCTGCAAACACCCACTCAGTTCACTAATGAGAAACAACCCATCGGATGAAGACATGGGGTGGGGCTATTATGATCACTTTCTATTTTACATTTCATGGTTTCAGATTCCAAACGATCTAGTAATTAGGTGCAGAGAAGCTTAGCCACCCAGGTTGGTTGGGGTCCAATTCACCTACCTGACCCCTGGTGAGGGGCTCTGTGTAGGACATCTGTGCTTCAGTTAAAAAAAAGTCCTCATTGACATGTGCCAGTTGCTGCAGCCAGCAGCTTCACAGCAGGGCTCGGCTGGGCCTGTGAATGTTCGCTATTATGTCAGCTGAGATCACTAATGCTCTCAATTTAATGTGGACTAACTAAACTTTCCCTTGCCAGAGAAAAGCAAGAAACTTATCTCTGTTTGTAGGCTTCCCAATGGTATAAGTTGCCACTGATTGGACGTACATCACTTTTCAGACACTATCTTAAACTGAAAGGAATCCCACTCCCTCCCTTTCAGCTGGCATGCATCCCATGGGGATCTGCTAGAGGTGGCACCACCTCAACATGGTGAGGGTGCCCAGTGCCGTCACTGAGAAGTTGAGGTGCAGCAGCACAAGAAAGAGGAGAGGGTAAATGAAAAGGAAGAGAGGGAGGAAGGGGAAGGATGGATGCAATTAAGATGCACCTGCACTCAAACAACTCCCCCAAGAACTCAGAGATAGTAAGAACTGCCGATGCTGGAGTCTGAATCCCCCAAGAACTCAAATGCGTACAATCCCAGTAACTACAACTTCAGTTTCCCCCATTCATCCAACAATCTCTCTTCATTACTTTCCATTTGCGATTGCAACGCAAGAACAAAATCCAATACTAACTGTTAATTCCAAGCAAAATCTATAAATGAAGTTATGCCAACAGCACATAGAAACCAATGAGTTACCCCTGTAATCTCCCTCAAATCTTTCAAGTGCCTTTTGCTTGTCCTAGGCATACTCCAGTGGTGGTAGTTAATGGAGGTCTGTCACCTACTAACTGAGCAAACTGCAGATGATTGTGTAGAATCATCATAAGCAGCTCAAGGCTTGGAAAGGCCCAGTTTCAGACTACCATCTTAGTTTGTGCTGCAGCAGTGATTGATTGATTTATTGTCACGTGTACTGAAGTACAGTGCAAAGCTTTGTTTATTAGTAGTACAGGCAGATCATAGTAAGCAAGGATATACAGATCAAAAAGACTTCGACAGAGGCATACAGGTTACATTGCACAGGGTGTGATCAATGTTAGCAAGTTCAGCATTATTTGAGGCTATAGAGTCCATTCAGTCTATTAACAGCTGGGGAGAAGCCGTTCCTAAAGCTGCTGGTGCATGTGTTCAGGCTTCTGGATCTTCTGCCTGACGGAAGAGACTGTAGGAGGTGTGATGGATCTTTGATGATGTTGGCAGCCTTTCCGTGGCAGCCAGCTGTGTAAATAGAGTCCATGGATGGAAGGTTGGCTTCCGCGATGGCCTGGGCTGTTAACACAACCTTCTGTAGTTTCTTACGGTCCTGGGCAGAGCAGTTACCGTACCAGGCCGTTATGCACCCGGACAGTATGTTTTCAATGGTGTATCTATAGAGGTTGGTGAGGGACCTTTTGGACATGCCTAATTTCCTGAGCTGCCTGAGGAAAAAGAGGTGTTGTTGTACCTTCTTGACTGTTGCATCTACATTCAAAGTCCAGGACAGGTTGTCAGTTATCGTCACAATGAGGAACTTGATGCTCTCCACCCTCTCAACCTCAGTTCTGTTGAGATAGATGGGGGTGTGTGTCCTCCTTTCTTTCTGAAGTCAATGATCAGTTCTTTAGTTTTGCCAACGTTGAGAGATTGTTTTCATTGCATCACCTCACCAAGCCCTCTATCTCGCTTCTGTATTTTGACTCATCGTTGTTAGGTATCCGTCCTACCTAAATGTTGGTGTCGTCAGTGAACTTGTAGATGGCATTTGTTTGGAATTTGGCAACGCAGTCATGAGTGTACAGGGAGTACAGTAGGGGGCTAAGGATGCTTGGGGGTCTCCATTGTTGAGTGTTATTGTGAAGAAGTTGCAGTTACCTATCCTCACTGATTGTGGCCTATTGGTCAGGAGGCTGAGGATCCAGTTGCAGAGGGCGGAGCCAAGACCAAGGTCACGGAATTTTGAGATCAGTCTGGGGGGTATAATGGTGTTGAAGATGGCGCTGTAATCAACGAGCAGGAGTCTGACGTAGGTGTCTTCGTTGTCTGGATGTTCCAGGGATGAGTGCAGGGCTAGGGATCTGGCATCCGCTGTAGACCTGTTATGTCGGTAGGCAAATTGTAGGGGATTGAGTCAGGCTGAGAGACTGAAGTTGATGTGAGCCATGACCAGCCTCTAGAAGCACTTCATGATTATGGAGGTCAGAGCCACTGGCCAGTAGTCATTAAAGCATGTTGCATGTGCTTTCTTAGGTACCGGGTTAATGGTGGTCTTCTTTAAGCAGTGTGAAGAGAAATGCTGTCTCCTTGAGAAAGGGCGCCTTGGAGTCACTGCCACTCCCCAGGTGCAGTGCCTGACCAATCCCAGCAATCTAGAGGAAGAGAGTTTGCTGGAATGCTGTGACACTGTGCAAGCTCCTTTGCACTCTGTAATCTGCAAACCTGTCACAGCCTAGATTTGCAATGTAACAGTCAAAGCTACAAATACAAAGTTGCTGGAAAAGCTCAGCAGGTCTGGCAGCATCTGTGAAGGAAAAACTGGATTCTGAGGAAGGGTCGCCGGACCCGAAATGTTAACTCTGTTTTTTGCCTTCACAGATGCTGCCAGACCTGCTGAGCTTTTCCAGCAACTTCTGTTTTTGTTCCCGATTCAAAGCATCTACAGTTCTTTCGGGTTTTTTTAAACAGTCAAAGCTTTCATATTGACAGGATTCACATTGAGAAGCTTTTCATTATAGGTTCTCTACAGACTGGAAGAAGGCCATTCAGCCCTTTCAGTCCATACTGAGCCTCCGAGCTTCTGTTTGAGTTAGGTTGGAAACTGTGACGTTGGTCATCAGATGCTGCAGCACAGTTGGGTCCAAAGCATGGAATGGGGTCGGGGGCCACCACTTCATGGTGGAAAGGATGGGCTCCAGGCTCTGGTCAAAGCCCCATGCCAAACTGGCATAGCCCTCCTCCATGCTCCTTGGTCTTTCTTCATCGTTCCTGGTCCATCTTCCATCTGGAGAAGATGGCTGCCTTATGACAACTGCCACCTAAAGTAGATTCTTTACTACACTTTATTTCTCAGTGCTGGTAGTTTTCCATCTGTCACTCATTTGTTTGAACCTTTTTAACTAATAAATTCAGGTTAGATACCTATGATGTCAGGATGGTCACTTCCATCACTGCGCATTCTTCAGCTCCAGATCAGCTTCTGTGTTTACTTTATGCTGAGGGTCATTACCTCGTCCTTTCTAAACTCTTGCATAGATAAAAGGGGTACTCAAAGCACCATCCTACCAACTTATGAATGTCAGCATGCCAAGCTGAAGCAAGAGTCTTCACAGTGGAAGACACAAATGCCAAAAACTAATGGCAAGAAGGTTATAGCAGGTGAGGACCTAGAAACTATCATTATCACTAAGGAGGCAGTGCTTGCCCAGCTAATGGGGCTAAAGGTAGACAAGTCTCCTGGCCCTGATGAAATGCATACCAGGGTACTAAAAGAGGTGATGGGGGAAATAGCAAATGCACTAGTAATTATTTACCAAAATTCACCAGACTCTGGGGTGGTTCCCGCAGATTGGAAAACAGCCAATGTGACGCCACTGTTTAAAAAAGGAAGTAGACAAAAAGCAGGTAACGATAGGCCAGTTAGCTTAACTTCGGTAGTGGGGAAAATGCTTCAATCTATCATTAAGGAAGAAATAGCACGACATCTGGATATAAATTATCCATTTGGGAACACCCAGCATGGGTTCATGAAGGGTAGGTCATATTTAACTAATTTGGTGGAATTCTTTGAGGACATTACTTGCATGGTGGACAATGGGGAACCTGTGGATGTGGTGTATCTGGATTTCCAGAAGGCATTTGACAAGGTGCCACACCAAAGGCTGCTACATAAGATAAAGTTGCACGGTATTACAGGTAATGTATTGGCATGGATAGAGGATTGGTTGACCGGTAGAAAGCAAAGAGTAGGGGTAAATGGGTGTTTTTCTGGTTGGCGGTCAATGGCTAGTGGTGTGCCTCAGTGATCAGTGTTGGGACCGCAATTGTTTACAATTCACATAGATGATTTGGAGTTGGGGACTAAGTGTGGTGTGTCAAAATTTGCAGATGACACTAAGGGAAGTGGTAAAGCAAAGTGTGCAGAAGACACTGAAAGTCTGCAGAGGGATATAGATAGTCTAAGTGAGTGGGCAAAGGTCTGGCAGATGGAGTACAATGTTGATAAGCGTGAGGTCATCCATTTTGGTAGGAATAACAGCAAAATGGACTATGTTTTAAATGGTAAAAAATTGCAGCACGCTGCTGTGCAGAGGGACTTGGGTGTCCTTGTGCATGAATCGCTAAAAGTAGGATTGCAGGTGCAGCAGGTAATTAAAAAGGAAAATGGAATTTTGTCTGCCATTGCTAGAGGGATGGAGTTTAAAAACAGGGAGGCTATGCTGCAGCTGTATAGGGTCCTGGTGAGGCCACACATGGAGTACTGTGTGCAGTTTTGGTCTCCTTACTTGAGAAGAGATATACTAGCACTGGAGGGGGTGCAGAGGAGATTCACTCGGTTGATTCCAGAGTTGAGAGGGTTGGATTATGAGGAGAGACTGAGTAGACTGGGATTATACTCATTGGAATTCAGAAGAATGAGGGGAGATCTTATAGAAACATATAAGATTATGAAGGGAATAGATAAGGTGGAGGCAGGGAGGTTGTTTCCGCTAGCAGGTGAAACTAGGACTAGAGGGCATCGCCTCGAAATAAAGGGAAGCAGATGTAGGACTGAGGTCAGGATGAACTTCTTCACCCAAAGGGTTGTGAATCTGTGGAATTCCCTTCCCAGTGAAGCGGTTGAAGCTACCTCACTGAATGTTTTTAAGGCAAGGCTAGATAAATTTTTGAACAGTAAAGGAATTAAGGGTTATGGTGAGTGGGCGGGTAAGTGGAGCTGAGTCTCAAAAAGATCAGCCATGATCTTATTGAATGGCGGGGCAGGCTCGAGGGGCCGGATGGCCTACTCCTGCTCCTAGTTCTTATGTTCTTATGTTACTGATATTTCCAGGGATGTTTGTGAATTTCTTGCTGAGGTAGCTTGTCAATTCTTATCTTTCAATACTTACTGTAAAAAGTAAAGCTTATTAAAGGTGGTATTTGTTACAGGTGTGAGGTTGTCAGCAGTGTGATGGTGAAAGTGAAACATATGACGCATGTTAGCTATCACTTTTGAGATAATCTGTAGGTGAGTGAAAGGGTTGTGGTGTTATGAGGAGTGTCTAAGGCTAGTGGTGCTGTTGACCAAATGATGAGCAGTTCAAACTAGATTCACGGGCACTGACTAGTGTGTGAGGTCATAGAATAACTAGTGGCACTGGGTAGTGGTCCTCAAGCTTTGAATCTTTGAGTTTGACTCTGTCACTCTCTGTTCCCAGTACTTTCCAATTATGGATCTGGAAGGCCTCCTGGCTCCCTGCGGGCGCAGAATATCTCTCTTACTTTCCACCACTATCACCATAGATTTCAATGCAGTGTCCATAAACATTGCAGCCCTCATATCACCACATTGTTTCATTCTTCACTACTTCGCAGAAAACAATCAGGACCAAATCAAATCATTGCTTATTTCATCTCCATCTAATATCTACACAGGTCAATCTTTCGGCAGGTGTCATCACATAAGGTATAGAAGCAGGATCTTTCGATGATTGCAGCCCACTTCACCAGGTCACTGGTGAAGAGGTCAATTTGATAACCTCAATGGTTACATTAAATATATATTTAAAATACATATGAAAATGTTCTTCTTGTATCAAAATATACCTTCAATACAAAAAACATTAAAATTTTATGCACTTCCTGTTCATGTGATTTACTTATTTTTAAAAATTGGAATGTCTAGTTTTATGGTGAACTTTGAACTTCCCCAGTAGATCCTTGTGTAGTGATTGTACTGAGGTCAGCCAGGTGGATTTCATGGAATATGCATTCCCTGACTGGGGCTGTTAACCTGGACTAGTTAGGGATCCCTGGCTGACACTTAAAAAGGTGAGTGTCAGAGACGCTGCCGTTCTGTTAGCTGATTTTCAATGAGGCAGTACTCAAATCAAGGATTACACAAGTGTAAATAAAAGGTGATTTGGTGATGTGATACCGGCCTCTGTGGGGTTATTTTACCTTGGAAGAGTAAATTTCCTGCCATGATGCAGCGTGGAAGGCTTACATTCAGTGTTGCCCTGTGCTGAGTTAGCTGGTCACTGTATGCAATCAGAATGGGGCATGACTGGGCAGGTCTCTTGGCCTTTTCTCTTACATACAAATAGCTCATGTACACATATAATCACGGCACAAACGTGAAGAATGGCAAATTGATTGTGTACAGATATTCTGTTAACATCTGAAAATCACAGCGCAACACCAATGGTGGCATTGAAAAATGTCAGTGGAAAAACAGATGAAAGAGAACCAAGAATAGCCAAAAAAAAATCAGTAACAATTAGGGTAGAAAACAGAGGAAGTGACTGATGATACATTAGACCTCAAAAACGAAGGAAATTAACCATATCTCAAGAATATTTTGCAATGTTTCATGGGCAATAAATTACTTTAAGAGTTGATGCATGCATGGAATTAGTTCCAAATCAGTCATGACCTTATTGAGTGGCTGAACAAGCTTGAGGAGTTAAATTGCCAACTTTTTGTTTCTTCGTTACTGTGTTTTGTAGGTCACATGAAACCTAAACTGTGAATATCAGTTTACGTTTTCATCCTCATATAACTCAGTTGATTTTTTTGAGAAAAGTGAATTGTTACCCTTAAATGTAATCAGGCTAAACTTTGGGTTTAACAATGAGGTTTATAGAATTCAACCACATCAAATGAATTCTAAGCTACATTTCCACGGAGCTAACAGGACTAGAATCATAGCTAAGAGAATCTTACTTTTTTTTATATCTGCATTGAAATGTATCCCATCTGTGATGGTAGGCTTAATCTGCTAGTTTTAAAGGTCCAATGTAAAAAGAGTTTTAACCTATAGCTCTGATATAGAATCCCTTGATGTTGGAAGCACATCATGTAAAAGTTTTCACATTTTTAGCAACTTTGGTTCAGGAAGATTTATCTTTGTTCCAGAGATAATAGATTACGTTTAAAAAATGTTCTGTTGTCTTTCTTAACTCTGTCTTAATTCAAAGCAGGCCTCATTCCCCTATCAGCCAGGAGCTCACTGACTTATAGTGACTCCAGGTCATGCAACATCTTGCTTTTAAAACTCTCAATACTGTTTTCAAATTTCTCCAGGGGCTCACCAGTGACCATCTCTGTAATATTCCCCAGCCTTCCGGGATATCTGTGCTGCTCTAATTCTGGTCACTTGTGTATTTCCAATTATAATTGCTCTGCTGTTGGTAGCTGTACCTTCAGTTGCCTAAGGTCCAATCTCTGGTATTTCCTTCCTTGCACCTCTCTGCCACTCTAACTTGCTTTGCTCCATTAAGATGTTCCTTACAACCATTTCTTTGACCAAGTTTTTTGATCATTTGATTCAATATTTCTTTTATGTGGCACAGTGTAACACTTCAGAATGCTCCTTTAAAGCACCTTGGGACATTTCATTATGTTTAAGGCATTATATCAGTATAGGTTGTTGTTGCTGTTTCACACAAACTTTCAAGAAACACACTCCAGGCCGATAATTTTCTTCCCATCATTGGCTGATTAACTGCTACCAAAGTGACATTCTTGATGGTCTGCTTCCAGTTTCTGTTGAAACCAATAGCAGTAAAACTAGTTTTTCCAAAGTAGCAGTAGTTTCAGACACCCACAGTACTGTTACAAGTTTAACAACACACTGTGTAGGTACCAAATAACACACTTAAACAAGGCAAATAAAGTCCCCTTTCTCATTTCAAAGATACAAAACTGAGTGGATGAATGCAACTTTCCATGCAAAACAATTTAACTCCAGTGTAATGCAAATCAATGACAGTATTGCTGGGTTCCCTGGATCCAGGAAGAGTGTATTTGTTCTACCAGCTAACAACGAGATAGATCACACTTTAACATGCAACTTTAAACCATCAAAAATCAACATAAGGCAAAATGAGGTATCAGTAAAGGGAATTTTCATTACAAATAGTAAGCATCAGTAAGGCAGGTTATGCAACCTCACCCATTCTTTACACTCCAGAGCTTTGTGTCCAGACTGGACAAGAGGCATATTTTCAAGTCTGAAAGGTGATTACAGATCTAGTTCATCAGCAGTTTACTTTTTCGCATAAATTCACTTCAAGTGCAACATAGCAAAACAGATTAATTTGCAATGATACTTTGGAAGAGAACTCAATCTCTTCCCAATAGCAACTCAGAGGGATCTCAAACCATTGCGAACATATCATATGAATTCCCTTCAGCTACCTTTAGCAAGGAATCATAGAACAGTGTAGCGTAGGAGACTACGTGCCCATTCAAATCTGGGGTTCTTCTGCCTTAAATCTGTATCCTTTTGTTATCAATACTTAAGCCGTTGCAAACAGTTCTGTTTAATTACTGAATCTAAACACTTCATGGTATTAAACCTGTTCCAATATCCTGTGAATCTTCCCTGTTATAAGATGCTTTTCCAGTCTGTCCACACAACTACAATCCCCCTCTCTCCATTTTTTAAATTCTTTCTTTTTTCTATTTCCTCACCTTCTGGTTTCTGCTTCTTGGTGTCATTTAAGCTATTTAAAGATGTATTAACTATGAACTGAGCGATTTGAAGACACATAATGTAAACTATGCTATTTAAAGACACATGCAGAGCAAGATAAACCTGTAAATAGATTGTGATGTGTAATGCACTAACAATGTGAAGTAACCTTTTACCTATATATGTTGCATATGTCACTGCAAACATTCCACCTCCCAAAACACACCTATGTCTCGATCCGATCTACTCCTTAAAGTGACAATGACAGTCTAAGAGTTCAATTTAAGGTAACTTATTTACTTTCCCCAGAAGTCAGACTCATCACTTGCATAAAAACCCTCCAAGAGTTTAAACACAATCACTTTTACATAAACTTTTCACCTTCCTTACTCTCCAGGAGGCACTAACATTGTCTGTTGTGTAGTTCCATGGGCTGATAATTAAAGGAGATTGAAACAAAGAACTTGCATGCATACAGAACCTTTCACATTCCCTGAACATCCCAAACTGCTTCCATAGCCAATTGCCATTTGTCAAATGTAAGTTTAGATAGTAACTGTTTCTGAGTTATTCTATTCCAGTGAGTATAACAGACCAAACCTGTACACATCCTTGTTGAACAGCCACCCTCAATCAGATTCAGTTACTTAATAAAAATCTGGACTGACTGTTTCTCCCGTCCTGTGCCAAACAACATTGGATCCAGTAGCAGCTAGAACGCAAGCCAAATGTTAGGCCAAAATCAGCACAAACAGAAATTATTTCCATTCTGAACCGTTAGGCCTCAAGTTCTGGAATGTCTTCCTCAAGCTTCTCTATCTCTCTCACTCTCTTAAGACACTCCTTAAAGCCTTTGTCCAAGCTTTCTTCTTGTGTGGCATAGTGTCAAATTTAGTCTGATAACTCCTGGGGAATCACTTAAAGGAACTATATGAATGCAAGTTGTTGTTACAGAAAGGATAAACATCAATGTGCTAAACATTACCACAGAACTCACAACAACAAAGTGTGGCCTTAAAATGGAAAGAGTGCATAAAACCATTTTGAATCAACTACCTTATATGGAAAGTGGAGAATATGAGGATTATTTTGTATCTTTCTGTTCTGTGCATTCCCATGCTTCTACAAAAAATGTAGGGAAGGTGATGGCCTAGTGGTATTCTCACTGGACTCGTAATCCAAGACCCCAGACTATATAGGTTCAAATCTTACCCTCGCTTCCAAGTAACAAGACTTGTCCAGTAATCTCCTTTAGAAAAGGAAATCTGTCATCCTTACCTGATTAGGCCTACATGTGACTCCAGACCCACAGCAGTGTAATTGACTCTTAACTGCCCTCTGAAATAGCACTCACAAGCCACTCAGTTCAAGGGTAACTAACACCCACATCCCATGAACAAATTCTAAAAGTACCATATAAGGCAGTCTTTTCAAAAAAATCTGTTTCCAGCTCTGCACTATTTTAAAAAACGTCTCCTAATTGGTTGACAGCTATATATTCTCGACATGTTTTACACAGCAGAATGATGGAAGGATATAAACAATGTCTTCAAAGCACTAAAAGCTGCTCCCAGTGACTGGAAAATTTCCACTTTGTAACTTGCATTTCCTGTGTTGATAGAGCGATAAAACGAATTGGTGCTGTGTATATCTATACACAGTTATCTGTAGCCTGGAGTTTCCCTTAAACTCAAGTCTTATCTAAACTTCCCCAAGCTGTAAACCGAAGCAAAAACTCATCCACTACTGGAAATATCACCTATAGACTCAGGGAATGGCAGATTCACCAATCAGGGTAAAAATATTTATCAAACTATCCTAGTACAATCTCTTTGGTAATTTTCATAGCAGGAGGACACCTCTTAAAACAAAGACTGCTTTGCTGCTTTAAATCTAATGCACTTATTGGATTGGGACAGATTGTTTTCATCTTCAGTAGCTTGCTTCAGTTTTCTTCCATTCAGTTCACAAATGATCTTCCCCTCTGCCAAACTCTCCTTCCGGTATTCCAGCTAGTTGGCGCTTAATGCCTGGGAGGTAAAGATGAAATACACCCACTGTGTCAGCAACAAAGTTGATTCTGTACATGAGAGACTGTGACTGTGTTGCATAGCAGTAAACAAGGTCAAATGTGCAGATTTCAAAATGTGACATATTGTGTAAGTCACAGGAAACTGACACAGCTACTCAAGTAACAGTAATGAATGAGTTTGCCTAGGATTTCAACTATTATCCACTAAACGATACGTACAGGATACATTGACCTTCCGTGGCACATGTTGAAACAAATACACAGTAGCACTTAAGCCAGAGTGCAACACCAGAGGGGTCAGATGGGTCATATTGCAAAAAATGTAGTTTATGTTATTGTTCAATGCCACTTAAACCCTCGGATTTGATACATCTCGGACTTGAGCCTATTATTTAAAACCGATGCAGGGGAAGGAGTTTTGTTTCATTTTTGGCCATTTTTTTTGTTGGCAATCATTATCATGCTGGACAACAGCTTTCATAATTTGAACTGGTACCATAGGAGATTTCATTTTACAGCATAGTGCAGGGAAAATGCACCCATACAATTGTGTATTACACTGTCCTACAGCTTTAGCTCAAATTAAGTAATACAGGTGCAGAAATTTGTTGCCCATTTGTGATAAACAAAAATACTCAAATTTATATAGCTCTGTGTGTGACTACTGGACATCTCAAGGCACTGCAATATTGTGGGAAACGCACAGCAAGCTTCCCCAAGTAACAACTTGATAATGATTGGATAATCTGATTTTGTAATATTGACTGAGTGACCAATTATGCCCAGAGCACTGGGGTAACTTGCCTGACCTTCCTTAAAATAGTGCTATGGAACATTTTGTCTTTATCTAAGAGATAGACAGCACTTTGGTTTAACGGCTCACCCAAATGACAGAACCTTCAACAGGATTCTTGCAGTACTGCACTGGAATGTCAGGCTTTGATTTTTCTGCTCAAGCCCTGGAATTCGTTTTATCACCCTATCAACACAGGAAATGTTGTAACCCAGGACTTTGTGACTCCAAGTCTCCAACTGAGCTACAGTTAACAAGCAAATGATAAGTCAGCTAACAAACCTACTAATAGTATAGCCTCTCAAAAGTTACAGTCAAATTGTTCATATTGTAAAGAGTTGGCAGGAAGGGCTTTGTTTCATAGAATCCTTGCAGTGTGAAAGCAGATAATTCAGCCCATTGAGGCAACACCAATCTTCTGAAGAGTATCCCACCCAGACCCACCCTCCCCAACCTGTAACCCGGTATTCCCCATGGCTAATCCAACTAACGTGCACATCTTTGGACAATGGGAGGAAACTAGAGCACCTAGAGGGAACCCACGCAGACCCGGGGAGAAGGTGCAAATGCCACACAGTCACCAGAGGCTGGAATTAAACCCAGGGCCCTGGCATTGTGAGGAAGCAGTGCTAACCACTGAGCCACCATGCCACCCACAGTGGGTGTAATTTTCAGAAGAGCATTTCAGAAGAAACAAAGATGATAAGTAACTGCAGCAGATAATGCAGCAAAAGTCTCAAGAATGAATTTTGGTGTCAGAGAATAGAACAGTATGAAAGACTGGGTCAACCCAAACTTTTCAGGTGAGGAGTCTGAATGCTGAACTTATAGGAATGCACACGATAACAATCAAGCCTCACAAGGGCACCATGCTGGAATTTAAGCCCTGCTATTCTCAGAATTGACACAAAGGTTATAAAAGTATATAAAATCCCACAGTTTGTCTGTCTTTTAGACTCAGGTTGACAAAAAGCACGACCCAGGTTTCAGTACTTAAGAAAGGTTATTATTTGTTAGAAATCAACAGATTTTAGCTACTGATAAACCTTTACAAACCAATGACATGTAACTCTATTAGTTAAAACTATCCCCTTATAAAATATCCCCTATGTACATACACAGACATACAGAGACACAAAGGAAATGAATATTAAGGATGGAGGGAAAAGCCGGGAAGGCAGTTCAATGGTCCCTGCCCACAGATGGAGATGAGCCCTTTGGCTTGCTGGACTTGCTGCTCCTCAGTCTTCCTTCTCCAGATTCTTTTACTTGTTTGCAAGAGGCACAGGGTGACTGGTTCACTCTTATAAAATCTCAGACTAATTGGTTAAATGACGCAGCTTATAGCAACTGATAAGGAGAAATAAACTGGCTTTCTTTTGCCTGAGGTGTTTTTTGACTACCAAGGAAAAGACGGCTGCTTCTTTTTAAGATGTCTGACTGCTTCTGAACAAACACTCACACCCACACGCTGTTCAGCTAACTGGGAAGCCAATCACATAGATGTTGGCAGGCAGAAGGCTTTAGTCATCAAGAACTGGTCACCATTCAAGTGACTAGCCAGTTACCTGTTGCTAGCCGAGTTTCACTTCATGTACAATCCCCTCCCCCTCATCTATAGTAACTTCCCTCACCGCTTGAACAAACAGCAGTGTAAACACTCCTTACAATAAGAGTTGGTAACTTCGAATTTTAAAACTTGCAACTTTTTTTTTCACAATCCTTGGCTTAAAAGCAATCCTTTTCCTATTTCAGTACACAATTAAAAATATTTCAGTACAAAATCAAAAATCATGAAATAACTCCACAGAGGCTGGTATCCCATCACCAAGTCACCCTTTAATTACACGTAAACAGTGCCTGACTATAGTACTGCCTCATACAGAGTCAGGCACTGGATTGGCTGTATCTCTGACATTAAACCTTTTTATATGTCAGCCAGGGCTGCCTGTTTGGAACAGATTGACAGCCCCAATCAGGAAAATCATATTCTTTTACATCCAGCTGGCTGACCTTGTTACAATCACTGCAATACAGTCTTTACATAATGAAGAAAGTTTTGAATATCCTGCAGTCATGATAAGCACTTTCTTTCTTAAGATTATCCAAAATGTATTCACTGTCTTTATTTACCTGGTGATTTTGTAGCTTTGATAAAGTGCTTTATCGGTTATTGCATCAATTGAAAATGTAATTTTTGCTCAATCCCTTCAGGTGGAAGATTTCCTTTCTGTAACTGTCACAGCAAACTCCTACTCAGAATTATAATGAAATAATATATTGTCTTCTTCTATTTTTGCAAATAAGTGTGAATCGGTGGTTGAAATAGAACTGGTTCATAAGGGTTACCTATCTCTCCCCAATCCACTCCTCATGTTCCCTTTGTCCGGTCCTATAATTTTTACTGCACATATAACAAAGTTCTGCCTCTCAAAATTCCAGCGCTGGGTCATGCAGTCATGATGACATGTTAAACATTGGCTTGTGTTAACATAATAAATTCAAATAGACATGTAACAAGATGGATGGTGCTGCAGCACTTGTTTCCTCATGCTAGCTTTTGCTGCACATCTGAGGGTCAAATTGTCTTCTATTGTCCCACCAAATTCCCATGCAGAGTCTGGCCTTCTCACTCACACCAGTCCCTGGATCACGACCTTTCGTGACCAGCAACATTCTTGCATTCAGTAAGGTGGCAAATGATAACTTGTTTCAGCCAATTGACAGAATTTTTTTTAAAAACTTGGTCATGGGATGCGAGCTTTGCTAGCTAGGCCAGCATTTGTTGCCCATCTCTACCTGCCCTTGAGAAGGTGGTGGTGAGCTGCTTTTTTAAACCACCACCTTCTCTTGAGGTGCAGTGCTGTTAGGGAGGGAGCTCCAGGGTTTAGATCCAGTGACAGTGATATAGTTGCAAGTCAGGATGGTGTGTGCCTTGCAGGGGAACTTGCAGGTGGTGGTGTACCCATGTATCTGTTGCCCTTTCCTTCTCGGTGGTAGAGCTCACATATTTGGAAGGTGTTACGGTAAGTGACTGCTATGGATCTTGTAGAGGGTACACACTGTTGCCACCATGCGTCAGTGGTGAAGGAACTGAATTTCCCCCACTTTGTACATCTTTTTGCCCTCATTTCAGATATTTCTTTCAAATTGTTGGAATTTGCAATGGTTGTTATCAGTCACAGTCACAATGGTAAACCAGAAACTCCCAAGTGCAACACGCCGTGAATGTTTAATGCATTACAGACTGCCACTTAATGGTTTAACATGTAACTGCATCACTTGGTTTAAGACTGAGCCGCAGAGATCAGGAAACTCACAGTTTCGTTCCCAGAACTGTGATGAGCCAATTATCTGTTCCTCACAGAAAGGGTAAATCAGCCAGGGATCCCCCTCTCAGATACCTACCTGTGCCAGTGCGTAGGCAAGACATCTGAAAATGGGGCAGGCAGTTCTAAGTATTTGGATTTATCTTCTCCACCCCCAGACCACCAACACCCAGAAACTTCACCATCCAACGAATCAAATAAACAACTGCAAGGACAAGTCAGAGGTTGCTTAATTATCACGTCAATGATATTGCTTCGCATACATTAAAAACACTTCTGAGATGCTCACCATTGGCATAACACCATCAAGTCCAACAGTGGATGGGGGAGGGAAATAGATTGCAGGTTTCATCTCTGCTGGAAACAAATCGAGGGTAACCCCAGTGGCTCTCACTGATTATGAAGCTATGTTTTAACTGACCAAGGCAAACGCCCGCTGACCATAAATCAGGTCCTCAGTGATCGCTCCAGTTACTGTTGGCTTTGGGTGGCCTTCTGTTTATATTTCTCGCATGGTCACCTTAAGACTGCCACACACTTCGGTGTGGAGACATATTACAGAGAACAGTGCTGGTAAGTGGCATATTCCTGACTGCCACAGAGCCACACAGCTGGGAGAAATCATTGATCTCAATCAAGGCATATGACCTGTTCATGTCCCTCACAGAGAAGTCTCAAGCCTCAGTTCCTCCTTCTCTCTTATGAAAATGATGACATCTGGGGTGACAGTAGCCGAGTATTTCTCATCATTCCTGGCTTTCAGGACCCATGAAAATAAAAAGTGAAGTGATACACCAGCAGGTGTATAGTTTGTTATTCAGACTGATAGACTACTGGAAGGTGATTGATGCTGATGGAACTGTTTCACAGCATGACTCAGTATATTCACAGAGGGAATTCATCTGGGAAAAAATAGCAGCTTTCCCCTTGCAGTCAGCTGACATGAAGACTAATGGTAAGTAACAATAAGACTCCGACAAATATTAATAGTTGTGAAATGAATGTCATCATTAACCATTGAAATATTGAGGGATTTCCTTTAGTTTGATCTTTACTAATACCTGCACCTGTAAGTCTTTGCTCCACAGATTGGACTATTACATTATCTGACTGTAGCTGGCACAAACTGGCATATGAGCTGAAGATAGAAACGTGCACTGGGGTTTGAAGCACAAACCTCAGTCCCTGGATTGATTATTCTCTGGATCAGCAACTTAGCAACATCATTATACCATTGTCTTTACAGAGGTAGAAGCAGGTGCTAACTGCACTGTTTTGCTAAACCCCAAATACATCAAATTAAAGTCGGAGCATGAAAAGCATGAAACTGAGCTTGCTAAAACAAAAGGCATTGCAGAAGGGCAAGAGGAAACATAGTCTCCTCAGAGTGGAAGAAAAGGCAAGTAGACTCAGAAAATACTCCCTTCTGCAGGATCTGGGAGTGAGATAGGAGCCCAGGCACATGGAAGTGTTTAGGTTATCTTGGGAGATCCAGCACTTGATGATAATAAGCAACTTACAAAACGAACACTCTGCCAGTCAAGATTTGGTTGCATGTCATTCCTGGGGATGGCAACTTTGGTAGGATGGGAGGCATTTTCTTAGATGTTTTATCACATGCCGTCCCAGCAATGCATCTTTTATCTGTCACTGATCTGTGTAGTGGCTATGCTTTCATCAGGGTAATTTTATCTGATGCAGTAATGTTTTGTAAGTTCCCACAACATATGCATTAGACGTGGGTAATGTGGCATTGAAAGATTCAACAGATAATTACTACAGCTCCCGATATGTACAAATTTTACAGTCACAGGCACTTTAGCTAATATTATGCTATTCATTTACAGCTAGTAGCATACTTTCATGTCATGCTTCTCATGGCCCCAATTAAGATGGAATTTGAGAGTTGTATACCTTCAGGTCACATGCCGTGATTCAGTGTTGATATTACAAGTGTGTCTCTTAAAGGTACACTGCATACTAACCATGAGGCATAACAAAATATTCATCAATATTTTTATAACTGATAAAGAGAAATGAAAAGTAACCTTATTTTAATGATTTTTCTTTTTGATTCCTTGAATTCTTTAGTTCCCGGACAATCCAGAAGGGTTGGCAACTTTAATCAGAGTACTAGCTTAACCCTACCATACAAATATGGATTGTGTCATTTATAGATGGAATAGTACATACTTGCAACATAATTGTGAGCTAGGTAACACAAACTGCATGAATCGTAGAATCTCTACAGTGCAGATAGATGTCATTCCATGCATTGAGTCTGCACTGACCCTCCAAAGTGCATCCCATCCAGGTCCACACTCCACCCTATCCCCGTAACCCCGCATTTACCATGGCTGATACACCTAGCATGCACACCCTAGGACACTATGGAGCAATTTAGCAATCCATCTAAACTGCACATCTTTGGACTGTGGGAGGAAATCCAGAGCACCCAGCGGAAACCCACGCAGATACAGGGAGAATATGCAAACTCCACACAGACAGTCGCCCAAGGCTGGGTCCCTGGTGCTTTGAGGCAACAGTGCTAACCACTGAGCCATCGTGTCCTATTGAATGACTTTAAGTTTCTCAAAATGCTCTTTCTCTTTCATGTGCATGTGTAAATATCAGATCAAAGTTTACAATTGTTTCTATGCGGGTTGGTGTAAACTTCCTGCCAGACTCTTAAAGCCACAATTGACCTATGAACCATATATGTTGAAAATGTCAATGTGAACCTTTACCTGAAAATGATCACATGACTTTTTTTTCTACAAAAGGCAAGCTGAGAGGACCCACCTCAATTTGATCGACATGTTTTATGCTTTCAGTTCAAGGCAAAATATTTTCAAGAGTGTACCCACCTTCAAACTCTTTGAAATAAAATGTCATAAAAATGCTTCAACAATATTTAAATTTCCTTGATTTTCCTGCCTCACACAGACCTGTCATTTTGGATCTATCCTTGGGCCAGTCCCTTCATCTTGAATTTTGCTTAAAAGAAGGAAGAAGTTCCCAACTCTGAAGAGGTTAGTAGTTCATCGAGAGGATTTTTAAAAAAATTATGGGGTAACAGCTTGTATTAATTAGCCAACAAACATTAAGGATACTGAATTACTGATAAGCAACAATTTTCTGATATAATTTCCAAACAATTATGGGGAAGATATTTGAATAGAAGACAGTAACTTTTATTTCCTTCTCCTGGAACAGTACCAGTTGCACTATTTGATATGATTACACAATAATGACATTGTTGGAATGGAATAGGGATCCAATAAGCCTCTGTACCAACAATGACCCTTACACAATCATTGAGCATAACATCACAGAATCACTCCACATGCAATAAAATTTGCAGGGGAAGAGGAGTGGCAAAATTAGCAAATAACCAAATGGAACCTTAATTATCTTTAAATGCTAAATTAATATATAAACCAAATAAATGTATTTCATAACTAATGACTACTTTCTTCTAGTATTTCAAAACCTTTGCAGAAATTCCCCTGGTGACACCTGTTGACAGAAGAAGGTATTACAAAACAAAAAGCCGCTTTGGCATTACAAATCCTGAGCACTTAAAGGCCTTGGTGTTTTTAATTCTGATGCTAAAAATACAGCTGTGACCAGGTTATGTTAACTTTTACCTGGCAAAGGACTCTGAACACTGTTGTTTCTACATGTTGTATTACGACTAACACTTCTATAAAAATACTTCAGATACTTTGTCATTAAATAATCTTGAACATAGAACTAATCTCATTCTGTGACTTTACACAATTAGCATAAAATGTGAAGATATGAATAAAACAGATGTTTCAACTTCATGTCAGCTACGAGGAGATTGGAAAAAAATATGCAACATCAGTTCTAATTTCCTTCCCTGTCAATTTTGATTGTTTCAATAGTTTATATTTACATAGCACCTTTAGTGTAAATAAATATCCCAAGGCACTTTGCAGTAGCATTATAATCTAAATGATGACACTGAGCCTCAAAACGAGATAGTAAGTCAGATAACCACAATTTGGTCAAAGAGGATGATTTAATGTGTTTATTAAAGGAGGAAAGCAAGGTAAAGAGACTAATAGCTTACATAAACGTTCAGAAAATATCAATTCCTCAATGTATATTCTCTTCAGATAAAATATTAAGTACCATTGCTGAATTATTGGTGTCATTTACTCCTAATGTTTTGGTCGCGACTGCACATTCTGTAGAATCCATTTTATAGGGATCTATTCATTTCAGCAGAATAGGTGTTTCCCTAGCATGCATTCCAGTGAAGTAGCCAAGTCATTGGGACAGATCGTGATGTAGTGGTAATGGCACAGGACTAGTAATACAGTTCTCTGGTTAATGATCTTGGTCTATGAGTTCAAATCCCACCACAGCATCTGATAAAATTTAAATTCAATAGATTAAATCTGGAATTACTAAACTAATCTCAGAAATAGTAACCACAAAACTATCACTGATTGTGTTCATCAATACCCTTCACAGAAGGCAGTCTGCTTTCCTTACCTGGTCAGGCCTACATGTGACTTCAGATCCACTGCAATGTAGTTGGATCCTACCTGCCCATGAAATGGCCTGGCAAAACCTTCAGTTAAAAAGGAATGGCTGATAAATACTGGCCATGCCTGCAAGATCCACATCCTATGTGTGAATAAGGTCAGAAGTCACACAACACTGGGTTATAGTCCAACAGGTTTATTTAAAATCACAAGCTTTTGGAGCGCTGCTGCAATGCCTCTGAAAGCTTGTGATTTTAAATAAATCTGTTGTACTATCACCGGGTGTCGTGTGACATCTGACCTTGTCCACCCCAGTCCAACACTGGCACCTCCACAGATTTGTGAATAAACAAAGGACTAGCACTTTGGCTCTGGTCAGAGTGCACTCAGCCTTATGTGGACTATATCATAGAGTCATAGAGTCATACAGCATGGAAATAGACCCTTTGGTCCAACCAGTCCATGTCAAACAAAACTAAACTAGTCCCACCTGTCTGCTCCTGGCCCATATCCCTCCGAAACTTTCCTGTTCATGTACTTATCCAAATGTCTTCTAAAGGTTTTAATTGTACCCGTATCCACCACTTCCTCAGGACATTCATTCCAAACACAAACCAGCCAGTCTATAAAAAAATTTGCCCCTCATGTCTTTTTAAAATCTCTCTCACAGGATGTAGGCCAGCATTTATTTCCCATCCCTAATTGTCCCTGGAAGGTGGTTGTGTGCCTTCTTCAGGAACTACTGCACTCCTCGAGGTGCAGGGACACCCACAGTGCTGTTAGGAATGGATTTGCAGGATTTTGACCCAACAACAGTGAAGGAATGCAATGGAGCTCGAAGTCAGGGTGGTGTGTGACCTGGAGGGGAGTTTGCAAGTTGTACTGTTCACCTGCAATTACTGCCCTTATCCCTTTAAGCGGTAGAGTTTGTGGATTCAAAAGATACTGTCACATGAATCTTGGTGAGTTGCTGCAGTGCATCTTGTAGATGGTACACACTAGTGTTACTGTGCAACAGTGGTGGAGGGAATGAACGTTGAAGGTGGTAGATGGGGTGCTAATCAAGTGGATTACTTTGTCCTGGATGGTAGGAACATAGGAGCTGCACTTATCCAGGGAACTGGAAGGTATTCATCACACTCCTGACTTGTGCTGTGTAGATGGTGAACAGGCTTTGGGGAATTGTGAAATGAGTTATTCACCACTGAAGTCGCAGCTATTGACCAGCTCTTGTAGCCACGGTATTTATGTAAATTGCTCAGTTCAGTTTCTGTTCAATGGTAAAACCCACTAATAGTAGGGGATTCAGCACATGGTAATGCCATTGAAATTCAAGGGGAGATGGTTAGATAGTCTCTTGCTGGAGATGGTCATTGCCTGTCACTTGTGGGTGTGATTGCTGCATTTTGCAATGACAATGACAGCAAAATTGTCACTGTTTTCCCACTGAAGGTCACAGCAATTTATAAGCCTGCACATGCATGAAATAAAGGGGAAATCTAGAAGCTGCTGTTGGTGGGTCTTTGTTCCTCAATACGGTGTGCTGTTGGACCCATATCTCCAGCCTGCAATCAAGTGAAACTTTCTGTGTTAGCAAATTCTTCCACTCTGTGCTCTTCTGCTCACTGTAAAAACCCTTGTAACTGAAGCTTATTAAGCTCACAATCACTGTGAAACTTCCTCATTGCTTTAGATAAACATACAACTTATTTTTCTGATGTTGATTTCACCATTAAGACTTAAAAATTCCACACTTTTAAAAAAGTGTGTAACGTTTTGGCTTTTATCATAATTTTTATATTATTTCACTATTTGAAATTCTGAAATCAGAAGTGAATGGATTCAATGCTTTTAGCATTCTGGTTTTGCTCTTTTTCAGCATTTGGCTGCCAGATCTGCTGTTGAGATCACTAGTGCTGATATCCGGAGATCCCCTTGACTTGTTGCCAGATCCAACTTGTTGTCAGGAAAGGTGAAAACCACACCACGGAACTCACAATCTTCATGGGCAGGCAACACGAGCACAGTTGCTTCACCACTGACCACAGAATACTGTCTGGTGTGTAAAATGGGCTTTTATTCTGCTGTAACAATAAAGAGTGCTCAACAAGTCTTTATCACAATTTTAACAGATCCATTTTAGGTGTCAACATGAAAAATGGTTCTGCAGTGGAGTATTTCATAAACACCAATTACTTAGAGTGACATATTCTACTTTGATCGCCATTTTGTCAATAAATTAACCACGTTGACTAGTCAAGAAGCTAAGACACATTCCAAGCTGATAGCAGTCAGGATCCATTGTTGAATGCAGGAAAAGAGAAAAGGAAACAAAATTCACCTTCATATCATATGAAATCCCTTTTTGGGGGAGGGGAGCTAATCACTCAATTGGTTAAAACTTAATGACACCAACATGCCTAAGTTCAGTCTCTGTGTTGGCAGGGTTTTCTTGGGTAACACGTCCACATCTTGCCCATTAGTTATATCACGACATCGAAATGCATGGACAGCCAAGATTTTTCTCGTTCCATATATCTGTCTTGTAACTTGTGAGTCACAACACTATTTTCTGCATTGACTTAATGAGTATTATAAAAACATTCAAATCCATCAACATAATATTAAGATTTGCAATGCTGGTAATCTCTTTCAATCCCACAAGCCTGTGGGATCTCTCTCCAAACCCCTTCCAAATCCACACACAGCTCCTGATATGCCTGTATTTGCCAAATGTGATCACATTGCTGGCTGGAACCTTCAGTCAGTTTTCATACAAAAGGAATAGCAACTGGAATGAAACGACTGGGAAGTGTGCTATATTTAGACAAGAAGGTAATGCACATGAAGATATTGAAAAAAGAATTGTAAACACAATTGCCACCTCTTAAGATCTTAACAAGGCATTTTTATGTAGAAAGTGTGCTTGTAAATTGACTGTGATGATGTCAGAGTGGGTGGATCCAGCTTAGTAATTACGAACCTCATATGACAGACTTATTCCCTTGATGTCTCATCTCTTTTGCTCCTCACTTCATTTATCTACATAGTTAAAATTTTCCATTGATATGAAATTCATGTGTTTGTGAATATGAAAGCTTACTGCATACAAGGTTGACTGTTAAGGGATGAATTATAGATATTAATCATATTGGTTAATTAGTTACAAACTTCTACTTTTTTGCCAAAGAACATACGTTACGCATTTTTACAACTTGCCCATGAAACAACTTACTTAACTGTCTCGATCTCTACTTTTAACACATCTCACACCTAAATTCAAATGAAGAATTAAATAAGTGGTGTCATTTGGTATTTGGGAGTTCCAGGTTATGACTCTACCATCCAAATTGCTGAGCATCAATCTATCTTCATGACCTTTCTTCAGGCGTTCATTTGACCCACTGGAAAATTACATTTCACCATTAGTTGCTTATGCTTATTATCTGAAATAACAGTGGCCTGACATTACACGCTGCAAGCTGCCTCAGGTATAAAAAATGCTCATTTGCTTTGACCTTGGGAACACATCCTTAGGAGGATGATTTTTTTTTGTTTCGAAAGCAATTCTAGCTCGTTTTCCATCTTCTAAAAATGTTGACTCTGTGTTGATCCTACAGGTCTCACCCTTTACACTGTCAAAGTGGCTGTTAACTACTTGTCAGTAACAGCAGTGAGTGATTCTGTAGGAGTGTCAAAGCCAACATAATCATACCCTCACCCAAAAGCAACACATTTTCAACTGTAATAACTAAACAGTGGATGAGAAATGGGAACCATGACTGTTCTTTTTATTACTGCAGTCAATGTGAGACCCTATTTACTCTTCCTATTTGTAGGAAACTTTAATGCCAACCAAGAAACAGTCAACTTGATGGAACTCTATAATAAAAGGGGCATTCTAAAATAATATTTAACCTGGCTAATATTCTCCTCCACAACCCAGGGGCATTGAAGCTAAGTACAGTATCTCTTTAAAGAAACCAGTTGAGAGACAAGAAGTACTTAATACCTAGTGATTCAGTTGCTCAATAGATGAGCATGGACTCAAACAGAGCTCAAGAAAGATTTTCATTTCACAATATCTCCTCAAGTCTCTCGGATACAGCTGTGTGACAGAACTTCCAGTAGCGGATGGCGTCTGTGAGGGAAGACACTGAGCAGGGGAGCTCAAGCAGTCATGACATGACGTCCACCAATAGATGGTGATGATGAGAGAGACCAATTGGAGATGTCCAACAGACCAACTCTGAAAAAAAATGGTTTCTTTGCGTAAAAGGAGAACTCATGGAAAGAAGGAGCAGATGAACAAAGGATTCCTCGACCAAAAGTAAATACTTCCTTGTTTAACCTTAATTTTTCATCATGTTTGTAAAAACCTGCTGCCGGTGAAATAAAGAATTGTGATTTTTGGGAGCTATGAATGTTCAAATCTCATGCAACAAAATCAAAGTCCTTCATCTTCGATAAATTACAGTCAAGTGCAGATGCTTTTTTTTTTAGAAAATAAGTAAATTGCCCTGAGATTGAAGCAAAAATATTTTCCAGGGCATTGGGAAAATTCTATTCTTCTTTGATTAATGCTTTAAGTTCTCCAGTGAATATGCATGCTAGAATAGTTCAGGGTTGAAAAACTACAACAATGAGGATAGATCAGAGAAGTTGGTGCCTTTACCTTGCAGAGGATAAAGTAAAGAGGGGACTTGATGGAAGTGTTCAAAATCATGACAGGTCTATAGGGTAGATAGGAAGAAGCTGAGAGTACAGTTTTAAAGTATTTTGCAAATACAACAAGAGAAAAGAAACTTTTTCACACAGCAAGTGATCTGGATTTGGAAGGCACTGCCTAGAAGTTGGGTAGAGGCAGGTCCAATTGAGGTATTCAATGCATGATTACTTAATGAGAAATAACGCACAGGGGGTTTGGGGGTAAGGCAGGAGATTGGCACTATGTCAGAATTTTCAGAGAACTGTTGCAGATATCATGGGCCAAATTGTTTCCTGCTGCACTGTAACAATTCAGTGAAACTTTGTAGTGTGCAGTCTAAGGTTGTTTGAACAACATTAAAAGACTTCAATACCCATTGCAAGGACAGAACTTTATGCTACACTTGCAGTTTCAAGCAGAATTTTAATTGTTTTTGAAGATTTTCCAAAATGTGAAATGATTCATAAGGTACTTGTGGTAATTTTGAAGATTCTTGAAATGACTGTAGTTGGACAATACGTCATAAAGAAGAGGCGTAATTGTAATTTCAGGTCTAACTATGTAAAAATACTAGATAGAAAGTACAGCACAGAAACGGGCCACTTGGCACAACTAGTCTATGTTGGTGTTTGTGCTGCACTCAAGTCTCCTCCTACTCATCATCGAATAGATCAAAGAATCCCTACACTGTATAAACAAGCCCTTCGGCCCAACAAGTCCACATTGACCCTTACAGCATCCCACCCAGACCCATCCCCCTATAACTCTAATCTACACGTCCCTAAACACTACGGGCAATTTAGCATGGCCAATCCACCTAGCCTGCACATCTTTGGACTGTGGGAGAAAACTGGAGCACCTGGAGAAAGCCCACACAGATACAGGGAGAATGTGCAAACTCCACACAGACAGTCGCCTAAGGGTGGAATTGAACCCGGGTCCCTGGCGCTGTGAGGCAACAGTGCTATCCACTGAGTCACCGTGCCACCTCATACACTCCTCCTCTAACTCTGTCAGCATTGTCTCATAAACGTTTCTCCCTGTGTTTATTTAGATAAGTCAGCCAGGATACTAAGACTGACCTTGAAACCTTTGGATCAGAGAGAAGAATTGCCAGAGTTCTGTTGATTGAGTTTTCTTGAGGAAGTAACAAAGATGATTGATGAGGGGAGGGCAGTTGATGTTGTCTATATGGACCAAAGCATTTGACACGGTCCCTCATGATAGGCTAGTCCAGAAGATTAAGTCACATGGCATCCATGGTCAGTCGGCAAGTTGGATACAAAATTGGCTTGGTCATAGAAGACAGAGGGTAGTTGTGGAGGGGTGCTTTTCTGACTGGAAGTCTGTGATCAGTGGTGTTCCACAAGGATTGGTGCTGGGACCTCTTGTTTGTAATATATAAATGATTTTGTTGAAAATATAGGTGACTTGATTAATAAGTTCACACATGACATGAAAATTGGTGGAGTTGTGGATAGTGAGGAAGGTTATCAAAGGATACAGCAGGATATATATCAGTTGGAAATTTGGCCAAAGAAATGGCAGAAGGAGTTAAAACTACATAAGTGTGAGGTGATGCATTTTGGGAGGTCAAATGCAAGATCAAAGTATGCAGTAAATGGCAGGATCCTTAGGAGCATTGATATACAGAAGAATCCTGGGGTGTAAGTCCATTGCCTCTTGAAAGTGGCACCTCAAGTGGACAAGGTGGTAAAGAAAACATACGGCATGCTTGCCTTCATTGAGTATAAAAGGTGGCAAGTCATGTTGCAGCTGTATAAAACTTTAATTTGGCCACATTTGGAGTATTGTGTGTAGTTCTGGTCACCACACTAAATGAAGGATGTGGAGGCTTTGGAGAGAATGCAAGAAAGGTTAACCAGGATGTTGTCTGGATTGGAGTGTTTTGGCAATAAGGAGAGGTTGGACAAACTTGGATTGTGTTCACTAGGGCATCAGAGGCTAAGGGGTGACCTGAAAGAAGTATATAAAATTATGAGAGGCATGGATAGGCTGGATTATTAGAGTCTTATTCCCAGGCTGAAAAATATGAGGTGCATAGGTTTAAGGTGAGAGGGGGAGTGTTTAAAAGAGATATATGAGGCACATTTTTCTTTCCATAGAGGGTGGTAGGTGCTTGGAATTTGCTGCCAGGGGAGGTGGTAGAAGCAGACATGTTAGCAATGTTTAAGAATCGTCGAGACAGACAGATCAACAGACAGGGAATAGTGGGATACAGACCACGTGCAGGCAGATGGGATTATTTCGGAATGGCATCATGGTCAGTGCACACATGGTGGGCCGAAATGCCTGTTCTTGTATTGTACAGTGCTATGTTCGATTTTCTATGATTACTGCTTGATGTGCTTATGTGTGGATGGCGGCAAGATCAAGAAACCTGGCTTTGATGCTCCTTGCATTTGAATAGTGCATTGATGCATGTTACAATCTTAGTGGAGACCAATAACAAAGATGTAATAACATTTTGAAAAATATTAAAATTCCTTATTGCCTATTGGAAGGATAATAATTCTAACATATGATAGCATTCATGGTATAGTTTGAGAGAGAGAAGCTGGACTCAGATGTAACAGCCTAACAATTGTGCAAAAATAACTAAAAAGACATGAGGGAGGAGCTGGCCAGAGTTGATTGTAAGGGGAGTCTAGCAGGGAAAACAGTGGAGCGTTAAATGGCAGGAGTTTGTGGGGTAATTTTGGAGGCACAGCAGAAATTCATCTCAAGGAAGAAAAAACATATTGTGGCTGACAAGGGAAGTTAAGGACAGCATAAAAGCAAAAGAAAAAGCATACAATCTGGTGAAGATTAATGGGAAGCCTTTAAAAACCAGCGCAGGTTAACTAGAAAAGCAACTGGGGGGAGAAGATGAAATATGAGGGTAAGCTGGCTAGTAATATAAAAGAGGACTGCAAGAGATTTTTTTTAAAAAATTAAAAAGTAACAGAGAAGCAAGAGGGAACATTGGACCGTCGGAAAATAAGGCTGGAGAAGTATTAATCAGGAACAAAGAAATAGGGGAGGAACTGAACAGGTACTTTGCATCAGCCTTCACAATGGAAGACACCAGCAGCATACCAGAACTTCAAGAGAATCAGGAGGCAGAGGTGAGTGTAGTGGCCATCACTGAGGTGGTGGTGCTGGGGAAGCTTAAAGGTCTGAACGTGGATAAATCACCTGGATCAGACAAACTACACCCCAGAGCAGATCACATGATCATCTTCATCCCTCCATTTTGCCTTACATTATAAAGATAGTCCCATAATTTTACAAAATTCATATCTGTAACACCCTCACTAAAGAAAACTTTGCATTTATATAGTCATAATCTCATGATGTCCTAAAGCACTTTACAATCAACAAAATACTTTTTGAAGTGAAGTCACTGTTGTAATATAGGGCACACAGCTGCCAATTTGTGCACAGCAAGCTCCCAATGCGAGAATGTCCAGATCATCCCCAATAGTGATGCTGGTCAGGAAATGGATCTGGGATTAGATACTGGAGAGAACCAGTATCTAATCCTCTTCAAGGTAGTACTAGAGCTTTTGCATCCACTAGAGAGAGCAGACAAGGTCTCAGGTCTTTGACAGTACAACATTCCCTAGGTATTGTCAATACAGTGTGGAGCTGGAGATACACAGCAGGTCAGGCAGTAGCAGAGGAGCAGGAAAGTCAACGCTTCGGGTTGGTACCCTTCACCAGGATTCCCTCAGTCTTGCACTGGAGTGTCAGTTTACCTTTGTGCTCACACAAATATTACTAACAACTGTCACTTGACTATTGAAGTCCCAGAGAACCAGAGAGGATCAGTGACTTTGAAGCATTGCTGCATTGAGAAGTCAATTTCTTTCAGATGAAAGGAGAAAGCTGGCATGGGGAAGCAAAAATATTCACTTAGCACTGTTAAAATTGTTCACTTGATCATAGTAATCTAAATGGGCAGAAGGCAGCTCGTTCAAACATGACTGCAGATATCCTTACAAGACACAGACCAAATGCAGGGCGTTAACCAAATACTCAAGAACATGGCAACAAAGAGATCCCTTTATTGTCTCAAGTCCAGACAGAAATACTTCAGATGGGCAGGAAATCAGAAAAAACTAGGGAGTGACTCAGACGGAAGCAAAGAACAGTATTAGTTACCTTTCATGTTGTCCTTCACATAATAGTATCACAGCAATCTTATATCATGAATATGGTAGCTTTAAAGAGAACACACCCAGAAAATGTGAAGTTCAACTCAGACCACCAATACTGTGCCCACAAAGTAAGACAGTAGAAATTAGAAATGCACCTTTACAGTATGAGCTATATTCAGGCTGGCCTGTAATCAGGCAAGCAGCTAACCAGTCATGTATGTCCTCAGCAGCTTAATCAGGTGAGGACACTTAACTAAAGATCACAAAACACTTCATTACTGTAGAACTATAAGATGTACCTGTCCTCCTTTTGGCACAACAAAAATACAGTGGGTGTCACTGACAGCCCAGGGTTGCCTATCTCGGCTTTAACTTCTCCAGGATGTGACTGTGGGCCAACTCAGAATTGAAACCAGCTAGAAATTGTCTTTCATGGTACATTAGACAGCCTGGTGGGTGCTTGAGGTTTGCTAATTCAATTCAAATGAGACCCAAAGCTAAACTTGACTTGGGCTGCCTCCTGCTCGCTGGAACATTTTAATAAGTTGCTTTTAAAGGGAGCATTCACGCCACGCCATTCTCTGTCTCCATGATCCACTCCCCTTTCCAAAAGGACCAAATCATTGGCCAACTCCATGCAGAAACAGACAAATCTTTTTTAAGAGTGACCTTTAGCACAGGCCATCGATTTGGTTCAGATTCTTCAACTTTGGGCATGAGCAAGTTCCATGAGTGCACCAACTATACTGCACTAGTTTCAGGCTCAGCCTGAAAATCACCCCCAGTTTGAGAATAATTCTTTCCAACGGCAACATCAAACTAAAAAAATTACATACAAACTGCTCACATCTATCATGACCTCATTACAAACTTTTCTTTAAGTTGGAAAGTGCAGGACCGAAGGTAAGAGCAGACTTCCATCTTTATCATAAACGCAAAATGCTGTGGGCACTGGAGACCTGACGTAAAAGATAGAATGTTAAGAAACTCAGGAGGTCTGGAAGCATGTGTAGAGAGAGGAAGAAAGTTAATGTTGAGTCCAAGATTTCTTCAAAATCAAAAATGATGCTGCCAGACCCGGTGAGTTTCTCCAGCACCTTCTGTTTTTATTTCATTTAACTATGTCAAGCTGGGAAGCAAACCAGGGCTAAGAGTTGAAAGGACATTAATCTGATTCACACCGAAGTTAGTTTCAATTTCAGCTTTAATCATTTTGTTTTTAGATGGGGAAGCCATTCTTGCACATACTAACCGCAAACTCTGGGCGCATGCAGTTATCTGAAAGACGTAACATAATTAGTTTAGAAGTCCTTTGTTTAAAGAAAAATTTCCAGTTGGGCTGGTGGCTTCGATGCTGCTGATGCAAAACTGAAAAAGTAAAGTCACCATAGTTCTACCAGATGACAAGTCTGCTCTCTCATTAGAGGGAGATGATTGGTGGTGAGTTTAACCTGAGGGTCACCACACCTCAGGAAAGGGGTAAGGTTGAGAAGATGAGCTTTCATGGTAATCTCAGCTGGTACAGGAATTGAACCCACACTGTTGGCATCACAGCATTGCAAACCAGCTTTCCAACTGAGTTAACCAACCACATTGCTCATTTCACACCAATCACTGCACAAGCACCAAAGGCATTTGGCTAGAATTTTTTCTTCATAAAGTGATAAATCTTCTGTCAAGTCATTTTGCATGTAAATTAATATACTATTGATGAACATTGCAAAGCACTGATCACCAATACAAACTAGATGTATGAAATGGGTAAATCTAAGTCCAGGCTTACATTGGTACCTCATTTATCTTGTAGCTGCAGTTGCCTGCTGGTGCATCCCTCTCTTCAGTCCACCCCAGCAGCTTGCAAATAAAGCAGATCAATTCCCAGCTGTTATTACCATCCTCCTGGGAAAGGATTGCAAGACTTGGACTGCCATTAGCGTGCATTTATCTGCAGCATTTATCAGCAGCACCCTGGTCACCTAACGAAGAAAAAGTCTCTCAAATTTACAAAGGTAATAATATACTCCAGCACCCATTTGACCCCAGGAAACTGGTGCTATGCAGACCAATTTCGGCCCCGATAATTTCTTTATCATAGAGTGGCTAGTTTTCATAAAGAAGTATATTTGAATTTCAGTTGTGCAAACATCAAGTTATTTTGCAATCTTAGAAAGAAGCCCTATTGCAAATATTGACCTCAATATGTGCATCTATAATTTGCAGCAAGTCATCAAGCACATCCAAGTCCTTCAGGATGCCTAATACTATTTGTCTTTGGATAAGTTTCAAAACCAAGTTTTAAGCACTTTGGGGAGATGTACATGCTCTATTTTAGTTTTTTTGGGGGAGCGAGTAGAGAGTGCACAGCAAATATAAATGAGTGAATTTGACATTATTATGTTCAACAAAATATTTGTCTGTATTTGTTTCACCAGATTAGATCCATGGAGAGATCTGCCTGAACGCTACCACCATCATCATGACCTCCACTCACATCCCAAACATGCAAGCCTAGATGGTAGAAGCCAGCTGCTGGCAAAAGAAGAATGAAATACAAAAGGAAACTGGCCAAATGTTTTTTATGTTGTTTGGGAGGTGTATGCATTACTTACATTAAGCAAAATAAGACTGTTATACATTGTGGGGTCTTGCATATCTGGTGAAAATTATACATGGATAACATAATGTAGGCATCTTAAGCTATATTTATCTGGGTGTGTCCTAGCAGCAAATTCATTAACAAACTCACTAACTAAAGCTTTGCCTTGTAATTAAAACTGCACTTCAGTTGTAACAAAACTAAATAGAGAATGACTTGAATACAGCTCATGGATTTAAACATAAAAAAATTTCTACATAAAGAATAGTTAATTTCCTCAAAGCCTTTTTATTGCAAGTGACAGGCATTTTAAAAGTATTTTGTGTCTGATAACACATTGAATAGTTAAGGCAATTCAATTTCCAAAAAGCCAAGCAATTAGTTGGTTGAAAACTTGAAACTGACCCTGTTCCAAGTATAAACTTGGCAGGATGAACTACTCCAGGTTTCAGGAGGTCTAAACCTGTTCTATTTTTGTGATGCTCAATCACTCATGTATGATTCATTTGCTGCATCATTGATATAATGTGGTGGATTTATAATGCACCACAGTAGAAACACCCTTCAATGTCTGGAGAAGCAATGCTGTACTGGCATGGTTGACCGGTTACGAAACCCACAACTTGGAACATCTTGGCTCAGTTGGAACAGTGAATCCTGACTCAGTATAATCAGCACTTTGAATTTCATATCATTTTCCAAATAAGTATCATTTTACAATGCTCATCCCACCTCAAAAAATGCACTCAAAATATTGACAGGCCACAAACTGGGTGTCACTCAGCAAAAAGCATGACTCCTACAATCTATTCTTCAAAGTTTTAATCTATTTCAACTCCTTATAAAAGGTCAGATTGCACTCCCAGTGGCAGCTGCAGTTAAAGCAGCAAGTACCAACAGTAGCACAATTATATAAAACAAAGAACTGTGAACGCTGAAGATCTGAAACAAAATCAGAAACTGGTGGTGAAACTCAGCAGGTCTGGCAACATCTGCGGAGAGTCAGCAGAGTTAATGTTTCAAGTCCAGTGACCCTTCTACAGAACACTTCAGTTCTCAAAATGTTAGCTCTTTTGTTATCTCCACAGATGCTGCCAGACTTGCTGAGTTTCTCCAGCAATTTCAGTTTTTGTTTCTAAGTAGCAGTTCACTTGATTCATCCGCAAGTTGTCTGAATACAGAAAACAGCCAATTCATAAGTTTCAACTTCATAAAAAGGGTATATACTTTTGTTTACTTTACTCCCTAAAAACATAGAATATAGGAGGAGGAGTAGGCCATTCAGCCTACTTTGCTTTTCAATATGATGATAACTGATTATCCAACTTAATGCCTTGTTCACATTTTCCCCACATACATTTTTATCTATTTAGTGTTAAGAACTATATCTACACCCTTCTTGAAAGTCTTCAATGTTTTGGCCTCAACAGGTTCTTGTGGCAGAGAATACCACAGGCTTACCAGTCTTCAGATGAAAGAATTTCTCCTCATCTCTATCTTAAACAACCTATCGCTTGTCCTTAGACTGTGACACTTTTTTCTGGACTCCCTGGAACCTGGACTTTTCTATTGAGAACATTCTTCATTTATCTACCATGTTTAATCATTAGAATTTTACAGGTTTCTATGAGATCCCTCTCGTTCTTCTAAACTCTAGTGAATATAGTCCCAACCAGTTCAGTCTCTGCTTATGTCAGCCCCGTCATCCCAGGAATCAGTCATTGGAAAAATAAAGTTTACATAGCATCATCTTAATCCTCGCTCAGAAATAATATTGTCATAATGAATATTGTCATGACGCTGGATCAGAATCCCAAAATACTATGGACACTTCTTAATTTCAAAATGTGTTTTGTTTTACACGTTAAAAGTGAACTGGTTCAAACAGAAAAAAATAGACTCTTGATTGCTATCTGGCAAAGTTCTGTCAGCACTCTGGAATGTCATCCCCGTAAGGAGCCAGGGAGACATCCAACAGGGAAAGATAGAGAGAGAGAGGTGACAGGAAGAGATAATGAAGGGACAAACTATCACCCCATCCACCTCCCACACACAGCAGAAAGCCATGTCTTATGGACATTTAAGTTTTATCCATTCAGAAACATACAAAAACAATGGAGTTAAAGACTGAACACCACGCTGATCTGTGTGTGCTTGTGAACGGAGGTTGGGGTGTACTAGCCTAGGGTCAAATGCTAGCGTGCTGTGAAGATTAATTTAGTCATGGGTTAAGGGGTGTCGTGTCGCTGGTTCAGCCAACATTTATTGCCCATCCCAGAGGGCAGTTAAGAGTTAACCACATTGCTGTGGGTCTGGAATTACTTGCAGGCCAGATCAGGTAAGGATGGCAGTCTCCTTTCCTAAAGGTCATTTGTGAACCAGATGGGTTTTTCCAACAATCGACAATAAATTCATGGTCATCATTGGGCTCTTAATTCCAGGTTTGTTATTAAATTCAAATTCCATCATCTGCAGCAGCAGGATTCAAACCTGGGTCTCCAGAACATCATCTAGGACTCCGGATTTACAGTTCAGCAATAATATCACAAGGCCATCTCCTCCCCTACAAAGGTCACAAAGAACCACTCAATAGTCACCCTGCATTGCAGTTAAAAGGGGTTCCGAGTGCTCAAAGCCAACTACTTATAAGCCAACCAGAAGGAAACAGAACAAGGACACTCCCACTGAGTGCTATCAGCCAACTACTTTTAAAGAACACAGGACAAAAGAATTACAAACTAACCGCAAAAACCAAAAATCCTGAAATCTATCAACATTCCGCTATCTACTCTATACAAACCACCCAGAGAGATTGCTAAATAAACATTAGCACCATATGGTTAAGCAGTGCAAAAGCTATAAGTACTTTAATAGTTCTGTGTGATGAGTCAAAGCTATGCAGTGACTGCTTAAACGATAATATTCAGCTCATAATTCAGTACAACTGCAAACTAAAAAATGCCGAATTAAAATTAAAACACGACTGCAGTCATGCTACTATCAGTGACAAAGGTTAGATATGGAGTGATAAAAAGCAAAGCACAAATCAATAAATGATTTAGACATCAAACTTTCAGCCAGTCTTAAAATCAGTTACAAATAAAAAGTATTTTATTTCCATTTTCTCTTAGACTACGGTGGTGGTGAATAATTTGTTTAATCCCAGTTCTCCACCAATGTCACTTTAAAATCAGTTGAGAAGCTGTGGGAAACCAAGAAACTCCTCCCTCTGTATGTCATGTCCCAACATTGAAATAGATCAATGAATGCAAGTCCAGATCCTACCATAAAGAATTACTATCATCAAACAAAACTTGGATTCTTATTCTTCCCCCTCCTCCTCCTCCTGCGTATCTCAACTATCTAAACTGGAAAACTGGTTTGGAGACAGCTGCTGCACCTACCAGCACAAAGAGATAAAATTAACATTTGCTGAGAAAGGACATGGTAAAAGCTGATTAAGGTTGAGCCTACAAAGATTAATTCACCCACAATCACTTTTCAGTGTGACCTCGACAAACAAAAATTGCATTAAAGCAAACAGCGAGTGTATTCTCAGAGATCTCAATATAATCAAAAAGTACAATAGGATTTATTGTGCCGTATGATGACATTATTTAAGTTATTTTCCCCTATTCCTTGTCCTTATACCAAACAATGGTGAAAGCTCAAAAACAGTGAGAAAGTGTGAAATCAATAACTGGGACAATAAAACCTGAATCCGAATCTCTCTAGATGGTTAAAATTGAATCAGAGATAGTAGGAACTGCAGATGCTGGAGAATCCGAGACAACAAGGTGCAGGGCTGGATGAACACAGCAGGCCAAGCAGCATCATAGGAGCAGAGAGGCTGACATTTCGGGCCTAGACCCTTCATCAGAAAAGGGGGAGGGGAAGGGGGTTTTGAAATAAATAGGGAGAGAGTGGGAGGCGGATAGAAGAGGGATAGAGGAGAGGATAGGTGGAGAGGAAACAAACAGGTCGAAGAGGCGGGGATGGAGCCAGGAAAGGTGAGTGTAGGTAGGGAGTTAGGAAGGGGATAGGTCAGTCCAGGGAGGACGGACAGGTCAAGGGGGCGGGATGAGGTTGGTCGGTAGGAGATGGAGGTGTGGCTTGAGGTGGGAGGAGGGGATAGGTGGGAGGAAGAACAGGTTAGGGAGGCAGGGACGAGCTGGACTGGTTTTGGGATGCGGTAGGGGGAGGGGAGATTTTGAAACTTGTGAAATCCACATTGATACCATTGGGCTGCAGGGTTCCCAAGCGGAATATGAGTTGCTGTTCCTGCAACCTTCGGGTGGCATCGTTGTGGCACTGCAGGAGGCCCAGGATGGACATGTCGTCTGAGGAATGGGAGGGGGAGTTGAAATGGTTCGCGACTGGGAGGTGCAGTTGTTTATTGCGAACCGAGCGTAGGTGTTCTGCAAAGCGGTCCCCGAGTCTCCGCTTGGTTTCCCCAATGTAGAGGAAGCCACACCGGGTACAGCAGATGCAGTATACCACATTGGCAGATGTGCAGGTGAACATCTGCTTGATGTGGAAAGTCTTCTTGGGGCCTGGGATGGGGGTGAGGGAGGAGGTACGGGGGCAGGTGTAGCACTTCCTGAGGTTGCAGGGAAAAGTGCCGGGTGTGGTGGAGCTGGAGGGGATTGTGGAGCGGACAAGGGAGTCACGGAGAGAGTTGTCCCTCCGCAAAGCAGATAAGGGTGGGGAGGGAAAGATGTCTTTGGTGGTGGGGTCGGATTGCAGATGGCGGAAGTGTCGGAGAATGATGCGTTGGATCCGGAGGTTGGTGGGGTGGTACGTGAGGACGAGGGGTATTCTTTTTTGGTTCTTATTGCGTGGACAAAATCTCCCCTCCCCCTACCGCATCCCAAAACCAGTCCAGCTCGTTCCTGCCTCCCTAACCTGTTCTTCCTCCCACCTATCCCCTCCTCCCATCTCAAGCCACACCTCCATCTCCTACCGACCAACCTCATCCCGCCCCCTTGACCTGTCCGTCCTCCCTGGACTGACCTATCCCCTTCCTAACTCCCTACCTACACTCACCTTTACTGGCTCCATCCCCGCCTCTTCGACCTGTTTGTTTCCTCTCCACCTATCCTCTCCTCTATCCGCCTCCCACTCTCTCCCTATTTATTTCAAAACCCTCTTCCCCTCCCCCTTTTCTGATGAAGGGTCTAGGCCCGAAACGTCAGCCTCTCTGCTCCTATGATGCTGCTTGGCCTGCTGTGTTCATCCAACTCTCTAGATGGTTGTTGGGTGGGGCTACTGTTATAATTATAAAGATACTGGCCATAGATGTCAGCATAAAATTATTCATTACAAATACAATAGAACAATTGGATAAAAGAAACTGTAATGAATATATATTGCTAAAAATAAATGCAATTGCAATAGAATAAATATTGGTTTAGTTTTAGGGTCAAGATGGCATAAGTGAGGTAAAATAAAGAGTAGACATTGAAAGTAAAACAGGAGAAAGTATGTGGTGTTCTGGATACTGGTGTTGTTAAATTATTGTTTATTATAAATGTTACTGTAATTATTTTATAATTATATAATACATTTGAGTGAGAGAGGAAGCAATTGATTTAAAATAAATTCGGATTTCTTTTCTTATTTGAAGAAAAGTGCAAAATAAACTTTTGTCTTTTTCAATGCCTTTATTGGACAATGCATTTAATATAGGAGTTGTCATGTTGCAGCTGTGCAGGACATTGGTGGAATACTGCGTGCAATTCTGGTTACCCTGCTATAGGAAGGATGTTGTGAAACTTAAAAGTGTTCAGAAAAGATTTACAAGGAAGTTGCCAGGGCTGGAGGCTGAATAGGCTGGGGCTATAATCCCTGGAGCATCAGAGCCAAGTAAACTACACAAGTGTGGTGAATATTGCTCAGTGATAGCAAGGAATTTAGATAGCTGCTCCAGGAGACAAACAAACCTGGAACACCACAGGTGTACTAACATAAATATGATCATGTATAATACTGATGTTTGTGGGATATATTTAATTATCTCCAAAGTTACAGCACAAACTTACAATTAGCCAAGAGACAGAGCTATCTGTGAGCAGATACAACCAGAACTATGCAAAGCATGGTCACTCAGGTATGAGAGAGATAAAGACAGCAACTTTTATATGAAAAGAAATGTACACTTGCCAAATATCCAACAAGTACTAAAGGAAATAAAGCAAAAAGCACAACTGACATCACAAACCACTTAACAGGAAGAATCTAATTTCTAAAATCAACACTGAGTCGAATATGATTCCTCCCATTCAATTCAGACGTTTTTAAAGCATCACTTTGTTTTTATTTTGGATTTCTAGCATTCACAGTATTGTTTTTTTAAAAGCATGTTTGCTACCATTTCTATTTATTAAAACATTAGAATTGTTCAAAATCAGCCTAAACTTCAAAAGTTATTTAGACATCAATATCAGTTTTTACAATACTGAAATACATTTCTATTTGTAGGATCTTCTCAAACTTGTTTCCCAGTGCACAAGAGGACCTTAGGGCTCAGTGGTAGTGCCCCTACCTCTGTGCCAGAAGGTCTAGGTCCAAGTTCTACCTGTCCTGGAGTGTGCCATAACATAGCTAAATCAAGTTGATTACAAATAATCACAAGAACTGACATTTCCAATTGGCTTACGGAGTAGCTATGTTCAACTCTCATCACCAAAACAAAAACAAGTTGATCTATGTAATTTATACAATAGGCATACTTCAATTCAATAGACATATTAATAGGACAATCTGTTTCCACATGGAATTGGGTTTCTCCTTTGGGATATTAAAACAGCATTGATAATCAAAAGAAATTATAGTTTATGGGACCATTAAGGAATTACCAAAACTCTATATTAACTGTATAACTGGGAAGAAACAAGTATTTGCAATTTTAAATCAATGAACAAATCAAATCTAATGTAGCCTTCATCTTGGGAACAAAGATAGTAGCCCATTTTTCTAGATCGGGTGATGAGTGTCTCAAAGTTGGATCAACAAACTGAAATTCTATCAAAGGAATGGATTATCAGACAATTGCTGTCATGCTAATTAATGATTTCCAAACACATCTCAAGGAAGGTCTGACAAATCCAGATTAGGTTAGTTAGATCAGGGGCTGTGAAATTCAAAAGAACCTGGCTGACACAGATGTATGAAGGATTTTATCACCCACATATTAAAAGGTTACCATACATTAGATTTTCTTAGTTAGTCGTGTGCTGCCAGATTCTCAACTGTTCTCTTCTGGTTCTAGAGACCTCTTATTCAACAGGACTGCAGCAATATTCTTTAGAAGCTGTCAGCAAGATGATCAGTGTCATGGGGTTTACCAAGATGGATTTGTAGACCCTGAACCCAGTACACATTAAATTCATTTTGTTATTTACATGCCCCTTAGGTGAAAAGGATTATGATTCCAAACAAAGAGGTCTGCTTGCAAATTTTTAGGAAACCGCTTTTCACTGATTAAGAAACCATCGCACATCAGAGCATGAGATGAAGGATCTCACACATCCAGAGTTGAAAGACCAGTCACACTCATCCTCAGCACAGGGCCAGGAAATCATGATTCCTTTGACACAGGATCTCCAGGTGTCCATGGTGCTGACAAAATACAACTGTTTTCAGATTATGTGGTTGCAATTCACTGCAGTTAAGTTCCAGAAAAGCCCACACAGTTGGGCCTGAATAGCAGGTTCAGCAAAATAACCTTAGAAAAACAAATGACCATGCCCATCATTACCAATGAAATTGCACTAAGTAATGCAATATCAGTCTCAAGCCTGTAATGTGTTAAAGCAGTACTAAAGTGCCTGGTCACTTTATTGTTGAAGCTGTAAAGAAACCCATATGTGTCACAATTTTGCAAGGAATCATACAACTGAGTTGAGGAGTTAACGTTGACAGAGGCACATGATCCCTTTGCAAATTCTCTCAAAGACATGGCATACAAGTTTGATTAACTCTGTAAAACCAAATAACACTGAATAGATATTTTATTGAAAGATGTTAATTTGATTTACATTAAGTACAAATTAACAGAGTACAATTCATTTATGGACTTGAATATCAGATTCATCTATCTTGCTAGTGTACAAGTACGTTGCCCCAAACAAGTTATAACGTACATCTGACAATGGACAAATTAACATCCTTTTAGTTGTTTGTTGTTTAAAATCGTGCACAATCAACCTCTGAAGAGGAGCTCGAGGAGAAAGTACTACTAAAATTTTGGGCTCCTTTGCTTATGGTCATCACAAAGATGTCATATGCTGTCTGCAGTCTAGAGCACTTCCTTTTATATTTAAAGTTGGGGAAGGAGAGTTCTGAAGGTCATATTAGCACAACCTTGGAGCCAATCAGGTTTAGCTGGAATTAAATTCCACTGGTGGATATTCTGCAGGCTTTGCCAGTAAAACTTTTTGAGCAGAACTGAAAAATTACAAAAATCTTTTCAGGTCAAATAGGAAGGCAGGCGAAAGAGGACTTCACACAAGCATGGCAGGATGACAGTCACAGTGACTGCAGATGGGTTACAATGGATGCATACAGATGACGCAAGACAGATGTACCATAACAGAAGATTGCTAGCAGGGAGTAGTTAGAATCAGTAGCATACCGTGTGTTCAGGAACTGAGTGAACAATGTAATCTGCTAAAACTGGCAAGGTGTTAAGCAGGACAGAGGGAGCACATCAAATTAGTCTTCTCCTGTGGCCAAAATGAAAAACACACCAAAATCCATCTGTGCCTTCTCTACGTCATCAACTCACCGAACAATAGACGACTCATCAAAGCCAATATTTTACTGACGATGGAGACAGTTGTTTTTGATAAAAAAACCATCAAATATGGTTTGTGTAAAGACAATTAGATTAAACCAAAATAAAAAGAGTTATTACCGGGGAAATTTAACTTTTCTTGGTTTCTCTTGAAGATGTTAACTCAAACTACGGCACGGTTCCTTGGGTGCAGTCCATTCCTAAAACTCATCTGAACGACAACCTTTATATGAGGTCAACAACATACTAGCAAAGTAATTCAATCTGATGGTAACGCCAGGCTTAAAAAACAAACTACAGCAGCGCTCAGCCCTATCCTATCCTTGCCCAAGAACTACACAAGCCTACATTACATGTGGGACTGTTAGACTAAACAGTTGGTCCCATCATATTTTTCAACAGTTCTGAGGAAGTGTCACTAGGCCCGAAACATTAACTCTGGTTTTGTCTTTAGATGCTGCTAGACCTGCTGAGCTTTTCCAGCAACTTTGGTTTTTGTTCCTGTTCCTGAATTACAGCATCCACAATTCTTTCGGTTAATATTTTTCATCATCCTGGCTCAAGAATACTGAACAAAATATATTGTCCTGTTTTCCCAATTAGCTCTCACTCTTCCTAAAATGTGACAGGTCTCAATCAAGCCCATTAAGGAGAAAGAAAAATCATACCACAGAAATTACCCATTTTGACACTTGATGTTCACTAATTAGAGTCTTGAGTTTAATATGCTGAAGCAGCCTTATTCTTTCAGTATCAGCAGAATTTTGCTTTTATTTAAGGCTTCGTTAAAAACCTTGTGTAAGTTTCAAATCACAAATAAAAGGTTACCTATTCTACATTTGCACTAATTGGGGTGACAACTGCACAGATTCTCCTAATGTAACGGACAGATTAGCATTTGTCATCATTTTTGGTCAATGTGCAAAGTGTTCATACAGCTGTCATTTTACAGTTGGCAAAGTGCAGAGCAGGGTAGATACACAGTCATGTTGGGTTGGAAGCTGCAGAAAAGGGCCTTTGCTGGTTTTCATTTAATGGAAACGATGGAGAATCTAACTGAAACCTATAAATGCAATGTACTTTATAGAATGTTATTTTGTGTAAAGTACACTCTCATTTATACTATGAAGTTTTATAATGTGTAAGCTTTAATTATACTGAATATTAAATGGTCTTTTATTTCTATTTTATTTCTGCTGATATCCTTGGGATCACTGGTGTCACATTAGAAGATAGTTTGGGTAGCATTGAAAAATTTATCCATCCAGCAACCGAGCCATACAGACCAGTCATAGAATCCCTACAGTGTGGAAAGAGGCTACTTGGCCCATTGAGTCAACACCAACCCTCCAAAGAGCATTTCACGCAGACCAAGTCCCCTGCCCTATCCTGGTAGCTATCACGGCTAATCCAGCTAGATTACACGTCTTTGGACTGTGGGAGGAAACTGGAGCACCTGGTGGAAACCTATGCAGATTTGGGGAGTACGTGCAAACTCCAAAGTCAGTCACCTGAGGCTGGAATTGAACCTGGCACTGTGAGACAGCAGTGCTCACCACTGTGCCACCATGACCCCAGTCAGGACTAAGAATTAATTCTTGGTCAATGCAAATAGTTAATCTCCACTGAAATACAGTAAAGACAACAATCTCTGAACTAAGGAAAATAACTGTGAAGTTCCTGGAGTCTTGCAGCCTGCTAACACTTGACAATTATCACACGTGAAAAATGATCACAAGGGCTAGTTACATTGGAAGGGTGATTTACACAGTGGGACAACAGCCCAGGGAGCAATGGGAGAAATAAATGTTGGAGAATATGATTTCAGGAGAATTTAATAAAACAGACAGGTTGGTTGTTATGTATTTATTTCTTTAAATCCAATCCATTTAACTGTACTGTTGCCTTCTTCCAAAATGAAGATCGAACAATCAGCTTCATGAAACAGTTTGTCCTGCCGACATAAAAAAGACAACGGTAAGTAATAAGTTCAAACCTAGGTGGAAAGAATAAATGCAAATCTTACGCAAAGCATCAAGAATTATGTTATCCATAGTTGAAATGAAAAATGCAACCAAACTTGTTTTTTAGTTGAATGCTTGTACTTGTCAAACTTAAGGATCAGTCCTGTAAAGTTAACCATTTTCTACTCAAGCTACCTATAACTATATCAAACACTCCTGGGAGAGCGGACACATTGAGACAATGTGATATATCCCCCAGACAAAGTCCCTTAAATCTGGATAACACTGAACTTGTGTATTTGTAGTTGAACAGCAAGACTGACGTCCAATACTTGGATGATGTTAATAGTCGTTCATTGGAATGGCTGAAAGTGATATTGTCAGAAGCTGCTCCTCCCTATTCACAGCCTTGATGATAGCATTGACTAATTAAAAACAGCAATTAAGATATTCACAATATACCTTAAACACTTCCTAAAATAACAAATTCACAGAGTATTGGTTTTGCCTTTAAAAACAGGTTTTTGCACATTCCAAAATGAAAAAAGAACCCACTGGATCAACAGTAGTCAGAAAATTTAAAATAAACAAAACAAATACCTTTATAACTCAAGATTTATATTAATATCCCAATCTTACTTGCCCAAGGATTCCCTATGAGTCGATTACTCAATGTCTAAACATTATACAGATATCAGAATGCACTTGATATAAAATAATTTAAGCCAAATGTAATTATGCTCTGAAGAGTCATTGGACTCAAAAGTTTAACTCTGTTTTCCCTCCACAGATGCTGCCAGACATGCTGAGTTTCTCCAGCAACCTGTTTTTGTATCAGATTTCCATCATCCGCAGTTCTTTAGATTTTTACATAATCATATTAAGTTAGTCAGATATTTCCTGTAGTCATCAATTCTGAAAGACCTGGAAACCACCAGCAGTTTCGAAGACGATTCAAGAAATCAGTTTTATCGCAAACAGACATTCCCATACCTGAATTACCAAGGGTCAGTTATAAAGAAGTGACATTCATTCATTTCCGATTGAAAGCGTAACCTATTTGTGGGATGTCACTTTGAAAAATACATATATTATATTTAAACTGCTTCCCTCAGTTTGCTGAGAAGTGTCATTTCTAAATGTTAGTCTGACAGCTCCAATATGCACGCAAAATTACACAAAGACAAGAATTAAGTCAATGCAATTTATTTGATGACATGGCAACAAAATAAATTATACAATATCATAATCTGGTAATTAAGCAGCATATTAGAAAATACTGCACATTGGGTAAAATACTTTAGAAGGTGCACACCTAGGTAAGGGAGAGGAATAAAGAGATCTCAGAGTATAAGTACAGCCATCACGAAATTGCACTACGGGATAGCAAGGTCATAAAACAAATTTAAACTGAGCACTTTCAGAGGAATAGAACTGAATAGTAAAGATGTTATACTGAATCTGCACCTAACCTTTGGTTAGGCCACATGTTGAGTATTGCATGACATTCTGGGTAACTTTATAAAGCTTTATAATAAGGATTAAAACCACTGGAGATGATGCAATAACAATTTACAACAATAATACCAGAAACATGTGGACATATACAACAGTGAAGTCTCAACAAGAGGGTTTCTCTTCTCTTAGCAGCTGAAATATGACCTAGACACAGACAGATTCTGATACAGTGGATGCAGAGAGAATGTTGTAGAGCAAAGCATGACTACAGGTCATTGTGGTAAGATAGTTACCAAGGAACCCAATAAGGAATGCAGAAGAGACTCTAACCCAGATTGATGAGAATGCAGAACTCACTACCATGGGAGTGGTTGAAGTAAACAGAAGTATTGCACTTAAGGGGAAGTTGGATAAGCATGAGGAAGGAGGAAATAGAGCACTGTTGTAATAGTTTCAGAAGAAAGATGGGAAGAGACTCTGAATGAGCACGAGCACAGGAGCAGACGAGTTAGGCCAAATGACCGGTTTTCTTGCTGTATAATCCAGTGTAATCCTATGCAGAGTAGTTTAGCAACTACTTCAAGAAAGCAGCAAATGGCAATACATTAACCAGAAAAGGTGTTTATTTCAAAAACCTGAGCAATTGCTCAGTGGTTAGCACTGCTACCTCATAGCACCAGGGATGCAGGTTTGATTCCACCCTGGGGAGACCAACTGTGTGGAGTTTGCACATTCTTGCCATATCTGCGTGGGTTTCCTCTGGATGCTCCCGTTTCCTCCCAAAGTCCTAAACCTGCAGCTTAGGTAGACTGGCCACGTTAAATTGCCTATAGTATCCAGGAATGTACAGGCTAGGTGGGTTGGCCATAGGAAATGAAGGTTTATTGGGACAGGGTTGGGGATGGGTTTGGGTGGAATGCTCTGAGCGTTGGTGTGGACTCAACGGGCCAAATGGCCTGCTTCCATGCTGTAGGGATTCTATGCTGTGTCTGCCCACACTCTGACTGAGAGTCGGTTTTAATGTGAAGTCTTTGGGTATTTAGCTACATAAGGTGGAGAAAAACATTTCCTGTAATTTAGTGCATCACAAACACACACATTAGGGGGAGAATTAGACCATTCAGCCCTTCAAGCATTCTCTGCCATTCGATTAGATCATGTCTAATCTGTTTGCGTTCCACAAACTGGACTATCCACAATCACAAAATAAAACAAAGAACTGTGGATGCTAAAGATCTGAAACAAAAACAGAAATTGCTAGAGAAACCCAGTGAGTCTAGAAGCATCTTTGAAGAGAACGCAAGGTGAACATTTCAAGGGCAGTGACCCTTCTTCAGGTATCACTCGAGGGAACCTCCTCTGAATTGGATCCAATAGATTTACATCCTTCCTTAAATAAAGAGACTGAAACACATTATACTTCTATCTGCCAATTCTTTGCGCACACTTCAATTGTCTATATCAGTCTGCATCCTTATTATGGCATATTCAGAGCATACCTCCCTATCTTTATATCATCTGCAAATTTTGCTATTATGCCTTCAACTTCCTCGCCCAAATCATTGATACAAATAGTAATTAGTTGAGCATCTAGCACAGACCCTTGCAGGACCCCCTTTTCATTCATGTATACTTTGTTTTCTGTCAGCCAGCCAATCCTCTAGTGGTCTGCAACAAGTCATATTTGAATTCTGAAACAGAAGTGTTACAATTCTACAGCTACATGGAGACAGAAAGCATACATACAAACTGATACACTGCATTGCAGTAATGATCAAATCTTGTTGCATGGGAGCTTTAGACTTTCATAATAGAATACATAATGACTAATAACTATTCAAACAGTATACAGCATTGCTCAAAAGGCAAATGGATTAGGATTTAATAAAAAGATACAAGGGGCAAGGAAGCGATTTCATTAAATAGCTCCAGCAAAACAACCATAAGCACAGGTCAAAGAACTTCAATCTGTGCTGTTATTTCTGTGATCCAATGGAAGACAACTGCATTAACACAAACATTCCATCATATTTTGCTACCAAAGAACACAATCAGCTAAAATCAGTGAATTTTGACTTCTAAATGCTGTGTAGACCCAAGTACACAAGTCTCAAGGTAACAACTGTTATATTGCTAAACTAAATTATTAAGCTAAAGTTTTACTTTCTGAATTTTATTTTAAAACTGCTTTCACGTAGACATGTCTGATTTTTATTTTCTGAATTTAGTGTTTCTATTCTAATATCCAATAACTGTCATACAAGTTACACATTTGAAAAAGACGTATATTCATTACATTTGATTATTTTTCATTAAATCTGACATATAAACTCTTGTCCTTATAATTGAAAGCTGTTCTGTCAGTTCAGGAATCATAGCTAGTAATCAAATCGTATGCTGTAAAAGACCTGAAATTGTTAAGGTTACAGAAGGTATCAGTGTGAAAAGCTGCATAAGGATCGTCAACATTAGCAACAAAAATTCTTCATTATACTGACACTCATCTGCTGATGCTGCAAAAAAAAAAAAAAAAAAAAAAAAAATCAGTGTTACTTGCCTACAGTTCATACAGCCAACAGCAGAAATTGACATTGCAGCTGTACCTACGAGTTCAGTATGTTACATCTTATACCACGAGCTACCTACTAAGTAATGCTGAGTCAATGTGGATTTTAGTTGGTTTGATATAATAGAAGTGTTAAAATGTGAATCTTTGCATACAGTTTTTTGTATAGGAAATTCAGAAGTCCATTTATCTTTCCAGGAATTAATCAGTTGCTACAGTGATTGCAATACTATTTTAACCAAAGAATATCTTGCTTCAATACAAGCCCCAACTTGAAAGGCTTCCTACTATCTTCAGAGAAAGCACTGGCGGACCACTAACTTCGAGTTGTGAAACATGTAGGTGATAGTTAAGCAGGAAAAGGAAAGAGACAGACACCAGTGGATTCATCCTCAATATTTATATACATAGAAATTTAGTAAAGATCTTGCTTCTGTTGGTACAGGATACATGACACCTTTCAGTTAATGCCACTTAATTCCAGCTGTGCAGAGATTTTTAACAAAACGATCCAATCAAAAATCTGTACAGCAGATCTGAACCAGTAACAGATTGAGATATATTGCTCAAATCAAAAATCTCTTACCCAATAGTCAAGTTACTCCAGTGCTTTTATTATTGCTTCATTAGTTTCTATGCTAATCAATGCCTCTGCCCGTTCCACCTCACCAGATGCAGATGATAGTTCAGCATTGGCTTTGTCTAGGTTAGCCTTTGCAGCCTGTAACAAAAATTCATAATGTTTAACTCAGGTGCAAAACAACTTGTACACCATTTCATTAAAAGTGGGATATAAATCTATTTAAATTTTGCCTTCTTAACAAAACAATGAAAACTGCTTTGTTCAGTCAGTTTTTGGAAAATACTTGCTACATTTATCACTAACCCAAAAATATGGTCTACAACTCACTTAGTTGGGATATCCAAAAGGAAGACATGTAATTCTCTGAAAATGTGATCAGAAGTACAAAATTGTAAGTAACAGGAAAAAGAATTACTTTGTGAAAAATCTGATCCTGAAAGAAACGGTCATATTGCATACATAGCTGTGCTTTTATGGGGGGAATCATTATTCAATCCAATTTAAAAATACAGTTGTCAGTTAGTGCCATTCCTATGCATAGAACCACAAACCCCACCACTACGGAAGTGAAAATGGACTTGACATTTGAGAAGTTTAACATTACGCTTACATTTTTCAACAGAAAAAAGTGATGACATTTCTTCAATAAAGTCATGATTCACTAGACTAACAGTTTTATGTATTTCACTACAAAACCTGTAATTGTAACAAAGAATATGATCCACAAATAGTGCTCATATCTTGGGCCCAGTTGAAAGTACATGAATTGTAAACGTGAGGTTGCAGATTTTGTATTTTTCTTAGTTAACAAATCAATGAAGCGAGAAGGTCAAATGCGCAGGACATGACTGAGTTTGAAGTTAATCATAAATTTGCCTGAATTCAGTCAGTTCTACCTTACTTGCCAAAAAGGAACTCAAAAATGTGATTAGTACTATACTGCTTGACATCTGCATACAAAGTAAAATATCATCCATGATAGCACTGACAAGTAGGGTATCATAACAGCACTACCGAATCCACATTGTCCTTTTAATGCTGAGATTTTATACTGCAAAGTAAAATTTTAACCAAAATGGGTAATGCTTATTTTCCAACTGATGGGCTTTTTGGATATGTCATCCAAATAATAGCCATTTGATCTTCAATGAGAGTAAAAGCATTGGCTAGGTGGTTACAAGAAACAACTAGTCTAATTGGGTTCAGTTTTTCCTACCTGTGAAGTGAGTCATAATTTGATATCTATGAAAACTATAGATGAGATTATAAACTTTTAGCACTACTCAGACAATTTGTACCCTCTGCATATGACGGACGGCACAGTGGCTAGCACTGCTGCCTCACAGCGCCAGGAACCGGGTTCGATCCCACCCTCGGGCGACTGTCTGTGTGGAGTTTCCACATTCCGCCAGTGTCTGCGTGGGTTTCCTCCAGGTTCTCCTGTTTCCTCCCACGGTCCGAAGATGTGCAGGCTAGGTGGATTGGCCATGCTAAGTTGCCTGTAATGTTCAGGGATGTGTAGATTAGGGGGATGGGTCTGGATGGGGTGCTCCGAGTTTAGTGCGGACTTGTTGGGCCGAAGGGCCTGTTTCCGCACTGTAGGGATTCTATGATCACCAGACACTGTAGCACAATCGGCAGCAATAAGCCAAATGACCAATCATTTGGCACATGTACACAAAATCACAATTGGGTGCTCTATAGCAAACTTCAAAATCTCTCTTCAATAACTGTCAGAATGAATACATATTAATATTAATAGGTGCTTCAAGGTCACCGAAAAGGTAATGTCACAACCTGCACTTTTGCTTTAAAAACAGTTATGTGGAAGACCATTTGGACTAGAAAGGTGCATAAAGTACCTGGGCCATTGCCATTTATAATCTCTATTAATGACTTGGACTTGGGGGCTATAGGACAGTTTCAAATTTGAAAATGATTGCAAACACATAGGAAGATGGTAATAGACTTCAAGAAGGCACACAGTGGGTCAACTGAATGGATGGACAGCCTGCAAGTGAAATTCAATGGGAAAAATAATGATGAATTTTGGCAAGAAAAGAGAAAATGCATGTTAAATTATATAATTTCAAAGGGGTGGGAGATCAAAGAGACTTGGAGTTGTTCGAGACAGAATAGGTCAACTTAACAGTTAAATCATATGTAAATGTAATAAAAAGTGAGGCAGAAAGTACAACAACCAGGAAGTTATGTTAAACTTGTATAAAAGACTAATTTGGCTCCAGTTGTACTATTGTGCTCAAACATGGGCACCATACTTTAGAAAGAACAAGATGACGAGAGAGGGTACAGAACCAACTTTCTAGAATAGTTCCAAGGTTGAGGGATTATGTGGTCATAACAGTAAAGTTGGTGTTGTTACACATTGAGAAGAGAAGGCCAAAAGATGTTTAAGAGGTATTTAAAATTATGAAAAGGTTCGAGTAAAAAAAAAGCTTTCAATGGTTAAAGATCAATATTGAAATGGCACATGTTTAAGGCTCATTGTTTAAAGAATCTGAGGCAAAAACCTTTTTGGTGCATAGATGATTAAGATTTGAAATACACTGCTGAAGAGGCTAGTGTATATGGATTCAATAATAGCCACCCAAAAGGGAAATGAATAAGCATTTGACGGATAAATTTAGGGATGGGGAGAGCAGCAAAATAACTGTTAGAGATGTAAAAATGAGCTTTTGGAATATTTCCAAACATTAAAAGCCTCATTTGGCACCCATCTTTGCAATTGTCTACGTACATTGTCTGAAAAAATAAACCAGTAAGCAGGCCTTACGGATTCTTTTGGAATTGGAAATCTTATTAAAACACAGGAGGCTTGCAACTAAAATGAACTTCAACCATTCCATACAACACAATGAAATGCTGCTTTAAAAGATTTGATTTGGGAGCAAATAGATCTTCCATGCTAAAAGATCAATAATTGCACAAATATGTCAATTGTGCTGAGGTTAACTAACTATACTTGTTCAGTGATGCTATTATCACAGGAAATCAAAATATGTATTTGCTCATATTAACACAGCCTTTAATGTAAAGCTTTTTTTTTTCACCACTTAAAGATTAATTTACTGGATACCTCAAACTAAATTATACAATAGATTATCGAGAAGAAAAGAAGGTTGGGCAAGTTTCACAAACTCAGGCCATAAATTACTCATCTGAGTAACATATTTCAGGGAAAGCTACCTTAAACCACAAATAAACACAGCATTGAGTAAAATTTGAAGAGAGAACTTGAGAGAAATGTATGGCTCAAACAGACCAACAAATGAGGCTCTGATATCTCATGAGCAGTGTTACAAATGCTGATTCTTCCCATAGTTAAGGAAGTAAAAATCTTGGTCAATAAAACTGGAGAACAATTTAAACATTAACATAATGGTTTCTATAACAACAAGAAACAAAGTTCTATCATCCCAATTCCCAATGAAAGTTAGGTACAGGAATATTTTATAAGACTTCTGGCTTATGAGAACACCTCCAAAACTATACGTTGTAATCTTCAAACCAAGTTAAATTCAATTGAAATAACTCTCCCAGCTAAATTGGGGGTGGAACATTAGACAATGCCAAAACAAAACTGCATGACTCACCAGGGTTTTAAAAAGTTCTGGTGTAAAATTGGACTGAAAGTTGCAAATAAAAACTATCAGTGCCTTCCTCTAAATATATTAAAAAGCAAAGTCACCATAGCCCTAGAGGACGATAAGGCTGTTCTCTCAAACTCACCACTAATTCTCTGTTCACTGGAGGGCTACCACACGTCAGGCAAAGGGCAAGGTTGAGAAAATGGGACCTTCATGGTGACATCAGCTGGTATAGGAATTAGACATATACTGTTGGCAAACCAGCTGACCAGCCAACTGAGCAGGTCATATGTCAGATCTGGGGAAAGTCAGGAATGTAACAGGTTTTAAGCAAGTGAAAGGAAAGGTGTTATGAAAGAGAACAAAAAGGAAAATCTGTGATGAGGTAGAAGATATTAATAAAAGTGTTCACGGTGTGAGGCAGTTGGCAGTGGTAATGAGAAATAAAGGAAATGATGCAAGACATATCCATTGAGAATCTTTGGAATCTTCTTGCCTAGAATGCTCTGAATATTTAGTGTAATCAACAGCGAGACCAACACAGATTTCAAGAACAAAGCAATCAGAGATAAGAGGACAGGACAGAAAAGTGGATTTACGTGTGATTTCAGCCATGGTATTATTATTGCTGTATTGAGTTGTGTAGGCAAGGCCCCCCAATTCATTACAGTTCCAGACAGGATAGTGTAGAATGTTACGCTTTAGGGAAGAAGGATGAACTAGTTTCCCTACGTTATTCACCCACCCTTTGGTTCGTTGCAACAGGGTTAATTTAAATTAAGAAGGGACCCTTCTTCCCAGACCCAAATGAACTTCTGCTCAAAAAGGAGATAATTTAACCAAGTTTTTTGAATTAATAATAAACTGTTTATTAACTACTATGCAAGGAGGACTAGCAATACAAGACACAGCAGAGTAAGAGGACAGCAGCCCAAAAAGTTAAAAAAATATAGATTGGTTTTTGAATTGTTAGCTAAAAGCAGATAGTTAAGTGTCATGTCCATTACCAGAAGTGTTAACATTGATATCTGAACAGTCAGTTTCATGAACTTTAGTTTTGCATATTGGTTGAGATTCTGTTCTGATTCCTTTCAAACTGATTGAATTATAGCATTTAGGGTGAGATAGTGCTTTTTTGCTTTCTGATTTCTCTTTCGTTTGGTTGCTAGTGAGATGAGTTCTGGCTTTCAGGGAGATGGGGCCATTATCTGCATCATGGTGACAAGCGGTATATTTCTTCAACTACGATCTCTGCAGTACCCATTCAGATGTCTTCCTGGGGCTTCCATTACTTATACTTAGAAATTCAGTCACCATAGGAAAGCTACAATCCCACAGAACAAAATAACTTAAGACAGTACCTGTGGCACAGTGGCAGTGTCCCTACGTCTGGGCCAGGAGATTTGAGTTCAAGTCCCGCATACTCCCAATGTGTGTCATAACATACCTGAACAGATTGACTAAAAATATCTAAAAGCACTTTTAGTAATAGGCAAAGCTGTCTCTATTAGCATAAAATGTCATAAGTTTGAAAGAAGCTTTGAGGTTGCTAAACAGCATGGATGAGCAGAACTTCCATTTAGGAACAAGCTGACAACTAGCAGCACAAGAGACAGGAGAGAAAGAAATGCCAACTAAACAAATCAAGTAGCTCATACACTGGGGAAAAACAAACTTGTACTTAAATCCACTTTATTACTTTTGTGAGAAATGCCTCAAATCAATAAACAAGTATGAGTTAGATAAGCACTAGTCAATGTCATTGCAAATTACAAATGACCAAATTGGTCATGGCAATTCTGAATCACACAACAAAAGCTCAAGATGTGAACAGGACATATATCGTAATATCAAACTGATTCAAATAACATTTTCAATTCTAATTAAAATACAAATTTGTACTTACTGTTATGTCTAATTCATCCAGAGACGCTGCTTCTTCAGCCAGGAGCTGAACTGACGAGTCTGCATTCACTGTCACAGAACCACTGCTCACTAGAAACCAGTAAACAACAAATTTCAATGGTGTAGAAACTCTAATCTGTTCTAATCTAAACCTGATGATTTCCAGTACATTTCACTTGACTTTCCTCTTTCAGCTCAGGATGTTTTCATATTTTTTGAGCCTAGTATGGCACATATTCTTAACCACATCACTGACAATTATTATTCCGAATAAAATACCTGTCATTTAGCACAGCACTTTAAGCTGCCAACAGCTTTCAGATGACAAACTAATACCATAAGGTTAGTTCAACCAGACTAGAATGGCACTGGTCCCTGAAATGTTAACGAATACTGAAGATGTGCAGATACCAGTGTTGGACTGGAGTGGGTAGTCAAGTCTCGCATCACAAGGTAACAGTCCAACAGGTACACTTAAAATCACAAGCTTTTGGAGCACTGCTCCTTTGTCAGATGAAGTCATATTTAGTCTTTTCAGCCTGTTGCTAAGTTCCTCATCTTGAAACTGCTCGACAACCTTTAAAAAGAATCAGATATCACTATCTTTTCAGCATTTGCAAACACAAAAACTTCAGTGAAAGAAATTAACTAAAGTTCTATTTATTTGGCAATTTCAGGTTAAATGAAAACTGGGCAGGAGTTAGGAAACAAAAGCAGAGAATTGTGGAAACTGAGAGAACCAAACCTGAAACGTTCACTCTGATTTTTCCTTCACAGATGCTGCCAGACTGCTGAGCTTTTCCAGCAACTTCTGTTTTTGTGCACAGAATTGTGGAGGTGGTCTTGGTGATAAATGGCACGGTACTAGCAATTCGTAGACAAGGGCTAATGCTAGGACACAGCAGCTGGTTGACTTTAATTTTAAATCATTCCGGAATTGAAAATTTATCTCAGTAATGGCAACCATGAAGCTATCATTAATTGTGATGAAAATCTATCTGGTGGCCCAACGTTCTTTAGTGAAGGAAATCTGTCATTCTTACCTCATCAGATTAAAACGTGACTGACTAACTCTGGTCTGAAATGACCTAGCACGACACTCAATGGAATGAGGGATGTGGTACAGATGCCTACCTTGCCAGTGACACCCACATCCCATAAAAGAATAAAGAAAATTACCATTTATTTCATAGACTGCTATTCTACTTTACCGCCACTAGATGTCTTCTATAAAAAGTATTGTAAAGCAGTGCTTCCCAGACACTTTCCCACTGTAACCCCATTTCGAGGCTTGAAAATTGCCATGACTACTAAGTGATGAGGGGAATTAGGAGGGAACTGAGAGCAGGGACTGGGGTATTTAAGGGAGAGACAAAGCCCGAGAGCTCGTGGAGAGAGGTAACTTCTAAGCGCAGATGGTAGAGTAGGAGCACATCTGTTATAATCAGTCAGAGCTTCACGGCAGCTGTTGCTGTGTCAGAGCTTGTAACCCCCAAAATTACAGCTCGTCACCCTACTTTGGGAAGGCCTGGTATAAACAGAAAACCATTCTCTGGTTAACTGAAGACAACAGTGCATAATATGGTGATTTAACTGCTCAAATCAAAAAATATCATAAATGTTTGGAAGCATGAAATGGAAACATCAGATTGGACAAGCTTGGGGAAATAAACCTTATTACAAAAAAAAAGTTTCCTGCTACAATAATGAACTTCAGAAAATAACAATAGCTAAAGGCGATAATTTAAAATCATAGAAATGACCTATCTTAAAGGTCTCACATTAAGAAAAAAAAAGATGTTTTATTGTACACTTAATGGTCTGCAACAAGACTTAGTTGAATTCTGAAACAGAAGTGTTACAATTCTACAGCTACATGGAGACAGAAAGCATACATACACTGCATTGCAGTAATGATCAAATCCTGTTGCATGGGAGCTTTAGACATTCATAATAGAATACATAATAACCAATAACTATTCAAACAGTACACAGCATTGCTCAAAAGGCAAATGGATTAGGATTTGATAAAAAGATACAAGGGGCAAGGAAGCGATTTCATTAAATAGCTCCAGCAAAGCAACCATAAGCACAGGTCAAAGAACTTCAATCTGTGCTGTTATTTCTGTGGTCCAATGGAAGACAATTGCATTAACACAATCTTTCCATCATATTTTGCTACCAAAGAACACAATCAGCTAAAATCAGTGAATTTTGACTTCTAAATGTTGTGTAGATCCAAGTACACAAGTTTAAGGTAACAACTGTTATATTGCTCAGCTAAATTATTAAGCTAAAGTTTTACTTTCAGAATTTTATTTTAAAACTGCTTTCACATAGTCATGCCTGATTTTTATTTTCTGAATTTAGTATTTCTATTCCAACATCCAATAACTGTCATACTTGTTACAATTTGAAAAAGATGTATCTTCATTACATTTGATTCTTTTTCATTAAAACTGAGATATAAACACTTGTCTTTATAATTGAAAGCTTTTGTGTCAGTTCAGGAGTCATAACTAGTAATCAAATTGCATGCTGTACAAGAACTGGCATTGTTAAGTTTATAGAAGGTGTCAGTGTGAAAAGCTGCACAAGGATCAATATTAGCAACAAAGATCCTTCATCATACTGATGCTCATCTGCTGCAAAAATATCAGCGTTAATTGCCTACAGTTTATTACAGCCAACAACAGAAACTGACAATGCAGTTGTACTTAAAAAGTTCTCAATTATGAAATTTCATTTTTGAATTACCCTACTGTATGTACTGGAATTGACATACCAAAATACTTTGTCTGTGCACCTTCTTCATCATATACTGTTACAACTCCAGGTTTTAGTACTTGTAACGTGGGTACATGGGCAGGGAGAATACCAAAGCTTCCAGTCAGTGTTGGAACATCAACTTGTTTCACGTTGGCTTCATTATAAAACACCTAAGAATAAACAAAATAGCCATGAACACTGCTGCACATGTCTCAATGCACCTCATTTACTGGAATCATATTCATTTTTTAAAAATGAACTGAAACATACACTTTTCATAAGGCACAAACGCTATAAAGGTTGTATATTCTATCTTTAGTCTATTCTAAGGTAATTTCTGGTGAAGTATAGAAATGCTAATGTTGAACAATTACCTGAAATGTAGAAACAATTTTTGAGAAATAGAGGTAACAGTTAATCATGCCATTGGCTAATTTTCCCCAATACCATTATGCACGGCTATCACAAAGACAAGATCAAGATTGAGTCAGTCATGATGCCTCTAGACATCAAATGGTCCGCAGACAGTCAGCAAGTTCAGATATGAAAAATGATCACTTGTGCAGGTACAAGAATACAACCAATACACTGAATCAATCTGTACTGTTGTGAAAATATATTTAATGGTTTTAGAGATGGAAGTTCATCAACAAAAAAAGCAGGATCAAAAAACATGTAGACTTGCACAGCTGATAAACTGAAGTCACACTGCCAACACTGCTTGCAAAGAACTGAAGTGCAGGGAAATGATTCTTGGCAGTTAAAGCTAGATGATAGTGAAAACATTGAGTAAACTTTGAAGGCTGTAAAACCCAGTTACTTCATCAGATCAAAGAAGAAATTAGTAATCGGATAACTAAAGGTTAATTCATGATACCTCACAGCAGGCTACGCTGTCATGACAATGGATGGAGCTTAATAAGGTTCCCTAATTTCATTTGTGTTTTTACTGGGAAACATTAGTTGGAATTTGAAGCGGAGTTCTCAAGCTAATAACAAACAAAAAAAAAAGCACAGGTGCTGCTCGCAGACACCAAGCAGTAGGGCAGGAAAAACACAGGAGAAATATTTGAGATCAGTCTCAAGAGTCCTGGGGAATCACTGGAGAGAGTGAAGCCATAAATAGTCAGGCAGTTTGAGCTGTATCAGGTTTTTAAAAAGTCCCATTGCATGGTCTTTGAAAGTAAAGTATTGAAAACCCTTGAAAAGGAGGCAGTTTGAATAAGATTTGGTGGCCCACGGTCTCTCTGATACCTGGGTAGGATCTGTCTTGAGTGCATCGACCAATTAAACTTTAGCCTGTGTAGTGATCAATCACCACAAATGGGTCTAGGCCCGAAACGTCAGCCTCTCTGCTCCTCTGATGCTGCTTGGCCTGCTGTGTTCGTCCAGCCCTGCACCTTGTTGTCTCGGATTCTCCAGCATCTGCAGTTCCTACTATCTCTCACCACAAATACCTGCCCATTTATCTCCTACTTCCTCAGCATCCAGCACTCCAGACATACCTTCCAGGTGAAGCAGCGATTTACCTGTACTTCATTTAATTTGATCTACCATATTTGCTCTTCAAAATATGGTCTCCTCTATATTAGGTAGGCAAAACACAGGCTGGGTGACCATTCTGCAGAACATCCAAGTTCTGTCCACAAAAATGACCACTAGCTTCCAGTTGCCACTTCAACACACCGTGCTCCCAAGTCAACATTTCTGTCACAGGCCTGGGGTAGTGCTCCAGCGAGCCTCAGCACAAGCTCAAAGAACAACATTTCATTTCCCCTTGGGGACCCTGCAGCCTCTAGGACTCAACACCGAGTTCAATAGCTTTAAAGCCCCAGTTCCATCTTGCATGTTTTTTTTTAAAACCCAACTTACACCTGGTTGGGTTATGACATGAGTTGCTTTCAGCACAATGGCCCATTCTCATCTACTCCTAGGTCCATTATCACATTATTTGTAGAGATAACAGTGTGGAGCCGAAGGAACACAGCAGGCCAGGCAGCATCAGAGGAGCAGGAAATTTGACGTTTCGGGTCAGAACCCTTCTGCGTTATCTGACTCCAGCATCTGAAGTTCTTATTAACTCTGATCACACTGTGTTGCATTTAGCATAGCTCACCCATTTTCTCACTCCTTAGCTCTTAGTATCAGTTATTCGCCATTTTTCTGTCCTGGTCTGCTATTCACAATCTTCTTGTTTACCTACCCCTTTCATATCTCCCTCTGAGCGCCGACTCTACCTTTCTTCTCATCTCTCCCTTTGTTCCACAACCCCCTCCAAATTTTGGCTTCAGCATAAATACGTTTTCTTAGCTACTAATAGTTCTGATCAACATTCACCACACTCTAAACGTTAACTCTGCCTTCTTACCACAGATGCCAAGAGACCTGCTGAGTTTCTGTTTTTCTTCTAAGTGATCGACCATAATTCTCATGCACCTGATTTTAATCATGAATATTAAATCTGCATGTATATTGTATATCAGCTTGTTTTTCTAACATTGTGTAGTAAAGTTTGGTTTGTTTGTTCAAAACCTGGGATCTTGTGGCTATATTTTCTTAAAAGCATTGAGTCTCAAACGTTTAACTTTTTATTATTTAAAGTAAACGTTGGTCTGTAGCCAGATCACAACATACATCTACAGTCTTGTCCAGGATTAAAACAATATCCCAAAGGAATTCAATTTAGGAGACACTAAAAAAGGCACAATGCTAAGGTTCCTTGGAACAAGAACTCCATAAACAGAGGGCTCTATTTTGGTTGAGGAAGATATTTAGACATTTATACTCTCCCAGAACTTAGAAGTTTCTCAAATACCTGGAGTAATTAAATTAATAAATCCCATGTTTGGAGTCATAGCTCGCACAGAGGACAATGGATGCGGTTGTTGGGCGCTAATTATCTCAGTTCCAAAATACTGCTGCATGAATACCCCAAGTTAGTATCCTAGGACCAAAAAGACCCAAATACTTCAATGAACATGCCATCATTTGGTCAGAAGCAGGGGTCTTCAGTGATAGCTTCAAAGTTGCTTTACATTCACAATTCCTCAGAAAATGAAGCAGTCCTTGCCCGCAAACAGCAAAAGCTGCAGAACTCCGAGTCACGAATTGATAATTAAATTCTGAACCAGACAAGTGCAGAGCAGAAACCACTCCAACAAGAGAGAATATAACACTCCCAGTATCATTCCATTACCATCACAAATCCCCCACCAGTAACAGCCTAGGACTCAAACTGACCAGATACCTAATGAGTCATATAAATAATATAGACTGGGTACGGGGTAGGGTATTGGTGGAGATGGCAGCACAATTAGGTCCTTGCTATCATGAGTGAGGGCATAAGTAAATATCTTCAAAACATTTAATAGCGTTATCTTTGCCATCATATTCAGTTTCTATATTCAGCTGATTGTCCTCTGCCTATTCCAGCAAATGCTAACATATTACTCCACAATTCCAGCATTCCTAAGGAACTGTTCTCCATAACACCTGATTCACCTTTCAATCTAGTACAGTATATCATTTTCATTGCTCAGGATACAGTCTCCTTGATATCCAGGAGACCAAATTCAGTGGTTGATCATTACACAGAACTCCTCATTCAGACTGCAGCCTAACCCTGAGGTTTTAGTCGTCTGTTATTTTAATTCTGTCCTTGGCCTCAAAACGAAACATGAGAAACTGCAGCTCATCTTTGCAATTGGGCACTTTACTATATTACTCAGCATGGACTCCAACAATTTCTGCACCCATTTTTTTCAGACAGTTGTTAATAATATTGCTATTCATATTTAAATTGCTTCAAGACTCATGTTCTGCTTTACTGTTTCTTATCTTATGATTAAGATCGCCATTTAATTTGTCTCATCTTGTACCATATCATAGAACTCAAAAGCAAAATATTGCAGATTTGAAAATCTGAAATAACAGGAGACAGTGCCTGTGAAGAGACAAAATTAACGCTTCAAGTCCAATAGGATTCATCTTCAGGATCCTCAACGAAGAGATCAAATGCAGCTAAAAGGCCTGATGGAGGCATCTAAGTTGAAGGAGATAACTAGTGACAGGTGAAAGGAACTGTGAGATGGGGGCAGGGCTCCAGTCCAAAGAAATGGGGATGAAGATGACAGAAGGCAAGTTCAGCAGCACGTCATGCCCAAAGTTCATGGGGTGTCAAGGGATAAAGCTAACTCTTTTACCCAGCACAGATTGCTCAAAGAAGGGAAGATCAGAGGGTATAGTGAATACATAGCAAGAAGTGGGATTAGATGAAAATATGGAATCAGGAAGTGCTGATCTAGAAGGATGTCAGTATCCTTGTACTCCATAAGCTTGCATTTCATAACGTGAGAAAGGAAGACAATACGAGATAAAGAATGAAATGAATTGGGGACCAGAATAGCTTCGAGACAGTGCAAGGTAGTGCTGATAGAGAGAGGTTGAGAGTATACATGCACTTGTCATGGACAGTGGACCTCAGGATGTGACAGCAGCTGTCTGAAGAGCGTTGTATGTCTTAGAGATATCTGTGATCTTCATCAGGTTTGAAACATGACGGATGGAATTTCACTTAGAAACTGTGTGGAGTAAGTCAGAGCTAGAGACAGTTACCGAGGAAGGAGATGATAACATGCAACTGGATTTTGGCAAGGACTAGGAGGGAAATAGAAAACAATGTTGGTGAACACGCAGAAAGATTAAAACAGAAATCGGAAAGAACAGCAAAACTTCTGCAAGGTTGATATTTCTGGAAGAGAGGTGGCAGTGAGATAAATAAAAAGCAAATTGCCATGGATACTGTAAATCTGGAACAAGCATAGGAAGCGCTGGAGACAAAGTCAGCATGGTCTGACATCATCTGTGGAGAAAGTTAATGTTTCAATTCTAATCTGCAGAAGTCACATCAGACTTGAAACTTTGTTTTTCTCTCTCCACAGATGCTCCCATACAGATGTGGAAAGAGCAGAACTTTGAAGCAGAGTTAATGAACTTTCCCAGTTCCAAGTAAGAGAAGAAAATGGCACCAACAGTTATTAATGCACTGGGACAAAAGGTTACAGAAAGGACCTGCCCTGGACTGAAACAAAAAGTGCTGGAAAAATCAGGTACACCAAGACAAGAAAAACAGAGATCACCTCTTGAACACTGAAGTTGATGGGTGGAAGATAACAATATTGGAAACATTACTATGGGTCTGGGAAGGAGGGGAAGTGGTAAAAGCAGGTGTGAAAATAGAATGTAAAATGTCAAAGATTCCATCAGTCACAGACAGGAATTTCAGTTGGGGGAGACAGGCAGCATATCAGACACAACGGTAATGGAGTGGCTACATCAGATACAACAGGGACATGAAGTCATGGAGTTGGACAGCGTGGACACACCTTTCAGTCCAACTTGTCCATGCTGACCAGATATTCTAAATAAATCTAGCCCCATTTGCCAGCATTCGGCCTATACACTTCTAAACCCTTCCTATTCATATATCCACCCAGATGTCTTTTAAATGTTGTAATTGTTCCAGCCTCCACCGCTTCCTCTGGAAGGTCATTCCATACACACACTACCCTCTGTATGGAAAAAGTTGCTTCTTAGGTTCCTTTTATATCGTTCCCCCTCACCGTAAACCTTTGCCTTCGAGTTCTGGACTCCCCTACGCTGAGGGAAGGTCCTTGTCAATCTCCCCTATCCATGCCCCTTGTGATTTCCTAAACCTCTCACTCCAGGGAAAATAACCCCAGCTTATTCCGCCTCTCCCTATAGCTCAAACTCTCCAACCCTGGCAACATCTTTGTAAATCCCCTCTGCACCCTTTCAAGTTTGAATACCATTTTTCCAATAGCAAGGAGATCAGAATGGACGATACCAGAACTAACAGACTCTCTTTTCTCAGGGACAGAAGGTCGAGGAGATGTGACCTGATAAAAGTTTCAGGGTGGTTTCGGTCATGTTTACCCGAACTGAGCTCCTGCTGTTGGAAATAGGACAGGCAGCAGTGGATTACAGTTTGCTCACTTCTCCAAGAAGGGAAACCTCCGTAATACGGTGATAACAGAAATTTGGTCACAACGATAGGTAGAAATAAAAGCGAAGCTCATGCTGGACCTAAATGATCCACATTCGCTCCCTGACACGGGCTGCCTGGAGTCCCGGAGCTGGGAATGGCGGCGCTAGGCCCAGGCCTTGGCCTTACCTCGGTGGGGGAGGCAAATGTAAAAGTCATCTTGGTGGCTGACGATGGCGCCGCTTCGGCATAGCACCTGATGAGTAACCCCTGCCGGAGCAAGTGCAGCCTGTCAGGACGGACGATGGAGCGGAGAGCGGCGGTGAACATGGTGCAAGTCGAGGCCTCTCCCTGAGTAACCGACCCGCAGCTCGACAAGGACACGCCAATACCCAGCCTGCCCCGCGGTACCGTGCATACGCGGAGACTCTTCCGGCACAGCGCTGCATGCTGGTCCTTGTAGTCCCTTCACTCTCCCAACACGGGAAAGAATTATAACCACGAGTGCGCAAACATGCCATGCTGACCACTCCAGGAAGGCTTTGGCTCCAAGTGCACCCCATGAGTGATCATAGAATTGTTACAGCATAGAAGGAGGACGTTGTGTCTGTGTTGGCTCTCTGCAAGAAGAACTGTGCTCACCCAGAGCCACCCTGCTAATTTGCTCCTTATCCATCCCTCTTTTGACAGCCCGTATTTAATCTGCTTCCACCACCCCTTCAGACAGCGAAGAATTCCAGCTTTTAATCACTTGCTACTGCATCATGCACCGCCTTAGTCCATGACTTTAAATCAATGGCCCTCTGACCAATGGAAACACCCCTTGTGTGTAGGTTAGCTCATTTGGCTGGACAGCTGGTTCACAATGTAAAGTGATATAAGCAGCACAGGTTTAACTCCTACACTGACTCAGGTTACCCTGAAGGACTCTCCTTTCCAACCTCTCCCCTTGCCTGAAGGGTGATAACCCTCAGGTTAAACTACCAGCAGTTGTCTCTCAAATGAAAGAGCAGCCCATTGGTCTGGTATGGCTATTGCAATTTTACCTATCTACCCCAACTAACTCCCTCATGATGCAACATAAGTTTATCAAATTTCCCCAAAATACTACCACAATTTCTCCAATATGTCAATATCATCATTGAAGTACTTCATCTCTGAAACGACCCTCACAAATATTTTCTGTCACTTCTTTCATACACAGTTAGAGGCTAGTAGGAACTGCAGATGCTGAGATAACAAGGTGTAGAGCTAGAT
>NC_063360.1:24114663-24162232 GCF_021869965.1 Rhincodon typus | reverse complement strand
GGCTGACGTTTCGGGCCTGGACCCTTTTCCGAAACGTCAGCCTTACTGCTCCGCTGATGCTGCTTGGCCTGCTGTGTTCATCCAGCTCTACACCTTGTTATCACAGTTAGAGGCTGTTGGCTTTATTAGCTTACCACTCTCTGAGTCTTTAGCGTATTTATTTGTATAATGGAGTAAGGTTTTCTCACTCAGTTCTTTTGCACTATTTACACATTACAGTTTTCTAAATACAGTTCTCTAGTCACTAAAACCTTTCCCATTACAGGCTGCTTCTCATTGCTCTAATTTTATCTCATCTTTGGAGCTATCTGCTAATATCAGAGTATCGTCATCATCATTTGTGTGTTTCACAATACTGTATCTCCCCTCCAAGTTTCTTACTTGGTTTACACAATGTCAGCACTTCATTTTTAATTATTTACATTGTAATTGTTGTCATTAATATCATTATCACTATTACCCCCTCACCCGCAACAGATCGAATTGATCTGGAATTCTGACTGGACACCCTGATCTGGTTTGCTTATTTTCCACATGAGGGCGATGGTTGCCTGAAACTGCTGCACTGTTCTTTAGAGTATTTGATATAGTTTGGTTATCTCTGGCCCCCATTCAGTGATACTCATACTCAGTCTCCTTCTCAGCTTGTAAAAGGTTAATATCTTCTTATACATCCTAAATGTCCCTTCAAGTATTATGACGATATATGATATTGGTTCATCTAGACTATTTCTTCTGCTTTTCTCTGTCATAACTGGACTTTCTAACATGGTTTCAAAGTGTTTTTGCCCTGTGCATAGAGTTAAACAAAGAAACAAGGAGCTATTCTGCCCATTGAGCCTGTTGCGCCATTAAGTATGGTTCAGTCTGATCCTCTATCTCCACACCATACTATCACATTCTCCCATTCTGTTTGATGCCTTTAGTGTCTAGAAATCTATCTATTTATTTCTTAAACATATTCAGTGATTGAGCCTCCAGAAACTTATATAGCAGAAAATTCCACAGGTTCACCACCTCTAGCTTCTCTTCTCTTCTCAGTCCAAAATGCCTACCCTATATCCCAACATCGCGCCCCATATTTTAGATTCCTGACCATTGAATGCATCATCCCTGCATTCAGTCTGTCCAGCTCTTCAGAATGTTACACATTTCAATGAGCTCTTCTGTCATTCTCTAAAATGCCAGTGAATATAGGCCCAGCTGCCTTAATTTTTCCTCATATGACAATCCTGCCATCCCTTTGAATCTTTGTTGCACTTCCTCTACGTCAAATCAATGCTTTCTTACGTGGGGAGACTGAAAGAGCACACACAACAGAAGTGCCACTTCTGCTGCTTTTATTGTGTGGTGTTTGTCTGTTTCCTTAAACTCTCACAACAATGAGAAGGTTATGTTTGGCTTGAGACTGGATTTTCACACTGGTAAATCTGTACTTTCACTGTCCTTCCATTAGTAATTCATCTGATGAATACCTATTGTTTAATAACATTGCTCCAAAGCTGAATAATGCTAACTCCATCTGCCTTCTTTGACAAGTAACCTTACAGTCTTGTCTGCCTTCTCTGCTTTTTCACTTTACTAAGGGTAAAGGGAGGACTTGTCAGTTAGTAAATACTTGCCTTTGCAATGAAATTTCTAAATTTCTCACACAAATTCAAGTCTGTTGTCCAAAACAGGTCCTCTGGGAAATAGTGTGTTGTGAAAACTCAATTCAGTGCTCTAATTACCAAGTCCACTGTGATCGAATGAAATGTTAAAACTTCTATCCTTCTTGAATAGTAGCCTACTAGGACCAAATGCTTCTTCTCTTTGAAGTCGAATAAAGCTGTTACTGACCTCTCCCATGGACTTACTGTGGGAGTAGGTATTTCAAAATTTGCAGAAATGACCCTTTGTTGACACTTCAATGTTAATGGAACACATGTAACACAATTATATAAAACTTTAAAAATGCCTTACCAGTAGACTGACTTGAAAAGGCAGCAAAATAGATTTGACAATTATAAGATCAGCCATATACTCATGAAATGGCAGGGCAGTCTTGAGGGGTTGAATGGCCTACTTCTGCTTTTATGTCCTATATTCTTAGGCACTGTTGAGCTCTTGATTTGCAGTTTAAAATTCCTAAATGTCCCCCAAACATATTTCTAGAATCTTTAGCTTCATTGGTTTCAGTATAACCATTCTATTGTCGTGCCCAACTCTTAAGTGTTGTTTTTGTTCATGATATGTTAACAATACTACTTCTTAGACTAAATACTGATTTTCCTCTACCACACTAGACAAAGCAGGCCCTGTAGATCCTATTCTAAGGGGAGGATCATTACAGTAAAGATACCTTATGGTGATGAAGAGTCCAACTGGTTCATACAAAATTGTGACAGTGATGGTTATCTGAAGATTTAGTTTAGCACGCCATTATGACATGACAGGAATAAGTGAATTTAACTCAGAATGAATTCCCATGAACCTAGAAGAAATTTGGATACAACTTTTAAGAATAACTCGGGTAGACGGTCAACATTGGCAAGCCGAACTTGCAACCTGCAGCAGATAAACATATGGAGAGAAGCAAAATAGAGTGTATGAGCTGAAGTAGGCCATTCAGCTCTTCAAGTCTGCTCTGCCATTTAATGACTGTATAGCTGGTCTTATAACCCTCAAATCCATTTTGTTTCACACAAATCTACAGTCAATGGTTAAAAATGTTTTAAAACTTGGTAAGAGAAGTACAGAAACAAGTGTGAGCTATAAACTACATGGAGTTGGTACATGAATGACACTTAGTCATTAGGGATTGCATTGGGAGCCAATCAACTGTAGCAGCAGTCTTGAGTCAAGATTTAGCTGAGAACAAATGGACATCAGAGGCCCTGTAAGTAAGGTTGAAATCCTTGGTGGGGAAGGGGGAACTCAAAATAAAATATAGCCCATTTACAGTCTGATAAAGGTAGGAGTAAGGAAGAGGTACTTACAGCTCAGAGTGAGCATTGCCACTGAAGCAAATGGTTGGCACTTAGCACATTTACAGTCGGAGAGAGTTCTTAAAGACTGGCACACATCAGATGCCAATGTCTGCGGGTGTGGGGTACATGTGGCTGTTGTCTATGGAGCTCTGAAATGTTGCTAGTAGTGTCTAATATGGAGATCTTTTGGAGCAAGAAGTGAGCTGAAGTTGCCAGGTGTCCGCTCTGACTTCCATCTTGAGAATTCTCAGCATCTAGTTTGCCCACAGTGGGTGGTATGATAGCATACTAATGAGGTAGGTTCTACAGTTTCCAAGGTCAATAACAAGCAAGCACGAACAGGCAATAAAAACCAAAAGAACTGCGGATTCTGTAAATCAGAAACAAAAACCATAATTGCTGGAGAAGCTCAGTGGGTCTGGCATCACCTGTGGAGAGAAATCAGAGTTAACATTTTGAGTTAGGGTCACTCAACCCTAAACGTTAGCTCTAATTTCTCTCCACAGATTTATCCAGACCTGCTGAGCTTTTCCAGCAATTTCTGTTTTTGAAGCAAGCATAAGCAACTCACTGCCTTACAAGAATCACTGCTCAATTCATATTGTTCAGGCTCCTATAAAACTCCATCCTTGATCTTTAACAACAAAATATAAAAGAGTGCTATTTAGTGCCCAAGGACGTGATTTAGAATAAACCACACATTCTGTGTACAACATTGGTTTTCAAATTCATATTAATAATAAGCAATTTATGAAACAATGCAAAAGATTTCTCCTTCTTATAAACCACATCAAGTTCAGTCAATGTTTTGGTTTGGGTCAAATTTCACATTTAGTATACTTAGAAAAGCAGGGCACTAGTCCCATACAGAATCAGTACCTTACAAAGTTTTATGTTGTTTTAGAGATCAATGTGGGTGTGAGACTGCTTGATGTGTACAATGCAGTCATTAAAATTAATTTTCATGGTGAACAGTTTTCCACTCTTCTCTGGTAGATATTGAAATGGTCAGTAACCATTTTGATCCATTAACACACTTACTGTGTTAGAATCATAGAAGTCTACAGTACAGAAAAAGGCCCTTTGGCCCATTGAGTCTGTTCTGGTCAAAAACAACCACCTAGCTATTCTAATCCCATTTTCCAGCACTTGGCCCATAGCTTGTATGCCTTGGCCTCACAAGTGCACATCTAAATTCTTCTTAAATTTTATGGTGGTTGCTGCCTCTACCACTCTTAAAGACAGTCAGATCATTACTTATATCCTTCATAACTCAAAGCTCAAAGATTTCCCATTTAAATAAACCAAACAAAATTAAAAACAGCATTGTAGATGTCATTAGTTCGAAAAAAATCATCCAAAATACCTACACACCTAGCTAACAGGTGTCCTTTGCCCATAAAGCAAAAAAAAACTTTTAAAATAATTCAAAAAGATAAATTTTCCTGACAGTCATGACCGTCAGACATGTCTACAATGTGGGCATGAATTAATACAGCTTGTACAACCCCTTTTAGAAATTGTAATAATTAAAGTTAATATAGACTAGTCATCAAGATGTTGTTTAAAAAGATTAAAGATGAGCTTCCTACAAATCATTATTGCAGATTTCGTAGGAATAAAAAGTAAAAAAGCTTGTTTTTTCTTCATTTGTAGAATGTGGGCATTGCTGGTTGGGACAGCATTTATTTCCCACCCTTGTCTGCCCTGGAGAAGGTGGCAACGAACTGCCTACTTGAACCACTGCAGTTTATTTGGTATTGGTACACACACAATGCCATTAGGGAGGGAGTTTCACAATTTTGACCTGGCAACAACGGAGGAACAGCTATATATTTCTCAGTCACTCTTGTGAGCGGCTTGGAGGGGAACTTGCAGATGGTGATGTTCACACATATCCATTGCCCTTGTCCTTCTGGAATGTAGTGGTTGTGGGTTTGGAAGGTTCTGTTTAAGGAGCCTTTTTGCATTTCTGCACTGCATCTTGTAGACAGTACATACGTCAGTGATGGAAGGTGTAAATGTTTATCATAGATGGTATCAAACTTCTTGAGTATTGCTGGTGCTGTACTCATCCAGGCAAATTGGGAGTACTCCATCATGCTCCTGACTGTTGCCTTGTTGATGATGGACAGGTTTTGAGGAGTTTCAGGAGATGAATAACACATTGCAGTATTTCTGACCTCTGACCTGCTCTTGTAGCCATTGTACTTTTATGCTTAATCCAGTTCAGTTTCTGATCAATGGTAACACCAGGATGTTGAAATTAGGGATTCAGCAACGGTAATGATTTAATTGTAAGGGATTGATGGTTAGTTTTCCTTTATTGGAGATGGTCATTGCTTGGCACTTGTATGGTACAAATGTGTTTGCTACAGGATGTTGTCCAATTCTTGCTACATTCAGACATAGAGTGTTTCAGTCTCTGATGAGTTGTGAATGATGCTGAACATTGTGCAATCATCAGTGAACATCCTCACTTCTGACCTGATAATAGAAAGAATGTTATTGATGAAGCAACTGAAGATATTACCCAGAGAAACTCCTGCAGAGAAATACTTCAGGAGCCTACAGCCCAATTGCCTAAATGTGGATTTTACCAGTTTCAAAATCTCCCCACCGCCTCCCTCTCACCCCTACCTCCTTGACCTGACACAACCTGTCCATCTTCTCTCCCACCTATCTGCTCCTCCTACCTCACTGACCAATCCCCACCACTCCCTACCTGCATTCACCTATCACCATCCCACCTACCTTCCCCAGCCCAACCCCTCCTCTTTCTATTTATTTCTGAGCTCCTTTCCCCCAACCCCCATCTCTGAAGAAAGGTCCCGACCCAAAACATCAACTTTCCTGCTCCTCTGATGCTGTCTGGTCTGCTGTGTTCCTTCAGCTCCACACTGTGTTATCTCTGACTTCAGTATCTGCAGTTCTTACTATCCCTGCAGAGATGTCTTGGATCTGAGATGACTGACCTCCAGATATGACTCCAATCAGTGGAAATGTTTTCCCTATTGACCTAGTTTTGCTAGGACTACTTGATGCCATACTCAGTCAAATACAGCCTTGATGTCAAGGGCAGTCACTTTCACCTCACCTCTGAAATTTGGATCTTTTGTCCATGTTTGAACCAAGGCTGTAATGTTGTCAGAAGTTGAGTGGCCCTCAAAGATACCAAACTGGGTGTCTGTGGGCAATTTATTGCAAAGCAAGTGCAGCTTTATAGGGCTATGGATGACACTTTCTATCACTTTACTGATGATCAAGAGTAAACTGATAGGGCAGTAAATGGCTGAGTCGGATTTGTCCCACTTTTTTTGTACAGGACATAACTGGGCAATTTTCCACACTGTCAGGTAGACACCAATGTTGTAGCTGTACTGGAACAGCTTGGCTAGAGGTGCAAGAAGTTCTGGAGCACAAGTCTTCAATACTACAGTTGGAATATTGTCAGGGTCCATACATCCGGTCCCTCAAACTGTTTCTTGATGTCACATGGAATGAATGGGAATGGCTGAAGACTGGTAACTGTAATGCTGGGGACCACTGGAAGAGACCAAGATATATTATCCATTCAGTACTTCTGGCTGAAGATAGTTATGAGTACTTCAATTTTATCTTTTACACTGATGTGTTGGGCAGCCCCATACTTACAGTCATAGAATCATAGACTATTACAGCATGGAAACAGGCACTTTTGCCCAAACTGGTCCATGCTGGCTATGGTGCCCACTCAGCTAGTCCCAATTGGCCGCATTTGGTCCATATCCCTCTAAACCCCTCCCAATCATGTACCTATCCAAATGTTTTTTAAATGTTGCTATTGTACCTGCCTCAACCACTTTCTCTGGCAGCCCATTCCATATCAAGGATTGGGATATTGTGCAGCCTCCTCCTCCTCCATTAATTTGTCTAATTGTCCACTGCCATTCAGGATTGGATATGGCAAGACTGTAGAGCTTAAGTACAATTGGTGGTTGGGGAATTATTTAGTTCTGTCTCTCACTTGTTATTTATTTCGTTTGACATGCAAATAGTACTGTGTTGTAGCTTCAACAGGTTAACACCTCATTTTTAGACAAGCTTGGCGTTCCTCTTGGCATACCATCTTCTTCATTGAACCAGCATTGATACCCTGGCTTGACAGTAATGGTAGAGTGGAGAATATGCCAGGCAGATTCTACTGGAGTACAATTCTGCTACTGCTGATGGCCAACAGTGTGTCATGGATGCCTAATCTTTATTTTCTAGATCTATTCAAAGTCTATCCCATTTAGCACAGTGATAGTGCTACACAACACAAGAAGGGTAACTTCATTGGGAAGTGAGGATTTTATCTCTACAAAGACTATAGGGTGGTCATTCCTACTGGTCCCCTCATTTGCAGATGCGTCTGCAGCGGGCAGATTGGTGAGAATGAGGTCATGTATTTTTATTCCCCCTTGTTGGTTCTCTCATCCCTGCCTGTTGATCTCATCAAGCAAGAACAAGTTTTAGGAACAAACTGGCTCAGTTAGTATCGGTACTGACGAGCCACTCTTGGTGAGGAACATTTAAGACCCCACCCAGAGTACATTCTGCACTGTTGGCACCATCACTGCCTCCTCCAAGTGCTGTTCAACATGGGGGAGTACTAATTCATAAGCTGAAGGGCAACAATAAGTGGTAATCAGTAGGAGGTTTCCTTGTCCATGGGTTGGCCTAATACCCCGAGACATCATGGGTCCAGAGTCAATGTTGAGGAACCCAAAGGCAACTCCCTTCCAGCTTTACACCACTGGGCTGCTCTGGTGGGTCTGTTCTGTTGGTCCAGGAATATGACTGCAACAAGCTGTTGCTTGACTAATCCGTGAGACAGCTCTTCCAATTGTGGCACTGGCCACCAGATGTTGGTAAGGAAGACTTTGCAATGTTGACACGGCTGAGTTTGATATTATTATTTCCACTGCCTAGGTCAATGCTGTATGCTTCATCTAGTTCATTTCACTAAGTTAAAAAATAAGCAGATATCAAGATTAAGACAAGTACAAGTAAGACAAACAAAGACTTATAAGATGAGAGTCCCAATAAATCTCTGTCGTATGTTATTGGGGCCTGTTGCTTGAATTTCTTGGTGAAGAAGAGAGGGTAACACTTGAAGTCAGAACCAGCTGCTGCAATAGCTTCTGTAGTTGAATATTTGGTTGACTTGTGTGGTTAGACTTAGCAGGACAACAGATTTTGGGGAGAGAGAATATTCCTGGGCCTGGTTTTTTGTTCTGCAGGCCTGGCACTTTAAACTGCATGGTTACTCTCTACAGTAGACCTTCAGCTATTTGCATATCTTTCTCTCTCTCCCTCAGTGGAAAAGTATTTCTACTAGTCGGTTTTCTAAGATGGAATCTCTCTATGACTAGGCAGCTTCCTATTCTGAATCATATATTGCTATTAAGCTAAGATGGAAAATGCTATCAGGTGAGATATGTTTCATGCAAAGCATTGGCATTCTAGAAGCAGCCTAGCTTTTGTTATGATTCACTGTCTAACGCAATGAATTCTCAATGAAACGTTGTTATCCTCTGGACAAGACCATAGTGGGACTTAATTAAATCAATGATTATCTTTTGCCTTCTCTGAACTTCATAATTCTGTCTGGGCCTGGAACCACTTCAAAGCAGTCTTTTCCAAGCATTTTTTGTTTAAGAAAACAGTAACCTTTAGTATATATAAAAATCACTGGATCATAATTGCACAGTCAGGATGTGACGTTTGGCCACAGGCTCCATCTTTCCAACATAAATATTATTAAAAGGGACATTGATACATTTCAACAATAATTTAAACGCCTTTTATGATTTTAGATTAAGACTTCCTAGGTTTCCATAATGGGACCAGGTGAAATTGCAGTGCGGCCTCTGCCTGCATTGTGCTTTGGGTTTGATTCAGACATTCTAATGCAGTTGGAGGGAGATTTTTTTCTTTTCAAGAATACAGTTTAGTCATAAAATTTGTAAACAGAAGCATTGCAACTTGAATATTACATGATTTACAAGAAAAATCAACACATTCCAAGGTAACACCTTCCACTTGGTCCAATTGTAACAGACTAAATGCTGGGTCTAGGCCCAAAACGTCAGCCTTCCTGCTCCTCTGATGCTGCTTGGCCTGCTGTGTTCATCCAACTCTACACCTTGTTATCTCAGATTCTCCAGCATCTGCAGTTCCTACTATCTCTAAATGTATTCCATGTCAGGGATACAGTATGAGCGCAAAGCACTTCAAAATGGAATTAACAGAAAGTGCAATTGTTATAAAGTTTTCTGTATAATCTGTTTCAATCTGAGGTGCCTCAATGTATTGTCAATACTCTTGATTTACAATGTACGCATGAGGGCACCTACAGTTTCCAGCCCCACAGTATACTACGTCTGAAAGTTCCAAGTTCCCCATGGCCCCTCTGCAGTGTCTGCACCAGGCTTGAGTACGTTCTACAGCTGATAGTCCTTGGACCTTGGAATGTTCCAGTCTGCAACAATCAGTTGAGTACAACACTATGCACTAGAAAACCTGCAAGCTTTGGTCAGATGAAGGGAATCTTTCACTGAGTTCATGGTCTTCCAGATGCAGATGAAGTTCTTCTTAGTATGCAACCCTGGGAACAGCCCATAGAACATAGAGTATGGTGCCATGGAGCTGCTCAGGACTAACCTCAATAGAAACCATTGCATTGCTCTCCATAATGAAGTGGTGCTAAATTTTAAAGGCTTTCCATACCACTTCTCTGAAAGAAAGCTGCTGGTCATCTATCTCCCTCCCCACCCCTTTTCCTTAAACCCTTCTTTGTTGGACTTTGAAACATTTTCTACCTTAATGATTTTATGTAAAGGTATGTTGTTGTTGTTGACAGCCTCTCTTTTTTTCTCATTTGTTTCCAGAAATAGCAGGTACAGTATTGTCAGCTGTTACATCCTGCCAGACTTCCCCTGGAAATGGTGTATGAGAATGCCATATACATAAAGTCTCCCAATTCTACTTACCTCCTGCAGCAATACCACCACCTCTCCAAATGTCAACCAGGGAATTTGACTGTTGTAACCATACCTAAACTCCCAACACACACAAGCACACATACAATAATGTCACCTTGCATTGTTTGTTTGACTGTCATTTTGCAATAAAGTATATTTGAAATGTAGTTACTTTTGCATTGTTAGAAGCACCACTAACCAAATTGCACAAAGCAAGGTCCCAGAAAGAGACATGAGCAAAATGGTACCTCTGACAGGATTGTGCTATCAAAGATTTGGAGTAGGGTTTGAGCCAACAACCTCCTGTCTTAGAGGTGAGAGAGAATTATGACAAAGCTCTTTTGCAACACTATATCAATCAGCACATCTTCACACCACAATTGCAGCAAGAGACAATCATACCATGTGAATGGTGCTTCATCATTCATGTGGAAAAGAGTAATGGTAAATAAAACAACAAGTGCACTCATTTTAAGAGGAGTAGCACAATGATGGAGAATGGTTACATAACATTTGGAGTGTACAGGTGCTTGATATCATCTTGATAAATGTGTTTTGCTTACAGGTCAAAGCAGCTCGCAACAATTGGGAGGGAAAGTAGAAAGGTATTGGACTAGCCATATAAAATTATTTGACAAAAGTGGTGTCTGTGCAAGCAGATAAGCTGGCTTTCCTCAGGGCACAATGTATCAGTGATTTGCTATATGCATCTGTCCACAGCTGGATGGCTGTTGTTACCCGACTTCCCTCAGTGGCAATGAGAATGACACCAGTACACAAAATTTCAAGAACAAGAAAATGTTGTGACCTCCTCTGGCACGGCCTAAGGATGGCCTTGATAAGTAAGGAATCTGGAATATTATGAAACCTATGCATTAGAACCTGCCAGTGTGTAAGTCTCATGCTCAGCATTCTGTTCAGTTTGCAACCTTTTTACATTCTCTGCTGTTCTTCTACTCTGTCTTTGGGTGAAATATAGCTTACCTGTGCATAAGATATTCACAAGAGCAATCTCTCGCTTTCAAAGATTTGCTCTACCAAAATACAACACCTCACATTTATCTAAATTAAACTCCATTTGCCACTCCTTGGCCCATTGGCCCAAATGTCAGATTTATTAATGCATTCTCTGCTATGCCTAATGTACCCCACAGAAACAATTGCCGCATGTGATGCATAAACAGCAGTTCTATTTACTCAATAAATATTAAGCGCATATTTAGGCTACTCAGTGATTCAATAATGTGGCTTTAGCAAAATGTAAATAAATTCTTATAATGAATGTAAATGTAAATGAGATTATTAATAAAGATAAATTGCCTCTTTATGATGTCTATGTAATCAATAAGTGATGTTGCACGGGTAGGCAAACATGTATGCTTAATTACAAAATTTAAATTGTATTATGAAGCTGACTAGCAAGAGGATGGGTGGGCTTATTGGACCTCATGCAGTGTCTTCTATTCCTAGACCTCAGTTTAGCTTCATCATTACCATAGGGCTTTGGAATTTTTTTTACTGATAAAGATTCCATTGAGTTCAAACTTCCTCAAATCAATTATGTCCACACCACAAATCTGTCCATAATTTATGGAGTCTCAATAATACATTTGTAGCACAACTATTAGCTGAGATAGTGATGCTGTAAGCTAGGCCAGTAGTTATTGCGCTTAATGCCATTTTGGTTTAGCACATAAACTTCTCTTCTCTAAGGCACAAGGTTATGTTTAAATGCCACTATCGACTTGCATGTAATATCTAAATCAACAGAGAGCAACATTGTCAGAAAGTTCTGAATCAGATGTTAAACAAATGCTTGCCAACTGGTGGATATATATTCCATACATAGTCCATCGAAGAATAAGGAGTTATCATATTTAAGTTTAATTCTGAACCAACAGTGCCAAACAAAGTCATCTAATCATTTATACTTTTGATGTTTGTGAGATTCAGCAAATTGGCTTTGTTTGCTACTAAAAGCGACTGTAAATTAGATATACACCAGGTGTTGTTGGCCATTAAGCTTGCCACCATTCCAATTGTGGTTTGTCTACAGTCCTGCAGAAGAACATGTTAGCAAACAGAGAGAAGAGTTATTTTAATAAATTTTGCAGGAAGATATAAATATCAATTAAAATCAAGAAAGGATCAAATATTGATAATATCCAATATATAATTTTAATAACCTTTGAACAAAACACAAAACATTTAAAACATTTTTATTCTGTTTGCATAAGAACTGAGTGCAATTCTATTCTTCTTTGAGACTGATCAGGATGTAAAGAGTAAACAAGTTCACGTTCACTGGAATAGAGTCAAATTTTATTTGATAACTGCTTCTGTGAAGTGCCTTGGGACGTTCTGTCTTGTTAAAGATGCTATATAAGTGCAAGTTCTTACAATTGTCTAGCAACTCTGCCTAAGTTTCTTTGTGAATCAAAAGATATTCAGACATGAATACTATATTTCAGTGAAACATTAGCAAAAATATTAAAAAGCAATTTGAATGGGTTCTGCATTGAATAGAGGTCAAAGAAATGGTTCAATCACCTTGCTTAGCATACTGTGAACTTAGTACACTTGCAATATATTTGCAAAAACAAAATAATTAAATGTAAACTCACACAACAGCAATGCAGTACAATCGTTTTCCCTTCCAAAAATACTTATGGTCAACCATTGAGATGATCAGTTGCACATTTATTTAACGAATCTGTTAACAACGATCTATTACTGAATGCATATAATGTACCTCTCTCAGCTATTTTTGCCTAAATTTGTTATTGCAACTTTAGTTTGAGTAGATCAAAATCTCAGTTAAAATGCAGGAGGAAGTAATTTCACCACATTCAGCTTTTGTTTATTTTTATCCTATGGCACAGTTGAAGGTTAATCATTCCTTCTGGCAGCAAATTCCACGTTCTTGCCACCTTCTAGGTAATCAAGTTTCTTCTAAATTCTCAATTAGAATTCTTGGCAACTCCCTCATATTGATGACCTGTTGTTTACTTCTTTCTCACAAGTAGAAACACTCTTGTTGGGGTCACTTGTGGTCATGAATTTTCTGAATTTTAAGGACTTCTATTTGGCCATACACTCCATGCAGCTCCACACCACCTCCTCCTGTCTCCAACCCCGATATATTCAATTTTCTGGAGAATGGACCTTAAGAAAATCTATGTTTAATTGATGGGTGTAATGTCCTGTTTCCAGTATAATCCTTATAAACCTTTCCTATATCCTTTCCAGTGTCTCTACATCCTTTATAATTTCAGATTTCAGAATTTCTTGATCTGCGATTTTGCCCTATCACAATTACTTTTCATTGCTATTCTTTACAAACACATTTTTTTTTCATTCAAGCACATTTATGATATATTTTAGCTAAGAGGTTAAGCACACAATAATGAAGTCTCTAACTTAGTAAACATCATTCCACTTAATGTGTAAGCATCACAGGGGAATAGGTGGCCAAGCTAAATAAAGCACATATACTTTGGCCACTCATTTGATGGTTTATATAAACAATTATTTTACAGAATATCGTGTTATATGTCTGTCTAAGAAATTGCTAAAGTCTTATCAGTTATTAATCCAGCTCACAATACAGAATCACTAACGTGTAAAGATGAGTGTCCACCAGCAGAGGTCTCTATGGCTCTACAGCATTGAGACTGGTTATCTGGGCAAGCAGATAAGCGAAATGAATTATATTTTTAAATTTGTGCAGCCTTTTTTCAAAATAACAGTCCCGGCCTTTATAAAAACTATTACTTTGGGAAAAAGAGGGATTAATATTTTCACCAACACTTGCAGTACATTTTGAGTAGCTCATAGCTCAGTAAATGGAATATTTACAAAGCTGCAATTGCGGTCTGCCCATGTGCAGATCAAAGAGATCAAATTTCACTTTATCGTCGAGTTCTTCTCATGTGGCCTTAGCTTTTGAGTCATCCAACTGAAATTGAATCAAACTTAAAAGATCTTGACAACGTTGATCCAATGGAAAGAATTCATTGCAGCTTTATCACACCCAGAACAAAATTGTTTCATGTTACCACCTTGTCAGTGTTTCCATTTTCACTTTTCCACAAATTATATCCTGTCCAGGATGTACCAGTTCATGTCCTCCATCACAGCAAGTCCTGTGCCTCAATTCGTTCCAAGGAAGAGTCATACTAGACTCGAAACTTTAACTCTGTTTCTGTCTCCACAGATGGTGCCAGACCTGCAAGTTTCTCCAGCGTTCTCGGTGTTTGTTCCTATGCCTTATTCGCTTGTCAAGTTCCAATCAAACATCATGCATTAACTGGCCCTCTCTACTTGAAGTCTTAAAATAGTCTCACTTTCCAAGTTCTTTTATCAACAAATTTTACTGCACTACGGAGAGAGTGCTACATTTTTGAAGTTGCCATGATTCATAGAATATGTGAATAGAAATAAGCCATTTAGCGTTTCAACTCTGCCCTACCATTCAATTAGATCAATTAGTTACCATTGGCCAATGAAGAGAGTTCTGCAAAAGGCAGGGAATGACTGGATTTGCAGCCAGATGACATTATGAGGCTACAAAATCAATATATGCTGATAAGTGAAGGGTAAGTCTCCAAACTGTGGGGTTCCCTGTCTACCGACCTGAACCGACAGGTCCCCACGTGAGTGGTGCCTTTAGCATTCTACTTGGATCTGTAAGAGCAAGAGTGCCTCGCATCAAGTCCCTCAGGGAAGTCTTGTGCCTCCCCCAGCCTTTTAACCCTTTGTCAGAACTGAAGATAGCAGGGGAAGGGTGGTGTTTATGTTGATGATGGGCTGGGGGAGACACAGTAGATTACATGGAGATGGTGGGTTGGAGTCACAAGTAGGCCTGACCAGGCAAGGACAGCACTTGGCTTCCCTCTAGGATGTTAGTGAACAAGATGGATTTGGAATAACAAGAAGATTCTGGTTAACAGTCTCCTGCAGGGGCATCAATACATTAAATTAATATCCAAGTTTCTTAGAGATACCAAGACAATTTATAAACTTTTACTATAGAAAGTAAAGGTTCTGATCCAACTTTCTTGATTAAATTATAATCACACTGGTCACTTTTAATTGTGAAGCCAAAATTCTTCCTATCTGTTAAATGGTAAAGAGTGTTTGATCACCTTCATTTTAAAGCTTTCCAGCAAAGATAGACGTTCCTTCTGCTCTTAACCAAATAAATGAGTAAGAATGGAATGAGAAAGTGAAATGAAATGGCTCTAAAGCCCAATTGGTTTCTGCCATTCTCTGTTTTTTAATGCTGCAGGATTCAGCAGAATAAGCCCATTTTGTCCACAAGTATGACCTCAAGCTTCCAGCCACCGTCATTTTAATTCTTTACCTCACTCCATTGCTGGCCTTTCTGTCCTTGACCTGCTACAGTGTTTTGATGAAGCTCAATACAAATTATGTAACAACATCACATTTGTGAATTGAGCTTGAGTTAGAGTTTGATATATTGTTGTCACATGTACTGAGATACAGTGAAAAATGTTGTTCCCATGGCAGATCATATCACACAAACTGCATCAGGCTAGCAGAATAGAGTGCAGAATATAGTGCTACAGCCACAGAGAAGGTGCAGAAAGATTGACATTAATATTTAACAGGTCCATTCGAAAGTCTGATAAAAGTGGGGAAGGAGCTGTTCTTGAATCTGTTCGTAATGTGTTCAAACTTTCATATATTCTGCCCAACAGAAGAGGGTGGAAGAGAGGTGGGATGGGTTTTTGATTATGTTGGTTGCTTTCGTGAGGAAGCAGGAAGTATAGATGGAGTCAATGGATGGGTGCCTAGTTTGGGTGATGGACTGGGCTATGTTTACAACTCTCTGTAGTTTCTTGCGGTCTTGGGAAAAGCAGTTGTCAGACCACACTGTGATGCGTACAGATAAGTTGCTTTCTATGGTGTATGTATAAAAATTGGTACGAATCTTTGTGAACATGATGAATTTCCTTAGTCTCCTGAGCTTTCCTTCGCTTCCTGAGGAAGTAGAGACATTGTGGTTTTTTGACCATCACATCAACGTGGATGGACCAGGATAGATTATTGGTGATCATTATTCCCAGGAACTTGATGCTCTGGACCATCTCCACCTCAGCACCATTGATGCAAACAGGGTCATGCCCTCCACTCCACTTCCTGAAGTCAATGATCAGGTCCTTTGTTTTGCTGACGTTGATGGAGACAGTGCTGTCATTACACCATGCATTAAGCACTCAATCTCTTTCCTGTATTCTGTCTTGTCATCGTTTGAGACCCAACCTACAACAGTAGTGTCATCAGCGAACTTGTAAATGGATTTGGTGTGGAATTCGGCCACACAGTTGTATGTGTGCATAAGGAGGGGGCTCAGCTAGCAGCCTTGCAGGGCACTGGTGTTGAGGAGTATGGTTGAAGAGGTGTTGCCTCCAATCTTACTAATTGTGGTCCATGGGTCAGGAAGTCAAAGGTCCTCTTACAGAGGAGGGAGCTGAGACCTAGGTCTCGGAGCTTAGAGATGAATTTGTTGGAATTATGGTGCTGAAGGTGGAGCTGTAGTCAATAAGTAGGAGCCTGACATAGGTATCCTTGTTATCCAGATGTTCCAGGGATCAGTGTAGGGCCAGGGAGATGGCATCTGCTGCAGACCTGGTGCAATGGTAGGTGAATTGCAAAGGATCAAGACAATCTGGTAGGCTGGAGTTGATGTGAGCCATGACTAACCTCTCAAAGCACTTCATAATTATGGATATCAGAGCCACAGGGTGGTAGTCATTGAGGCATTGATTTTTCTTTGGCACTAGGATGATGGTGGTCTCCTTGAAGCAGGTAGGGATTTCAGATTGTAGTAAGGAGAGGTTAAAGATGTCAGCAAGAACTCTCGCCAGCTGGAGAACTCCCGCCTCACAGGAAATGATTGCACGGACAGGGACTCAGTCCGAGCCAATTATTTTCTATGGGTTCACTCTCAAAAAGGCCAATCTAACATATAGCGTAGTACAGGCCCTTCGGCCCACGATGTTGTGCCGAACTTTTACTCTAATCTTAAGATCTATCTAACCTCCACCTCTACCTTACACTATCATCCATATGCCTATCTAGTAGCCACTTAAATGCCCCTAATGAGGCCGACTCCACTCCCCTCTCCATTTGCAGCACTTTACAGACTTCTGGGCTCAACATAGAGTTCAATAATTCAAATTATAACATCTGCTCCCACTTTTGTTTTCTGTCTCTTTTAGCTGTTTCGGTATTTATGCTTGTTCCTTTCTTTATTCCTTTCCTTTTCATCGAGGCAGATGCTGTCCCACCATTCATACCCTATCTAGACACATCTCTTAATGTTTACTTGTTCTATTACCATGCTCTTGCACCATGAAACTTTGTTGTTTAACCCTCAGCCCTATCACAAACGTTCCCTTTTGTTACACTTCCCAAATTGTACAAATTTGCTTGCGCAAAACCTGTTACATTTTTAACTTTTCTTGCTTGTGATAAAAGGCACAGACTTGAAATGTTGGTTAAATTTTTCCCATTAAAGGAAGAAAGCACGCCTCCGGGTTAATCCAGGCCATGACTGGCCTGAAGTTGGACCATTACCACACTCGTATTTGGACACCCAGATCCCTCTACATTGCAGCATTCTGTAGCAAATTTTTTTTTGTAGACTTTTATTCCCTCTTTCCTTGGTCCGTTGGGTTTACTCTGGATATCAATAACTCAAGGCCCTTCTAACAGCAGAATATAACCAACGTTCTTTACTAAAACAAAATACACCGCAAAAGTACTGCAAAAATCTTATCCATACATTGCTTACAATCACAAGTGAACCCTTTATGTGGACTTGTCTGAAGATTAGATCAGAACAGATAATCAGCTTGATCCATCTCAACTTCTAGACATTCATCAATCAACCTCTTCCCCAAACTAGCTGTTTCTTTGATGTAAAGCAAGCTTGTTTTATACACCTTCTCTACAAAGAAGCTCTGCATTTACATTCTTGACACTATCTAATCTCCTGCAAATGATGTGTTTGACCACTGGCAAACATCACAGATGTTATATTTTCCATGTCAATTTAATCAATTAAATCATCAAGTCTTTGTTTGTGTCTCCTTGGAAAGACACTCATTTCTTGCTTTTGATGTAAAATTTTAGTTTGAGCTTGTTGTTCATCAAATCAATCCTGTGATATTTACAAGCACAATTCCATGACAATCACAAATTTGGCTGACAAATTGTCCACATTTTCACATCTGATTCACTATGTCTTATTTTAACAAAACTTCAGCTTTTCTAGAGTTACTGCGACAATTCCAACTAATCTTCAATTTAACATATACATTCCTTCAGTTTAACACAGGCATGTTAAAAAATAGCGGTATTTCCAATTACTAGGTCATCACCAGGTTTCGTACGTGTTCTCCTCTTTTTGTGTGATGGAATACTCTGCACTTGCCTGGCACCATATCCACAAACATCTGTTCACTACACCACCAAAACTCAGTCGCAGCAATGTGTACCATCTACAAGATGCACTGCAGAAATTCACCAAAGATCCTTAGATTGCACATTATAAACCCATGACCACATCTTCTATCCAGAAGGACAAGGGCAACAGACACATGGGAACACCACCACCTGCAAGTTCCCCTCCAAGCCACTCACACCATTCTGACTTGGAAATATATTGTTGATCCTTCAGTGCTGTTGGCTCAAAATTCTGGAATTCCCTCCTTAAGGGCACTGTGGGTCTACCTACAGCACATGTATTGCTGCAGTTCAAGAAGGCAGCTCACCACCACCTTCTCAAGGGTAAGTAGGGATAGGCAATAAATGTTGGCCAGCCAGTGATGCCCATATCCCAAGAGTGAATAATGAAAAAAAACTTCAACTTAATTTTATTTAACTACTTCCCAGCCAACCCAGTAAATTTTAGGTTACTATCTACACCTTCATTTCAATTTTTAAAAAATTTACTCATGGGATATGAGTGCCGCTGACGGGCTGAATTATTCAACTTTACAATTCTTTATGAACCTCCCACCACAATAAAAAATTTGGCAGTACATTTGTAATTATCTCTTGATAACTTACTACACAAAAATGTAAGAAGTGTGTTGTTATCAGCCAGAAAAGCAAGGTCAATTGATAAAATAATGATAAAACATGTTTATTTTGGATCATGAGCTTGTTCTGAATAGAAATTAATTTTCTACGAACAGGATTTCATTCCTCTAATCTTTTAAGAAGTTGATTGAGTATGTATAAGACCATAAGACACAGGAACAGAATTAGGCCATGCGGTCCATTGAGTCTGCTCTGTCATTTGATCATGGCTGGAAAATCTCTCTACTCCATTTTCCTGCCTTCTCCACGATCCTCTTACTCATCAAGAACCTATCTATCTCTGTCTTCAATGCACCCAATGACCTGGCCTCTATAGCCCTCTGCAGCTGTGAGTTCCACAGATTAACCACCCTCTGGCTGAAGAAATTCTTCCTCACCTCAATTCTAAAGGGTCATCTCTTCACTCTAACACTGTGTCCTCGGGTCCTAGTCTCTCCTACTAGTGGAAACATCTTCTTCACACCTGGGCCTCTCAGAATTCTGTAAGTTTCAATCAGATTCCCCTCTCATCCTTCTAAACTCCATTAAGTACAGACCCAGAGTCCTCAACTGCTTCTCGTATGACAAACCCCTCATCCTTGGGGAGTATTATTGTAAACCTCCTCTGGACTCTTCCCAAAGCCAATGCATCTTCTCTTAAATACAGGGCTCAAAACTTCTCACAATATTCCAAATGCAGTTTGACCAGAGCCTTATACAGCCTCAGAAGTACATCCCTTGTCTTGTATTCTAGCCCTTTTGAAATGAATCGGAACATGGCATTTGCCTTCCTAACTGCCAACTGAAACTACACGCTAATCTTAAGACAGTCCTGAACTAGGACTCCCAAGTCCCTTTGTGCTTCTGATTTCCAAAGTCTTTCCCCATTTAGAAAATTGTCTACACCTCTATTCTTCCTACCAACATGCATAACCTCACTCTTTCCCACATTGTATTCCATCTGCCACTTCTTTGCCACTTTCCTAGCCTGTCCAAGTCTTTCTGCAGCCTCTCTGCTTCCTCAATACTGCCTGCGTCTCCACCCATCTTTGTGTCTACAAACTTAGCAACAACGCCCTCAGTTCCTTCTTCCAGATCATTAATGTATAACATGAATAGCTGTGGTCTCAACACTGACCCCCGTGGAGCTCCACTAGTCACCGGTTGGCATCCTGAAAAAGACACCTTTACCTCTACTCTCTGCATTCTACCAGTCACCCAATCTTCTATCCATGCCAGTACCTTGCCTCTAACGCCATGGGCTCTTGTCTTATTTAGCAGCCTGCTATGCAGCACCTTGTCAAAAGCCTTCTGGAAATCCAAATAGATCATATCCATTGGCGTCCTTTGTCTAACTTGCTCATTACCACGTCAAAGAATTCTAGCAGATCTGTCAGGCGTTATCTCCCCTTGATAATGCCATACTGCCTCAGTCCTATTTTACCATTCACTTCCAAGCACTCTGCAGTCTTATCCTTCATAATGGACTTGAAAATATTTCCAACAACTGAGGTCCGGCTAACCAGCCTACAGTTTTCTGTCTTCTGCCTCCTTCCCTTCTTAAAAGGGTTGTTACCTTAGCCATGTTCCAGTCCTCTGGGACCCTCCCTGACTCCAGTGATTCCTGAAAGATCACCACCAATGTCTCTACAGTCTCCTTTGCCATATCCTTCAGAACTCTGGGGTGTAGTCCATCTGGTCCAGGTTATTTATGCATCCGCAGGCCTTTCAGCTTCCCCAGCACCTTCTCCTTATTGATAGCCACTGCACTCACCTCTGCCCCCTGATTCTCTTGAAGTACTGGTATGTTGCTGGCATCTTCCATTGTGAAGGCTGATGCAAAGTACTGATTCAGTTCCACTGCCCCCTTTCTTTGTTCCATATTACTACTTCTCCAGCCTCATTTTCCAGCAATCCAATGTCCACTCTTGCTTCGCCCTTACCTTTGTTCAAATTAATTATATCTCATTGCAATTGTTTTTTCCCCCTACAGTTGCTAGAGGCTGCATTTTATAAGTCTTACAGTAGGACACTTGAATGCTCTGTTCAGTTACTGTGATAGAGCATTTTGGCAAATGTACTTGTTTCTAAAGATTGGACATACTCATATATCCATGAAGTAATATTTAAAATCTATTGTAAAATGATGCCAATTATCAGTCTATCTCCAATAGTGTATAAAACCATAATATTGTAATGCCCAAAAGGTAGGAAGAGAGTGATTCTAATTTGTTTTAATGTTTTTTTAAATTGCTTAAATTCTTTTAAAATGGACTTTTGCTGGAATTTAAAATATCTGCTATTGACCACAGAATGAGCAATTGATTGCTTCCAGAAATATGCATCAATTACCAGGACAAGTGCTAATTCAAATGTGACATTTCTTGCATTGTATGAACACTACATCCAAGCCAACTCAAAGGACTACTAGACAAGATGTCCACTTACTCCATAGTTAGTGCTTCCAAAAAAACCCACAATCTTTTCTGATAAGGGAACATCAAAATCTACCTTGAGGGGAGGCGATGGCCTAGTGGTATTATCACTGGACTGTTAATCCAGAGACCCAGATAATGTTCTGGGGACCTGGGTTCAAATCTCACCATGACAAATGGTGGAATTTGAATTCAATAAATATATGGAATTAAGAATCTAATGATGACCATGAATCCATTTGTTGATTGTCAGGAAAAATCCCATCTGGTTCACTAATGTCCTTTAGGGAAGGAAACTGCCATCCTTACCTGGTCTGGCCTACATATGACTGCAGACCCACAGCAATGTGATTGACTCTTAACTGCCCTCTGGGCAATTAGGGATGGGCAATAAATACTGCCTAGCCAGTGACGCTTTCATCCCACGAATGAATAAAAAAAAAGCTGAGTACCTCAACCTAAAGCTCCAGTCAGATAACTGCTGGTTTGTTTGAATCACCTACAACTATATAGTTTTGTATGTTGTTCATCAGTCTGCTTGTAACACAGGAAGAGTAACCAACTCCAGGGTTACCTAAACACCTGTTCTGTAATCAGTATCTCTCACAGGTTTGATTCCTGAAAGTTCCCATCTTACAACTGCTATAACTTAACCAGTAATTCATTTGCTTTTGTGTCCCTATGAAAGTGACTTCTATGTATAGTCAACTGTACATTAACTTATGTTGTTTTCTAATTTATGTGAACTAGTTCTGATATATTTGATTTTAAGTAATTTGTAACTGCCCTCCTTTCCCTTTCTTCTTATTTTGGATGCACATCTTCCATTTTTAAGTTGGATTTTGCAATCAGGATTTAGGTAAATACTCCATTGTCTTTTATTTTTAAACAGGAGAAAGGAAAATTAAAAATGCATTGCTCAAATGAACAGGATAGGGGGACAGTAAGAATAATTCAATTAATTTCTCCCTCTTGGCCATGACAATATAAGCCAAGCTGTCAATTCAGAATAATGCTCCTTGCCCTGTTGGAATTATATTTGCTTGAAAACTCAAACTCTTATTGTGGAGAAACAGAACAAAAGTGGCTTGATAGATACAAACAGAAATAAAAATTCATGCATGAATCATGAATTCATCATGAATTATTTATTTGTAACAATGAATGAAAACATTATTGATCCTGCTGCAGTGTTAATAACCTGAGGTGAATCATACAATGATTATGTTACATACACTTTTTAATCTTTGCTTTGCATCATTAAATCAAAACTAAGATTTTAGATGTTAATTTGTTATAGCTACAGAATAATTAAGTGTGTTGTTAATCTGAGCAGACAGGGTATCGTGAAACCCAAATCATCTGTTTCCTCTCTGGAAGTAACAAATTAAAAATTGATAAATTTGTGTTGGTTGGTCAAGATTTTAGTAACGTAAAAATACATTTACAATTTGTAAGCAGAATTCCAAACACAATTCAGATCAGTGGAATGGAAAGTTCTCAAAGCAACTTTCCAGCAAACTTTGCATCATTTTGAAAATTATTTGTCAGCAAACGGAAGCCTATTTAGATTATCAAAAATTTAGTGTTAAATGTTCACTGAATTCTATTGAAAGTAAACTGTATAATAGCAGCATGAACTATTCTTTTGATGACAAAGCAGTTGCAACTGTTTGAGATTATTACATGCTGAAAACTGACTTCAAGCATTAGCCAATTTTAATGAAGTTAATTACATGACTTTCCTCCACATTTATGTATTTACAGCGATGGAGAAGCCTTGGTTTACAATGGAAAACCATAATTTTTGACATCAGTTCATTTCACTGTATTGAGTACAATTAGTGTGTAGAAAATAGTGACATTTAACTGAACTCAAGTAATATTGGAGTGAAGATGACATTTTGAAATACCGACTCCATTTACAGGTCTAAATTTCAGTCGAGTACCCTATAGCATGGAGCAGATCATTTCCCTGACTTTTGAAATGATTTCAAAGTGGCATTTTTGGCATAAAGAACTAGAAAGACAGAAAGAAAATCACATTGAATTTCACACTTGTACAATTGCTATTAATCTTCAAAATCCAAAACTAAAATGTACTCTCATTGTAATGTTGGTAGGCTTTCAGTTTCAACCATAAATGTGTTATTGAGTGCAGAGTTCATTAGACTCAATTGATGTTCTGCCCTAAAAATAGATCACTTTACTATCTGAAACTCTTTTATTGCAAACTGTTGATGATTTAAGTGGAACTGTCAAAGCCCATTCTGCCTGTGACTATTAGCTACTGTAAGGTGAATGAGTATCACTTGCTTTTATTTTGGTGATGCTCAGAGCTAAAGGGGAATGAACAATTTGATGGAATTGTATTCCAACTAATTATTGAGTCTGGAATTGACTGTCATTTTAAGTTCTGTTGAAAGTAAAAATATTCATGTTAAATTCTGGTAATTAAATCTCTCTACAATGAATTGACAAAACAGTATTCTTTGTTTACTGAAAACAAATCACATAACCAATAACCCAGTGAAATGACTTCCCACCTATTGCATTGAAGAAATCAACAGGAAGTGGTAGAAAATTGCATGGTCCACAGGCCTCCCAGTCACAGAACGGAGGTAGCATTATCATTTCTGAGGAATGGTCTCTGGATCCAAAATGTTAACTGATTTCTCTCCACAGATGCTGCCAGACCTGCTGAGCTTTTCCAGCAATTTCTGTTTTTATTTCTGATTTACAGTCAGATCCGCAGTTCTTTTGGTTTTTATTTGGCAAGATCAGCTGGAGGGGTTGTGCCAGGCTGGGATCAGCCTTTGTATGCCATGAGTAGTGGCTCTATTTCAGTGTTCAGCAATAAGTTATGTTCCTTTCCAGTCAGGGTTCATGAGTTAATATTGCTGTTAAGCTGGATAGAAGAGGTACTACAATGCCAGCAGGAACACTTAGATAAGTGATGAAGAGGAACAAACAAGATCCACTATGCCTCATCCATCCTTTTCTTCCAACCAACAGTCAAATAACCTTCCAAAAGCTCTGTTGTAGATTACACATCAATGATTTGGTGAGATGCTGTCAGCCAACCAACACTAATGGAATTCTATCCCAAAAATATATTCAATAGCATGGAGTAGGGAGGACATTGATAAAGGACTGAGCTAAAGATAGTTGTCATATAAATATGGGTAATTATAAGATTATTTTGGATTAATGTGGAAAATAATCCAGAAGACTGAATGGTGGCAGAGACAAGCAAAGTTGTAGTCATGGATTCAGAAAAGGTTCACAGCACACATTCAGGATGATAGAAAGAATACAGTCAGAAGAGAGAACCAGAGCATACCATTGTTTCCAGCGAGTGGAAAGGACATGGTAAATTTTGACATTAATCATAGTAAAGTTTATAGTTGGAAATTCTGATATTTGTAGCCGCTTGTTAGATGAAAGGGTAAAGTTGGAGGATGGAATATCCAAGTGTTTCGATTATATTGATGTTATATTTGTTAATGGTAATATTAATTGAAGTGTTAATGGTAGTGATGCTGGAGTACCTTTTAATACGGTCAATAGGAGTTTGAGTGTTTTACGTCAATGTAGTAGTATAGTGTGTCTGTGATAAGAATATAAAGCTGGAGCATCTGTGTAGAAGGAAATAAATGTTTGAGTGTCAGTATTAATCGTTAGACTATAGTGGATTTTTTAAAAATGTGAGCTTAAAATAAGAGTTAGATATTTTAATAGCAATGTGGGATTGGAATGACACTGCATTAATGCCATTAGATGAAGTTATTTGTATTTGTCTTGCTATTGTTTCTCCATCAGACAGATCTTTTTTATTAACCTGATCTTAACCATGTTATTCTGTTTGTGTCCATGCTACTGTAAGGGTGAAAATATACTCAGTTGCAGAAAATTTTCAACCAGGTGAACAGTCTGTTTTGGAAAAAAGTGCTTATCAATTTTTCATTTGCATTTGTTTATAAAAATATGATGTGTTGACATAAGTTGTGTCAAAATATATTACTGTATTTCATAATGTCAGATGGATCAGTTCCACACTTGTCTAAGTGGAACGCTAAATATTTGTAATCAACCAGTATTAAATAAATTATATCAGCCTGGAATTTCCTAATTTGGCAAATTGCAGTTAGCTTCTTATGCCTAGTCTTTCTGTGCGAGATCATTCAGCACATTTGGTTAGATCTAAAAGGTGAAACCAGGATGTGTCAGCTTGGCTCAGCAGTAAGATTATCACCTCTTGAGCAGATGATTGGAAGGTCAAACCCAACAAGAAACTTCTTGATGCTTGACATTTGAATGCTGCACTGTGGTAGGTGCTTTCTCTCAGATGCTATGTTAAAGTGAGCTCCTGCCTGCATGTTCAGTTGAACATATTCATAAAACATGGTGATTTAATGGTGGGCAAGTTGCTCAGTTGTGTGTGATAGCACTTCTGGGTATAAAAAGGAAAGAAATACAGCAGACTCAGAGGACTCCTGTGGCACAGTGATAATGTTCCTACTCCTGAGCCAGGTGGCCTAGGTTCAAGTTCCACCTATTCCACCCACCTTCCTGAATGGCTGATTAAAAAAAACTATAAGTACACTGAGGCACCAGTGAACAGAAATGCAAAGCTTTTAAACAGGGAGACAGATGCAATTCAAGGAAACATGAACTTTTTACTTATTAGAATTAGAGGTAGGAATGAAACTAGAACTTTTGCTAAAACAGCAGATAACATAACATCTAGAAATGGAGATTTTAAAATAAAACATGATTTCAAAAATAAACATTATGTTTAATTAATATTATTGCATTATTTTTACATAGTAAAGACATTTGACGGAGACAGTAGCAGTGCAAATGCTGGAAGCTGGAGTCAATAAATGTAGAACTGGAAAAGCACAGCAGGTCAGACAGCATCCAAAGAGCAGGGAAGTCAATGTTTCAGGCTGAAACCCTTTGTCAGGACAAGGACAATAAGGGCAAGGTACAGGTAAGAGACAGAGAGAATTAGGAAGGGAATTTCAGACCTGTAAGCCTAGACAAATGCCAACCAGTGGTGGAGAAATTAAAATCAGGAACGGTCAAAATTTGTTGAGCACAGATATCTCTCAGAGTTGTAGCGCTGGAAGAGATTGCAAAGGTAAGGTGGATTGAAGCAACAAAGATACAGCATCTGAAAAGGAGCAGGAAAATTTTAAAATTGAGACATTTCTCAACCAGAAACAAATGTAGTTCAAGAAGCACAGGAAGAAATGAATGGAATTTGGTCTGAGCAACAATACAGCCAGCAGACCTTTGAATGGCTCCAGTCTGATGAAGATAGTGATATGGAAGACTGGCCAGCGATGTGTTGCAACAGTCAGATTTAGAGGTGATAAATGCACGGATTAGAGTTTCAGCACCAGTTGAGGTTGATGGAGCATAGTTGGGTCAGGTAGGAGTGTGCTAAGTGCTCAGGTCTCTTCCAAGTCTCCACCCCCAGCTTAGAATTGGAGAGACATATGTAGATATGAACGAGGAGCAAGAATAGGACATTTGACCACTTGAGCTGCTCCACCATTTAATAAGATCATGGTTGATCTGATTGTAACCTCAAACCAACATTCTTCCTCTTCTTGATAATCTACAGCTCATTGTTTAACAAGAATCTATCTCTGCCTTAAAAATATTCAAGGGTTTTGTTTTAACCACCTTTTCAGGAAAAAAGAGCTCCAACAACTCACCATCCTCTGAGAGAAAACTGCTTAATCTCTGTTTTAAATCATTGATTACCGATTTTTAAACAGTGACCCCTCCAGATTCTCCTATAAGAGAAAATATCCTCTTCACATCCAATCTGCCAAGACACACCAAAATCTGATATGTTTCAGTTACGGTTGCCTTTTACTGTTCTAAATTCTACTGGATATATGCCTGGCCTCCATATAGAGTTCTGGTCATCACATTACAGGAAGGGCATAATTGCTCTAAAAGGATTAGATGGGAGATTTACAAGAATGTTGCCAGGGTTTGAAAATTGCAGCTATTAAGAAAGATTAGATAGGCTAGGTTAGAGGAGGCAATAGAAGGGTACAAAGTAATGAGTGGCTTGGATATACCTGAGAGGGAAGACTTGTTTCCTCAGCAGAAGAGTTAATTACCAGGGGCGCAGATATAAGATGATTGGTAGAAGGATTAGAATGGGCAAGAGGACAGTCTTTTTTCACCTGAAGGATGGTGGGTGTCTGGAACCTGATGTACTGTAATTTGCAAGGCTATGGACCAGATGCTGGAAATTGGGATTAGAATGGGTGGTTAGTTTACTCAGTTAGCAAAGGTATGATGGGCTGAATGGATATTTTCCTTGCCATGATTCTTCTTTGGTTCTAATCTTCTTCAAAACACAAATAATGGAGCTGCACTAATTATTCTGTTTCCTGCCGCTAACTAGCTGCCACGAACTTTTAGTGCCCATAATGCACTTTGTTGCTTTCTATATGTTAATCTTCATAACATATACCAGGGAGAGTCGAGGGTTATTATTCAGACAGTTGTCTTGACATTTTCTCTTTACACAGCTGCAATATCATAAATATACACGCATTGTCTAGGTTCTGTGTTGGGTGATGTTACTCTACATTACATGCACATTACTGACTGAAGACATTACACTGACTCTACTACACAAAGAGAGTAATTGAATATGAAGCAGGTACCTTTATATTGGAACACTGTATGTCAGGTTGCATTAAAGGTACAGGTTGCATGGTGTGGAATCTATATCACAATACACACTGTGTTACTTGCTAGATCAATATCAGAAACAAAAGCATCCAGTCGCAAGCATCAGAACTTTTACACAGGTAAAGGCCTTAGTGTCATTTTGAAGACTTCAGTAAAAACATTAGATTTGCCTGATTTCAGAAAAAATAATGGCTGAATTTTATGGGATGCCACACATCCTGCCCAGACCTAAAGTCTGGTCAGGAACTCAGCCACCAAATATTCGGCTGCGCCATCATCCATTCTGTGCTCAGTTGGGCAGGGAATGGCTTAGGGTGATTGGCTCAATGGGGATTTCATCCCCCAATGGGGAGGAATTAAGTCCCACTTTAGACATCTGCCAGCTGATTTGATTGGCCAGCAGTTCTGTAGTTACAGCAATGCCAAATTCAAGTGGTGGCCTCTATTGGGACAATGGGTGGAACCCAAAGAAAAGGAGCCTATAGAGCTAGAATTCAGATCAGTTCAGATTATATGTGGGGCCTGGCTTGTAGATGCCTGCAAAGAGGGTGAGTCAGTGGGGAAGCTTGGTCAGAGACCTTCTCTCCAATGGGCACAGGGAACGCCAAAAGGAGGACCCCAGTTGCCTGAAACCAGCTTTTCGATAAAAGTTGCCAGGCTGCCTATGTCGGCAAAGCTGCAACAGGAGTGGGACGAGGCCTTTAAACAGTCATTAATTCACTGTGTAATAACCACAATAGTGTAAGCTGTCCATTGAACACCTCCACTGATTGCCGCAAAATGGGAGATGGGTCAGGAGCAGGCTGGGAGGCAGGGGTAAGGCTACACACTATGTTCTACCTTCCAGTAGAGCAGCGTGGAGACATAATTTCCAGCCCCATGTCTAAACATGAACTAACTTCAAATCCTGGTTACTAAAAGTTTTAAAGAAATACTTACCTTAAAGTGAGGCTGTGCTGGCCACCACTCAACCAGTATGACACTTTCCTGAATTCCAGCTCAGTCACCCTCGCAGCCAGTCACCAGCTCCCATCTGGCCGGAATCAAAGTGCTAACTAGTCTCTTCCCCACCATCGTCTCTCCCTGATGCTTATACCTTGAACTTTGATGATGCTGGAAAATGGTAATGTATATTTTCACTTTAAGAATTTTGAAACCAAAATCTTTGATATTGTGTCTGCCTCAGAAACCTGACATTTCAGAAATATCCCCAATGAAATGTGAATCTCTGCTCACTTTAAATCTTCTCCCAAAAGAATCTCAATGCTTCTGTAGAGTATCATCACCAATACTTCTAAAAGGCATTCAGGATGCATTTTGGTTTTGGCTTTTGAAATGTAGTAGCAATTTTCAGCTTCATTAAATGACTTACACAGCCTTCACAACAATTCACATACAGTGACACGACAAAGATCTGCAGAGGTGGAGAAGTTTAAATTGGTTTGTGTGGGTGCAGTGACATCAAGTGGTGACATCACCTCGGCTTGCATCAATGCTATGTGACTGCAGTTAGCAGAATCTTAACCCTTTTTCACGTGAAGACATTAATAGCTATAGCTGAGGCTTCAGTGACAATTTCTAATCAGATAAATTTAGTCTGTTGTGATATATGTTGAACTTTCATGTCTGTAAACAGGTAAAAACAAAAACATTCGATTTATCAACAGAAGACATATAAATAGACAGAAGTCTGATATCGATTCCTTAAATACATTTGCCATGGTCAGAAGCAAAATTATGTATATATAGTACTATTTGGATGTTAGAAGGACATTTTATCAAATAGAGTGGGTGTATATTAAGTATCTTCTATGGGGAAGATGGCTTCACTTCATGAGTACAGGATTTGAGCAATTCAAATTCTTTCTTACCTTGAAGTACTAATGTAAAAACAGAATTATTTCAAAGTTGTAACAGCAAAAGGAAATTGATGTAAGTCAGGCAAAACAGGCAATTTCTTCTTCAAGGATGTAATGAAATATGCTTAAGTATGGGGGAGGTTTTTGAGCTGGCACCACACCAGTTCTCTGTGGCCATACCATATGCATTTTCCCTGTAGAGCTAACCTCATATGATGTGGTTTTCTGTGAGTTCCCTGCACGGAGGGAGATGGGAGAATTCCTGAGAATGCAGAACATCTCAAGCTACAGGTGGTAGCCGGGATGATTGATATGCATTCACTGAAGAGGGGGCAGAGAGAAGTATGTGGGTTTACAACTCAGGAAAAGATTGAAAGGCTGGGCCTCTCCTCTCTTAAGAAAGGAAGACTGAGGGTGACTTAATCAAGATCTTTAAAATCACATGAGGTTTTATCCATGTGGTTGCAAGCAGAATATTTCTCCAGAACTAGAAGCCATCAATAGAAGTCACCAAAACAACCTCCTACAGGGAATTCAGAAGCAATTTCTCCTTACAAAAAGTGGTTAAAATCTGCAACGGTTGGAATAATATGGATGTACTTGGGAAAACTAGTCAAGCCTGTAAAGGAGAAGAGATTACTTTAGTGACATAGATGGGAAAAGGCAAGAGTGGGAGTACAAACCCTGATGTGGGCTGGTTGAGCTGAACGCTCTAGTTCTGTGGTGCATATCCTGGGCTGCACAATGCGTAAAACTAGCCATGCAATTTGTGCTGGGTCATAGGTTTGAATACCCACTGGATTGGCAGAAGGGCAGACCTGATGGTATCAGTTGATTCTTCAGACACGGAAATATTGCTCCAAAATCTCTTGGAAGATACGTTCTATCATTCTCTTGGTATAGCTTTCTAAGGCAAGTGGACAAAGTATCTACTTTAAAGACACCATTTATTGCGTCTCTAGGTTTCTGTCTGTCAGAGTGGATGGATGGATGCAGGTTATCATGGTTCCACCATCCACCTCAAGTGCTGTGATTGTAACGAGGTCAGTCAGGTGGGCGTCATAGAATATGAGTTCCCTCATTGGGGCTGTTAATCTGGTCCAATCAGGGAGACCTGGCTGATAGACAAGAACAGGAATGTCAGACATCCTGTTCATTCAGAGAGCTGGCTCTGAGGGAGCTGGATCAGTGTCAAGGACTCTCCATGTCTAAATAAGGGGTAACTTGATGATGGCATACTGGCCTCTGTGAAGTTATTTCAGTGGCAACGAGAGCAAAGCACGCTCTTGAGGAAATTAGCTCACAACAGTCGTCTTTGAGATGGGGTAAAGTTTCCTGGCATCATGCTATTATTTGGACTGCTTGACTTGTTTGATCCGGAGGTTGAATACGGGGTCCAGTATGTGGGAAGAATGCATTATTTTTTCTGAGCAAAACTAGAGGCAGAAATCAGAAGGCTGGAAAGCAAAAAAATCATCAAACCAGTTCAGTTTGCGGAATGGGCAGCACCGCTTGTACCAATTGAGCAGGCTTACGGGTCGTTTCACCTTTGTGTGGATTTTAAACAAATGATAAACCATTTTTCACATCTGGATAAATTCCTCACATAGAAGAGTTATACACAAAGCTGGCAGGGGATTATCATTCACAAAGCTGGACATGAGCCATGCATACCTGAAATTGCGGTTAGATGAGGATTCCCAGAAGTATGCTGAAATTAATACACATAAGAGTTTGTACTAATATATGAGACTGTCATTTGGGATGTCGTCAGCCTGTGCAATTTTTCAGCAGACGATGGCGAACATTTTACAAGGTCACCCCCGGCCCCCGCCCCCGCCCCCCCCCCCCCCCATCCATATGTATCACCATTTATGTAGACGACAAGCTAATAACGGGGAAGACCAATAAGGAGAATTTAGTGAACTTGGACATAATCCACAGATGCTTCTCCCACGCGGGCATACACCTTAGAAGGGAAAAATTGTGTGTTAGGCACTCCCAAGTGACATACTTGGGCTACAGAGTTGACAAGACTGGGTTACACCTATTGGAAGATAAAGAGAGGGTGATCAAAGGTGCCCTGGCTCCCACGTCTATGCTGGAACTTAGGTTTCTCCTTCGGCTGGTGAACTATTAAGGAAAGTTCATACATTACCTGTCCTCCATCTGGCACATTTGCATCAACTCTTAAAAAAGTATCAGCCTTGAAAATGTTTGCATGGCCAGGCCATTGCCTTCAGGGAAGTGAAGAAACAGCTATCATATTCTAAGGTGTTGGCACACTATGATCCCAAGCCAGATCTGGAATTGACATGCAATGCCCCCCCATACGGCCTCGGGGTAGCATCAGCTCACAGGTGGCCAGATGGAGAGGAACGCCCAATACTGCATGCATCCTGGACTTTGGCTAATGCAGACGGTAAATACACTCCGATAGAGAAAGCAGGTTCGGTGGTCATGTTTGGAGTCTGGAAGTTCTACCTTTATATACTTAAATTTGTAAGAATATGGACCACAAACCCCTGGTAGGTCTCCTTAAAGAGGGCAAGGCAGTGTCACCCATAGCTTCAGGCCAAATTCAGCAATGGGGTCTAATACTAAGTGCGTATAATTACAAGTTGGAACACCATCCAGGAAGTCAAGCAGCAAATACGGATATATTGAGCCACCTCCGACTGGCAAATACACCAGATACTGCCATTGGAAGAATCCATAATAGTTTTAAAATTATAGATATACTTCCAGTCACGGCTGACAATATCAGACTTTGGACGCAGAAAGATTAGGTCCTGGCAAAACTGAAACAGCTGGTGGTGATGGGGGAAATCAAAGGGCTGTCACAACCAGAACTGAAATGTTCTGGGACCCGGAGAGACCACATCTCATCAGAGGACATCATATTATTGTGGGGAGCAAGAGTCATTTTCCACAGCAAAGGTTGCCACCAAATACTGGCTGACCTCCACCAGGGTCATCCGGGGTTTCCAAAATGAAGATACTGGCAAGAGGTTATGTCTGGTGGCCGTGATTGGATGCAGACATAGATGCATTAGTGGGGCAGTGCTCAGAGTGTTAATAGGACAAAAATTACCACCAGCAGCTTCCCCATATTCGTGGGAATGGCACGGCAAACCCTGGACTTGGTTACACGTCAACTATGCAGGTCCTTTCATGGGCTCAATGTTCATAATGATTATGGCCAGCAACTCAAAGTGGCTGGATGTGCATTGAGTTCATTTGTCAAACACGTGCTGCTTTCACTCTTTAATCAGCAGCAGATTTTTAAGATATGAAATGAAGATTTATTGTTTCAAACAAATTTGTTGATCTGTGCGAATGTAAAACTTTGCATGCGCATACATTTTTGACCACTCATTAACTCTGCATGTTAGTGCGAATAAAATTCATGATGTTGCAGAATGGCTTCTACAAAAGTGTATCAGGTTGAAAAAATTTTAGTCAGTGCATGTTAATGGGTGGCAGAGTTGCAAACTTCTGCATCCTCCTCAATTATTGCTTCTTTTCCCCGAGTAAACATATCAGTGATTTGTTTGATGTTGGAATTAGTTGGTGGCAAGCTGATTGAATTGGTGCCCCCTGCTCTAGTCCAAAAGGAAATTGGGCCTTATAGCCAAATGTGATTGTTATCATTAGAACAGAAAGAATCGTCGTCTGTAGGTCAGGCTCTGGTAGATATCATTGTTCTATCATTGCATCAACAGTGAAAAGGTGAAATCAAATGTGGGTCCTGCCTAAGGATGGAGTGGCATTGTCTAGATATCCATCTCTTTAAATAATGGTGGTGGATGTGCAGATGACATTCTGTCAGAACGTGTTATGCAGCAGAATGGGTTTTGCCTTCTGGCACTTTACACTGATGGATAACGCAACAAAAGTAAGGGGATCAAGTGAAAAGATCAGCCAAACGTACCAGAATTCTATAATGAACGGTAGTCCTTGTTTGCAACACAATAGTCGGAAAATAAATGCAATTTTCTTAATCAAAACAAAAGTGTTTAGAAAACCTCCCAAGCTTGTTTGGCCTCTGGTGGAACTATTCCTTCCCATTCTTGCCTCACTTCACCCACACCACCACGACTCAGGTTGCATTACATCTCCCAAATGTGGGAAATTCATCAGGGAAATCCAAAGATTTTGTTAGCATACGTACATAAAAATTTGTCCATGCACTGCCTCCTGAAGGACCATCAAGATTCCAGCTCACAAAGTCAAGCAGGCTGATGAATAACTCAGCTTTACATGATCAATTTTACAACTTCCACTGCACCTGCAAGTAAAATCACACAATTTTGCTTTGATCATTAGCAGACTAGCAGTAATCAGTCTAAGGTTCATGCTTTAATTGTTAGATTACCAGCTAAAGTGCATCATTCAATATGCTACCAATAACCTAACTCTCCCTTAGTATCCTTTGAATGAAATGCAAATAAAGAACTGCAACCAGCCACTAGTCCATGTTTTTGAGAACACATATAGGTGACATGGGCCTGTTGAATATCCCAAAATATTGTTGTTATTAAATTTTGTGCAGATGCTTACAAATTACACCTTTCAGGTCACACAGCAAGGATCCATGATTTTCTCTAAACATAAGGTCTTTAGAATTAAAGTTCACCTAAAACTGCAAGATATGTTGTGCATTGACTTTTACTAATAACTGCAAACATGATGCAATTATTTTCCTTAGGAGAATCAGAAACAGTTTAATTTAATTTTGCCTTGAAGTGGGTAGGAACAATCCTTATATAGATCTGTTTTCTTTTTAATCTGAAGTATTTGGTGTGGTTGGAGTTAGAGATCGAAATTAATAATGATGAGATGGTTCAACTGGGGAGATGATTCACAAGACTCAAGGATGCTAAATTTTACATTAGGTTTTTCACATCGAGCACACTCCTGGGATCTCTGTTTAATGGAGGAGGGGGTGGTGCACAAATGAAGCAGTATGAGTCATGCACTGCTCAGAGTTTTATTTCTACCAGCAACCAAGTGTGGGATGAATCCATTCATTCATCAGGCACCAGTGACAGCATCAAAAGCTCCTTGGTATGGTTTTTGTAATTGTACCTTGACATTCAGTTCCTAACAATGTATATCAGGCACAGTCTCAAAAGCGCTCCTTTTGCCTAGTGTGCAGCAAGCAGCATTCTTCAGTTTCCATATGTTTTTGCCTTTGTTAAGAAGAAACATTGTCATAAAGTAATATTTGCAAGACCTAGAAATGTTTGGGTCTTGATTCTCAACATTTATCTGAAATCAGTGGAGGCTGACATTCTACCACAGTTTGGGTATGGAATGACTGGTGGTGGTTTGACTGCCAGCTATCTCCCAGGTTTGATGGCTTCAGCAGAGAGATAACCTTGTGCAAGATCCAGAATGGTTGTTTGATCTATTATACACACCCATCAATGATGATTTCCATCCCAAATGTCTCAGTTCATTCCAGTAGACAAATAGCAAGCCTTGTTCACTATGACCTAAAGTTTGCCTTTATCTGCATTCCATAGGCCGACATGATTCCAACACCATGCCCAGCATTGATGAAGTGTAAACTTCAGTTTAAAAATTTAGTGAACATTCATTTCATCCTGATGAAGATATATCAAGAAGGTATCTACTATTGGCATTTTCTAAAGTATCTAGGTTTCTTCCAGCTTTATGAGCCAAGTGCTGGAAAATGGGTTTAGAATATTAGGTGACTGTTGCTGACTGGGGAAGGTGTGTTAGACCAAAGGGTACTTTTCTGTGCTGCACATCCCTATGACTCTATGACGTATAGAAGTCTGACATAATAGGTGCGTTGTGAAGCCATTTAACTGAAGCTTTATTTCTTTGAGAAATGGAGGAGATCTTGTGGCAATTCCTATCTCTGGGCTAGAAGTCCTAGTTTTGAATCCCACACTAAGACTTGTTGACAATGGAAAGTGCATTTGTAACATGAGGCAAGCAGTTTGGTTATCAGCCTGTAAGTCTTTCCAATATGCCTGATGGTAGGCGATAAGAGTGACAGAATCTTCTAGTCAGTCATCCTGTAGAAGATAATGGTAAGCCATTACATTACTTCACCCAAGTGTGAGCTAATCCAATGGGAGTCTATGGCCCAAACTTTCAAAACGAGAATGGGAGAAAAGGTGAACAGATATGAGAAATAGACTACATATCTGTGAATGATCAGTCTACTCAATTCTGATAATGAAATACATTGAAATACAACAGGTATTATATAACACACTAAACAAATTTAAAATCAATAACTAAATAGTGCTGTCATCTTTATATTGCTGCAAAGAGTCATAGGTGTGCATTCTCACAGAATTACCACATAACCCCAGAGTGAGGAATATTCAGGGAGGTCAGTAAGAAAAGGGTGAATGGTAATATAGTAGTCAGACCAATAATAAAATGCTGAAATAAGACCAACAGAAGGATACTGCTGGTAAACTCAAGAAAGAAAATAATACTTTTCATGTCCTTAATTCTTCGCAAGGTGTTTCATTATCATATGAATTAGTTTTGAAATATTGCCACTATTTGGAGCAAATACGACAGCCAACTTGTGACTAGCAAAGTTTCACAAATAGATAAGTAATAGTTCATTTGTTTTACATGATATTGAGAGAGAAATTTCAACCCAAACTCTCCACACAATATACTGCTTCACCTCTAATAATGCAACAGATTCTTAAATTGTGTGTTCATGAATGCTTCAACCTACAACCTTCTGTCCTAGAGCCAAGAATGTTCCAGCTGAATCAACCAAGGCAAGTAGATACAAAAGAAAATTGTCATGAAATTACGCAGAATGTACAACACAGAAACAGGCCATTATGTTCAGCTCAACTTATTGTGCTGGTGTTTATATCCCACATATGTTTCTTTCCATTCCATCTACCTTGCCCCCCACCTCCAAACATTTCAGTATATTTTTCATTTTCCTTTCCTTTCATGTGCTCATCTGGCTTCTTTCTGAAAGTATTTCAGCTATTTGCCTCAAACACTTCTGTCATAGCCTGTTCCACATTTTAATCACTCCCTGTGTAAAGACATTACACATTAATTTCCAATTATATTTAATATTAATCATCTCATACTTGTAGGCCCTAGTTCACTGTGAGGATTAGATAGGACAATGGTCTAACATATATATGAATTATAAAGGTGACAGCTTTTAGGCTTGGTGGAAATTAAAGTGAAATAGGCCAGTGCTTTGTTCACTCACAATCCAAATCAAGGGCATTGATGAGAGATATGAAAACTCTGGAGATATTCAGGAAATGTCAACTAGACTGTTGCACATTAGCATAAGTGATATATTAAAATGATGTGCAATTAGCAAGGAAAATAATTAGGTTCTTGATTGTGTCACAATTGTGGCAAAAATGGACTATCAATTTTCAACTTCCATCATCTGATTTTAGTACCCAAGATTTTCATGGATTAAAATGGTTTTTAATAAAAAAGAAAATACCGGCTTAAGATGACTGCAGTGATAAGAGTGAGGGGAGCTCATAAAACCAATTTGAGATAAACAAAAATAGTCTAAGCCTCAATTAACATGTTATGAAAAGGCACTGACACTCAGTCAGATGCAAAGAGACTCTCATGAGAATACATGAGTGAACTGTATTTCAGGCAACCAGCTTTTTGAAGGGTAAAGCAAAAGAAAATGACTTTGTAAGCAAAACTGGAAGACTCTTTCCTTGCTTGTTTCCGTCACTTTCTTGAAAAAGTGTTAAATGATAAAGCAAATTTGAGAAATATCTGTTCACTGCAAATTCATGGATTTCACCACTGCTAAGGAAACAAGATATGCATTATGCAACAAAATAAAAACCGAAAGAACTGCGTATGCTGTATATCAGAAACAACAACAGAAATTGCTGGAAAAGCTCAGCAGGTCTGGCAGCATCTGTGGAGAGAAGTCAGAGTTAACGTTTCGGGTTGAGCTCTGAGGAAGGGTCTCTCCACAGATGCTACCTGTCCTGCCGAACTTTTCCAGTAATTTCTGTTTTTGTTCATGCATTATGCAACCATGGATTCAGGTTAATATCTAACACCTCAAGGACTTGAAGGGCATTTTAAAGTGCATTCTCTAGACCTTACTTTGCACTTCATACACTCTCTTTTATAAACTTTACACTGTGTGTGTATGTATGTCTGTGTGTGTTTGATATCACATTTTCTTTCCTTTTTCTCTGACATTACTGAATAATAAAAGTTCTCTTTCTTGCACTCAAAACAAACCTTATAATTGGCTCCTTCATTTTGATCTAGTTAACTACTTTTGAAAATTGAATTTTAAATTGAAGTGTGAGATAACTTCATGCGAAAAATTAAATAAAACATTTGTTGTGAATGACCAAGATGGATAAAACATGCAAGCTGATTCACCCTTTTTCACCTGGTCATAACAATTAGGCAACTACTAATCAAGTCTGTATGGCATTGATGTGACAATGAGGACAAATGGATAAAAATACAATAACATTTACATACATTTAGTTAATTTGGGTGAGGATTGAGCTTTGTGGCATTGTTTCACAGAAAAAATAAGCCAATGGTATTTAAAGAGAACTGGGTGGTGAAAAGATATTTACTATGATAGATTACAGGCTGGCAAACTTTAGGAAATGTCATTCCAGTAAAAATAAGAAATTGAAAGAAGAGATGTAAGGAAAAGAATGTCAGGGAAGAGATGTTTATTATAAAAGAATTTGAGGGATAAACCTAAATGGGTTTATAATAAAGCCAGCAGATTTCAGAGTAAATTGAAAAACATGAAAGCTATGATGATTAGGGAGAAATCAATATAGAAGGATTAACTGAAGCTTTCTTAAAAACTATGAGGAATTACAATTAACTTTCATGAATTTGAAAATAAAACATAATAGTGCCGTTGCAAAACAGGGAGTGATTAGATGGAGTTGCTAACTGGAACTGTTTCTGAAATTGGTTATTGATTGGGATACTCTCCTCTGTTATGATCTCCTTCATATTGATTGGGATGCACTCTGCTATTATTATCTCCCTTGTACTGGTTGGATTGCATAATGTTGGAAGTTCCACTGTGAATACGAATTTCTCGATCGAATGCAAAACATATTTACAAAGTAACATGTGAGAAAATGAGCAAGGGAGAGTACAATATTATATCTTTATTGAACAAATAAAGGGAAGCAAAATAAATGATTAATAAGGGAATATCTCAGGTTGCTGACTTAAAAATTGTCACTTTACAAAATAAAAGTAAGGTTTAAAAATAGATGGGAGGTAGAAAAAAAGGTTTGATCTCAAGAAAAATGACAGTGGAAATTTGAGTAAACACAAAATGGGAAAGAATGAAAGAAAACAAAGAGTTGAATTTATAAAGCACCTATGAGATCTCAAAATGTTCCAATGTTATTTACAGCCAAATAAGTGCTTTGCAAATGTAGATACTGTTATAATGTAGGAAATACTACAGCAAAATTGCACACAATATAGCCCCACAATTAGCAATGTGATAATGACCAGATAACATGCTATTAGTGAGGATGGTTAAGAAATAAATGTCAATTGGCAAAGCACCATGGAGAGCTCCCCAGTTCTTCTTCCAATAGTACATGAATGCATCAATGTGAGAGCGTGGGCAATGTCTCAGTTTAGCATAAAAGTAAAGGAAATCGTAGAAAAATGTAAATGTTTTACAAAATGTCATTTCACTGTCTGGAAATAACTTATTCTTGATATTAGTAGGGAGCAAATTAGAAGAGAACAAATTAGAAGACTGAAAAAATAGTTTGACTGACTTAGGAAAGTTAAGAAATTGAAAGATTTCAATGTTCAAAAGTGGAATCATGTAGGTAAAGATGTCCACAAAGATAGTTTTAAAAATATTAATAATGGCTCCAACAAGGGCTCAGGAAAAGAAATATTACAAAAAATGTTAGAATTAACAGGCCTTTCTTCTAACCCATTTGATGCAAACAAACGTAAGAGGAAGGACTAAAATTGAGTGATAGCATATAAAAGTAGGAGGAACAGAGGGCAAGGAAGGGATTAAACTCCTTCAGTGATTGCTTTGCAGCATTTTACTAATAATGGGAGAGAGTAAATGGAAGAGGAGGGACATGTCCCTTAAATGGGTAGGGATTTGATTTTGTAGATGGAAAGTACAGCTGTTTAGAGTACAAATAGTAATGTTACATGTGCCTTGGCTGTCTTCAACATAGGAGTTGAGACACATTTTTATGGATTCACATTTGGATTGTTTCCAGTATCCATTTTTCAGGACAGCTCTGAGGACAAGAAATATAATGACTAACATCAAAAAAGTGTGCAGAAATGAATCAAAAAGCTATAAACCTGTGTGTCTCACTGACGTTTTTAGTCATTCAAAGGAGTAGGCATCCCTAATTGTTCTTACTGAGAACAATCTTCTCAAACCTTTGCAGTCATCACGGTGGTTTCAATTTAAGTGAGTAGTTTGCCAGATCACTTCTGAAGACAGTTCATGAGTCACTCACATTGCTGTGAACTTCGAACACACCAGATTGTGTAAGTCTGGCAGATACCTTTCCTTAAAAAATTTAAAAAAAAGATAACCTGTAAGTTTCATGGACACCATGATACAAGCTTTTTGTTCCAATCTTATTCCACTGCTTTGGTGGATTTGAACATGTATCAGCCCAGTAATACAATCACTATGTTACTATACCTATTAATAATTAAATGTAGAATGATTGCTTGAAATACTGGTTGGACCAAATGAAGAAACAATCACCATGACAGACATCCATTGCGATTTAAAAGACAACATTGAGCTCAAGTGCCAGCTTGGCTTAGCTTGTTTTACTCATACTGATGAGTTAGAAATTTATGTATTGAATCCCACATGAATTTGGTCATATAATCTTACGACACTTCAGTTCAGTACAAGGGAACTAATGCATCAACAAAAGAATCATCATTCAAATGAAATTGTTGTAAGTATGTTTAGAGATGGACATGGAACATGTCTTGGTAACCAGAAATGTTTATTGAAAGATGTACATTAAGTACAGAACAGAGAAAGACTCTGTATTAACATCTTGAACCTTGAAGTCCTTCTGCACTGTGAATGTCATGTGAAGTCTTCAGCTATCTTATTGATAGGTGCTGCATTACAGCACAAAATTCTCCCAAAATTCACCCTGTCTCTGTTGGCTTACCTTTTCCCATAATTAACATTTTTCTCTTGCCATGTTTACATTTTTACCATTAATATGTTTATATTCCTACAGGAATGGTCCTAACTGTTTGTTTCATTCTTGAGAGCAAAGATAAAAATTAGCCATTCCTTCTCTTTTGGGGAAGTCAGAGCTCAAAGCTTTGCAGTCTCTCACTGTTTAGTTAATGTATTTCTTCTTAATTCTTGGAGTCATAGAGTCAAACAGCACAGAACCAGTCCATGCCAAACTGAATACCAAACTAAACTGGTCCCACCCACTTGCTCCTGGCCAATATCCCACCAAACCTTTTCTATTCATGTACTTAACCAAATATCTTTTAAACATTGTAATTGTACCCACATCCACCACTTCCTCAGGACGTTCATTCCACATGCGAACCATCCTCTGTGTAAAATAATTGCCCCTCATGTCTTTTTAAATCTCTCTCCTCTCACCTTAAAAATGTGCCCTTAGTCTTGAAATCCCGCATCCTAGGGAAAAGACAACTACCACTAACCCTATCTATACCCCTCATTATTTCATAAACTTCTAGAAGGTTGCCTCTCAACCTCCTCTGCTCCAGTTAAAAAAAGTCCCAGCCTATCTTTATAACTCAAAACTTCCATATCTGACAACATCCTGGTATATCTCTTTTGAGCCCTCTCCAGCTTGATAATACCCTTCCTATAACTGAGCAATCAGAACTGGACACTATTATTCTTGATAGTACTAAAGTACTTGAAAAGATTTGTTCCTTTTGGTTTAACAGGATTGAACATGGTATGTCTAGAACAAGATGTCATTACTTGGGGAAACGGTTGCAAGTGGTAATGCCATTGCCCCAACAACCCTAGGTCAACTTTCTGGGGACATAGGTTCAAATCCCATCATGGCAGATGGTGAAATTTGTATTTAATAAAAATCTGGAATGAAAAGCTATCTTAAAAGCAACTGTGCTATTGTTATTGTTTTACTAATGTCCTTTGAGGAAAGAAATCAACCATCCTTAGCTGGTTTGGCCCACTTGTGTCTGGGGAGTGTTGCCAAACAAGGAGACCTAGTGGTGCAGGTGCAGGTGCATAGCTCCTTGAAAGTAGAGTCACAGGTGGTGAAGAAGGGATTTGGCATGCTTGCCTTCACTGGTCAGTGCATCGACAATAGGAGTTTGGGCATCATGTGGCGGCTGTACAGGACAATAGTGAGGCCACTTTTAGAATACTGCATTCAGTTCTGGACACCCTGAGACAGGAAAGGTGTTATTAACTTGAAAGGGTTCACAAATGATTTACAAGGATGTCACCAGGAATGGATGGTTTGAGCTCTCAGGAGAGGCTGAATAGACTGGGGCTATTTTCCCTGGAATATCAGAGGCTGAGGAGTGACCTTGTAGCTGTATATAAAATCATGAGCGGCATGATAAGGTGAATTGCCAAGGTCTTTTGCCCAGGGTAGGGAAGTCCAAAACTAGAGGGCTTTAAGGCGAGAGAGGAAAGATTTAAAAGGGATCTGAGGGGTAACTTTTTCATGCAGAGGGTGGTGCGTGTATGGAACAAGCTGCCAGAGGAAGTGGTGGAGGTGGGTACAATTAAACATTTAAAAGGCATCTGGATGGGTTTATGAATAGGAAAGGCTGAGAGGAATATGGGTGAAATGGTGACAAATGGGACTAGGTCAGAATGGATGCCTGGTTGGTGTGGATGAGTTGGATGGAAGGGTCTGTTTCTGTGCTATTATGGCTATGCATATTAAGTGAGAGTAACCTATATCATATCATCACCAACTATCCAAAGATTAACATGTATATACTATCAAATCAATAATCATTAAGTGTAAAACAACAATGCCATTTTTGCATTGTACTGCTGTATTTTTGTGCAACACCAATAAACAAGTGATTATCATCCCCAGGACAATTTACACTTGACAGGCAAATGTGAATGATCTTGCCCAGCAACCAATTGTCTAACTATTCTTCAAAGACAAGACAAAAATGAAAAAGATACACAATGAGCCAAAACTGTTCGCTGGGTAAAGAATGCAAGTTAGAACTACAAATAATTGGACATCATCAATGGATACCACCTAAAATATGCAATCATTACTGATCATGGTGCTCCCTTGGAATGGAACAGAAGCCAGCTCAGACCAATCGTACATGAAGATGCTGAGGAGGAACACTCCAACAATGGCGGTTGTGCAGTGATGATGGGTGACAGCAACCAATAGTAAACAACCAAGTTGTAAAACAAATGCAACAGAGAACAACATGTTTTTCCAAATGGGTATACGATCACCACAGCAGGATGAGTTGTCGGATTTCCAAAGCATTACATTGAAGTTCAAAATATTAGACTTAAAAACTCTGTTTTGCTCAGGGTTACTTTACCTCAGGATTATTTGAACAATGCTGCTTAATGTGACCCCAGACACTGATATGTCTGTGAATGCTGTTTGTATAATTATTGAATTGACAACATATTCCTATGTACAGCCATACATATTTGTTTGAGACAAGTTTTTATCTTTGGAAGAAGAGGGATATTGTGGTATATCTCACTGTCAGCATACCTTTAAGGTATACCACTATATAACAGCAAGTGACCTGAGGATCCATCTTATCTCAGGATTGTTTGAACCATGCTGAATTGTGTAACTTTTTTTTCCCCTTTATTCATTAACAGGATGAGGGCATCACTGGCCAGGCAGCATTTATTGCCCATCCCTAATTGCCCAGAGGGCAGTTAAGGGTCAACCACATTGCAGTGGGTCTGGAGTCACACGTAGGCCAGACCAGATAAAGATTTTCCTTCCCTGAATTCCAGATACTTTTTTTATAAAAAGCTGAATTCTAATTCCACCAACTGCCATAGCAGGATTCGAACCCAGGTCCCCAGACCATTATCTGGATTAACAGTCTAGCAGCAATACCACTAGGCCATCACTTCCCCTGAAACAAAAACCTACTGTGCAATGTAGAAACACCACATAGCCAACACGATGGGAAGCACCAGAGATCTATACACATCTACATTCTTACTGGCTTATCTGTTAAGGACGCTTGTCCTTATCTGCTGTCCTTGTTTCTGAAGCTTGGATCATGGACTTCCTATGAAACTGTCCACAATTACGGGCTATGTACTGGACTGATTTGCCAACGCCTTGTGCGTGACGGCTGACCAAGAAACTCTTACGGAAAGGATTTACAAATCAAACTGTCTGATCACGTTACAAACTCGCCCCTTGCGGCCAACAAATGAGGCTCCAGCTTGGAACTTCCGGCCCAGTGCTGGGAGGTGTAAAACTAAAACGTTTGTGCGGTTCGCACCGTGACACGATTAACTTGGGATAAGTGCGGTTCGAGTACAGAAATTACACCACCAGGCTGAGTTAAAGCGATCTGTGTAAGCAATCTCTCAAGCAGCTCTCCGCCACCATAAGTAAAATAGGGTCCATTCTAAAATAGCGAGTGAAAGAGACGAAGGTCTATTTAAAAACCGTTCCCCGGAACACGACCCACACAAGTCCACAGTGAAATTTCAGAAGCAGCAAGATTTCCATTGAGTTAAAAAACAATACTGTGATGTGATCAGTTACATAACTGCACATTGAGAGACACGAGAAGATTGTCCCAGTCTGTTTCCTGATGCACTGCTGACACCCACCGCCTGGAGAAAACAGCACTCCAAAATACTCTTCTTTGTAGCAACTCCAATTCAAACCCCAGTCCCTCTGCGTTTAAATATTTCACCCGATTCCACCCACCCCCTCCCTAAGACTGTACAGCTTCACCTGCACCTCCCCACCGTCCACCCCTTCCTCTTTTACAGCCTCCCCTCTACAACAATTCCCCTCCGCCCCCGCACTCTATCCATTATCGTCTACCTCTCCCACTGCTGCACTCCCTATCTCCTCCAGACCTCCCCTGCTGCTCCCCCAACCCCCATCCCTCTCAATCTTCCAAACCCCTCCTCCAGACTTCTCACACTTCTCCCTCCTTTTCCCTCTCCCACTCGACCACCCCAGCCCCTCCTTCTCTCCCGTCCACTCCTCCAGACCATTCCTTCACACACTTGTGCAACAGTCCCTCCTTCTCTCCCGCAAATACCTTCACACCACTCCCAAACTCCTCATCCATCCTTCCTATTCTCCATCACTTACCCTTTCAAATTATTACTATCTGCGCAGCTTAGCCTTTTCAGTTGTGCTGGGGTGAATTGGGGTTTGGTGAGGGTATGTAATGGGGTTTTATTTTGAAAACGGAAGGCAGTGTATTATGTCCTCCTACATTCCTGTAGGACCACAACAAGCTGTGGCAATGCTCTCGGATACCCCATCAGCAACAAACGGACGAGTAAGGCGTCTACTCAAACACCAAACCAACATCAAAAACCGGGGGTGCAATAGTAATATCCCTAGCTTAGGGGGTCCGGTTTCCAGTTCTACTTGTCCCGAAGGTGTATCTAAAGAGGTTGATTCAGAATATCTGGAATTAACCCCAGATGCAGTCGAACGGATCATTTTGGAGGGATGGGAAAAGACAGACAGGAGAGAAAAGAAGTGACACACTCAGGGGGCTGTTTTATGACTGCAGCAGCCCCATTGATAAGGCCAGTGTGGGGTAGGGGGAGCCTCTGTGTCGAAGTGGAGTGGAGATTTCTGAGCGCAGGATTGAAGTGAATCAGCGAGGCTCGCTCGCCAGCTCACGTCCTTTCAGCCTCATTGCTGGTTTCCCCCAGCTTGGCGTCAGCACTGCAGCCGTCATGTGAGCAGCCCAAACACCACGTTACCCCGGCGTGGGCGGAACCAGGCGAGTTTCATTCATAAATCGCTCGGTTTTAAATCAAAATTAAAGCAGCTGCTATTGGGTGCCTATTTCTGTCCCGTACAGACCACATGAATTGCAATTAGGTAAGTCGGTGATTGGCGGCCGCACCGCGAGCTTGTCTAGTCAATCTCTCTGAAAATTGGAAAATAAGATTTTGCAAAATGCATGACAATCTGTAGTAAAATCGTGACAACGGGTGTGAGTATTTCACAGAATTAGGGGATGGCGGTGGTGTAAGTGTGCGGGGGTCAGTGAGGGCTGGCAATTTATGAACTGAGAGATACAATTACGAAAGTAAAACCTGATAATCTTTGAGGTGTTAATCAATAATTACTCGTTGATGATGGGAAGGCAAAAAAAATCTTCCGATTACACCAAAAAAACATCGTATGGGCATCTTTGCAATTCGAACGCACCTTGTTTGTGTTTTTTTTACAACGTTCAAGCAAAATTCAGATCAAGTGTAAACTGGAGGCAGGATCACTAGTATTGCAAGAGGAAAGTAAAAGCAGCTTTTCCTCTCTCTCTCATTCTTAACTCGTTCCTTCGAAAAACCTGAGCAGTTATTTTAGTTTACCTGAATCGTTACCATCAACCTGAATCTGTCACCTCCCTCACCGCCTTTTCCTGAATGAGTTATGAAGATGGAGAGAGAGAGAGAGTGTGAATGTTTGTACGCAGTCAGCCTCTGAGCAGACCAAATGCGTTTTTAAAAAAACCAAATCCTTCGACACTCCTCTTGGAAAAGTAACCCTACCACGATTTTCACAAGGAGCTTAGCTACAGAAACAGGCTGTCTTCACTTTCCTGCCTGTTATACTTGTAACACCTCATTACATTGCACGCTTAAATTTCTTTAACCATTTATCTGCCGAAGCTGCAATTTAAACGAATAGGTCATTTGCTTTTCTTTTTAGAACACTCTCTTTAGAAAAGTATTTGCCCTGATCAAAGCAGGAGCAGCAGCGATGGGAACACAATGGTGGTCTCCCAGATACAGAGAGTTTGTACACATTTATTGTCCTTTCACCATCCGCGTCAGTTGCATTCCTGCCCCGTGTGACATTTGTATTTCCTTCATCAAACTAAACCTCCCAAGTCGCTGTTAGAGAGATGCCCAGCTGGCCAGTTTCCTCTGAAGGAGAGAAATAAAGACTGGAACTTAAGCCGAAAATTGTCTGGAAATGGTCAGGCCGGGCCGAATCTGTGCAGAGAACCCCACATTCTGCCCGCGTGTTCTGTCTGAGCCTTTCCCAACATTTTCTCTTCTCCGAGACAACAAGGTTCAGGGCTGGATGAACACAGCAGGCCAAGCAGCATCACAGGAGCAGAGAGGCTGACGTTTCGGGCCTAGACCCTTCATCAGAAAAGGGGGAGGGGAAGGGGGTTCTGAAATAAATAGGGAGAGAGTGGGAGGC
>NC_063360.1:24062121-24114263 GCF_021869965.1 Rhincodon typus | reverse complement strand
CACCCACGGCCTCCAACCTCATCGTTCCCCAACCTCGCACTGCCCGCTTCTATCTCCTTCCCAAAATCCACAAACCTGAATGCCCTGGTCGACCCATTGTCTCCGCCTGCTCCTGCCCCACCGAACTGATCTCCAACTATCTAGACTCCATTTTCTCCCCCTTGGTCCAGGAACTCCCTACCTATGTCCGTGACACCACCCACGCCCTCCACCTCCTCCAGAACTTCCAATTCCCCGGTCCCCAACACCTCATCTTTACCATGGACGTCCAGTCCCTCTACACCTGCATTCCCCATGCAGATGGCCTTAAGGCCCTCCGCTTCTTCCTGTCCCGCAGGCCCGACCAGTCCCCCTCCACTGACACCCTCATCCGCTTAGCCGAACTCGTCCTCACACTCAACAACTTCTCTTTCAATTCCTCCCACTTCCTACAGACAAAGGGGGTAGCCATGGGTACCCGCATGGGCCCAAGCTACGCCTGCCTCTTTGTAGGTTACGTGGAACAATCCCTCTTCCGTACCTACACCGGCCCTAAACCCCACCTCTTCCTCCGTTACATTGATGACTGTATCGGCGCCGCCTCGTGCTCCCACGAGGAGCTCGAACAGTTCATACACTTCACTAACACCTTCCACCCCAACCTTAAGTTTACCTGGACCATCTCTAACACCTCTCTCCCCTTCCTGGACCTCTCTGTCTCCATATCGGGCAACCACCTAGAAACCGATATTCATTTCAAGCCCACCGACTCCCACAGCTACCTAGAATACTCCTCCTCCCACCCACCTTCCTGCAAAAATGCTATCCCCTATTCCCAATTCCTTCGCCTCCGCCGCATCTGCTCCCAGGATGAGGCATTCCACTCCCGTACATCTCAGTTGTCCTCGTTTTTCAAGGACCGTAACTTCCCCTCCTCGGTGGTCGAGAACGCCCTCAACCGTGTCTCCCACATCTCCCGCACCTCATCCCTCACACCCCGTCCACGCAATAAAAACCAAAAAAGAATCCCCCTCGTCCTCACGTACCACCCCACCAACCTCCGGATCCAACGCATCATCCTCCGACACTTCCGCCATCTGCAATCCGACCCCACCACCAAAGACATCTTTCCCTCCCCACCCTTATCTGCTTTCCGGAGGGACAACTCTCTCCGTGACTCCCTTGTCCGCTCCACACTCCCCTCCAGCTCCACCACACCCGGCACTTTTCCCTGCAACCGCAGGAAGTGCTACACCTGCCCCCATACCTCCTCCCTCGCCCCCATACCTCCTCCCTCGCCCCAAGAAGACTTTCCACATCAAGCAGATGTTCACCTGCACATCTGCCAATGTGGTATACTGCATCCGCTGTACCCGGTGTGGCTTCCTCTACATCGGGGAAACCAAGTGGAGACTCGGGGACCGCTTTGCAGAACACCTACGCTCGGTTCGCAACAAACAACTGCACCTCCCAGTCGCGAGCCATTTCAACTCCCCCTCCCATTCCTCAGACGACACGTCCATCCTGGGCCTCCTGCAGTGCCACAACGATGCCACCCGAAGGTTGCAGGAACAGCAACTCATATTCCGCTTGGGAACCCTGCAGCCCAATGGTATCAATGTGGATTTCACAAGTTTCAAAATCTCCCCTCCCCCTACCGCATCCCAAAACCAGTCCAGCTCGTCCCTGCCTCCCTAACCCGTTCTTCCTCCCACCTATCCCCTCCTCCCACCTCAAGCCGCACCTCCATCTCCTACCGACCAACCTCATCCCGCCCCCTTGACCTGTCCGTCCTCCCTGGACTGACCTATCCCCTTCCTAACTCCCTACCTACACTCACCTTTACTGGCTCCATCCCCGCCTCTTCGACCTGTTTGTTTCCTCTCTTCTATCCGCCTCCCACTCTCTCCTTATTTATTTCAAAACCCCCTTCCCCTCCCCCTTTTCTGATGAAGGGTCTAGGCCCGAAACGTCAGCCTCTCTGCTCCTATGATGCTGCTTGGCCTGCTGTGTTCATCCAGCCCTGAACCTTGTTGTCTTGGATTCTCCAGCATCTGCAGTTCCTACTATCTCTGATTCAATTTTCTCTTCTCCTCCCGGTTTCAGATTTTCAGCATCGGCAGTAATTTGCTCTCGATCAATTTTCACCTCTAGAATGGAAGTATTTCCAGGCGCAGGTTAGGCGGGTTAGCTGTTGATTTAAAAAGAAAACTATGCGGGGTTATGGGAATGGGCGGAATACTCTTTGGAGGGTCAGTGCAGATCCGATGGGCCGAATAGCCTCTTTCTGCATTGTTTGACACGTTTTATGACAAAAGTAAAATCATTAATCGTTGAAATGGTTTAATCATCCCATTTGAAAGACACTTAATGTTCATTAAAATAAAATCTGGTAAGGACTTCCTTTTTAATGGACAAGGCTGAACAGTAACATCAGACCAGATGCCCAAGGGGCAGAAGTAGGCCATTGGGCCCATTCGATACCGCTGCGCCATTCATTGAAATCATGGCTGACCCGATAAACATCAATTCTAAATTCTTGTCTTATCCTCTTATTCAAGGTTATCTAAACCGACTGTTTGCGTATAAAATCTTAATTAAGATTTTCTTTTCCACCGTTTTCATTGGTAAATTCTTTATATTTACTTGGAAAACAGCCTATGTCAACTCATGAGCCTACAATCGCTCACTCTTCCCACTGGATGACACTGCACCCTCTTTTCCACGTTGCACAAAATCCTTTCTGAACAAAAAAAAATCAAACAAAATGTTTTGATATTCCCAATGTTTTCTCTTTAACTGAGAATTAAACAAAAGTTAATTATTTAATTGTGTTGCTTTTCATACCTTCACTAAACCTTTTTTGCATCAAGTCTTTCTCAGGAGCTTGGCATTTCTTGACAATTCTGACATGAGATGTGACACTGAACAAATGCTGCGCTTGTCCTTTTGATTATTTGCAGTGTATCTCATTTCCAAGGATGTGTAACTGGTGTTCAATCAGCTGCACTGGTCCAACATTGGGGTTTGCTCAGTTAGTAACTAAAGGAATTTTTAAAAAAACTTGGGCAAATTTAAAATGTTTTACACATTTCAATGGTATGTCCAGCTTTAAAAAATTGTTATGGTGTTAAGCAGTGAGACTCAGAAATAAATTATTGTCCTGAAAGTGTCTGATCCAGCAATGTCTGAAATGTAGTATTTTTTAAAAACTCTGTGCGGATGTACCTCATTGTCTCTCCTTATTGTCATTGACTCCTCTAACTCTATAATCCTTTTAGATCTCAGTATTATTTCAATTCTGGTTCTTTGAGCATTCATGATTTCTACCATTGACAGCTGTGTCTTAAGCTGCCTAGATCCTAAATACTGCAACAGCCTTTCTGAATCTCCTCCCTTTTCTCTCTCTCCTCCTTTTAGAATCTTAGAGTCATACAGCATGGAAGCGGACCTTTTGGTCCAACTCATCCATGCCGACCAGTTTCTCAGACTAAACTAGTCTTGTTTGCTTGCATTTGGCCTTTAATGTTTGCCTCTTTCACCAAGCATTTGGTAATCTATTTTAAAATCTTCATGGTTGGAGTTAAATTTTGCCTAATTACCAAACCTGTAAAGCACTTTGGGGCATTTTACATTATTATACTAAAGCATATGTACATGCAAGTTGATATTGTTAATTTTTTAATAGACTTTAATCTTCAGAATGTGGACTAACCTGATATAGCATGGTCTTCCTAATTTGGATGTTACTTTGCTTTTAAAAACAAACCTACTGACATTTGAAGCAAATTAATTATCTCCCCTGTGTTTCTGAAAGTTGGGAAACATAAATATCTTTAATTGCTTCTGCTTATAATACAGGGATTCTAATTTCTATGAGACAGAGAGAAAACAGATAATTGAGTGGTAGACAAAACTGAGGAGATTTTAACTTAAAAAGTTAATGTATTTGGGAATGGGCAGCATGTTAAAAGGGATGAAGTTGACAGTAATTTAGAAGTCAGCAGCAACACAACCTCTGTCTTTTACTGCATGGGGTTTCGCTGTTTATGGGAAATCCTTGAGGGAGAGGTGGGTAGTCAGTTATAGTATTTGTAAAGGTCATTAATAGTTAGTTTAACTGTCAATTTAAACTTTGACGCTTAATGTACGGGTTTCCTGGGATCTTGAAAGTGAAATCTAAGTGTGAAAGCAAGTGGGTTTCAAAGTGACTAAACGAATGACTGGGAGAAAATCCGTTTGAGTGCCGAGACCTCATACCTGCTTCAGCACCTAAGTGTAAGGCTTTTCCCTATGAGATTTGTTTTGAAAGTGTGTTTTCCCTACTTTGGAGATAATTTCCACCACGTTGACAGTCATTTGAAGTGAGGTGGCAGTGTAGTGGCAATATCATTAGATAGTGGTAATGTCACTTGACCAGTAATCCAGAACTTCAGGCTAATGTTGTAGGGATGTGGTGTGGCCAATGGTGGAATTTGAATTCAATAAAGATATTTGTAGTTTTTAAAAAAAAGGCTATTTAATGGCAACCAAGTAAAAATCTTGTCCTAAAAACTCATCTGGCTCATTAATGCCCTACAGGGAGGGAATCAGTCATCATTACTCAGCCTGCCATACATGTAAAACCAGACCCACAGTAATGTGGTTGATTCTTAATTGGCGTCTGGGCAATTAGGAATGGGCAATAAATTCTGGCCTAGCTAGTGATGCCCAAATCCCAAGAACAACTTTTTTTTAAAGAATTTACTACTTTGGAGCCTGCACTTCTCATCAGTTCAGCATGGGTGCTGCTAGGGGTTGACTTGGAGCTCAGGTGTGAATCGAGATGAACAGCAGGACAGACAGCAGAAGCAGTTTTCTTCTCACCCATTTTGCAGAAGGATAGATATGGGCCCAGAGGTGCAGCTCACAACAAGTAATAACCAAAACACAGGATTTGTTTAAAAAATTCATTTGTGGGATGTGGGCATTGCTGGCTGGCCAGCAGTTATTGCCTGTCCCGAGTTGGCCATGAGAAGGTGGTGGTGGGCTGCCTCCATGATCCAGCAGGGGGTGCAGTTTCCTGGAAATGTCATAGCCACAGTTTCACGGCAGGGGGGTCCAGAATATTGCATCAGGTGGTCACTAACATTTGCAGCCTCTGAATTGAAAGGGCCTGTTGCTAAGTGGACCAGGTAGGCACTCATCACTGTCAATCATTCTTGATTTCATTGCATCTGGCTCTGCAGGAGACATTTTCAGAATTCCACAATCACTGCCACAAATGTGTCTCTCAGTTGACAATTTTTGACAACAGTAATTAGCATTCAATTGATCTCAAAACCTATTCAGACTACTTTCAGCAGAGTGTGAGGAATGGCAACCAAAACTATCAGAAATTGCAATTGTATTGCAACTGTAAAGTCAAAAATGTCTCAGCAAGTTTTAGAGGTTAATCAGACAAAAGTGGATATTGATGGTGACCAAAACTATTTGCCAAAGGTGTTGGCTTTAAACTGGATGAATTTCAGAGTGCTGTTTAAGCAGCTGAAGGCACAACCACCACTACTTGGACAAAGTGATTTTGTCCAAGTGAGAAGGAGTCAACCAGCTCCCTTCTTTTCAGCTCCCCTCCTTGCTGATCGCAACAAATCTTTAAGTCCTTTTTAGCACAAGGTTATACTTTTCTCCAGTTTAAAATATAGTTAACTAATTTTACTGTAAGCAATAAGGAGTCAATCACAAAGTTTTCCTGAGTTAAAGAAGGCAAATGTATTACTGTTAACCACAAGGAAAATAATAGATATGATGTCAAGTGAAAGGACTCTAAAGTTACTTGGGTCCACACACACACACACGGGTACAAAGTTAAAAGGGTTTATTGTCCATAACAATGTAAGATGAAAGAATGTATGCAGTGTAAATTCCTTTGAATGTCTTTGAGGTGTAAGGTTTTAACCTGAGACTAGGGTTGGTTTCTTGAATATTGTCAGCAGTGAATGTTGGCAGTTATTTTTTAAAGTTTTCAGTTCTCTGATTCTTCTTTCCGGTCAGTGCTGTTAACAAGGCATTTTTCTTCGGGGTGGGGGGTGGGGTGAAAGAGAGAGAGAGCTTCCTTACCCCATGTTCCATTCTGCATTCTAAATGTCATTGTTTTTGATCTGAGAAAACGCCCTTGAAATAGAAGCTGACACTGATCACAGACTATAAGAAATGCCATTAGAAGGGAGCTAGTTTTCACAAAAGTCTGTTAAACGTTAAATATTAAAATGGATAGTTTAGATGAGAGTTACATGTGGCTCATGAGGAGTGTTTTCTTTTGATAATGTTGCCAGGGAATAAATTAGCTGCATCCTGTGATGTCTGCCAATTTACTTCATAGTTACAATAAATTACCTTTGAAACGCATCCACTGTTACTCTTTGAGTGCAAAATGAAATGCTCTGACAATATTTTTTCAGGAATATGGCTATTGAATCCCATTGTCAACAACTGAAAACAGTAATTACTAAGCCCAGGGCTGCCTTATGTACTTCAGAGTAGTCTGTTACTCAGTAGCAAACCAAATGTACATTTACCAGCTGAGCTGTTATCTTCAAGAGGGTGTGGGTTTAAAAAGAACTTTAAAGTGTGTGTATGTGTGTGTGCACGTGCGCACGCATATAATATTTTATAATAGAAATCTAAATGTTTAGACTTGGTTGTATTGTCCCAGATTGTGACATTTGCAGTAAATCTTGGTGACTAACATTCCCTCAGGGAAAGCAATTGAGAACTATATTGTTTGAGGAATAAATCAAGATGTATTATCAAGGCACAGTCAGCAAACTCTACAGTTAATGCTAAGCCAAACAGTCCCTGGCCTTTGTCAACTCAGTTTTATTAATGAGTGTGAAAGTTTGATTCTGTTTTGCTGTCATCACTCACTTCTATAAATTTCAGGGCCCAATGTTAATTATAGAAGCACTTACAGGAATTTTATTTTTGGAGAATGTTGCCATTAGCCACTTCATTTATGGAATTAGCTTCTGGCGGCATTGAGATAACCTCATCTTAACTATTAGAGAATGTGAAGCTATGTATCCCAGTAAATAATTAATCAAGTTATGGGGCTGCATACTTTGGAATTCTGAAAGACTGAGGGAATTAATGTGGATGTATGAGTCAAACAATCCTTTATTGAGTGAATTAAAGTCAGAAATTCCCATAATAGTCAGTGTCTTTTTAATGCCACTTAGACAGTGGATCCATTTAGTGTCTCGGATCTTATCATACTAACAATTTTAAAGGAATATTTATGAAAGTGCAGTAAAATAAGTGGAACCAAAACCAGTGGCAACTATTAGGTCCTATAGGATAACTTCAAGGTTCTATGTCATTCTGCAGTGTTGATACAAGAGAGTGAAAGATTTGAGTTCCTCTTTCAGGATTTTGAAAGCTTGCGACAAAGAATAATAGCTGTCAACTAAGAATTACACACAATTTAATGGCATATTACCTTGCTAGCTTGATTTTTTTTTTTCTCATTTTTAAAAGCTGAATGATCGGCAGATGCTGGAAATCTGAAACAAAAACAGATATTGCTGGAAAATATCAGCAGATCTGGCAGCATCTGTGCAGAGAAATCTGAGTTAACGTTTTGGGTCCAGATATCCTTGTTCAGAACCTTGGTATATTGTGCAATTAAAATTATTTATTTTTGTATGTACAATAAGATAAAGGGAAACTTTATTACATAGTGACAAATACTGAATTTTTTCTTTATGGTATTTCATGTCAGTATACATTAATTGGGTTTTCTGCAGTCCTTTAATATACAAGGGAGTATCTCTTACATGTAATATTGAGTAACTCAGTGAAGACATAAAATAATATCCTTGAAAGAATCAACCAATTGTAGTTTCCAGAGGAGGGACTGGTTTCTGCTCAGGAAAAAAACAAGATGAGATAGTAACCATATTAGTTTCAACTAAACCAAATGGAATGTGAACCCCAAACCTGGGCATTTGATAGGCCTCCCTTCCATCAGTAGATGGAGCCTTAGATGAAAGAAGAAGGAAATTGTGGTTTGCTTTGAGGTTTAAAGGAAATTGTTTATCTATTCCTTAAATCCAATTTCTCACTTGTGTTGAAATCCAATCTGAAGTGTCTTTCAAATGATCTAATTTGTTCTCCAGCCCTTAGAGCAGTAGAACTCACTAGCTTCCTCAGTATTTGTGTCTTCTTGCAATCTTGATGATAGCACTACTAAATGGTTACTTTTGGACTTAACATGTCTGCTCAATCTCAGTAAAAATTCAGGTCTCTTTATGTTTCTGCTTTGTATTCAGGTAAGGGTATATTGGATTGGCTCTTTGTCTTGATATTCAACCTGACATCATGTCTGCCTGACAACCGAAATATGTATCCAACATGGAGCAGGAACAGTCAAATGATGTGGTAATGACGTAATGCCATGCATTTTTAAAATCATATCAATTCACCAAAGATGGGTGTATCAATCCTTACCATATAAATCCTTAGCACGTACCAACAGATTCAAGAACAGCTTCTTCCCCATTGTTATCGGACTTATGAGAGGCCTATTCATAAAATAGAGTTGATCTTTCTCTACACCTTCTCTGAAGCTGTAATGTTATAATCTGCATTCTGTTCTATTACCCTGATGTACTTATGGTAAAGTATGATTTGTCTGGATAGCATGTTAAACAACACTTTTCACTGTTTCTCGATACATGTGACAATAATATCAAATCAAACAGTCAGGTAGCATTGCTAAATTGGGACACAAAGGTAGACCCAGTAACTAATTAAAGCCTCTGTTTGAGAGTGTCACCACCAGGTGGCACTAGAGCATGCACACTCAGAAATACCGCATTGAGACCAGCTGGCTCCAACAGCCCCATCCATGCATGTGCTAGTGGCCATTATATTAGTCATTTCAGTGTCTGGACAAGGAGGTGGTTCTGGGTGTGGGGAAGCAGTAGATGGGGCTGAAGGTTGGGCTGGGGGTAAAAGAAGCAGAAGCAGCCCCATTCCTCCTGGTAATGGCCTCTTTGGGTAGGGACCCACCTCGGGCAGCATGGTGACTGGAATGGATCAAGTGGTGCTTACCTGCATTGCAGGCAATAAAACTGACTTTGCAGATACTGCCAGGGAAGGGAAGCTCTGCTCCGTCAGCCCCAGTCTCTACCTCCCTTCTTCCTCATACCAGCCTGTGATATCTGCAGCCCATATGCACACAGACATTTCCTGCAGTCTATCATGCCCAGTCTGGGTGCCATTTTACTGTTATTGGATTATCACTCCAGTATTTTAAACATAATCATAAAAAGCTTACTTGTTAGCCAACATTGATTATTGGAATAGTTTGCTGTTATTGCTTTACCCTTTAGCTTCTGCTACTATGCTCCCATTCCCACAACACACTCCACCCAATTTTAAAGATTTCACTATGTTTCCAGTCTAGGCTTTGCTTGCAATTTCTCTTTTAGGAAAAGTAGATGTGAAACAAAGTAGAATCTGACGGTCAAGGAATAGAGAAAGCTGGGCTGTAAAGGTTTCTTCTGTGCCTGAAGTTTCTCTAATTCAATGAAAGTACACCACATTGACTCACCAATATGTCTGGTGTGCAACAGTCCATAGAGACACTTCTACCGCCACTTAATTTAATATTTATGGAGGCTGCATTTCATTAGGAACACAATGATGTCTTCATATATATTTCAGTGCAACTTCCACCTCCTCTTCACCTGGCTTTAAAGGCCTCAGCTTCATTGCACCAGAGTGTATCTGTAACTTGCTAATCATTTGCTAATCAGGTCAGTATTTGTCTCCGCTATATCACAGGGATAGCACGGTCAGCTTGGAATGCCCAGTTTGACACTATGGTGCAATGAAAAGAAAGGGCTGCACTGTTGAAGGCACTGTCCGTCACGTAAGATTTTAAACCAATCTACTCTTTCAAGTGATGTATATGGCCCAAGATTTGAAGAAAATCAGGAGAGCTGTGAGATCTTGTTGAGCACAAATTGGCTGCCATCTTTGCTCCCTTACGGCGGTGATTACAACTGATTGAGTACTCTTAATCTGCAAAGTCATGGACATGAAGGATGCTACATAAGTACAAGTCTTTTGTTCTTTCTTAAAGGAAGTCATAGATGTAATGATCACTTGAGAAAAAGCAACTGGCAGCAGTAAGTCAGAACATTCAATTTTATAGTAGTGGGCATCCCCAAGGAGCAAGGAATCACAGCTTTCACTCACATAGCCACATATTTTCCCTCGATCAATACCATCACTTGCATCAGAAGAAAACAATTGCAAACTCAGTTCTGAGGAAGGGTCACCTGACCCAAAACGTTAACTCTGTTTTCTCCTCCACAAATGCTGCCAGACCTGCAGAGCTTTTCCAGCAACTTTGTTTTTGTTCCTGATTTACAGCATCCGCAGTTCTTTTGGTTTTTATTCCAAACTCAATGTTCAGCTTACTGGTGATCAGTCACGGAGCATCATAAAACTGAATTTCTCATTTCATAACACCTTCCTTTTAAAACAGTCTGCAGTGTGCCTGCCTCCTTTTACCTTGAAAGGCAAGTCTCAGGATAGATCCTGAGAAATCAAGACTGCAGCCATGATCAATGTTGCTTGTTGCTATCTCAGGAAACCAGTTGAATAATGCTGTAACTAAGCCCATTTCTCCTCCAAGCTGCAAACAATTGAAATTTAGTAGGTATGTTTTGCATCAGTCGAGAAACATTCCGTTAATATTATACAGTTAAAACCTGGACCTGTAAAGATTTCACTTCGGAAGGATATAGCAGCAGGAGTATATTCAGGGTCAACAGAGATCAGCCAGAGGATCAGTAACCTGCTGAAGAGTAAGTGAATGAGGCAATGGACAGCTGAAAGACACCCTGATGTCAATCTCACATAGGAAACACACTCTCTTGAGCACTCCAGTGCATGAACAGTATGTAGTTACTACACAAAGATGGCAGCATCCACTGACCTTCTACTTGTCTGCTTCAATTCAATTGAAAAGGATCGTCTTCAAGCAGCTTCCAAATCCTGCCAAAATTCACTCTTAAGATCTACACTTTCTGTTTTAGTTCCAAGTTTGATGCTCCTGTTAATTGAATGTGTATCTGACTTTCTGATCACATTGGCCTAATGTAAAACACAGTTTGTAGTGTTCCACTGTATGGGCTTCAGATCTTTGCTATATTTGTCAATTTAAAATACGCTATTATATGAACATTACTCCAAGCTTTTGGAATTTCTCATCTACTGTTTTTCTAATTGCTCCTTCTGGAATAAAAAGACCGGGAATTAAAAGAGTGGTAAAGGAATATTTAGGGTTACTGAGCAATTACAAATAAAGTGGAATGCTGTGTCCTAATTAGTAAGCTTGTTGGATGATGTAGCCCATAAAAGTAGGATTAAAATAGGACATACATATGTATCCATAATAACATGGAAATAATTTGAGTTATAAAGGAATAAAGTTGATCTTGATGATTGAGCCTTATAACAAAGATAAAAGGTTTGTCTGATGTTCAGTTTAACAGGAAATATTCATGTAAGTAGCCTGGAGACATTTGCAGATTATGAGAATCCCACATGCAATACAATTGAGAATATAAACTTTGAATTATGCATTTTTTATATATTAAACTGGAGGGACAAGTTATAGTCCTGAGACAGAAAAGATATCTTGGTTGCCAGCTATCAAACAAGCAGACGTTATGCTACACAGACCCAACAGATTTAAGGTAAAATGAATGGGTTAGCAATAAGCCACTAAAGATCAGAGGACAGTAAGGTAAGGGTTCAATCAGGATCATTCAAATTTGTTTCAAAGCATAAACTATAATGATTTTCAAAGCTAACCAAGTAGGAAACTAAGACACATTGCCTATCGGTGGAGTTAAAAAGGCTTCAGACACTATCAATAACGCCCTTAAAGATCCTGCTACAAAAACCTGTTCTATAAAGCAAAGAACTGCAGATGCTAGAAATCTATAACAAAACAGAAATTACTGGAGAAACTTGGCAGATCTAGCAACATCTCTGGAGAGAAGAGGAAGAGTCACTGGAATTGAGATGTTCACTCTGCTTTCTCTCCAGAGCCAGACTTGCTGAGTTTCTCCAACAATTTCTGTTTTTGTTTAAAATCTGTTAGAGGTTCCTTTCTTTTCAAATAACAGATTTTTTTCTAGGTTTAAAAAACACTCTTCACTGAAGTATTTCTTTGGGAATTGGACAAACAGTGGTAATATCAATGACGGACAGGAGAGAAAACCCTTTGCTTACAAAACTCTGAATGACGAAATATAATTTTGGAATCTGGTGTTAGATAGTTGAGATGACCATCAGAGGAATTTTCAACTTTTCTGGTGCTACCCATATTACTATAAATAAATAAACATTGGGCTTTCTTTAGCTAAATAATCATGGTGTCACCGTTTTCAAATGCTTCAGCAAATATCTAGGCCTTGAAACGGAAATATTATTCCAATCTGAGTACAACACAGTGATGCATTGAATTGAATGCTGAACAGTTGGATAATGGGAGGTTGTTACTATAGAATCTGGATGGTAATCAGACATTGACTTGATACCAAAATATCTTATGTATATCTTCTTTGGAAACTGCCAGTCGTACCTCACCCCTTTTTCTATTTCTGTGCAATCTACTATCATTGTTTTATGTGTAGACGGCATATAGTGCCAGGTTTGATAAGTAAGCAACATTTTTGTGAACCATCAGACTTCAATAATTGCTCGCCACTTTACAAGGCTCCTGAGAATAAACAGTGTATCCATGCTGTATGAGTAAAAACTAAAGTGACAACAATTCAAACTGTCAATCTTGCTGACATTTTATGTCATCAAATGCTAGTACTTTTGGAGCCACTAAGGGAATTTCTAACCTCTTCAGAAATAGAACACTCAAAGTCAGATTGCAATAATGCTGTCAATTTGAATTAGGGGCACCAAAATACACAAACAAAACAAATCTGTGAACTTCTAATTTGCATTGACAACTTTATTAAACTGATTTAATCGTGCAACTTACTGTACTGTTTCTGTGATTTTTGAGAAAAGTGTGTTTGAAAAAAACTGGTTTACACAGAAACATAACTGGAGTTTCTGAAATGGCGAAATAACCTTTTTATTTGCTGTAAAGTTTGGCCAAATTTGCCAGTTCAGGACTGGAAGTTCATTGTATGTTTCCAAGCCTTCATAATGTTCAATGTAAACTTTGTGAGTCTTGACTAATTTCCTTCCATTGATAATAGGATACAGCTTCTGCTTTAGACGCAATCAATAGTCCCAGTGCAAATTGACCCAAAATTGTGTGAGATTCCACTCAGGATCATTCAGGAGACATGGTTACAAGGAGGTCAAATTAAGAAATAAATATTCAGGGGTATAAAACTTTTTGAGAAAACAGGCAGAAAGAGAAGAGTGGTTGGGTAGATTTGTTAGTATGAAATAAAATATGTCAATAGCAAGGAAGAATCTCGAGTTGGATGACGCAGAATCCATATGGGTGGAGGTAAGAAATAACAAGGGGAAGCAGGCACTGGTGGGAGTAGTCTATAGGCCACCTCACAATAATAGTTGTTTTGTAGGGAAGGAATAAATCATCAGACAATGAGGGTATTTTAAAAAGATAGTCACCCATGATTAATTTATTTTAACCTTCATCTCACGAAGTCAAATAGGCAAAGGTAGCCATGAGATTGAATTCAGAGTGTATTTAGGGCAGTTTCCTGGAACACTATGTTGTGGATCCAACCAGAGACCAAACTATTTTGGATCTAGTAATGTATAATGAGACAGGTTTAATAAATGATCTCGGAGTAAGAAATCTCCTAGGGATCAGTGACCAGAATATAGCAGAATTTAGCATTCAGTTTGAGAGGGAAAAATTTAGATCAAAACAACTGTGTTAAACTTAAATAAGAGTAATTGTATAGAGATGAGGACTGGGAAAAGAGTTTAACAGAAAAGACAGTTGAGGAACTATGGTAGACATTTAAGCAAATAGTTCATGACTCACAACAAAGATGCATCCCAAGAAAAAGGAGGATTCTGGGAAGGGGACAAATCAATCATTGTAATCTAAGGAGGTTCAGGATAGTATCCAGTTGAAAGAAAAACATACAAAATGGCAAAGGTTAGTGATAAACCAGAGGACAGGGGAACTTTTAGAAGATAACCAAATTATAAATAAAGAGGGGAAAAAAAAACTAAGAGGGCAACCTAACAAGTAATATAAAAACAGACAGCAGAAGTCTCTTTAAATATATAAAATGGGAAAGAGAGGCTAAAGTGAACATTTAATGAGAATGGGGCTGGGGAAATAACAATAGCGAATTAGGATATGCCAGAGGAGTTTATTAAATACTTTGCATCAATTTTCACAATAGAGGACATTAATAGCTTTCCAAATACACTAAATAATCAAGAGGACTAGGGACTGGGCTGGTGGTAGTTGGGGATGTGGGGGAACACAGTAACTATCATTAGAGAAAAATTACTAGGAAAAGTAATGGGGTTAAAGGCTAATACATCCCCCAGACCTGGGTTGCATCATAAGATTTTTAAAGATGTGGCTGAGAGGTAGTGGATACACTTCTAGTATTTTTCCAAGAATCCTTGGATAATGGGGATCCTGTAAATGTCACATATCTGGAGTTCCAGAAGATATTTGATAAGATTAATTCACAAGGTAAGATCATATAGGGTTAGGGATAATATATTAGCTTGGATAGAGGATTGGCTAACCAACAGAAACCAGAGAGTGGGAATAAACATGGCTTTGATTGACAAGATGTAACTAGGTTTGGTCCTTGGACCACAAATATTTACGATCGATATATTAATGACTGGGATGCAGGGATAGAAGGTACTATGGGAAATTTGGAGATGGCACTAAAATTGGTGAGAAAGCCAGTTGCGATACAGAAATATGAAGTTTACAAATGGATATAGATAGGTTACGTGAAGGGACCAAAACTTGGCAGATTGAGTTTAACACTGGTATGTGTGAGGTTATCTATTATGGTTAGAAGAATAGCAAGATAACTTATTATCTAAATGGTAAGAAACTTCAGAGTACTTCAGTGCAGATTGATCTGGGAGTCCTTGTGCATGAATTGCAGAAAATGAGGATGCAGTATAGCAAGTAATAAGGAAGGCAAATAAAATTTTGGCATTTATTGGTAAAGGAATAGAGTTAAAAAATACGAAATGTTGCTGCCATTGTTCAAGGCATTAGTGAAACTGCATGCAGACTATTGTATACAGTTTTGGTCCCCTTGCCTGAGGAGGGATGTAAGTGTATTGGATGCAGTTCAGATGAAGTTCACTACTTTGATTCCAGAGATGAGCAGTTTGTCTTATGAAGAGAGATTGAGCAGTTTAGGCCAATACTCTCTGAGTTTAGAAGAATGAGAGGAGATCTAATTGAGGTATATAAAAAAGATAAAGGGGGTTGAAAAAGTAGATATAGAGAGGATGTTTCCTCTTGTGGGGCAAACCGGAAGAACAGGTCATAGATTTAGGCTGAGGTGTGGAAGATTTAAAACCGAGATAATGAAAAATTGCCTTTCTCAAATGGTCATGAATCTGTGGAACTCACTACCCTAAGAGTGCGGTGGATGCCAGGACATTGAGGAAATTTATGGATTGAAGAGTTAGGGAGAGTTTATAGGAAATTGGCTTGAAGCTGAGTTGAGATCAGCCACGATCGTAATGAATGGCAAAGCAGACTTGAGGGGCTGAATTGCCTACTCCTGCTCCTAGTTCTTATGTCCTTAGACTTTGGAAAAGTCCCTGAGAAATGGAAAACTACACGTGTAACACCCTTATTCAAAAAGGTGAGAGAGGGAGACAAAAAAATGGGTAACAATGGCCAGTTAGGTTAACATCTGTCATCAGGTAATGCTAGAATCTATTAAAAGATGTAATAGCAGATAATTTAGAAATACATTATATAATCAAAAAGAATCAGCATAGCTTCATGAAGGGAAATCATGACTGAAATTTATTACAGTTCTTTGAGGAGGTAACAAGCAGGATAGATAAAGGGCATCACTAGATGTGACATATTTGAGTTCCAATTAGCATTTTAACAAGGTACCCCACATAAAGCTATCTAATAAGTGAAGAGCCCATGGTGTTGGGGGTAGTAGACAGCATTGGGACAGGGGGTGCATTTTCAGGATGGCAACCTGTAACTAGAGTAGTGCCAGATATAAAATAATATATATTTGAGTGATGGAGATGAGTGTGCTATGACCAAGTTTGTAGATGACACAAAAGTAAGTGGGGAAGGCAAGTGGTGAAGATAACAGAAGGATTTTGCAGAGGATATTGTCAGGTTAAGTGAATGGCAAAAATTAGGCAGAATATTATGTGGTAAAGTGTAATGTTATGTAGTTAGGCAGGAAGAATAAAGGAACTGAATATTAGTTAAATGAAGAAATCTGCAGCTTAGCAGGGGGTTTGGTGCATTAATCACAGAATGCTAGCCTATTAGTAAGAAGCATGAAGTAAAAGACACTCCCCTCCTACTCTACTAAGTCCTGACCTCTGAAGATGCTGGACTGACTGATGCTTGGGAAACCTGACAGACTCACGTAAAGTCAGAAAGCTGAATGTCACTGAAACTTGCAACTTCATCATTCTCTTTAAGATTCTACATTCAAAAGCCTCTTTAAAGCAGGATGGGGGCTCACCTGCCTTCCTGACTTCGACCCAGCCAGGAACGAGTGAGTTAGAGACAACAAGGTGCAGAGCTGGATGAACACAGCAGGCCAAGCAGCATAATGGGAGCAGAAAGGCTGACGTTTCGGGCCTAGACCCTTCATCAGAAATGGGGGAGGGGAAGGGGATTCTGAGATAAATAGGGAGAGAGGGGGAGGCGGATAGAAGATGGATAGAGAGAAGATAGGTGGAGAGGAAACAGACAGGTCAAAGAGGCGGGGATGGAGCCAGTAAAGGTGAGTGTAGGTGGGGAGTTAGGGAGGGGATAGGTCAGTCCAGGGAGGACGGACAGGTCAAGGGGGCGGGATGAGGTTAGTCGGTAGGAGATGGGGGTGCGGCTTGAGGTGGAAGGAGGGGATAGGTGGGAGGAAGAACAGGTTAGGGAGGCGGGGACGAGCTGGACTGGTTTTGGGATGCGGTAGGGGGAGGGGAGATTTTGAAGCTTGTGAAATCCACATTGATACCATTGGGCTGCAGGGTTCCCAAGCGGAATATGAGTTGCTGTTCCTGCAACCTTCGGGTGGCATCGTTGTGGCACTGCAGGAGGCCCAGGATGGACATGTCGTCTGAGGAATGGGAGGGGGAGTTGAAATGGTTTGCGACTGGGAGGTGCAGTTGTTTATTGCGAACCGAGCGTAGGTGTTCTGCAAAGCGGTCCCCGAGCCTCCGCTTGGTTTCCCCGATTGTAGAGGAGGCCACAAGTCCAGTTCAGAATCAGGTTTTTCAGTCTTTAACGCCCACCTGATGCAAATCTGCCTGTTACTTTCATTTCCCCCAGCTTTGCAGGTTACTCATCACTCATCAGAACTGACCTCTCCTGGAGTAGAAACCAAAGACCTAAAAAGCGAACTCTTGCTTCTCGGAGATTGACTGAAGGGATGTTGGAATATTGGTAAATTTGTTGTTGTCTTTCTTCAGATGGGAGTAAGTTTGCAAAATACCTCCAGCTGTCTGTTTCCTACTGGAAATAATTTGCAGTTGAAATATCTGGTAACAAAAGGAAACCAGTGAATGTTTGTTTGTTTGCAATGAGTTGTAATATTTTTGACACTTCATTTAGGGTGAACATAAGATCTGTCAATTTACTTGAGAGCTGGGATCTCCTAATCGGCTCCCTGGATGGAAAGGGAGATCCATGAAATCATTCGGCTGATACTATTTTGGGAATATTGCTGCCAAAGCCTAGGACTTGTAAAAGATGACGGAAGTCTGTACAACAGCAGAGCCTGTTAAGGTTTAGATGATATCATTTGAATGTCTTTGTGGAGTCACTGCCAAACAGTGCAATGTGAATAGGCTTGGGAGAATGGTAAGATTTCACTATTAATCAATTACTTTTTTCCTGTTTAGTTTGGAATAGAAAAAAGCGTCCTGAATTGAAATGCACAGGAGTATACAGGAAGGTTAGTTTGTAAAACAATAAAGAAACAGTCAGAGAGCAAAGGCCATTTGGTATTTCCCTCTTCAGCTATGTAAAGTTTGACCAGCATGGAATTTACTTAACCTCACTCGAAATCTTTATGGAGTTGAAACCTACAGAAAGTTACAACACCATCAAATTTCTGCCTTGCTTTAACTTCAAGCAAATAATCAGAAATATTACAGCCCACGCAATTCAGCTCTAACTAGTGGCATTCCACAGCTGACTTATACCTTCCCTTGGCAGCACAGATGTATCATCTTTCAAGGAGTTATTAATCAGTCTATCTAAAGTCAGGCTCTCTGCAACTTTTCTTCCTGGGCTGAATAATTGGTTTGAGAATAGACCTTTTAGTTTTTAAATTACTAGACACTCCTTGACATTATACAAAATATGATGAAATGACACTTAAAGGTCTTGTACAAGGGTAAACATTGACAAATCCTTTGGATAGTCTTTTGGCTAAGGGCAGACTCATAGGATCTCTTCCAAGCTACTGTCTGATTTCGTTTCATAGCCTTTATGCCTAAGCAACTTCCTGTAACCCTTTACAACAAAGAAGAGTGAAAATTAAGCCAGACTTCCAAATACAACAGAGTTACTGAGGCTAATTTGGAATTGATTTTATTTTTTAATAAAGTTTGTTTCTTGTATGCACAGAATTCACTTAACAGAGACTTTCAGTACATTCATAGACAGTTTTAAACTTTATGCTTAAGAATATCACCGTGGGTAGAATTGTATTGAGTCACTGTAGGTCTTGTCAACTGGCAAGGGAGGTGGTGAGAGACTGCCCTGCCTGGGGAAGACCTGCTGAACCACTCGCCAGTTGGGTATGGCTGAGGCCACCCGTAAGCCTTTCCCTGGGATCAAGACCCTGGGAACAAACATCCCATCAAGGGACAGCTGTCAGCCATTCAGAGGCTAACAAGACCTAGGAGAAGTGATATGGGGAAAGTGGTGAGTTGGATTGATTGGCCTGAGAAGAGGGGGTGAAGAAAAGTCGAAAGCAAAGGCAGGGAGTTGGTTCTCATTGAACCCCACCTTCACCGCCCACCCCCTTCCCCGACTATGATATCCAACTTCATAATCAGTTACTGACTGCTTTTGGTTCAGCACCCACAATCTCCCCTAACCTCAAAGTGACAAGCAGCCTGCAAGTTTGACCTGTCACTCATGCTGTAAGGCCTGTTTGCAGCTGGGTAATCCGAGTAGCAATAGGATGGAGGCTCTTTCCATGGTCCTTAACTGATTTCAATTGGCAGCAGAATGGTTGGCAATGGACTTGCCACCCAGAACTAATTTCTGCTGGATGAAGGACAGCAGCGAGGTTTGGCTATGCCAACAGCACCCCCTCCACCCCAACTAAGTGCCCTTCCCACCTTCAAGATTCTGCCCCGTAGGACGATAGGAATTGATGGACTAAAACAAGACTACTTCATCTAGTGTACCTTGACTGATCCTGGTGGTTGGGAAGGATAAGTACTGATTAAAAGATAATTCCAAAATAATGGAAGAAGTCAAAGTCAAAGCACAAATTGAAAAAAAAGGGAACAGTAGACAAAGGAAGACATGTCCTGACTACAGCAGTGTTTTGTATAATTAAGAGGTTGTGGCTAGTTAATGTATGGAATGGAATATGATGTTCTGCTCACACCAATCTCAGTAATAAATATAATTACAGCTGAGGGAGAACATTGAGCTCATTTTTGCCCAGTCTACTCTTGAAACCAATGTTCTCCCCATGACAACATCGAACTATCTCTTAAATAGCTCTAGCCATTTGTAGGTTCACCCTCTTTAAATTTATTTTGAGCTTTATCAGTATCTCTGCAATGAATTAGAAAACCACTGACCCAGAGGCAAACACAGAAAGAGCCCCTTGCTGCTTTAGTTGTTCCCCACTCCCTGAACAAAGTGGTGAGCTATGCAGTGTGTGATGGAGCTAGCAGCAGGCAGCAGGGGCATAGAACATAGAACAGTACAGCACAGTACAGGCCTTTCGGCCCACGATGTTGTGCCGAACTTTTACCCTAATCCTAAATTCTATCTAATCTCCACCCCTACCTTATACTATCATCCATATGCCTATCTAATAGCTGCTTAAATGCCCAAATGAGGCCGACTCTACTACCCTCTCCGGCAATGCATTCCACGCCCCGACCACTCTCTGAGTAAAGAACCCACCTCTGACGTCTCCCCTATATCTACCTCCACTCACTTTAAAACTATGCCCCCTTGTAATAGCTACCTCCACCCTAGGAAAAAGTCTCTGGCTGTCCACCCTATCTATTCCTCTGATCATTTTGTACACCTCTATCAAGTCACCTCTCATCCTTCATTGTTCTAAAGAGAAAAGCCCTAGCTCTCTCAACCTTTCCTCATAAGACCTTCCCTCCATTCCAGGCAATATCCTGGTAAATCTCCTCTGCACCATTTCCAACGCTTCCACATCTTTCCTGTAACGAGGCGACCAGAACTGGACACAATACTCCAGATGTGGCCGAACCAGGCTTTCGTATAGCTGGAACATAACTTCACGGCTTTAATTAGCAACACCATCACACTGAATCCCCCATTTTGAGCATCCTGGTGGGTTTACCACTTACCAAAAATTGAATTGAACTCGCCATATAAATGAATGTGGCCACAAGAGCAGGTCAGAAGCTTGGAATTGCTCACTGAGTAACTCATCTGACTCGTCAGTGTATCCACCATCTACAAGGCATAAATCTACAAAGATGGTGATGGAGTATTTTGCCAGGAGAAAGCAACCTGTTGATTGGCACCGGAATCACAAACATTCACTCCTTCCACCGCTGATGCACTGTAGCAGTAGTGTGCACCATCTACAAGATGCACTGCAGAAATTCACATAGATGCGTTAAGTCAGCACCTCTCAATCCCACGAAGATTACCATGTAGAAGAAGGCCAGAAGATATATGGAAACACTTCCACCTGCAAAGTTCCTCCTCAAGCCACACACCATCCTCACCTGGGGATATATTGCAGTTTCTTCACCTTTCTGGGTCAAAATCCTGTACTTCCCTCCCCAACAACACTATAGATGTATCTATACCCCAAAGACTGCAATTCAAGAAGGCAGCTGACCTCCACCTTTCATGGGGAGACAAAGACTTTCGTGGCGGCATGACATCTTTGCTGGCCAGACTGGCATTGACAACACTTGCTCTGTAACATAATGGATACCTTTCAATTCAAAATGAGCTCACATTTAGCACTGACCACTACTGCTGAGGGTAATACCAAAGAAAGTAAGAACATAAAATGAACTAAAACTAAATAAAAGTAACCTTAGAGATCTGATGGACCCGTATGCCTTCAATTAAAGAGACTGAAAAGTATCAAATTTCCATCGATGCTGAGATGCATATTAATATCATAAAACTTTAAGACGTAAGGAACAAACAGGGGGCATGCAATTAGAATGAAGTGGGTCACCCTTAATAGCACACTCCAAACAGGCCAGGCTAATGGTGACCCAAAACCTGAACAACAGCTTCGAAGGATTTTCCCCCAAGCCTTATTGGAATCAATATATTGATGGTGAATAAGGAACATACTATAAAGAGCTACAGATGCATTAGCAGCAGTCCATCATAATGGGATTAGGAAGAGTCTAGATTGTAGTATTAATGTTTATTTTCAACTGGCACTTTTGTTGAGGTTTATGTGGGATTAGTTAAGGTATGAATGGTAAAGACCTTATCAGTACTAAATGTAGGATATACATAGAATAGAATAGAATCCCTACAGTGTGGCAACAGGTCCTTTGGCTCAACAAGTCCACACCGACCCTTGGAGCACCCCATCCAGACCCATCCCTTTATAACCCACCTAAGCTACACATCCCTGAACACTGCAGGCAATTTAGCATGGCCAAACTGCCTAACCTGCACATTTTTGGACTGTGGGAGGAAACCACAGCACCCGGAGGAAACCCACGCAGACACAGGGAGAATGTGCAAACTCCACACAGACAGTCACACAGGTGTGGAATTGAACCTGGGTCCCTGGCGCTGTGAGGCAGCAGTGCTAACCACTAAGCCACTGTGTTGCCCCATGTTCTTTGTGTTGTTGCATTCTGTGTTTTATTAGGTAAACCTGGGTTTAAACAAGACAGTTGCATTATACAATGAAGCATGAATATTTGAGGGGTACACATCCATTTCACTAGCTTCCTGATCTGGGCCGAGAAGATGTCACTTATGGACTTGTGGAAAGCAATACAATGACAGGCCAGCCATTCTGGGGCTACTACTCATGTCCAGTACCCACTGATGATCCTAGATTATCACTTCTAAGGCATGAGTGTCATCAAAGTGTACCAGCAATTAGACAAAGCAGTTTTACTCAAAGCTCATTTATATTCTCAAAGGAAAGTTCAAACTCTTAGGTACGGTTGTTGTCATGTGGATTTAATAAATAGGTAAAGTCTTGCAAATACAGATAATGTTTATCATGGTAATTAAAAACAGAAAACCATTTATTGAATGTTAGATCTGCCTAAATAATTATTTTGAAATTTTTGTAACAAAACATATCTTAATTCATTAGTTAGAATGTCAAATCTTTGAAATATAATTGCTTGTGTAATGTGGAAAAAATGGCAGTTTACACAAAGCAAAATTCCACAAACAGAAATAAGAAAATCTATTTCATTGTAGTTGGTTTGGAAGATTTATTGGCTAAAATACCAGGGAGAACTCTCTGCTTTTCCTTGAACAGTACCACAAGATTTTTTCACATCTATATCTACGTAGAGGCAAACACAGTCTACTATCTCATCTAAAAGGTGAGAGTGCAAAAATTTCTCAGCACTGTACTGGAGTTTGAGTGCATGTTGCTTGGATGGGATTTCGTTCCAAACCTTATGACTCAAAGACAAAGACTGACACTAATTCTAGGAGAAAACATATATTTCGTCCACTTAAAATGACTAACTTGAAATGAGATTAAATGGTAGCCACATGTTTACAAGCAATTTGAGCATTTATTTATGTTCAGGAGCATGACTGACAAAGAAACCCCTCTCAAATCAAATTGATTCTGAATTTCCCAATGAAGATACAAGATGTTTGTGTTGAGGCTGGAGTAAATTGTTTCTGAGAGAAGATGATGCAGACAGCCTGATTATTACCAACAAACAAAATATGGTACAGCATGCAATATTGACAGCTACCAGTTTTACAGAGAAGAGAACTTAGTTCTTCAACTTTACCAAATACTAAGGGGTGGATGATGTTCGGTTTGTGGAGATAAGGTTATAGTAAGGAAACATGAGGATTAATGTTGATTGGTCAAGTGGCTGGGGAATCAGGATAGACTTTGTTTTATCAAGGACAGATAGAATTTAAAGTAGAAGAGAATGTGTGAATGGACAGGAGCTATGATTGCATCGGAGCACATGAACAAGCAGTGGGCCAGGCCTTTCAGCCTCACAGAAGCATGCTACCATTTACTAAGATCGTGGCGAATCTAATTGTAACCTCATATCCACATTCCCACCTACCCCTGATAACTATCAGCGCCTTGATTATTTATTCACTTCTGTCTTAAAAATAGTTAAAGACTTGGCTTCCATCACCTTTTGAGGAAGAAATTTCTAAAGATTGAAAACGTTTGCTTCATATCTGTATTATGATGTGCACAAAAACATCAAAGGATGAATATATGAATTAAACAACAGGATAACCTTCAAATTCTGTCTCTATCACAAACTTTTTTTTCTTTTATTGATTGTTTTGATTTTTACGTAACACCTGTATATTTCTGGCCTCCACTAATAGCATGGGATTTTCCAAAGTAAAAGACTTCTCATTTGCACAGTTTCAAATCCAATATTTTGCATATTTAAGCAAGTATGCAAATGGAATATGAAAAAAAACAAAATCAGGTAAAACAAAGAAGTGTGGATGCTTGAAGACTGAAACAAACCAAATCAGATATTGCTGGAGAAACTCAGCAGGTCTGAAGATGGGTCACTGGCTGGATAGTTTATTGTCTTCTCTGCACAGATGCTACCAGACCTACTGAGTTTCTCCAATACTTCCTGTTTTTGTTTGAACCAAATGAGGTAACTATTTATTCAATTAAGCAGTATGTGTTAAAAAAGCAAGTGGTTAATGGACTAAGGTGCAGGGCTGGATGAACACAGCAGGCCAAGCAGCATCATAGGAGCAGAGAGGCTGACGTTTCGGGCCTAGACCCTTCATCAGAAAAGGGAGAGGGGAAGGGGGTTTTGAAATAAATAGGGAGAGAGTGGGAGGCGGATAGAAGAGGGATAGAGGAGAGGATAGGTGGAGAGGAAACAAACAGGTCGAAGAGGCGGGGATGGAGCCAGTAAAGGTGAGTGTAGGTAGGGAGTTAGGAAGGGGATAGGTCAGTCCAGGGAGGACGGACAGGTCAAGGGGGCGGGATGAGGTTGGTCGGTAGGAGATGGAGGTGCGGCTTGAGGTGGGAGGAGGGGATAGGTGGGAGGAAGAACAGGTTAGGGAGGCAGGGATGAGCTGGACTGGTTTTGGGATGGGATTCCTACTATCTCTGGTTAATGGACTATTTCTCAGTAGTCTCTTCTTCCCAAGTGTACATGGTTCCTTCAGTTGGAAAATGGGAAACATAAGGGACAAATTTCAAACTCTTTGGTTACTGTGTCTTTCTATTGATGAGATTGAATACTCAAAAAGTCTTCATGTTTCTATTGAAGGTAACTATAGACAGAGCCTAACAAAAACCTAAAATTCTTAATGAAGTCTATAACTGCACATAACCTCATGTTTAATTTTTCTTTGCAAAAACAAGAAATAGGATGCTGGTGGACAAGTAGCCACACCTGAGGACAACGACTACAGTCTTAATAATCAATAAAGGACTGTGAGTTATGGAATCGGAAATAATTGATTGTTTAACCTTATATATATAAATGGAAAATGCTGCAAGTCTATGTTGTCTGGGTGCGGGGATAATCTTGTCTGGACGCTGTCCTGTTGTGCGGAATACTCGATGGATATTCCAGCCTAGGATAAGGTCACGTGATACGATTGAGCATATACAGGCATGAAATGTGGATTTCTATGGCAGTGTGTCAGTTGAAGTGTGCAATCTAACAGTGCTTGTTTCACCAGTCGCCACAATGGAAGTGATTCATTCCCGCATTAAATTGGCAAACGCACACGGTGCATAGAAAGGCTTCAACTGGGGAAAACAGCATAATCCTCTTCCGTTTCCAATTTCCACGGCCAATATAGCCAAGACTCACAAATGAATGAAACGCATTCTCAAAACCCAACCCAAAGCAAGTGTTCACAAATAGGCTTTTGTATGTGCGTGGACCTCGGAAAAAAAATCTGCAAATGTTGGAATTCTGAAATGAAACGGGCAGAACAGATCCTCAGGGACTTTTACAAAAAGATTGCTGTTTCAGAAAAGGCCTTCTGTGATCCTATGAGATCTCAAAAAAGGAAAAATATCTACATCTGAAATGTTAAAAAATTATTTTCTCTCCTGCATTTAGCATTGAAACTCACCTGCAAGCATAATATGCATTTGGTGCGTGACAACCATTCTTTCCCCAATCTTTTGCATCAGTATCACTGTAAAGACGGAAGTGCAATTAAAATAATTATTTATATCTATAAAACGAGGAGGAAATATCAGGCTTAGACTGAACGGGAGCTCCATCTGCTGTTGTGCACGGAAGGGAGGCCCTTTCTGTTGTAACGTACCCGGGCAACTGCCCAGCTGAACAATGCAACGCCTGAGAGATTGGCAGGAGCTGCAAGGAAATTGCTGTCTGGTAACCTGGCACATGTGGCACCGGTCTGATCATTCCCCTTCAGCGTGAGAGGCGAATCCCAGCCCAGCTCAGCGAGAGATCTGCCTGAGAGACGGGGCGGGAGGAGGCTAAGGGTCGAGCCCCCTGAAGGTGGGCAGTCATGCCCAGTTGAAAGGTTTAAAGAAAAAAAAGCATTAACTTTGATGCCAATAGTGCTCACCAGAGTGTAAGGCCGAGCCCAGTGTAGCCCGAGCAGAATGAAACAGAGTAGGGAGGAGGTGCCTGCGTGAGAAGCTGATCTGGGGAGGAGGGGACGTGGACGGGGTTGGGGGTGGTGGGGGGGAATCCTGCTCCAGGGGCGATCCCTCCGCTTGGTCCTTGTGCGGTCGCTTTCCTCTCTCAGATCCCTCTTTTCTTTCCAGCCTTGGGTTGGAGGAAGTCTGCACACGCCAGCTTCTCCCCGCCAGCTATTCCTTTGCCATTTAGTATGAATAAATCCGGAAAGAGGCGCTGTCATAGTCTGTTACACAACAAGTGAGTACATTGTGAAATGATGCGTTTCTCCCAGTTTCTGCTTCGTTCAATGCCCCTTGCCAACTGAGGGAACTTTTCTGTTCTGCATTAATGTCTTCGGTTGCTTCCTGTCGAGCTGAGATCACCTCCTTATGGAGATTTAACGCTGATTATTAGGATACATAAAAAAGACATTTATTTGCCAGGCGCCAAGCAGCTTCCAATAAAACCCTCTACATATCCGATCGTAAGATGCTATTTTTCTTTTGTTGTATTGTAGGAGGATAAAATAGCCCTGTCTCCGACGAACTGGACCATGAGCAATGATTTGCCTGCATGGAAATACATAACTGAGAACGCAACGGTGAGTGATTTAACCACAGAAATACTATACAATCAGATTGTAGCTAAAACAAAGCGCCTACTGTCAGTCTGTAACTGAGAGATGGCACAGGGGACGACCTGTTGTCAATGTACCTGAAGAACCGTGTTCTTGTTCTCAGCTTAATGATCTGGTTCCTATAATAAGATAGATAATGCTGAAATAATTGCCTGTTGTATCCCAATGAAATGTACAATCACTGATACATATCATTGTGTATATAACACAAACTAATTAATTCCAGTAACTGTTAGCGGGTTATTTTGAATACTTTCCCCCTTGGATTTACAGGTGGAAATATGGTAATGTACAGTCCCAGAAATATGCAGTCTTCATGTTATTAGTGTTAGAGGTAGGCCCTTAAATGATAGCGGCAAGCTTCTAAATATCTCACAATGGAGTAGGGAAGGAAATCGAGATCCTGTGTTTAAATTACCATCTCTGATATTTCTGTTATTGGTCGCATTGTAACCGTGATAAACAGCCTTTAGACTGATTCCCTTTCTTTTACTATTATGTGCTAATGTGTACCTCTCGCTTTTCCTTTTTAACCTGCTTTCGTCCGACAATCGAAATACATCTTGTAAAATCGCGTCCAATTTGTTTCCCATTGTCTGCCTGTTTTGCCCCTACTTTATAAAACATACTTGTTATATCGCTTTTTATTTGGAAAAAAAAATGTTCTCCATTCGTTTTAATATTCATGCAACTCTCATATATTTTGGGGGTTTTAATTACCATCTGTGTCTCATGGCCAAGTGCAAATCAGACAGCTGCTCTATTTTTTTTCGCCGTTGCCTAGGTGAATGTATATTCCTTTGGGAGTGAGCACGTGCGATAAGATGCTAAATCTCAGCTACAATTCCTGGCAACACCATCCCCTCAACACGGGATGACTAGATCATTAGGAACAATCATTGACGCTTCCTTGACGTGTTACTAGCAGGTTGACTTCTCACACTGGGGTCGATTGCTCTGGAGACATTATTGGTCATGAAATAATATTGCAGAAGAAACTGGACAGAATACAGTGATTACTGTTAAATTACTAACTGGAAACATTACCAATATGTAATGTCGGAGGAATAGTCTAGTGGTGTTATCGTTAAACTATTTATTTAGAGACCAAGCAATATTCTGGGGAACAGGTTCGAATTGTTTGAGTACAATTTAAAAACAAAATCTGGATTTAATGATGAAATTATTGTTGGTCGTCAGGGGGAAAAAAACCCCATCTGATTTCATACTGCCCTCTGGAGAAAGAAAACTGCCATCCTTATTTGGTCTGGCCCATATGTGACTCCAGACCGACAGTGACTCTTTACTGCTCCCCTCTATGGGCGACTACGGAGGGACAGTAAATGACCTAGCCAATGGTGCCCACATTCATAGCCAAAGAGTCATAAGCATGGAAACAGACCCTTTGGTCCAACTTGTTCATGCCAACCAGGTTTCCCAAACTAAACTACTCCCATTTGCCACGCGTTTGGCACATATCCCTCTAAACATTTTCTATTCATGTACCTGTCCAAATATCTTTTAAATGTCATAACTGTACCTGTATCTACCACTTCCGCTGGCTGTTCATTCCACATATGAGTATCCTCTGTGTGAAAAAGTTGCCATTCGGGTCCGTTTTAAATCTTACTCCTGTCACCTTAAAATTATGCCCCCTGTGAATAAATTTACAAAAATAGGATTGTCTAATTGGATCTTATGTGACAACAGGATAAACTTCGTTCTTATGTGCATAACTTCCATTGGCAAGGTAAACATGACTTGATATGTAATGGCCCAGAATTTGATATCAGTAAGGTTCATGACATTCAATATATTGCAAATTCCAACAGCAGTATGGTGACATGTGACTATCCAAAATATTCCCATCTTACTCAGTGCCATTCTGCCATTACTTGTGTGAAAATGGCATCTCTCTGAAAGGCTGAAAAGAGGGATCTGAGAGAGGAAACTTCTCTGACTGTGGAAGGGAACAACTAAAATGGGGCAGCTCATTCCTTCAGATATTAATTGTTTTTAGAGATATTCAAAATGAGTGTGCATGCACTTGCTTACTTGTGTGCTGGATGGGGACAGGATTTAGCATTATGCGAAAGATAGTAGAAAATAGAAAGTGAAAGCAACCGATGACTATGCCACATGAGAATGCAGTCCACCTTCATTATAAAGATCTCAATTATTATGCTCTTAAACTTTGTTTCCCCTCTTTCATGTCATGCTTTATGTTATTGTCATGATAACTTTGTCTTTGAAGAAGGGCTGGACTTTATCATGGAGAAAGATTTAGCTCCAGGTGAAGAATTGTTGAAGATTATTAGGCAACATTTAAGGAGACAAAAGGCAGAAAGCTGTATATGAAACATTGACTCTCTTCACAGATGCTGCCTGACTTTCTGAGCCTCTTCCAGCATTCTCTTTATTTCAAGTAAATATTGCAATCTAGTCATTAGAGTGTTTGGTAGTCAAAAACATGTCTTTCAAACGCTACAAACAATAGTGTAGTGTTAAAATAGATACCTAATTTGTGATTTTAAAGAGACATTAATTTGTAATCACTCAGAGATAGCAAGAAGTGCAGGTGCTGGAGTCAGATACAACAGCGTGTGGAGCTGGAGGAACACAGCAGGCCAGGCAGCATCAGAGGAGCAGGAAAGTTGACGTTTCGGGTCAGGACCCTTCTTCAGTGCTTTTTTTTTCTCTGAAGAAATGTCCTGACCCAGAACATCAACTTTCTTGCTCCTCTGATGCTGGCTGGTCTGCTGTATTCTTCTAGCTCCACACTTCATTAAATTGTAATCATTGGTTTAGGCCAAACAGTTCACCATAATTTGAAACACTGTTAGTATCTTGCTACATCAGACGTGATCTGTTCATTTTAAGCATATGTGAGAGATCATAAGAGATCTGCAATAAACCTTCTGCCCAGGTTAGCTGAGGGCAAAATGAACAGCCAGTATTCCTACATTTTATCACTATCCAGTGACTTCTGATGGGATGTGAATGTTATGTTTTGGGTCTTTACTGTCCATCTTATCTCAGATACTTTGCCATCTTTATTTTAGATCACTCTTATAGGTGAACTTTCACCTTATACTATCCTCAACCACCTTCATTAACTCTAATGTTAGGTAAGAATTTACAATGTTGTCCAGGATAGTGAACAGAAAACCTCTCATTACTTTTTCATTTCGCTACTGAATCTACATGAAATACCAGACCTAATTTCAGGCTGCAGCTGTTAAACGAATTTATTGATCAATGGATGAACATTCAGAAAACCAATAATATATACTTATTTACACAAGATCTTGACTGGATTTTCCCCTGGCTTATGCTAGTTTTCTAAAGCACAGATCACCCAAACATGGCCTAATCATTGCAAAGGATTTTGGAATTTCAGATGCATATTAAATCCAGTGTAGATCTAGTTTCTGCAAACTCTTGGCTAATTTTAAAGATAACATTGGGCGGGAAGTCAATCCTGACCAGATGACTGGCCCTGCCTCAAAATTGAATTAATCACTATGGTGAACTGCCATTAAGCAGACCTTTGTGAGCCTAGGAGAGGCTCTTAAAGTCACTCTAGACTTAATCGTTAACTACAAGGACACACAGGCACATTTTTGAAAATATTAAAATATGCTTAATTTACTAAGAAGCTGACCACTCGATGCTAATGAAACTGGTAAATGTTTCTGAGCAGTTTTATTGAAGCAATTTGCAGTTATTTAAAATGAACTTATTCAAAGGGCGAGGCTAGACACTTGTTAAAAATGCTTATTCTTTCTGTTGTATTAATAAAACTGCACCAGCGGGACACTCTTAAATATACCAAAGAATATCTTTGTGGTGCAAAAAAAAAACAATTATCTTCCAAAGTCCTGTGCAGGTGGATTAGCTCATGAAAGAGTTTGTTTTGGTGATATATACCTTGGTTTCAGCAGAATCTTGAATTTAAACTTCACAAAACTAATATGATTTTGAGCACAATTTGTGCTCAGCTTGTCAATTGTGTCCAAAGTAGAAACTTTACCCTATTATGCTTTGCTATTGACTATCATATTCATTGTCTGCATACTAAAGTACTAACATGTAGGAAACACAGCTATTATTTTCCATATTGTCTCATCAAATATGGGAGTCAATAGCCTTTATGAGATATCTTTGTGGAAATTCAAAACCCACCGAATGACAGAAGCCTTTTGAAGTATCAGAGGTCTCACTTGCTGGTTATAGAGTCAGTGGGAGACCTGGGCTGTCTATTCCAAGACCCACTGAGCCACAAACCATTGAAGCAGTGGTGAAGCCATCGGTAGGCCTTCCCCTGCAACTGGTCCCCTGGAGAAGTAGTCCCACACAGCAATAGCTGCAAACCAATAAGAAAGTAGGAGCTCTTGTGCTCTTCAGCACCGATGAGGAAACTGTAGCTGCTACCAAAGGGGAACCTATGGATGGCCCAGATCTTAGCAGATCCAGAACAAAGGTAAGTGATCTGGGCAGCTCACAGATTAGAGTTCATGGAGAGAGAGGGAGCAGGACAGTCAGAAAAAAAGACTGAGAAGGCTGCAACCAGCAAGCAGCCCCTTCCTTATGGCCAGTCCCTCAAGCATGCACTGATTGCCCACCAACCCCTGAGTTGTCAAACTGCCCATAAGGCAGTGGATATCAGGAACACTGAATAGTGTCACACCCACCTGCTGCAGGGTTAACCATGATAGTGGTAGTTTGAGGCCCTTAAGTGGTGGCAGGGCAGGAAGGTTAACCGTGGGCCTTCTAAACCAAAACTGAATTCCGGTGGAGGCGGGAGGTGGTGGTTTTGGATACACCACCACCTCAGATAATTAAGCGCTCTCCCCATCTCAAACCTCACCACATCAGGGCACAGAAGATTCCACTAGATGGTTTTGAATAATCTTAAATAATTGATTGATGCGATGAACCAGTATAACCATCAGCTGAACTCAAAAAAACAGTCAGTAACACCCATACCTGAACACAGTTAAAGTGTTTTTGTGTTTCGCTTGAATGTAACTTGACTCCTGTACCCATGCAGAGTCCAAGCTGGGTATATCTTTGCTAAGTTGGTTCTGTGGTAAGCTGGGAACATGCTTCGGAATTAACTGTGTTTCCCAGTTCCTTAATTTTGTGATTGAATTAAAAGAACTGCCACCAAGCTAAATTTATATTTTTTTTTGCCACAGTCGGAATGTTTCGTTCTTTGTTATTTCATTCCTCTCATTTTTGTGGAAATATTTTGACTATTTGGTCAAGATCAGGAACTAATTCTATTAAGTTTGAACTTGTGTTCTGTTGCTTTGTGGTTTTGTATGAGTACGTATGTATTATTGAATGGTATAGTGTGCATTTAAAGAAAACAATGAATGAAACTCTACGTTAATAAACTACAAAATTAAGGAGGTACCTGGTGGAATGGATCATCTACCCTTCAGCAAACTCACCTGATTTTCACCCCATTTAATAAAAATTGGTTGGTCTTAAAAACAGATGAACTGACCCTGAGAATACCTTTTATAGCTTGTCACAAATCCCTATAAATTAACACTCATATAAATGTAAATAAGTACGAGATGACTAGTGGGCAAAATTAATGAATTTAATCATCAATTGAAAATCTGAATAGCCCAATTTAGATTTCTTTCAGAACTTATGCTACCTCCATCCTATTCCATTTCCAATTTATCTTAAATCTCTTGGTATGATTCAGTCTACCACTCTCTTCATTATTTGACTAACAAAGGTAAGTCCACATCAAATCAATTTTGGAAGCGAAGGTTGAAATAGAAAATGGTAAATGCTCAACTAACTTTGTAATGAAGATCTTACATTTAATGAAATAAGTAATGTTTAGTCCATCAGCTCTTCTGTGATATCTATCTGAAACTGGTGTCTGATGGTTGCTATCCCAAAAGGTAGACTATTAGCATGTTGTAGATTGGTCTCAGACCAACTTGCACAAAGATGCATTAATGATGTACAGCACATACATGCTTCATTGCATGCATAGAACTTCTGGCACCTAATATTTAACAGGCAGTAATATCTGTTTTATCCCCACAATAAATAAGTTCCATGTAAAACTTAAAAGTGTCCAGGACATTCAGTGAACCATTTAGAGCATTTTGAAAATGTGACTTAGCATTGGGCTGTTGTCAAACCACAACTGTTGCAAATGTGAAGCAATACAAGCTGACTGATTGGAAGGCTGTTTATTTGCTTTGGTTTAATGCATTTGGAAGCCAGGTTGGGATCTGACTGCCAAGTTATACTACCACTCTTTACATTGATGGACACCTAATTACTTGGTATTGACATGAAAGTGTTTGCATTAATGTGTCCTAGCTCACCATATTTGTATGACTTTATAACATTAACCATAATGGTTATCTTTACATGATAAGAGACTCCTTTTGTTCTTTTAAAGCAAACTGATCCAGTAGAATATTGATATATAGAACATCTTCGAATTTATGTTTAACTTCCATTTGAGCTTACTCCCACTTCTGTTTTCCAACTCCGTCACCATGACCATATATGTTGTCCCTCATGTGTTTACCTAACTTCCTTTTAAATGTACCTATGCTATTCACGTCAACTTCTCCCTGTGTGGTAACAAGTCCCATTCTCTCAATAAAGAGCTTCCTCCTGTATTCCAAATATCTCATCTTTATGGTCCCCATTTAATGCAAACACATTTTTCATATTTCATTTTCTAATTTTATGTCTTTTTGGGTTATATGGGATGCTAAAATAAAGTTTAAAAAAAATTAAATCTTATATAATTTGGGTAATGAGCATTTTTTTCCTAAAGATCTGCCAACTAACAGTCAGACTTAAATTTTAAGCAAACAAAGAAATACCAGAGGAAGTTTTCGATTTCAGCATAAATTGGCTGAGTAGTTGTCAAGGAGGGCAGTGCACTTGACTAACAGATATAACATGGGACCCATGCAACTCTGTGGTGTTAATTCGGTGAGTTCCCAGTGCAAAATGTGCACGTTTAAAGGCAGTTACAACATGGGGTTGACCAATCAGCTGATTTTGCAGGGATAGCAGCACCACAGTAGAAGGGCAGAGTCGAAGAGCATGGAATCAAAGAAAATACTAATTTGCAGCAGCAGGCACAATAGTTGCCATATCAACAGTACCAAGGAGATTAAATGTGGAAGCCTTCAGGTAAATTCATTTCTTACTGATAGCTGTTAATAATTATATCCAAGGTTAATAACTGAGGTTTAGGAGGTGAGTGCAAATTGCATGTGAGATTAGAACCAGAGTTCTTGAGGAACTGAAATAAAGGAACAAAAACAAACTGATGCCTCCAGATGCATAGAAATAATTTCCCTTTGACTTTAATTTTAATGAGTTAAACATGAAAGTGCTAACCCTGAATGAATGCCTGTGTAACAGTTGACGGGATAGCTTCCCTTGAGGTCTTTTAAAATGTTTTATTGCTTGTGGTTTTGTGCGTCGACCAATGTCACCGCCTGCAATATTACTTATGCAAGACAGTATCTGGTTTAAAGGTTAAAAGTTGCTTGTTTTAAAGATCTCAAACTTCAGCTTTGTTAAACTTTTCACATATGTTATTAGAATATCTTTTCCAAACAATCTAGTTCTCCACTAATAAAGTATGTTTCATGGATTGCCACCAACAAATGACTGATCTTACCACTGTAATATTTTTTAATTACATGACTGAAGAAAGAGACGCTTTATACAAAGGCTAAGACTATATGAAGGGATTCTGTGTATTTTTGCGTGATGCTCTGAGGCCAACAAAAAGCATACTGTCCATTCACCGATTAAAGGTCATTAAGTTTCAATTATGTGAAAGGCAATATAATCATTTAGAACTTTAGAAGTTTTAGCACAGAAGGAGGCCGTTCGACTTTTCATAGCTGTGCCGGATCTTTGCTAGAATGATGCAAAACTAATCGCATTGGTCTGCTCTTTCCTGTGGCCTGGTACACCCCTTTGCTTCAAATAGTTTTCCACTTTGCTCTTGAAACATACAATGGTTTCTCTCAACTATTCCCTGAGGCAAAGCGTGCTAGGCTTCTGCAATTCTCTTTCTAAAGACATTTCCACCAACAGTTCTCCTCACTCATTTCATGAGAATTTTAATTGAAGGCTCCTTGTAACTGGCTTTCAAATCAGACAAAATAATCTTTCACTATTTGTCCTACCAATGTTCTTCATGATCTTAATAACCTTTATTTAATCTTCTTTTAGCCTTCTCTGCTTTAATGAAAATAGACCTAATAAATAACATATTTCTTCACAAAAATGGTTTCCTGTTTCGAATTATCCAATAGTGCAATCTTTGTAAATCTATGCTTTGTCATTATAGCTTTAATGTTCTTTCTATAATGGAGCACACAAAGTTGTGACTTTACAATAAAAATTCTGTGATGTGGTCATCACCGACAAGAACAGGGTTAAATTCATTTGCTCTCTAGAACTCCTTTTGAAATTTTCTCCAGGGCTACTTTGGTTTTCAGGCACTCAGTTTTTGTTTTAGTAGCTATGCTTAGATCTTAGGGGCTACATTTGCAATCTCACTAATTCTTTCATCAGATGATGATGCAGTCATGTTGTAGCATTACCTTTTGTATTTATGTTATGTTTTTGTTAGGGTTTCTTTCTTTAGATAAACAGCAAGATTACAAAATACTGCACCGTAGGAGGAAAAAGACAGTAATACTCGAAAATGATACAAAGTGATGTATACCTCAAAATGGGCCCCCAGAACAACTAATACATTCATTTCTAAGATTACTGTTTCTTTTCATTTGGGACAGATTGAGGCCTAATAGAGGCTGGCCATCACTAATCACCTCTTTTCTATTTTACTTTTTGCCTGTTATTCCTGCTCTGTTGCTTGCTGCAGCCAATTTCCTAACCAAGTCAATAATTTGTTTTCAAATTTGTTATTGAACTTCAATTTTAGCTAACAGCACGTGATGAAAGACTTTATCAGATGCTTTCTGGAAGAACAAATAATATCCATAGACATTTCCCTGGCCACGACTTTAAGCACTTTAAAAAATTGACATACTAGGGGGCGATGCCTCTTTTATTAGTCACTCTCCATGATTGCATTTTCCTGGACACTTCAGTGGCTTTTGGGTGAATTCACCCATGCACCTGTGTATTTTGAGCCCTGAGCAAAACCATCTATAGTTGCTCTATGAAAGTGTTGGTGCCCTATGGACATTCACTTGAACATTTATTACAATTGAATGGCTTGCTAGATATTGAAGAGCCTACCACAGGAGTATAGCATTGGAATCTCATAAACCTGGACTGGGTAACCATAGCCTCAATAAAAGAGAGACTGAGACCTTTATATCATTAGGTCACATGCCATGATACAGTGATAAAATCATGAGCATGCCCCTTAAACATATATCGCACATCTGCTGTGAGACATAACACAATATTTTCCCCAAGCCATAGTTTATCACAGGTTAACCTTCTTGGTTTCAGTTAAGTTTTAATCTCTCAAACTTTAATTTGGGTCAGGAAATGTAGCAAACTGCTCCTGGTAAAGATTTCTCTAACAAACTAGTTGGACTTTTATGACAACCAGAATGTTAATGCTCATTTCATCCTAATAGTCTGTAAATGGCCAAGTATAATATGTTTTGATTATTCATGCAATATTGAGCTTGCCAATTTAAAAACAAAATTGGTGCACATCTAGAGACTGTCAGTTTATTTTTTGTTTATAGTGAGTGACTAACTTATATAATACTAAAAACAATGCCTTCAGCTCTTAACAAGGCTGTTCCTCAATTTTCAGCATTCTTTTATGACTGTCAATTGTACGAACTTTAATGTCTACAAACTGGAAAGTTCAACATAATGATCTTCAGGAGCAAAGTTCCTACAGATCATTTGAGCAGCTTTTGGGAAAAACATGCCAAACAGTGCCTCCAACAGGACAAATTGTGGAATGCAGAATGTAAATGGCAGGCCATCCTCAAAATTTGAGGATCTCCATTTGTACACCTCTTTGTCCAGCACTCAAACGGCAGCACGGTGGCTCAGTGGTTAGCACTGCTGCCTCACAGCTCCAGGGCCCTGGGTTCGATTCTATTCTCGGGTGTCTGTGTGGAGCTTGCACATTTTCCCTATGTCTGCGTGGGTTTCCTCCGGGTGCTCCGGTTTCCTCCCACTGTCCAAAGATGTGCAAACTAGGTGGATTGGCTGTGCTAAATTGCCCGTAGTGTGCAGGGACGTGTAGATTAGGTGGGTTATGGGGGGATGAGTCTGGGTGGGATGCTGTGAAAGTCGGTGTGGACTTGTTGGGCTGAAGGGACTGTTTCCACACTGTAGGGATTCTAAGTCTAAGTCATAAAAGCGACCCAAAGTTATTTGTTGAGGTAGTCAACAAGGCACATGCTTGAAGACCTGTGTCTCCCTGAGGTTTAGTTAATACGAGAATATGGTTAATCACTAGTTATTATGTTAATGTTTTCCTTACCATAATGATGTAATATTTAGTTCATCAGAAATATGAACTGATAAGTATTCTGTGAGTTAAGATGTGTATGTAAGGGTAAAAATAAATCGAGGGGTGCTTTGTAGGCTTGCCGGTGGATTGACAGAAATGTGGAATTCAGCAAGGATTCTGCATGTTTAAAATATTAAGCAACTTTACTAGATTTTATTGTTAACACAAATAGAGTATGCATTGTAATTTGGAAAATATTTGAAGAGATTACTCCTCTTTTTTTTTCTACTCAAGATTATTGGCTTTGGTCAATTGTTGGGCAGATAAAAGCCCTTCTGTGGATTTATTTCTACAACAGGTATACATCTGTCCTGCAGAATCCAGTTACACCAAATCTCTTGGGACAATGCCTTAGACTGCTCATCCGGGTTTAGATTTATTATACAAACTGTGTGGCTTGCATAACGCTTTTGATAATGATGGTCATTGCAGGACACCAACATCTTTATTGATCCAAACTTTAAAAATGTCTTTGGTGTTGGCATCTATTTCATATTCCTTTGCAAAAGCAAAGAAAACTAATAATTTAAGTTACCATAGAACCAGACCTAAATGGCAATGTAATAAAAATTACATTTCAAAGGAAACTTACAAAATGAAATTAAAATTTGGTTTGAGGGCTTGGTTATGGGGGTGGGGAAGATGACTAACCACAGCTTATGTCTGGTACTTGTGGTATGCCTAAATTATACCAAAGGACACTGCATGCTCCCTCTCCAGGGCCACCTGGGCATGGGCAAAAGAGCCAGGCAGTTTCGGTCATCTGTTTTATTTCCAACAAGTCAATTATCATTTGCCACTGATTATCTGCTAATGGGGAAGGTGTTTGAGGCTTTTCTGGTTGGTGGCTTTGGCATTCTGACCAATAATTGTTTACACAACTTTGCCTAGTCTGTCAAGGTGTCTGTTCTGTGGCCAGGACACACATGAATTCCACAAGTATGGCACTGACACCCTGCATGATAATTGCTTGTCAATTTCAGGGTGTGTTTCACACCAGCAATTTTTGTCTGCCAACTAGAAACCAGGATATTCTGCATTTCTTGAGTGCAACTTTCCAACTGTGCCCGCACATAGACATATTTTTCTATTCCACATGCTGAATCCCTTGTACTTCAGCCTGCAAAAAAATAAGCAGCAGTTTCCTTCTGTAAAATGATTCATTTATTGTCTCATGTGCCGAAGTACAGTGAAAAGCTTCATTTACAAGCTGTACAGGCAGATCATAGTAAGCATGAATGTACAGATCAGAGGTTGTAAAAAGACTTAGAGGCATCCGGGTTACATTGCACAGGTCATACGCTAGGCAAGATCAATGTTAGCAAGATTAGCATTATTTAAGGCTAGACAGTCCACTCATCAATCTAATAATGGTCGGCAAGAAGCTGTTCCTGAACCTGCTGGTGCGTGTGTTCAGTGTTCTGTGTCTTTTGTCTGATGGAAGAGGTTGTAGGAGATCAGGATGGAAGGTTAGCTTCCATGATGGTCTGGGCTGTGCGCTCCAACTACTGTAGTTTCTTATGATCCTGGGCAGAGCAGATGCCATACCAGGCTGTTATGTACCTGGACATTATGCTTTCAACGATGCGTCTGTAGAAGCTTGAGAGGGACCTCATGGACATTTTCTGAGCTACCTTGGGAAGACAAGATGTTGATGTGCCTTCTTTACCATTGCATCTAAGTGGGAAGTCCAGGACAGGTTCTTGGTTATCGTCACTCCAAGGATCTTGATGCTCTCCACCCTCTCAACCTCAGTTCTGTTGATTTAGATGGGGGTGTGATCTCCTTCTTTCTTTCTGATGTCAGTGATAAGTTCCCTAGATTTGCTGACGTTGAGAGAGAGGTAAGCACTTTTGATAGATCTCAATTTCGAGAAATATAGACAGATTCACTGCATTATGGGTTATAATAGGCATGTTGTGAGGATAAATTATAAACGACTTTTCCATTTTTAGGTTATAATCACTCATTAATATGATCGTTCAACTGCTCAATTATTTAGCTTAAAATACAGTTTACATGACTCAATAAAGCTATTTCCTCCTTTTGTAGAATTAGTGTATTAACTTTCCCTAATGCGCTTTTGCATCCTCCTGCTTCATGGTAAATTTCTGCAGTCACACAATCCATCTAAAGGTTTCTTCATTTGCAATCCATTAGTTTCTCATGCGATTGTATTTTGAAACAGTAATAATTCCACAACATTAGACATCACAAGAAACTCTTGCAACAGCTCACTTTCCCAGATGGGAAAAATGAGGTGTTGGTGCAACATAAATATTTTATCATTAGATTTGATGTTTAGCCAATCTGAGCTATTCTTTTTAACATGAGGGTTCTGGTGTTTCTCCAGGGTTTTTTTTAATGGAGGCACTAAATACTTATTTTAACAGGATCTCGGACAAATGTTGTAGAGTATATCCACCAGTATCCCACTGTGTAACATCATGAACAAGGGTGTTAACTAAATGTCACACCACTATTTATGTGCTGATTCTGAAAGTATGTTAAACTGAACAATTTATAGTTGTGAATTTCCTTTTTTGTTTTGCCCACCAGCTCTTAGTAATACATATCTCAGCGGTAGCAGGCAAGACAAGAAAGTACTTGTATTATACGATTAAATTGACTGCATTTTCTATGGACTGATAAATGCACCTGCATGCCATCATTTTATGATTGCAATGGTTATATATGACAGACTCTTCAAGTTGTGTAGTGATTCAGTTTCCAATAAATACATAAAGTGGAAATTTAGTAATATATTTTGTTTAATTGAAATTATTTCATAACTCATTTTTTTGCTTCCCCAGAATGCAGCTTTAAATTGTTAGAAATACATTATTACTTAACTTAAGAGGAATTGGATGTTAGATTTCCTTAAAGTTAATTTCTTCTCTACCAATGGCAATGATGTAACTGAAAGAGGTATTTCTGATCAATGTGTGCTATCAGCCCACACTGATAAAAAAAATCAATCATGGTATCGTAAGCAAAGGTTTAGTTCTTTAACTTGTAACATTTTGTTTTGCTGCAGGCTATTCCCAAAGATCCGAGTGTCCAGGATGGCTATGTCCTACTACTTGTCCTCGTGTCTGTGTTCATTGGCGGGACTTTAGTCCTACTCTCTGGTATTTTGATTATCTGCAGAAGATGCTGTGAAACTGATCGAAGGTATTCAAGGTAAGCCATGTGTCCTGCATCCTCGTAAACTTCATTTCATTAACTAGAAGTGTCCAGTTACTTACCCGCTCAATAATATTGGTTTTGGAACATGCAACTGGCAAAACTGTGTTGTATTTTCTTGCACTGAATTTCAGAATAATCAGTGTGTATATGATACATTGGTTTGCTCTGTGTGCAAACGAAATGGTTGCTAATATAACAAAGCCATATCCAGATTACAAGCAGTAATCGCCGTCTGTAATTGTATTGTATTATACGTCCAAGTTGATATAATTGTTCTGACTAGAAGCCATATTGTGTTGTGACACTAGCTTCAGATCCAGCCTCAACAGTTGGGATGAAAGTCTCCTTTCACTGACAGCTGTTAAACACTTTAATCCAAATGAGTCTTGACAGTATCAATCTGGTTCCTAGTGAAAACAGTCTATTGGATAAAGATGTCTATAATTCAGCATTAATTGTGCAATCTCATTAGCAGAAGCCATAATGATAGACATTGTAAAAGACAGAAATATCACTGATAGGGCAGTCTTTACTTTGCAATCACTTCAAGGACTATTTGTGTAAAGCTCTACAGACCATGTTGGCCATGTTCTAGGAAAGAATCATTTTATGGTGCCTTAGTATATTTTTGGTATAGCCCAAAATAATTCTGTGGAATATTTATGTGTTGTCATCAGTGTGAATGTGAAGGTTATTGCAAAGATCAAAAAAACACACAGCAAGATCCCACAAACATTCATTGACTTTGGAATCCAAAAAACAAATGTTCGTCATGTTTAATTCTGGTTTAATTGCGAGTGTCCATTCACAGAAAGTAGTACGCTGGATATAAACCCTAGGATATTGGAATTGAAAGATGAATTAATTTTAGTGCAGAGCTATTGCACAGTGTGGGCGTCTGTTTAATTAATGACAGTAAAATGGCTACAGTGGGAAATGCAAACAGACAGTATCCTTGTGCTCGTCTTTGTTTTGTCTTGTGCTGCTTTTGACAGCCTGCATTGCATTGTTTAGTAGCAGTACACACCAATTTGTCTTCAGTAAATGCTGATTTGATGGACCTTGGGGACTATGTCTCGAAAGCAGAATTTAAGATGAATTGGCTGTTAAACATACTCTATCATGATGGATAAAGGAAATCTTCACAATAAGTACAATTACAAATATCTATTTTCAAGTTGGATTGAAGCATGAGTCCACCTTGTTGTACTTAACATAACTAAATAAGAAATAGTTGACAACTAGCTTTCTGCTGTGTCTCCACCCTCAGCTTTACGTGCTATCTGGCTGCTTGTCTAATATCAAGCTTTGTGCCAGGCATAACATTCTTTGGTGTAATGTTGGCAAGCCAGTTTTGTTTGGCTTGTATTAGAAACATTTGCCTCAATCATGTTAATATTTAAAGCTGCTTATACAGACACATCTGATTGTTTAAAGTCTGAATATTCTAGCCAATACTGAGCTCTTCAAACCCCACAATCTAACCATTATCAAGACCACCTATTTCAACCAAGTAATACTATCTACCAATATCTCAGCCTCATTCAAACACCTACCCATCTGTCCTTAATTGTCCTAAAAGTTCTTTTCACTGGAGTTCTGACCTTTTCCATAAATAAATTCAAACTTTCGCTAGAATTCTGCTCCTATACTGTTCATGCTAAGTCTCATACACCTCCCCTCCTTCCTGTTAGTATGCTCCATTGTCTACCTGCTCTGAGTGTAATTACTTCAAAATCCCTGTCTTTTATTTTCCAATCCCTTTCCTGCCTTACTCCATCTTACCATAAGCTCAGTGCCTTAGCATGTGCTGTACACTGCAGTTTGGTTTGTACAGTTCCTTGTCACCACTTTGTCAGTTGCAGATCCTGTAGCTGCCATCTCCCAGCACTTTAGAATTCTTGCTGTCACTCAATCATAAACTCATAGGATCATACAGCCTTGAAGGAAAACCATTTGGTGTGTCTGCACCAGCTCTGTATTAAAGAGCATTTTAGTCTCACTCTCCTGTTCTTTCCCCAATGCTTTGCAAAATTTTCTTTTTCATACACTTATCCGATTCCCTCTTTAAAGTTGCTATTAAATCTGTATCTGTCATCACAAAATTCTGCATAATAATTTGCATTTAATTAAAAAATCGCTTCATCTCACCTCTGGTCCTTAATTCTTTTGTCATTAGTCTCATAGGCTTCAATCTTGTCAACATGTTTATTATTATAAACTTATCACACTTTTTCTAAAAGTCTACAAACACAACATCAACAGCACAAGCTTCATCTTTCCTCTTTAATGCCCTCAAATGCAATTTGCTTTTAATGAATTTGCACCTGCTTTCGTTTATTAATTTGTAACTTTCTAAATGATAATTACATTTGTTTCAACTAATTCTCCAAAGGTTTCCTATCATGACCTTGGAGACAGGGCTCTGGATATTTGGTGGACAGTTTGGCAAGTGCAACAGGGTGGAGACTATAGGCTCCCTTGAGGGCCAGGGGAGCATTCCACCTCTTCTTAGCCTATGAGGACTCTATAAAAGGCCTCACCTTGTGTGCCAGCATTTCTTGTCTTTTCACTGATCAGTTTCCTAATCCTTGGGAAACCGAAGCAACAAACGCAAATTCTAAATCTAGCTCCCAACCACACTGTGGGAGCTTGATTTAATTATGTTAATGATGTGTGCGTGTACGTGTGTGTGCGTGTGTGTGTGTGTGTATATGTTATTATGTATTATAGAACCCTTAATACACAGCCTCCACCATGACCGATGACTGACTGCCTGTTGTGGCAGGGGGAATAAACATTGACTCTGTCATTGCACATTTGGATTTTTGTGTTAGTCTGCAGCTGGTGAAGCTCCAATTTATCACTTTTGGGTGCTCAGGTCTGATGTAATGACTTTAGAACAGGAATATATACAGATTAATTCTGTATATATTTAATTCATTGTGTTGCCGAGCAATTTAGCACAATGAACAACCCAGCATGGAAAGAAAAATCATACTCCAGTTGACAAGATGGTATGTTGAATATCAGACAATGCATATAATTCTCCATTCAGTGTTCAACTGAGGGGCCATAAGGGATTGAGGTTGCTGGATATTTCGTTTCCATGGAATTAAAATAATTTCACAGTCTTCTTTCATAAATCCAGATGGAAATTTTGTGTGATATAGCTAGAAGACAGGAAATTTCAGTTCATGGTGTTATACCTTTGTGACATGGCCTTTGGTTATTGCTTTACTTAAGTATCGGTTTATCTTTTTTTTAGTACAGTATCCACAGCATAAGGATTTTGTTTCATGTGGTTCCTATTTGGGGTTATGGGGAACGTACCTATGTTTTTTTGGAGTGTGCAGCCCCTTTACATAATTTAGTGCTGCTATGCACGTTTGGTAAATTACAGTTTCTTATGGACGGGGTCACTTGACCCAAAATGTTAACTCTGATTTTTCTCCACAGATGCTGCCAGACCTGCTGAGCTTTTCCAGTAATTTCTGTTTTTGTCTACAGTTTCCAAATTGTGCACAGTCCTTCTGGGAACATCCAGGTTGTTGTGCAGGTTATAGGGAGCATTGGAAAAATGAATTCCTCTAAACCTTGTGGTTCAGCAATGCCTACTTAAATAGCAATGTCTTGAATAGTTGCCGATTGAGACTTCTAAGCTTTGTTGCAGCTGATATCAAGTGATTCTGAAAAGAATTTCCTGTTCATTTTGTTTTAAGCTTCATGATCCCACAGCAGATTTTTTTTGAATATCAATGATGTTAGATTATACCTATGAGCGTCAGACATCATAAGATCTGGGATTCTTCTTTTTTTTAACCATTTGTTTATTGGTTCGCCCTTATTTTCTTTCAGTCTAGCTGTCCATGTCAACACCGTGCCTTACACAGAACAATACTGTCAGAACAAAGCATTTCTGGCTACCTTGTTCTTTTGAGCATTTTCAACCTTTGTTTAATAAAATACATTTACAACCTTTCCTTGCCTCCTTAAGTTGGAGAACGAGAAAAGGAGAGAGTACATAAGTGAGTCAAGAAATGGTCATCACTTCACCCCATGACTGGGCTTAAAGATATTTGAGCAAAATCCCTAACTAGGGCCTCATGTCATGCATTTAACAGGTTGTTTATTTTTCACAGGAGATGCAAAACTTTAGTGAGTGATTGAAAAGTTAGCTTGCAAGCGTTAAGTGAAAATTGTGTAGTTTCCTGAAGAGAGAGCTGAAGGGGCAGCAGCATCTCAAGATGGCGGCACTGGCAAGGTAGGCAGTATTCAGGCCCCTGAAACTGTCTGCTCCAGACTGGCCACCTCCTCCCTTCTTTCCTGACCCTTTCCATCCTCTTTCTTTTCCTTTTTCTTCTTTCTCTACCTGTCAATGGCAGCAGAGAAGGTGACATTAAGGAGGAGGGCAGCCGGAGCGGGACTCTTGGCGAGGTGGCCGCTTGGTATGGCAGCGGAGCCAGGGAATCCTGGTTGTGGTGTGCCCAGAGTAGGGACACCTGGTTGTGGTAGGCCCGGAGCCTGAGACTCCTGGTTATCCGAGAAGCAGCAGTGGCAAAGCCGGGGGCTCTTGGTTGCAGGGCGAGTATGCGTGCAGCACAGGATCCGGCATTGGCAGTGTTGGCGAGGTGGGCCCAGTGATAATGAGATGGCACCTGAAGAGTGGTGATGGCTATGTTAGTGGGTCTGGCTTAGGTGACAGTGAGGTAGTGGAGGAGGGGTGGTGGTGCAGGTGTCATTAGGGAGCTGGCTCAGGGATCAGGTCTCATGGCAGAGGCAACGGAATGAAGATGGACTCTCTTTCAGTAATGTCTTTTTATCCTTTTTATTCTTCAACTGTTCAAAATGGTGCCAGATTGTGGCAACAGTTGAAGCTTTTTACTGTATTTTACTGTATTATTCACTGTAAATTACATTTGACAATAAATCATTCGATTCAATTCAAATTGTGGAGGTACTGGCCAAAGTCTTTCAGTCTTCCTTAGACTCAGTGGTGCCAGAAGACTGGAGAATTGCAAACATCATGCCCTTATTCAAAATAGCTCTAAGGATAAGCCCAGAAATTACAGACCAGTTAGTTTAACTTCAATGGTGGGAAAGCTTCAAAAAAAATTATTCAGGATATAATTAGTGTCCTTAAAAATAAAGGTGGGTTGATAAGCAAGAAACAGCATGGATTTAGAGTCATAGAGCTGTACAGCATGGAAACAGACCATGCTCCTCGTGATTTTATAAACTTCTATAAGGTCACTCGGAGCTCTGGGAAAACAGCCCCAGCCTATTCAGCCTCTCTGTATAACTCAAACCCTCCAACCCTGGCAACATCTTTGTAAATTTTTTCTGAACCCTTTAAAGTTCCACAACATCCTTCCTATAGCAGGGAGACCACAACATCCTTCCTATAGCAGTATTCCAATAGTGGCCTAACCAATGTCCTGTACAGCCACAGCATGACCTCCCAACTCCTATACTCAATGAGCTGACCAATAAATGTAAGCGTACCAAACACCTTCTTCACTATCCTGTTAACCTGCGACTCCACTTTCAAGGAACTATGAACTTGCACTCCAAAATCTCTTTGTTCAGCAACACTCCCCTGGATCTTACCATTAAGTGTATAAGTCCTGTCCTGTTTGCCTTTCCAAAATGCAGCACCTCACGTTTATCTAAATTAAACTCCATTTGCCACTCCTCGGCCCATTGGCCCATCTGATCAAGATCCCATTGGACTCTGAGGTAATCTTATTCGCTGTCCACGACACCTCCAATTTTGGTGTCATCTGCAAGCTTACTAGCCATACCTCCTATGTTCACATCCAAATCATTTATATAAATGACAAAAAGCAGCGGACCCAGCACCAATCCTTGTGGCACACCGCTGGTCACAGGTCTCCAGTCTGAAAAGCCACCCTTCACCACCACCCTTGGTCTTCCATCTTCAAGCTAGTTCCATTAAGGGAGATGCACGGGGAAAGTTTTGTTTTACACAGAGGGTGGTAGGTGCCTGGAACGCACTGCAAAGAGAGGTGGTAGAAGTAGATACGTTAGGAAAATTTAAGAGGCATTTAGACAGACATGGAAATAGACAGGGAAAAGAGGCATACGGACCATATGCAGGAATTGGGTTTAATTTAGAATTGTGCTGGGGCAGAATGACTAAATGAATCATTTAACACTCAGAGTCCACTACGAATACCAAAGAATTTATTCATGTTTCATTGGTGGGAAGAGTCCAGAAGCTTCTTCACTGAACGAAGGAAAGATGAGCTTTTATGCATTTGTTTTCAGCCCGCCCTTGTGTTTGATTGACTTGCTTTAGTTTTTTTTAAAGGGTTTACAGAGGCATGAGGGAATGCTGTTGATGTGGTTTACATGCAGTTTCAGAAGATGTTTGATACAGTGCCACAATGCAGACCTGTGAGAAAAGTTAGAGCTTATGGAATTAAATGGACATTTGCAACATGGATACAGCATCGGCTGAGGGATGGCAAATAATAAGTGATGGGTCAGTTTCAAAGCTGTGGACGATATAAAACTTGGGAACATTGCAAACCATGAGGAGGACAGTAAAGAACTTCAAAAAGACATAGATAATTTAGTGAATGGGCAGATAGCTGGCAGGTGATGCTCAAGAGAGAGGAGCGTGAGATGATGCAGTCTGGTGCAGGTTTGAAGGGCTGAATGGCCTACTTTTGCACCTATTTTCTATGAAAGGAAGAACATGGACTGAGAATATAAAACAACAGATACAATTCTAAAGGTGATGCAGGAGCAGAGGGACCTGTGTGTATATGAGCACAGATCAATGAAGGTGGAGAGAGCAGTTAGTAAACTTTATAAATAGGTGCAAAGAGTATAAAAGCAAAAAGAATATACACAACTTGCAAAAGACATGGTAAACTTCATCTCAAGTACTGAATGCCACTGATAAAAACAGATTGGAGAAAGTGTAGGAGAGGGTTTCAAGAAGGTACAACAGTACATCTGAAACATCAGTTATGAGGACAGATCGGAGAAGTTGGGTCTGTCTTCTTTGGAGTGGAAAAGGCTAAGGGGTGATCTGATCGATCAGATAGATAGGGAAAAACAGTTCCCTGCTCATAAACAACTCACTGGAGGAGGAGGCTCCACAAACATCCCCATCCTCAATGATGGAAGAGCCCAGCACATCAGTGCAAGAGATAAGGCTGAAGCATTCGCAGCAATCTTCAGCCAGAAGTGCCAAGTAGATGATCCATCTCGGCCTCCTCCAGTGGTCCCCATCATTACAGATACCAGTCTTCAGCCAATTCGATTCACTTCACGTGATATCAAGAAACGGTTGGAGACACTGGATACTGCAAAGGCTACGGGCCCTGACACCATTCCGGCAATAGTACTGAAGATTTGTACTCCAGAACTTGCTGCTCCCCTAGCCAAGCTGTTCCAGTACAGTTACAACACTGGTATCTACCCGACAATGTGGAAAGTTGCCCAAGTATATCCTGTACACACAAAGCAGGACAAATCCAACCCGGCCAATTACCGCCCCATCAGTCTCCTCTCAATTGTCAGTAAGGTGATGGAAGGTGTCATCAACAGTGCTATCAAGCAGCACCTGCTCAGCAATAACCTGCTCAGTGATGCCCAGTTTAGGTTCTGCCAGGGCCACTCAGCTCCTGACCTCATTACAGCCTTAGTTCAAACATGGACAAAAGAGCTGAATTCCAGAGGTGAGGTGAAAGTGACAGCCCTTGATATCAAGGCTGCATTCGACCGAGTGTGGCATCAAGGAGCCCTAGCAAAACTGGAATCAGTGGGTGACCTCCCACCCACAGCCTCCAACCTCAAAGTTCCCCGACCCCGCACCGTCCGTTTCTATCTCTTTCCCAAAATCCATAAACCCGACTGCCCTGGTCGACCCATTGTCTCTGCCTGCTCCTGCCCCACCAAACTTATCTCCACTTATCTCAACTCCATTTTCTCCCCCCTGGTCCACGAACTCCCCACCTATGTCCATGATGCCACCCACGCCCTCCGCCGCCTCCAAAACTTCGATTCCCTGGCCGTCAGCACCTCATCTTCACCATGGACGTCCAGTCCCTGTATGCTTGCATTCCCCATGCAGGTGGCCTAAAAGCCTTCTGCTTCTTCCTGTCCTGCAGGCCCCACCAGTTCCCCTCCACCGACGCCCTTGTCCACCTAACCGAACTCGTCCTTACCCTTAACACCTCCTCCTTCAACTCCTCCCACTTCCTACAGACGAAAGGGGTGGCCATGGGTAGCCGCATGAGCCCAAGCTATGCCTGCCTCTTCGTAGGTTACGTAGAACAGTCCCTCTTCCACAGCGACACTGGCACCATCCCCCACCTCTTCCTCCATTACATTGATGACTGTATCGGCGCCGCCTCGTGCTCCCACGAGGAGCTTGAACAGTTCATCCACTTTTCTAACAGCTTCCACCACAACCTTAAGTTCACCTGGACCATCTCTGATACCTCTCTCACCTTCCTGGACCTCTCCATCTCCATCTCTGGTAACCACCTGGAAACTGATATCTATTTCAAGCCCACCTGCCATAGCTACCTAGAATACACCTCCTCTCACCCACCTTCCTGCAAGAATGCTATCCCCTATTCCCAATTCCTTCACCTCCGCCACATCTGCTCCCAAGATGAGGCGGTGCCCTCCCGGACATCCCAGATGGCCTTGTTTTTCAAGGACTGCAATTTCCCCCCCTTGCAGTGGTCGAAAACGCCCTCGACCGTGTCTCTCACATTTCCCGCACCTCAGCCCTCACACCCTCTCCCCACAATAACAACAAAGACAGAAATCCCCTTGTCCTCACATATCACCCCATCAATCTCTGGATTCAACGTATCATTCTCCGCCACTTCCGCCACCTGCAATCTGACCCCACTACCAAGGACATTTTTCCCTCCCCACCCTTATCTGGCTTCCAGAGGGACCGCTCTCTGCGCGACTCCCTCGTCCGCTTCCCACTCCCCACTAGCCCCACCACCCCCGGCACTTTTCCCTGCAACCGCAGGAGGTGCTACACCTGCCCCTACACTTCCTCCCTCACCTCCATCCCAGGCCCCAAGAAAACCTTCCACATTGAACAGACGTTCACCTGCACATCTGCTAATGTTGTATACTGTATCCACTGTTTCCGATGTGGCCTCCTCTACATCGGGGAAACCAAGCGGAGGCTTGGGGACCACTTTGTAGAGCACCGACTCTCGGTTTGCGACAAATGACAACACCTCCCAGTTGCAAACCACTTCAACTCCTCCTCCCACTCCTTGGATGACATGTCCATCCTGGGCCTCCTCTAGTGCCACAACAATGCCACCCGAAGGCTGGAGGAACAGCACCTCATATTCCGTCTGGGAACCCTGCAGTCCAATCGTCTCAAAGTGGACTTTACAAGCTTCAAAATCTCCCCACCCCCGACCTCATCCCAAAACCAGCCCAGCTCGTCCCTGCCTCCTTGACCTGTCCGTCTTTTCTCCCACCTATCCCCTCCTCCCACCTCACTGATCAACCCCCACCCCCACCCCCACTTTCTATCATCTAGCCTCATCCCCGCCTCCTCGACCTGTACGTCTTCAGTCCCACCTACCTGCCCCTCCCTCCTCACTGACCAACCTCCATCCCAACTCCTTACCTACACTGTACTGGATTCATCCCTGCCTCTGAAGGGTGTGGACCCAAAACGTCAGCTTTCCTGCTCCTCTGATGCTGCCTGGCCTGCTGTGTTCATCCAGCTCCACACCTTGGAATCAATGGGTATCAGGTGGTTGGAGTCATACCTGACACATAGGCTGTGGTTGTGGGAGGTCAGTCATCTCAGCTCCAGTACATCTCTGCAGGAATTCCTCAGGGTAATGTCCTCGGCCCAACCATCTTCAGCTGCTTCATCAATGACCTTCCCTCCAACATAAGGTCAGAAGTGGGGATGTTCGCCGATGATTGCACAATGTTCAGCACCATTCGTGACTCCGCAGATACTGAGGCAGTCCATGTTCACATGCAACAAAATCTGGACAATATCCAGGCTTGGGCTGACAAATGGCAAGTGACATTCATGCCACACAAATGCCAGGCTATTACCATCACCAATAAGAAACCATCTAATCACAGTCCCTTGACATTCAATGATGTTACCATCACTGAATCCCCCACTATCAACATCCTGGGGGTTACCATTGACCAGAAACTCAAGTGGACTCCCCACATTAACACAGTGGCTACAAGAGCAGGCCAGAAGCTTGGAATACTGAGGCGAGTAACTCACCTCCTGTCTCCTCAAAACCTGTCCACCATTTACAAGGCACAAGTCAGGAGTGTGATGGAATACTCCCCGTTTGCTTGGATGAGTGCAGCCCCAACAACACTCAAGAAGCTTGACACCATCCTGGACAAAGCAGCCCACTTGATTGCTACTACATCCACAAGCATTCACTCCCTCCACCACCGACGCTCAGTAGCAGCAGTGTGTACTATTTACAAGATGTACTGCAGAAATTCACCGAAGATCCTCAGACAGCACCTTCCAAACCCACGAACACTTCCATCTCGAAGGACAAGGGCAACCGACATATGGGAACATCACCATGTCCAAGTTCCCCTCCAAGTCATTCACCATCCTGACTTGGAAATATATCCTTCACTGTTGCTGGGTCAAAATCCTGTAATTCCCTCCCTAATAGCATTGTGGGTCAACCCACAGCAGACTGCAGCGGTTCAAGAAGGCAACTCACCACCACCTTCTCAAAGGCAACTAGGGATGGGCAAGATATCTGGCCAGCCAGCGGTGCCCACATCCCACAAAATGAATAGGAAATAAAAAGGATCGAGAATAAAATGGCACAGATTTAAAGTGATTTGCAAAAGAAGCAAATATCTTGTGGAAAATAACATTTTTATGTGACGAGTGGTTCAGGACTGAATGTTTTGCCTAGAATTGTGGTGGAGGCAGGTCCAATAGAGGCCTTCAGAGGGTATTTGTAGTGATTGGAATGGGGGCCAGGTGGATCCATTGACAATGCAAGCCTTGATTGGGATTTTTAACCTGGGCCAATCGAGGAGCCCTGGCTGATGGATATAAACCGGAGATTCAGAGAGTCATCTCAGTCTCGGGACTGGCTTTGAGCTGGCTGGTCAGAGCCCATGTACTGTGCACATGTAAATAAAGGGTGACTTGGAGATGGGATACTGGCCTTTGTGCAGTGATTTCAGTATTGAATGATTGTTTCAATTTGAATAATGTGCAAAGCATTTGCGAAAAGTCCGGAGAATGGCACTAAGTCATGATGCTCATTTGGTGAGCTGGTGCAGACGTGATGGGTTGAATGGCGTCCTTCTGCAGCATAATATTTCTGTGATGCACGTTGGAGAAGGATGTTCCACTTTTTATGGGCAAGTATGACCATATATTTTGGTCTCATATGCTGTTTTTTTTGCTATATATACAATTAATGATCATGATCATGCTATTCTGCTTGCTACTTTGGCTTTATAATGTGCATCTACTTTCTTCTCTCCCCTTGCAACAAT
>NC_063360.1:24040367-24061721 GCF_021869965.1 Rhincodon typus | reverse complement strand
GATGCTGCTTGGCCTGCTGTGTTCGTCCAGCTCTACACCTTGTTATCTCATCACTAGTATTAAATTTTTTTTCTACATTTTGCAGCAAGTGTCTAACCAAAAATATAGAATATTTCAGCATTTACTCACTGTAGTAGGATGGGCACCGTTTTCTCACTTAATAAAATGCCAATATAAAATGAAATGCATTTTAAAATCAGGGTCTTCAGCACATATGAAACTGAAAGGCTAATTAATACACCTTATCTTTATTGAGTTATTGATTCTTTTATTCCCAGTGATCTGTCATCAACAAAAAATGAGAATGTTGATTAACATTTTCTTCATAAAATAGTAATGGTGTGTCAGAATATCATATCAATGTTATCACCACCTACTCAAAACCAAAATGTCATAAGGATCACAAGGCAACACTTTCACGGTCTGTATTTCTGATACATGAAGTGTTTCAGATGAAATTCCATTGTGTAGAAATGCAGAAACACCTAACATTCTTGCGATGAATTGGTTGCATCTTCTACAGCAAATATTGCTGGCGGAAAACATTAATGACGCTTTGCAGTATTATTTAATTCTGAAGAGCGGGATAAGGAGTCTCAGAAGACTTCAAAGATTAACCAAGAACCAACAATAAAAGTTGACTTGGAACACTTCAACAGTAAGCAGGCCAGGCCGATTAGTTGCGAAAGTCCATAGGAATAGAATTTTCAGTAGAAACCTCACCATTACCTTGATAATACAGAAGACCCACAATGAGGCTGGAGGTGGGAAATGCTGGAAGCTAGTTTTGGTGCTTTAGGACGGCTTCAGGCTTGTATGTGAAGAAGTAGCACCATCAAGTCAGCCTTTATATGTCACTGGTTCAATAATTAATGCTGTTCTGGTGAGATAAAGCATGGAAAAGTACTGCAGAGTATGATGCATTGGTTGAGCCATTCAACATATACTTTCGCCACCAAAGAAATTTAGTAATGGAACAGGTAAGATTTAACCAGTGACGTCAGCATTTGGAAGAGACAATAGAAGGATTTTTTTTTTTAATGAATTTATATCATCTAGCAGGATTATGTAGGTACAATTATTTGAAGGATAAATTAATTAGATACCTTATAGAGTCATGAGCAGTTATCAGACTTCCTTGAATTCAAGAAGGATTTAAAGCTGCAACAGGCAATCTAATTTGCAGTGCAGGCAGAAACCAGGAGCTGAAATCTGTCAGTACTGCAAGCAGCATTCACTCTTATTTTCTTTCTCGGCTGCAACTTCAAAGATCTAGGTGTAGAGCAGTGACTTCTGGAACTGGAAGTCAGTGCCACAGTTGGCATGGTGACACTGATCTTAGAGGGAACATTGACCGCAAGGAAACATTGAAGATTCTTTGACATGGCTAAGTATGTAGGCCCCAAGATGGCATTGTCACCCTCCCAAAAGTCTACCAAAAGAGATAAGCGAATGGCAATCAATGTCATCAACCATATTCTGTCGTGCAAGATATGGCTCAGAATAGAATCACCAGTGCAATGAATGTTCAGCAGGGGAGCTGAGTACTACCACCATGGGCAGTTGGACCACTTGTTAGAAAATAGTGCAAGTTATCACCCTCTTCCATCTCCTCAAAAATCAAGGTCCTACAAATGAAAAACTTTCAGAGAAATGGAAGTTGTGCAACAAGAAAAATGTTTGAGTCAACAATGTAGAATAATATTCCTTGGGGAGGTCAAAGGGAGTCAAAACAGATTCTAGACCGTCGCCTTTAAAGTACAAGGCTTTGAAGCAGAATTTAAAGCCTACACAAGAGTTTTCTACACCATTTCAATACTGGCATACACAGCCTACCATGGTTGAAGTCTGTGTGAGTCAAAGCAACTAACATTAAACTATCAGTACCAGCAGGCAAAGGTCTTTAGGTACATGGACAATTGCCAGAAGCTTAGCTATAGAAGATAAAATGTCACTGAAAGTCAATAAATACTGAGGAATCAGAAATGCATGCTTTGCCTCAGTCTCTTTGGAGAAAGTGAATACAGATCTTCAGAATGAAGATGGGAGAGACTGGGGTAATCTACATTGGCCTTCCAGACAGTCACTGAACTACAGTGCTCAGCATTTACATTTTCAGTAGGTTGTTTTTTTTTTTGGCCCAATTTCTGGCAGTGATTTTCAAATCCTCCCTGTCCACAGATGAGGTGCCAGAAGACTGGCGATCTGCTAACATTGTCCTATTATTTAAAAAAAAAGTGAGGAGGAGATTGACCACAAAACTGCCAGCCAGTTAATCCAATCTCAGTGCTGGGGATGTTACTAGAAAGAATTCTGAGAAGGATATATCTGCACTTCAAGGTATATAGATTGATCAGGAATAGTCAGCATGAATCTATTAAGGGAAGATTGCATTTGACAAACTTGAAAAAAAGATTGTGAAGCAGTAACTAGGAGTGTTGATGAGGCTAATATATTTGACATGGCCTGCATGGACTTCCCACCAAGGCTTTTGATAAGGTCCCTCACGGCAGACTGGTCAAGAAAGTAAGCTCATGGGATTTAAGGCAAAGTGCCACATTGGATCCACAATTGGCTGAGAGGCAGGAAGCAGAAGGTGATTGAAGAGGGATGTTTCTGTGACTGGAAGGGATTCCACAGGACTTGGTGCTGGGGTCCTTGTTGTTTGCAGTGTATGTTAATGTGTTGGATTTAAGCAAAGGGGGCATGATGAAGAGGCTTGGAGATGTAATGAAGATCGGTAGGGTGGTAAATATGGTAAATAAGACGTAGGACGGTGAAAAACTGCAGGAGGATATCAATGGAACTGTCAAGTGGGCATAGCAGTGACAAATGGAATTCAACATGGACAAGTGTGAAGTACTGCAATTAGAGAGCACTAACAAGGCAATGGATTACATGATAGGACCCTGGAAAGCAATGAAGATCGGAGGGACCTTGGTGTGCATATCCATAAATCCCTGAAAGTAACAGGGCAGTTGGATAAGATGGTTACAGAGGCATATTAGTCATGGCATTGTCAAGAGCAGGGAGGTTATGCTGGAAATGTGATTAGGCCACGACAGAAGTATCTAGCTCTTGTAGTTCTAGTCGCCACATTATATAGAAGCTGTGATTGGATTAGAGAAGGTACAGAGGAGATTTATCAGGATGCTGCCTAGGCTGCAGGGTCTGAGCTGCGAGGAAAGATTGGATAGGCTAAGGTGGTTTTCCTTGGAGCAGCAAAGGTTGAGAAAGAACCTGATAGAGCTGTATTAGATTTTGACCGGCATAATACGGTGGATTGGAAAGCACTTTTTTTTCCACGTGGAGTGGGGTCAATAACCAGGAGGTATAGATTTAAGGTAGGAGAGAGAGGGTGAATGGGAGAGTTAAAGAGAATCTTTTTCACTCAGAGGATGGTGGGAGTCTGGAACTATTGAGTCAGAAGCTCATAGCCTCCAGGGTTATGGGGCCAAGAGCTGGAAAATGGGATCAGTGTATTCAGACATTTCTTGACTGGCGCAGGCACAAGAGGCCAAATAGCCTCCTTCTGTGCTGTAATCATCTATCTATAAGTCTGAGACTTATTAAAAATCATCATTTATGACATATGAAGACAATGTCAGATAGAAAAGAAAGACACAATGACAGTTGTTGAGCATTTTCAGTAATTGGTCGCTCTGTTGTGCTCAGTTACAGTAGATTGTAAACTTGATATATATTCTTAATTGATTGACCCTTCCAATCTTCCTCTTTTGGTTCTGGAACTAATTTGCAATCCATTGGCAATGATTCATTGTGACAAATCCCAGCAACCACAAAAGGGCAGTAAGGCTGTTTTGGAGGAAAGGAAAAGGGACTCCTCTCCCTTCAGAAGCATTTCAACAAGTGAAGTGGTTTTGAGGCTATTGAAGGAGTGGAATATGCAGAAGAAAATTCACAAAAAGAAATTGACTAATGCTAGGGTGTTTATTAAATGACAATCATCTGGAAGCAATGTTCTATTTGTAAATCTGACCATGTCTGTACCTGCCGTGCTATCCGAGATAAATAAATAACATTAGCTCTTTCGTCAACAATTGAGCTTGTCCTGCTCTCAAATATCAACCCAACTCCACTGTCTGTCTACAATTTAACCATCTGAGTAGTTGCATTTAGACTACATTACACCTGAGTCATGTCAGCTCTTATATTAGAAAAACTAACAGGATTAGGTTGCCATTTACTATTAGGTTGCTGGATGGTGTAGAGAAGCAACGTTGAATTAGCTTTCTGTTCTGAGTGTCACTTCAAATGATTGACAATCATTTACTTAGTTTAAATATGCACTACTGTAAAGCACACTGCCCTTGACTCTTTCTGTTTTCGAGTGAGTTTCAAGCCTGTGTCAATCTTGCTGATCACAACTGTCACTCTGAACATTTCCTTAATATTAACAGTTCTGGATTTTAACTCTGTTATATTAGATTCTGGCAAAACAACTTACATGCAGGAAAGCATCTAGTCTAGTAACCGCAGGAGTGTCATTACAACCAATAAAGACAGCATTGATTTTAGAACAAAACAATGTGCTTCTTTTTTGGATATTTGTAATAGTCAGCTAATTTCAGTAACACAAATGGTTCCACTAATGACTTTGTCATGAATGCATAAGAGTCATTAATCATCTTGTACACTGTTTGTGGGGACAGACGAGTGCAATAGATTTGTCTTCAGTGATTAAAGTCCTATGATTTATTCAATGGAAAAATTGCAGACATTTGTAGCCATTTGTCGTGAGTCCAAGATTCTTATAGTTTTTTCCTTTACTTTGTGCTAAACTTTCCTTTCAAACAATAGTTAATAAACTACTGGGGATACCAGTTCAAGTTAGAAAGCTGTTTCAGATGTATGGAATGCAAATATGATCTGATACATATTTTCAAAATTTAAACCAAGCAAATTTAGATTGTTGAGAAATAAAAGACATTTTTGGGGAATGTTTTAATTTGTGGTATATTGGACCTGAGGGAGAAGAATATATTTTGTCTCGACATAGAGAAAACTTTAAACACAATAGACCTATTGTGGAAGTAGCTGATGGGAAATATTAATGGGACAAACAGTAGAACATAAAGGACAAGAGATTAGAAAAATGTCCGGAGGCTACAAAACACTCAAAGGAATTAGGGTTATGATATAAATGAAAGAACGGAAGAACAGTTTATACTGCTATTAATTTACAGACAATGATTTGACAGCTTAATGCTTACTTTTACCTGTTTAAATGTTTGTGTTTTATTTTGAGTACTTTCCCAGTAATTATTTTTTGTAGTTGTTTTTCATTTGCTTCATCCAAGCTCTGCAGCAGAAAGAGTGAATCCAAAACAACTCAAAAACCGAAAGAACTGCAGATGCCATAAAATCAGTGACCAAAATAGAAATTGCTGGAAAAACTCAGCGGGTCTGGCAGCATCTGTGGCAAGAGGTCAGAGTTAATGTTTCGGATCGAGTGACCCTTCCTCTGAGGTCCACTCAACCTAAAATGTTAACTCGGATTTCTCTCCACAGATGCTGCAAGACCTGCTGAGCTTTTCTTGTACCTCATTACCAATGTACAACCCTTTCCCTGACTCTCCCAACCTCTGTTGTACTTGGTGTCTCGTAATTTTATCTTTTGATGGATGGTGTAGAGAAGCAACATTGAATTAGCTTTCTGTTTTACATCAGGTCCAATTGTCCTTTTGTATCAAAATTAGTGGAAGAGAAAACCAGGTCAGATATACAATCAGTAGCTGATTAACTACAGGACATTTTACACCATTGGTCATTATTTAAATAAAAATAAAGGTAACCGTTGTCTTATCGGTCCATAGGGCTGCTTTCTCATTAGAGAGAGAGAGATGACTGATGGTGGTTTAATCTGTGGATCACGACGTCTCAGGTGAGGGGAGAGGTACGGAAGAAAAGTCTGTCATGGTAAAAACAACCAGTGCAGTAATTGAATCCATGCTGTTGGGGGTCACTCTGCATCACAAACTAGCTGTCCAACCAACTGAGCTAACTGACCCCCATCATTGTTGGAATGATCTCCAATTAAATCAGGAACTAAGTAAAAAGGGATTTGAACCCACAACCATAGCCACTCCCATAACGTGGAACATAACAATGCTAATACTCAATACCACTATGATGTCTGTTTATTCTTTATACAATAGCCCAGATTTTATGGTGAACAGTAAATGAATGGCACTGACAGTTTGTAAGATTTATGCTTGCCCTTAGACTATTTGTGGGCCTTTGCCCCGGATACTGTAGTGTTTAGAAGTTCAAACCAGTACAGTATCTACTGTGCACGTTTCCAAACCAGTTCCCACCACCTAAAAGGATAAGGGCAGCAGCTACATGAGAACACTACCACCTTCAAGTTCCCCTCAAGCCACACACTGTCCTGAATTGGAACTATATTATCATTCCTTTTATTATTGCTGGGTCAGAACCCTGGAACTCACTTCGTAACACCATTGTGAGTATATCTGCTGTCCAAGGACTGTAGTAATTCAAGAAGACAGCTCATCACCACTTTGTCAAGGGCAACTGGGGATAGACCATAAATTTTGGCCCAGCAAACAATGCCCACATCTCATAAATGACTGACTTTTTAAAGAAATAGTACAGGAGATCTGGAACCTGTTGAAGAAAGCACTAACTCCTTTACCAATCAACTTGAAAAATCCTTCACAAGGGAAGCAATTCATTTGTGTAGCACTATTTCTGGAGGTAATATGTAGACTTAGCAGGGGCTGACAGCACTATACGTCACTACTCGCTGTTGTGTTAATTAAAGAATGTTCTGTTAGTCACGCAGATAGCAGGCTATAGTGCAGCATGTTATCTGGTGAATCAATGGAAGTCAGTGTTGTATCCCATGAAGTTGCTATGCAAATTAATTACTCTGTGCATCCTAATTGTTATGTTACATGAAGTGAAATGGGCTTAAGAGCGAGAGAGAGAGAAACAAAACAAAAAAAGTTTAAAGATTAATTTCTTTAGTTTTTTCCAAATTTCCAACAATAGTTCAAATATAATGGAATGATACTCCATGTTTGTAAATGTTATTTTTCAGCGACAGAGAATTACTTTTTGGTGGTAACTGAGACTTGACATGCCACTAAAATTCCACTTAGCCTTTCCAGATCAGTTTAATGGGTTTCTGTATAAACACAGCAAGAGCTTATTAGCAACACAGATACCTCTCTGGTTATTGAAACACCAGGGAGGTATCAGTGTCACTACAAGCTCTTGGAGAAGCAAGGCAACTTGAACAAAAACTTCAGCATTTAACTACGCAGCCGTTGATACCAGAAGTCATTGAATTTATTCTAGAATAAGTGAGAGCTGTAGTCTTACCATTATTTTAATGCAGAGTTCTGGAACAATGTGCATTTGGTCTAGTTAAAGACATGTTTTAAACTTTGGCACCTTTATTGGCGGATTCATAATTTTCTCCATTGGCTGTCACTACTGCCATTATTGCTTCTTTAGGTTTTATCTTGAGCTTTCATCTCACAATGATATGAATATTTTAATCTAATTCAAGATTATAGCCATTGTGCTATACAGTGGTTTACTGAACATTCGAAGTTCTCTCTTGCTGGATTCTAAATAATGCCTTGAATGTTCCAATCTGGGTCAGAAGCCCTATTTCCGACCCAAATCAGATGAAGAGTTGTCCACTTGCCTTTTGGAGAAATGTCTTTGATGAATATCTGAGCCAGGAACCTCCCCAGCCCAAGCAGCAATAATGATTCCAGGAATCTACACATGCAGCAGCAGAGTGAATGGCTGCTGAAACTAAGATAACAAGGTGTAGAGCTGGATGAACACAGCAGGCCAAGCAGCATCAGAGGAGCAGGAAAGCTGACGTTTCGGGTCTGGACCCTTCTTCAGAAACTATTGCTGAAACTAAGCTCCCTTTTTCAGTAGTAGGTGCTGTCCTCTGTAGTATTAATAGCTCCAGAGCCACTGACGGCTACAGAGAGATTGTAAGTGCTCAAGCTGGGTGCAGGAGAGGTAGGATGGCAGATGTGCAAGGGGTTGGGAGGGTGAGGGGCTAAGTTGACAGGTGAAGGGTGACTGGTATGTGGGTACGGGTGGAGGGTATGTTGGGGACTTTCAGGTTGGGTAGGGGATTGGGGGCTGTCAGGCAGGTCTGGCTGCAGATGGGGATCTTTGGTGTTGGGGGAGGAGGTCAAGGGATTGGTTGAGGTGAGGAATCGGATCAAGTTGGGCATGGGGTAGCGGTTGCGTGTGTCAGGTTGGAGCGGGGACATGTTGGTTGACCGATGCTAGGGGGATGGATGTGATCACTAGTAAGGGTGTTGAGAGTCTGGGATTGTGTTTATGATTGGGTTGTTGGGGGGGAGTTTTGTGGGGGGATTGGGAGGGGCTCGGGTGGGGGGGATGGGTTGGAGTGATGTCAGGGGTGATAATGAGGAGTGACTCAGGATTAAGAGAGGAGTCAGTTTAATAGATAGTCAGGAATTATTGTAGGTTTTAAGTGCTCTTACTGTTCCTGGCTAACTACACAGGTAAGTCAGTCGAAACCATTTGACTTTTGTGACCCTAACTCAAAGTTGTCAACTTATTTGAAGTCTCCCGATGCCCAGTGACTGCAGATTGGAACTTTCACCTTCCCAGGCAGTTTCCGAGAAGACAGCAACATCAGGAATTCTACGTGAATTTGACATGCAAATCCAGTCTATGCTTCAGTAATGACTATATTCCTCTTGCAAGATCCAGGACAATATTTTCTGTCTGTCTTTGGTTACAGATTGGAGCTTTGGTTCAGTGAATGTTCATGCATAACTTTTCTGCTTGGTTCAGAATTTGCACCATTTGTAATTGGAATATTTACTATTACTCATGATTAGTTTAGCATCAGTCATGAAGTTCATGAAAAGGAGTTGGGGTTGTATTTTACAGACAAAAATGTATACTGATAGCACCCAATGTTGATAATGATAGATTGTGAAATCAGTCATACAGCACAAATGCTGTAATAATTACATGCAGGCTTCTGTCAATATAGAATGAAATAGCAGGCCTTTATCTATAAAAGATTTGAAGGCCAGGAAACTTATATGCCTGGACATCTGATTCCCTTGACAGCTTGACAGTTCCAATGAGTTTATCCACTTTTTACAGATAATCATGCTGTAAAGGCAATATATTTTTATTTTAATTTATTCTTAATTGTGGTCTGAAATTGGAAAAGGGTTGCTTTGCAGCAAAGGACATGAGAAAGGAATTGCTGTACTTCCAAAAAGCAAGTTACTGAAACTCATTGTAAATAGTCTTTACGCTGTTGCTCTGCACACAGTGGGAGAATGTATAAATAGACAGCAGAGCACCAGGGCATATTTACACAATGAGAATCTGCTGGCAGCAGGTTTGACCAACATGATTGGCTTGGGCAGTTGCGAATGCCAAAGGTCATCAGCCTGATGACAGTTCTCTGATTGGTTCCTGGGTAACTGAACAGTTTGTGTCCATGACTCACATCAGTTACGAGTGGTGTACCACAAGGATCTGTTCTGGGTCCTCTTCTATTTGTGATTTTTGTAAATGATTTGGATGAAGGAGTGGAAGGGTGGATTAGCAAGTTTGCGGACGATACGGAGGTGGGTCACGTTGTGGACAGTGCGGAGGGCTGTTCTAGGTTACAAGGGACATTGATAGAATGCAGAGCTGGGCTGAGAAGTGGCAGATGGAGTTTAACCCTGAAAAGTGTGAGGTGATTCATTTTGGAAGGACAAACTTGAAAGCAGAATACAGGGTTAACGGAAAGATTCTTGGCAGTGTGGAGGAGCAGAGGGATCTTGGTGTTCATGTTCACAGTTCCCTGAGAGCTGCCACCCAGGTGGATAGAGTTGTTAAGAAAGCGTATGGTGTGTTAGCTTTCATTAACAGAGGGATTGAGTTCAAGAGCCGTGAAGTTATGCTCCAGCTATACAAAAGCCTGGTTCGGCCACATCTGGAGTATTGTGTCCAGTTCTGGTCACCTCATTACAGGAAAGATGTGGAAGCGTTAGAAAAGGTGCAGAGGAGATTTACCAGGATGTTGCCTGGAATGGAGGGAATGTCTTACGAGGAAAGGTTGAGAGAGCTAGGGCTTTTCTCTTTAGAACGACGAAGGATGAGAGGTGACTTGATAGAGGTGTACAAAATGATCAGAGGTATAAATAGAGTGGACAGCCAGAGACTTTTTCCTAGGGTGGAGGTAGCTTTTACGAGGGGACATAGTTTTAAAGTGAAAGGAGGTAGATATCGGGGAGATGTCAGAGGTAGGTTCTTTACTCAGAAAGTGGTAGGGGCGTGGAATGCATTGCTGGAGAGGGTAGTGGAGTCGGCCTCATTAGGGGCATTTAAGCAGCTATTAGATAGGCATGTGGATGATAGTATAAGGTAGCGGTGGAGGTTAGATAGACCTTAGGTTTAGGGTAGAAGTTCGGCACAACCTCATGGGCCGAAGGGCCTGTACTGTGCTGTACTGTTCTATGTTCTATGTTCTATGAACAGTATAGAGAGAAGCCCTGAGATCAATGGAAGGGGAGAAGATGTCATTCTCTTTCTGTCTCTGTCCTGGGGCTCTGTCTCTGTCTGTTTGACTGACTCTCAATAAGTCAGAGAATATAATTATAATAATTCCTGAACCAGTCACTGTGTGCCTCCTGTGAAGATGTGAAAGAACCTGAAGGAAACGATCAGGGAACTAGAGGACTAGAGAATCAAATGGAATACACGATCAAACTGGTGCTATTGAAGTGTTTCCCAGTTCTTTTTCTCTGCACCAATAGTACCTTTTTTTTGTCCGTTTGCGTCTGAATGTATGTGTAGGGGATTTTAGAAGAAGGGGTTAGAGTTTTAATTAATAGAGTGTATGTCAACAGTTCATTATTGTTTACCTATGGTTAGAATCAATTTATTCGTAATAAAAAGCACAGAAATCTGGAGTTCCTGTTTTTGTCAACCTGAGTCTATAAAACACAGAAACGGGGAATCCCATCTCTGATATCATTTCTTAATTTCTGTGTGACTCCAGGAATAGAAGGTTTTGATTTCCAGCACACTAACCTACTGAGGTATAACAACGCCTACCTGAAACAACAGCAAGTGGCACTTTCCCTTTCTCAAAATTGTCCCAGGAACTCTCCAAAGGGATACCTAATTTCTTGAAGGAATTCCACAAACATTATACTTTCTGATTATCTAACGTGCACACATTGTGGTTTGAGTGTTTCACTGATAAAATGTAGATCTGAACAAAGACAACTGCACTTTAACATGTTCAGTTGGCTCTGTGAACCACACATGCAAAATACCAACTATCCCATTGAAAATGGTGGGTGCCGGGTTTGTGTGTGTGTGTGGGGTGGGGGGGAGGTGGTGTTGGTGGTATTGGTGGCTCTTCATTTAAGTCTCTGGCACTGTTTTAGCTACAATTGGAGAACACCTCCATTGTGGCAAAATCTCAGGACTTAATCTTGATTCTGTGTACCCTTTCCAGGCAAATATTCTGTCAACATTTAATGACCAGCACCAGATTTATTTTCTTAAATGAGCAAAATTTTGATTAAGAAGTCTCTTAATGCTAACTGTTTCTTGTACTAAATTGTCATTAGCGAAAAATGGCCTAATAATGTAACTCCAGAATGCAATGAGGAAGGGTCACTGGACCTGAAACGTTAACTCTGTTTTTTCCTTCACAGATGCTGCCAGACCTGCTGAGCTTTACCAGCAACTTTGTTTTTGTTCCTGATTTACAGGATCCGCAGTTCTTTCAGTTTTTATTTGCAATGTCATAGAGTCTTTGAGTCCTACAGCACGGAAACAGACCCTTCTGTCCAATCAGTCCATGCTGACCAGAATCCCAAACTAAACTAGTCCCACCTGCCTGTGCTTGGAAATATGGACAATAATTATACTTTGTCAGAATTCCCTGCATTATAACAGTGGCCATACTTCTATACTTCTACAAATAATTGATACGCTCCAAAGTACTTTAGGACATCCTGAATTTGAGTGTTAGCTTTCTACCATGCATTTGTCAGGGCATTCATGAAAAATAATGTTGAGGGCAAATATGAACAACATTGGTTAGCAGTCAGCACTCATTTTTAACTCAGTCTAAAATGCAGTTCCCTTCGCATTAATATTCTTGCCAATGCCCTGATAAGGACAAAATAGAAAGCTTTGACAAAGCACCTCTTTTTCAGCAATACTCAAGTTATGTACAACCAAGTGACTATTTGTACACCCTGAATTGGAAACAGTGTCATATAAATACTTGTTTATAACTGTTGTTTGTGGTAATAAAACCCTGCTTGTGAAGATTAACCTATTGTTGAAGATCAGAGTTACACTTTTTGGCACATTTCCAGTTGTTCACTTTTTGCAAAATTTCTCCAGGGTACAGCCATTTGACAAAACTATCCTGAGGAATACTTAGCAAGTTGTGCATCAGAACAGTTTGCTCTACAAAAGGCATGCAATAGCAGTCAGTAATGAGGAGTGTCAGACACATTTTCATGCTGATTACACTAATTATAATTGCAACCCTATTATCTCAGTGAACATATGCATCAATCACATTTCCACACCAAATTACAAAGTAAATTGGTCCTATTCAAAAATTCATATTTAGGCAAAGCATTCCACATAATCTGCTGGAAATAAAATTAATTTGCAACCTGATTATCTAGCATAGGATCAGAGTTGAAATGTTGGTTTTGCATCAACACTTCAAGATGTGGAGCAATCAGAGGTTATGTGAATACATTATCACTGATATACCTTTTGCAATTATCTTATGTCACCACACCAATGCCTTGCGTTCTGTCCTCATCAAATTGGTATTGACGTCTCGTAAACAACTTGTCAGATGCAGACACACAGTGCAATGTTGTCATTAGTGCTCCTAAGGCCCTGACAACATGATAATCCTGACAAATGTTGCAAGTTTAATTTAAATGTTAAAAAACTGAAAATGCAGAGGAACCACTCAACATGTGCGAGTTGTAGTCTTCCATCCAGGTGGATCCCAACAAGGTGGTATTTCATTTGAATCTCTGGAATTTTGTTCATTCCAAGAATTTAGCTGCTTGTATTCCTATTAATATGGTGACAATACTGTATCTTGAAGATAAAAAGAAATGCAAAGTAGATTCAACTCTGACATATGGACAAACCTAAAAATACCTTTCCTTTCTGATGTGCAGCGTATTCATTTTAGATAAAAACCAAAAGAACTGCAGATACTGTAAATCAGGAACAAAAACAAAGTTGTTGGAAAAGCTCAGCAGGTCTGGCAGCATCTGTAAAGAAAAAATCAGAGTTAATGTTTTGGATCTGGTGACCCTTCCTCAGAACTTTATGTTTATTTTAGTACTTTTTCAGTTCCTAGTTCCAACATTTGAGATCTTTTAATTTGCTGAACATGCATTCATTTGTTTTTATTTATCAATCTTTTCCCTTCCCTTCTTCTTCCACTAGGCATGGAATCCATGCTGACATACAGTTCTATGGGCAATTTGCAGTGTCTGTGCTGTGCTCTGTTACGAAGTTGGGTAGAGTATTTGTGGATTGGAAAGCAGGATTTTAGATGTTTGTAAAACGAGAGGGAGGAAGAGTATGCAGTTCCATTAAAAGATGATGTTTTCTTAGGTTTAGAAATTTTAAGAAAAGTCTGCAGGCAGCAGCAGATGTACAGTTCTTGAAATTGAAGCATTGTATCAAAAGGCTATACTGTAGGCAGGCAAAGCAGCATTTTTACCAAGACAACGGGTTTTTGAATTTAGCCAACTAATTTAAACCAGGTGCTGGATATCAAAACCCAATTAAATTTAAATTTTATGGTTTTGACAACCTAGGACCCATCCTATTATAAGAAATTAATAAGTCATCAAGGGTATAAAAGAAGAGGCCATTTGAAAATTGGTGAGAGTCAACCGTCATTTGCCAAGAAAACAGCTCTGAGCTATGAAAGAATGAATGACTGGCTCTCACAAAATTCTCTAAGCTCTCTGAAAACCATAATCTAAACTGAAGGTCCAGCGGCACTCTCAGCTAATATTCCTGATACAATAATTTGACAGATAAAGGTGTTCCTGACTGAGGATCAGCAGAGAGGGCATGGAGCATTCCAGAAGACATATCTTGGCTGTAATTTTGAGAGATTAAGTTTTGATTTTTTAAAAATTAATTTGGTTTACATAAGTAGGAATTGTATCTATTCAACAGCATACCATTAGAATTTTGTTTTATTCCGGAATAGTTATTGGTTAAGGGGGGAATTGTTCAGTTTGTTAGTAGTTCTGTTAATTTTGTTCACTGTTAGAGTTAGATAAATAAATTGTTACTTGCTGATTATAGAGTGAGTGAAAGGATTTTCATTTCAGTCAATCACTCCTTTTATAGCAGACTGGGAGATGAGAGGCAGGTTATACCACTTCACATTTCCTTTAACAGATTATGAGACGAGGCAAGCTTCTCTGGTATTTCAGTTTTACTTTGGGTGGGGGGGAGAAGGGGCTCGACCTCTGCTTTGTAACGGATCTGACTGGTTCATGTCTAGGATCTGAACGAATCTGGACAGATTCGAACAGATTTGGGGTACGAGATGTCCTAACAGATTTAATCAGAGTTGGGAATTAGTGTCCTAGATCTTCACAATAAAACTGAGGTGAGAAATGGAAAGTCTGTTTAATTTTGATTACTTGTGGTTGGTAATCAAAAGTGGGGGAAATGGCTATTAACATTGTTAAAGAGGTTCTGGGGTTTGAGGCTGCTTCCCAAATTTGCCAAAACGTTTAGTAAGACAGAGGAATGATATACTTTTGAACTTAGTAAACAGGCTAGATTTGGGTTTAACTAGGGACAAGAGGAACGCTGAAATTGTAAAGGAGTTGGTCAAGCATTTAGGTATATCAGAGAAACAGGTAAGTGCAGTGGAGTTAGAAAAAAATTTGAAAATTAGACTATTGGAGTTAGTAGATAAAGAAAAGGAAAGAAGAACCGGGGCAGAAGAAAAAGAAAAAGAGAGAGAAGAAGGGGAGAAAGAGAGAGTTTGAACTTTGGAAGTTGCAAATTAGACAAGATAGCCAACTTAAATTGATGGAAATGAAGGTAGAAGATAGGTTTAGTGAGGAGGAGAGTGACGATGACCAAACCTATCATAGCCAAAGATCTGGTAGGGATATGCACAAATACGTCAAAACATTACCAAAATTCGATGTAAAAGACGTAGAGGCCTTTTTCATTTCCTTTGAGAAATTGTCTAAACAGGTGAACTGGCCAGACCGTATGTGGGGTAATGCGAATTCAGATCAAGTTGGCAGGCAGGGCTAGTGAGGCGTTTGCAGCCCTGCCAGAAGAGGTGTCAAGAGAATATGAAGAAGTAAAACGGGCTATTTTGAGTGTCTATGAATTGGTACCAGAAGCATATTGATAACGGTTCAGAAATATAAGGAAGGAACCAGGTTGGACTTATGTCGAGTTTGAAAGAATTAAACATGGCAACTTTGATAGATGGGTGAGAGCATTAAAGATAGAAAAGACATACGAGGATCTTAGACAGATTATTCTGCTGGAGGAGTTCAAAAACTCACTTCCAGAAATGATCAGAACTCATGTTAAGGAACAGAAAGTTAGAACAGCAAGAAGAGCTGCAGAGATGGTGGATGAATACGCGTTAGTGCATAAATCGAAATCTAGCTTCCGACAGCAATTTCATTTCGTGGGAGATAGAAGTTGGGAAAAAGGGAGACCATTCAATGAGAAACAAAAAGTAGATCACACTGGGAACAATTTACCACATGTGACAAAATAAACCCATTAGGATGAAAAAGAGGTGAAAGGACATCAGATGTTTCCACTGCAGTAGAGGGGGACACACAAAGTCACAGTGCTGATTGGTTAAGAGAGGCACTGGGAAAAAGGATATGATAAAAGGGGCTAAACCAGTGGGATTAGTTGAGGTAGTGAAGGAAATCCCAAGAGAAGTCAAGGAGCTGCAGGAGAGTGCACAGCCTAGTCATGGGCTGGATAATAAGATAGTGCTCAATCTCTTCAAAGACTTCACCTCTGTGGGTAAGGTTTACTCAGGAAGTACAGGGGGGAGAAGTTAAAAAAGTTAAAATATTGAGAGATACAGGATCTGGTCAGAATCTAATTGTAAGAGATGAAAACATTTACACTCTTTCTGAAATGTTGCCGGAGAGAGTAATAATCTATGGAATAAATGGAGAGAGATTCAGTGTTCCCCTGTGTAGGATAAGGCTGGAAAGTCCAATCAAGACTGGGGAAGTGACAGTGGGAGTGATTGAAAGAGTGTCTATTCCAGGAATACAGTTTGTTCTTGGAAACAACCTAGCAGGACCAAAGGTGGGATTGATGCCCATTGTAGTGGAGAAACCAAAGGAAAACCAGGAAACTGAAGGGTAAAAAGAAAAATACCCTGAAATTTTTGTAGACTGTGTGGTGACAAGATCCCACAGTTACAAGTTGAAGCAAGAAGGGAAAACCAAAGAGAAAGATGAAGGAGTTAAGGTCCAGGTTGCTGACACCCTGTTCGATGAAATGTTAAAGGAAGAACCTCAGCAGGTAGAGGTGTTTAGCTCTCAAAGACTAATGGAGTTACAACAAAAAGATGAGACAATAAAATATTTATATCATAAAGCCCACTTGGAAAAGGAATCAGAATGTATTCCAGAATGTTATTATCTTAAGGATAAAATCTTAAGGCAGAAATGGAGACCTTGGTAGCTTAGTGCAGATGAGAAAAAGGCGGAAGTTCACCAGATTATGTTACAGACAGAAGTGTTGTGGGTAGCACACAAATTACGTGTAGGAAGTCATCTCGGAGTGAGGAAAACTCAGACCAAGGTACAAAGGCATTTTTATTGGCCTGGATTACATAAAGATGTGGTTGAATTTTGCCACATCTGTCATATGTGTCAAATGGGAGGAAAGCTACAGGCAGTAATAAAACCAACGCCTTTGATGTCAATTCCCGCATTTGAAGAATCTTTCACATGAGTTATGATTGATTGCGTAAGTCCCCTCCCTAAAACCAAATTCAGGAACTAGTATTTGATAATCATAATGGAAGTGTTTACCAGATTTCCAGAGGCAATTCCATTACGGAATGTCAAGGCAAAAAACAGTTGTGGGTGAGTTGCTTGCTTTCTTTACTGGTTATGGCCTCCAAGGGAGATTCAGCGAGACCAAGGATCCAATTTTACTGCCAAACTATTTAAGGAGTTCATGAATAGGTTAGACATCCAATACCTTAATTCAAATGCGTACCGTCCTGCATCCCAGGGAGCATTGGAAAGGTGGCATCAGACCCTAAAAACCATGCCAAGGGCCAATTGCCAGGATTACCCAAATGATTAGGATAAAGTTATCCCATTTATATTGTTTGCTATCAGAGATACCTCAACTGAATCAACTTAGTTTACTCCATTTGAACTGATTTTTGGCCTTTAAAATTAATTAAGGAAAAGTTGATAGGCCCAAAGTCAGAGATCTCATAGTTAGATTATGTATCTGAGATGAGTGAAAGATTAAACAGGGCGTGTGAATTAGCTAGACAACATTTGAAGGTGGCACAGCACATAATGAAGCAAGAAGGAGATAAGAAAGCTAAAATTCATACATTTGCCCATGAGGGTTAAGTATTGGTGCTGTTACCAGTGGTAGGAGATCCCTTCAAAGCAAGGTTTAGTGGTCCGTATCAGATTGAGAGGAAGTTAATTCAGGTGAATTATCTGGTAAAGATCCTAGATTGGAAAATGTCATGTGAACATGCTGAAACCTTACTATGACAGGGAAAGGGAACCCGAGAAACAGGTATTAGTTACTGCCACTCAGAGTGAGGAAACAAATCCAGATGATTTGGATTTTGATGTGCCCCAGAATAAATTGAATAATGAGGAAGTCCTTAAAGAGTGGATAGGGTAGTAAGCTAGCTGTCTCAGGAATAGAGAACTGTAATGAAAGGCTCATTTCAGCACTATGTAATGTATGTAGAAATAGAATGGGGAGGACTAATACCATAGTACATGAGGTTGACATAGGGAATGCTGTTCCAATAAAACAACACCCCTACAGGCTTAATCCTCTCAAAACAGGTCCAGAAGGAAGTGGAAGCAATACTCCAAGAAGGCATCATCAAGCCAAGTCAAAGCACGTGGAGTTCGCCGGTCATGTTGGTTCTCAAACCTGATGGTACTGAACGATTCAGCATAGATTATCGGAAGGTCAACGCCATGACTAAATCAGACTCATACCCAATTCCAAGGTTGGAGAACTGTGTGGAAAAAGTTGGACAAGCCACTAATATCACAAAGTTGGACTTACTTCGTGGTTAATGGCAAAGTAGCTTTGTCGGAGACAGCAAAAGAAGTTTCTGCGTTTGTAACCCCAAATGGACTTATCAGTTTAAAGAAATGCCCTTTGAAATGAAGAATGCACCAGCCACATTTCAAAGACTTATGAACAGAGTTGTTGTAGGATTGACTAATTGCGCTGTCTATATAGATGACTTAGTGATCTTTAGCTATTTGTGAACAGATCACTTGGTGCATTTGGCAGAGCTTTTTGAGAGACTACAGAAGGCAAAGTTGGTCATAAATTTAGCAAAAACACAATTTGCAAAGGCAGAAGTGACGTTCTTAGGACACAACATCGGAGATGGATGGATGAAATCGAGGAACGTGAAGACGAAGGGCATCGAGGAATTTCCAAGACCATTCCTTAAAGAAGGAGATGTTACAATTTTTGAGACTGAGCGGATTCTACAGGAAATTTGCACCAAACTTGAGTAGCATGTTGGCACTGCTGATGGATTTCCTAAAGAAGAACACAAAATTCCAGTGGACAGAACAATGCCAGGAGGCATTTGAGAATTTAAAAGCAGTGTTAACCACCGCACCAGTTCTAGCCACGCCAAATTTCTCGAACCCCTTTTAAAGTCACTATCGACGCAAGTGACTTAGGGGTTGGAGCTGTTCTATTACAGGAGGATGATTGTGGAATTGAAAAACTGATGGTTATTTTTCAAAGAAACTCAATATCCCCCAGAGAAAATATTCACCTGTTGAAAAAGAGTTATTGAGTTTGGTACTGGCCTTAACAATTTAATGTTTACGTTGCAAAAAATTGTATCAGAGACGGTTGTGTACACTGATCACAACCCTTTGACATTTTTGGAAAGATTTAAAGACACGAACACTATTTTATTGGAGTCTTATGTTACAAGCATTTAATTTACAGATTGTACATGTTGCAGGTTGTGAAAATGTTATTGCAGATGCGTTATCACAGGTTTAAAAGCAAAATATGTACGTAAGATACAAATGGTAGTGTTCAATGTTATGTATGCATATAGAATTAGTGTGAAATGTGCAGCTGTAGATTAATGACCAATGGATCCAGTAACAATGGTGTTAGGGTCTGGAGAAAAAAAAAATGAAGCCATCTTTTCATCATGATGGTTCATTTTATTTCTTAAGGGGGAGATGTTGTGAAGTTGGGTAGAGTATTTGTGGATGGGAAGACATATGTTACAGCACTTGATGTTCATAAAATGATAGAGGGGAAGAGTGTGTAGTCCCTTTAGAAGATGATTTATTTTTAGGCTTGGAGATTTAAAAAGTCTGCAGGCAGCAGCAGATGCACAGAGAGTTCTCGAAATTGAAACATTGTGTCAAAAGGCTATACTGTTAGCAGGCAAAGCAACACTTTTACCAAGACAACAGGTTTTTGAAGTTAGCCAATTAATTTAAACCAGCTGCTGGATACCAAAACCCAATTAAATTTAAATCTGATGGTTTTGACAACCTAGGACCAACCCTATTGTAAGAAATTAATAGGTCATCAAGGGTATAAAAGAAGAGGCCATTTGAAAATTGGTGAGAGTCAACTGTCATTTGCCAAGAGAACAGCTCCGAGCTAAAAAGAAAGAATGACTGGCTCTCACAGAATTCTCTGAGCTCTCAGAAAACCATAATCTAAACTGAAGGTACAGCAGCACTCTTTGCTAATATTCCTGACACAAGAATTCGATGGAGAAAGGCGTTCCTGACTGAGGATCAGTAAAGAGGGTGCCGAGCATTCCGGAAGACCTATCCTGGCTGTAATTTCAAGAGATTAAGTTTGAATGTTTTGTTTTAATTTCGTTTATAAAAGTTGGTGTTGTATCTATTGGAACATCATTTTAATCAGGAATAGTTAGTGGTTGAAGGGGAATTGTTCAGCTTGTTAGTAGTTGTTAATTTTGTTCACTGTTACAGCTAAATAAATAAAGTGTTACTTGCTGATTATAGAGTGAGTGAAAGGATTTCATTTCAGTCAACCACTCCTTTATAACAGACGGGGAGGTGAGAGGCAGGTTACACCACTTTCACTTACTTTAACTGATTATGAAGCGAGGCGAGCTTTTCTGGTGTTTCAGTTTTAGTTACCAAAGGGGGACGACCCCTACATTGTAGCAGCTCACTATTCATGTATGATCCTGTGATTGGAAGGGGCATCATAACCAAGAAGGCAGTATTTATTGCAACTACAAATGCAAGGAACACATTCAGTACACATGCCAATGACATCACAGGTAGCTGCCTGCATCAAATAAAAACCAAAACGGAACTGATTTTAATGTATGTTTGTTTAAAATTTTCATTTACATTGAAGGTACAAGTTTTATTTATTAAACTGTTCATATCTTATGTTTCATGGTGAATGAGAGTGTGCAAAGTGTTGAGGGAAGCAGCATGCAGGGCTGCAAGGAAGTCAGTGGAGAGGGTGGTGAGCACAGCAGTGGAAGGGTGGGCTAGTGCAGCAACGTAGAGGGCAGTGAGCAGGATGGCAAGTGGGGCATGGAGGGCCGAGGCAAATGGCGCAGAGTAGGGCACAGCAAGATGGCAGCAAGGCAGGTGTAAGGGGCAAGCTAGTTGACAACAGGTGTGCAATTACGATTTAAGCTGCACTGATCATTCATCCATAGACAGAGTGGGTATCAACTTCCTGGTGCAGTAAGGTGACAGGAGCTACAGTTAACAAATATACTTGATCTCTCTCTTTTGCTCTCTCACTCTCACTCTTTCACTCTCACTCTCACTCTCACTTTCTCTTTCTCTCTCTCTCGCTCTCACTTTCTCTTTCTCTCTGTCCCTCTTTCTCTCATTCTCACTCTTTCTCACACTCTCTCACTCTTTCTCTCTTCCTTTCTCTCTCTTTCTCTCTCTCTTTCTCTGTCTCTCTCTCCCCTTTCTTTCTCTCTCTCCTTTCTTTCTTTCTTTCTTTCTTTCTTTCTTTCTTTCTTTCTTTCTT
>NC_063360.1:24011239-24040357 GCF_021869965.1 Rhincodon typus | reverse complement strand
TCTTTCTTTCTTTCTTTCTTTCTTTCTTTCTTTCTTTCTTTCTTTCTCTCTCTCTCTTTCTTTCTCTGTCTCTTTCTTTCTCTCTCTCTTTCTTTCTTTCTCTCTTTCTTTCTCTGTCTTTCTTTCTCTCTCTCTTTCTTTCTCTCTCTCTCACAGTCTCTTCTGACACTCATTCACATAGAATCATACAGCATGGAAAGAGACCCTTTGGTCCAACCAGTTCATATCGACCATAATTCCAAACTAAACTAGTCCCATCTACCTGTGCTTGGCCCATATCCCTCCAAACATTCCTTATTCATGTCTTTTAAACATTGTAACTGTATCTGCATCCACCACTTCCTCTTGAAGTTCATTCCACATACAAACCACTCTCTGTATAAAAAAAGTTTTCCCTCATGTGTTTTTTAAACCTTTCTCCTATCACCTTAAAAATATGACCCCTAGTCTTGAAATCCACTAGGGAAAAGTCACCTGCCATTCATCTTATCTATAACCCTCATGATTTTAGAAACCTCTATAAAATCACCATTCAACCTCCCACGCTCCAGTAAAATTACAGTCCATCTACTACTTCTCCGTCCATTGACCCAATTGATCAAGATCTCTTCACAATCTTCGATATCTTTCTTTATTGTCCACTATACCATCAATTTTGGTGTCATCCACAAACCATGCCTTCTATTTATATAAATGACCAAAAAAAATGGATCCAGCACCGATCCCTGTGGAACACTGCTGGTAACAGGCCTCAAATCTGAAAAACAACCCTCCATAATCACACTCTGTCTCCTGTCAATAAGTCAATTTTGTGTCCATATGGCAAGCACACCCTGAATCCCATGTGATCTAACTTTACTAATTAGTCTACCATGCGGAACCTTGTCAAAGGCTTTACTGAAGTCCAAGTAAACAATATTCACTGCTCTGCCCTCTTCAATCTTCTTGGTTACTCCCTCAAAAAACTCAATGAAGTTTGTGAGACGCAGTCATACCACTAGATTTCTAAATGCAATTTGCTACATGTAAGTTTATGTAATGAATTCAGCCATTCCTTGCCTACACTGTGGTCTAATCTGCAGATTCTGGCTGCTAATAACACAGTTATTTTCTTGTCAAGAGTTTTGACGGGGGTATCATTAGCATCATGATCTCTTCTGTAGTGAAACACACCACCTTTCTGCATTCAAGAGCCTAATAGAATATGTAAAAATGTCTCCATCAGACATTAAATGTCTGCAACAACCAAATTTCTAAAATTAGGCAACATCTGCTCATGCAAAGCAAACTTAAGAGGTGCTTTATCATCAGTTTCCTGCAGATTCACACCAACTTTCTCGTGAAATTTACTTCAGAAAAGTGGCTCTCTGGCATCAAATCCAATAGCAATCAGATATTGGGAGGAGTCAACATTGACGATGGAATACCAACTGCAGTATACACCTGCGAAACGTGGAAGTGAACAGCAAAGATTTCACATAAGTTGGGCATTTTTAACAGTATTTCCTACATAATATTCTGGACATCACTTGGAGAGATCGATGAAGATGAGGTATACGTGATTGGTCAGTGGCATCTACAGGACGTTGTGACGAGGAGAGATGACTGAGGGAGAGGGCACAGCTTTCACCTGCCAGACATACAGTAAGGAACACCACCAGACTGGGAAAGAAGGTAGAGCTGTTCAAAGAAGATCTGGTGAAATACATTTAAGGAGGACCTTTAAGAGCAGGATATTCCCTTGGCTGGACTAAAGGAGGCTGTGGTGGACCAGAGACTGGGTCCTTTGTCCTCATATAACTGGATGAACTAAGATGAAGTGAGTAAGTGAACATTGACTTCAGCAGAATAAGTTTTACAGACAGCTGCAGAGAAGGATATGGTGCAGATAAGCCTTGTCTTGGCACGTGGCTATTGGAGATGGAGAGATGGCAGTTTTCTAGCTATCTGGTGACAGAATGAAATATCACATACAAAAAGAATACAACATACAATGTTGTCAGGAGCCAGTGAAAAATAGTCAGACTGACAATAATAACTTCACCTATTGCATTGACAGTACTAAAGCTGGGCTTTCCCTTCCCATGGGCCTTGAAGCATCTAAAAGGAAGTGGTGGTGAAGAGGATGAGGAAAAGATATTATTAAATTAGAAACAGTACAGAAAAGATTTACTAGACTGGAAGCTTTGAATTACAAGGAGAGTTTGGATAGGCTGGGACTTTTTTCCCGGGTGCGTAAGGTCACTCCTCAGTCTCTTGTAGAGGTCTATAAAATGATGAGAGGCATAGATCAGGTAGATAGCCAACAGTTTTTCCCCATGATAGGGATGTCTAAAACTAAAGGACATGGGTTTAAGGTGACAGGGAGAGATACAAAAGGGTCCAGTAGGGCAATTTTTCAGAGGCTGGTGAGTGTCTGGAATGGGCTGCCAGAGGTAGTGGTGAAGGAGAGTACAATTTTGTCATTTGAGAAACATTTGGACAGGTACATGGATAGTACAGGTGTGGAAGGATACGGACCAAATGCAGGGAAATGGAACTAGTTTAATTGTGAAAACTGGGTGGCATGGACAGATTGGGCTGAAGGGTCTGTTTCCATGCTGTAGACCTATGACTCTTCAGGGGAGTCCCTCACTCTGAGGAGACACTGTTACAGGGCCCATGCTGCAGTTCAGTTACCTACATTATGGTAGGACTGCTAGGACAGGGAGTTTGCTCTACATGGTGTAATAACAGATCACAAGTGAGCAAGAACAGGTGATGGAGAGAGGTACATCTGTAGAGAAACCCCATCAAAAGATGCAGGATGATCAAAACTCCCTTCAGCTCGACTGAAATACTGAGCCCCCAGGCCACTAATGAAGAGTGTAATTCTGGGGCAGCAACAGGGATGACTAGAGGTGTAAGCAGCCTGATCAACCACACTGTGCATGTTCGGAGAGTGATTGGTGGAATCCACCTTCAGTATGAGTGTCGGAGTGTCCTAGGCCTTCCAAGGTAAAGATGACCAGCTGCATGAAGTTTCAGATATGATAATCAAATGAATGCATGGACTCACATCTTTGGCTTTAGCCTTCTAAGTTCCATTTTAAACAGGGTTGGGTGAAGTTATTCCCTCCATTCAGCAGCCCATCAATCACCAGTAAAGGGTCCTCCTGCTCATTACTGGCAGGATGTTACAGGACAATGAGAGCAGCAACTCTGTTCGAAATGTTTCCATTTCTCACCCAGCTGATAATGCTTTGTTAGTTGTATTGTTAAGGTTAAGAATAAACAGGTGAAAGGTATTTGATCAACTAAGAATTGAACACTTTTAAAAGGGTCCTCTTGTGGCTCAGTGATAGTGTCCCTAACCTCTGGATCCGGAGGCCTGGGTTCAAGTCCCACCTGCTCTAGAGGTGGGTAATAATATCTCTCAACCGGTTGATTAGAAAAATTGGTTAACTTTAACAAATAAAAATTAAAAAGGGACCAAGAGATATCTTGTGGCACAGTGGTAGTGTCCCTACTGTGAGATAGGAGGTCTAGGTTCAAGACCCACCTGCTCCAGAGATGTTTAATAATATATCTGAACAAGTTGGTTAGAAATATCTGCAGAAAGGGGACCTTTTAAGTGCCTTGCAGAAGCAAGAGCTCAGGTTGCTGGGATGACAAGAGTTGGCCGTGCTAGATGGTAGAGGAATGGGACGAATAATGCCAATAATACTATCGTGTTGTGTGTTGCTGGATGTTCAGCTTGCAGCCAATGCTATCCATTGGTTTAAAGCTATAGTGTTCTGCCCCAAAGATCCTGGGCCTCACAATTTGAGCTGTCTCATGGCACCTCCCTCCATGTCCTTTCAGTTGGCTTCCTGTATGGGCTACAGCCCTCCCTTCACTTTCTCACCTTTGTGCATCATCTCGACATGCTTTGGCATTCTGTTTTGCCCTCTTGCAGTGATGAAGATCAACAATGAGTGGTTGCCTACATTGGAGTCCTCCCCTTACTCTCAGGGATCTGGGTTGGAGGGTTTAACATCCAGCAGTCTCATACATCCATAGATTCTGTAGTTTCATGAACTCTTCTCAGTTCACTTGTAATTTCTGTGTCCTGAAGGAGTCTAGGAACCATGTGTACAACAGGTCCTTGAGGCTACTGCCCATTTTTCAATATATAAGGGAGCAGCTCATCAAATATAACTTGAAGTTTAGCTGCAGGCACCTGTTCTTTGGTTACCAGAGAAGGACAGGCAGGTTGGAAGGGTCTGCTCTTGCGCTCAGGCATGTTGACCATTAATGGATCCATTTCACAGGCCATGGACGGGTTGTCACAATACCCGAGTATCTGGCTCCCTTCCCTGGACACATCCTCATCCCTGGAGAGACAGCATGTCCACTGATAGTGTAACTAATGGCCACCATAGGAGTGAGGTTACATCATCACCCTATAAATGTTAAGTTTCCTTTGAAAGTTTGACTTATCTTTGCAGCGCCCTTTCAAAGAGTTGTCACACTTTAGTTTGGTTTGATTCGGTTTCAAGTGGGTTAATCAAAAATAATATAAAAAGGGTCAGAAAACCTTCTTGTTAACTTGCTACTGGGTGTGGGCAATGTGAACTGGGTTTGGGCAATTAAAAATGAGTTTTTAATTTAAATTTGGTCACTTCTTTTTGAAGTTTTGTTTTTTGTATTGCACCTTTAAATGTCAGTTGGTTTTTTTGTTCATTTTTTTCTCATTTATTCAAAAAAGTATAACTAGGGGTCTGAACTCTTCTAATGCAGTGTAAGTGTCCATACCTCTGAGCCAGGAAGCCTAGGTTCAAGTCCTACCTGATCCAGAGACGTTAGTATGTCTTTGAACAGGTTGATGAAGAAAATAGCTATAAATGGGGGCTCCCTGGACCCAGTATTTTCAGTGGCCTTGAGGAGTCTTTGTTCCATTTTTAAGTAGGGTGTGAGGTTTTTTGTGCTGCATTGTTTGAAGGTGCTGCTCCTCCAATGTTGTTTGTGCTTCAGCCCCATGCACCTGATCTTTGACCACCTGGTGAGGAGGTGAAGGGCTAGATCCAAGGATCCCTTGTGAATCTGTTCCCAGGCCTGGTCACATTAGCTATTAACATGTACAGGTTGTGGGCAGTTAAAGGACTCATTCTGACTAAATATGTGCCCATCTTCCATGGCTATATTTGAGATTTTGTTTTGAGGGAGAATGTTGTGACCCCAATATACTCTTTGCTTTCTCACTGGGCATGACAGGGGGTCATGTGCATTGCAGCTTTGCTAATAACATTGGGTTTAATTTTAATGTCTCTGTCGGAGTTTATGCTTTAACAAGAGTACCCTGTGAGGGACTGTGAGGACATTCAATGTGTTTATTTATCTTAGTCTGCTCAAACATAAAAAGGTCCTTGAAGGAACCTTTTCATATTCGAGTGCATTATCTACACCCTGAATGTTTCACTATTTTAGTTTATGTCATAAAGATAGGGAAGTGGCCCTGTTCAGGAATTGGTCATTCATATATCTACCCTTTCAAATGAGTTGAAAGGGACTGTCAAGGCACTGGTAGATAAGAGGAAGACGGATGTAATGTTGTATTCTATAAACGAACACTGCCACTTTGTAGATCTCACATGTTCTCTCCCGATGATTGTCAGTGGAACATCATGCCATCCTCCTATAGAGGATGCATGCTGCAAATGAATGGTTGACAAATAAAACTGATAGCTCTACTGACCATGTCATTTATATTTCCAAATACTAGTAGTTTGTACTTTGTAAATCCAGGACTCTTATTCCATGCATACATAGAACAGTACAGCACAAGAGCAGGCTCTTTGGTCCACCATTTGTATGCCAAACATGATGCAATTCTAAACTAATCCCATCTTCCTGCACTTGGACCATGCCCCTCTATATTCTGCCTATTCACATGTCAGTCTAAATGCCTCTTAAATATTGCTAACATATCTACTTCTATTACTTGCCCTGGCAGCAAATTCCAAACACCTACCATCCTCTGTGTAAAAATAAAAGTCTTTCCTCGCATATCTCCTTTAAACTTTTCCCTTCTCACCTTAAACATATGTCCCCTAGTATTTAAGATCTTTCACCCTGGGAAAAAAGACTCAAACTATCCACCCTATCCATACCTCTCATAATTTTATATACTTGTGTTGGGTCTCCTCATAGCCTCCGATGCTCTAGTGAAAACAACCCAAGTTTGTCCAACCTCTCTTATAGCTAATACAATCCCATCCAGACAACATCTTGGTAAAACTTTTTTGTACCCTCTCCAAAGCTTCCGCATCTTTCCTGTAGCGTGGTGATGAGACCTGCACGCACTATCCCAAATGTGGCCTAACTAAAGTTTTATACAGCTGCAACATGACTTGCCAACTTTTTTACTCAATGTCCCGACTGATAAAGGCAAACATGCCATTTGCCTTCTTTACCACCTAATCCACTCATGTTGCCAGTTTCAGGGAGCTATGGACTTGCTCACTATGGTCCCTCTGTAAGTCAATGTTCGTAAAGGTCCTGACACTTACTGTATACTTGCTTCTTCCATTTGATCTCCCAAGATACATCACCTCACACTTGTCTGGATTATGGTTACAGACATTCAGTCAGAAAGACACCCCTCCACAACTACTCTCTGTCTTCTATGACCAAGCCAATTTTGTATCCAATTTACTGTGGATCCCATGTGACCTAACCTTATGGACCAGCCTACAATGAGGAACCCTGTCAAATGCTTTTGTTAAGTCCATGTAGGCAACATCCACTGCCCTCCCCTCATCAATCGTCTTTGTCATTTAAGACCATAACATCATAAGATATCTCTATAGGAGCATAATTAGGCCATTAAGCCCATCGAATCTAGTCTGCCATTCAATCATGGCTGCTATGTTTATCAATCTCATTATCTTGCCTTCTCTGCATAACATTTGATCCTCTTACTAATCAAGAACCTATCTACCTCTATCTTAGATACACTCATTGATTCAGCTTCCACACCCCTCTACGGCAATGAGTTCCATCCTCAAAAAGTCAATCAAATTTGTGAGGCAAGACCTCCCTTGCATAAAGCCATGCTGACTTTTCCGAATAAGTCCATTCTTTTTTAAATATGAGGGGAGGGCAGTGGATGTTGCCTACATGTCCCTAAGAATGTTCTCCAATAATTTCCCTACAACTGGTGTAAGGCTCGCTGGCCTATGATTTCCTGGATTATCCATCTTGCCCTTCTTTAACAAAGGAATACAATTGGCTATTCTCTAGTCTTCTGGAACCTCACCTGTGGCTAAAGAGAATACAAAGATTTCTGTCAAGGTGCCAGCAATCTCCTCTCTTGCCTTATTCAGTATCCTGGGATAGATCCTATCAGAACCTGGAGACTTATCTAACTTAATGTTTGTCAAAGCACTCAACACCACCTCCTTCTTCATATTGATATGCCCTAGAATATCAACATACCCCTCCCTAATCTTACCACCATCCATGCCCTTCTGCTTGACAAATACCAATGCAAAGCATTCATTAAGGACCATACCGACTTCCTCTGGCTCCAAGTATAAACTTCCTACTTTTTCCTTGAACAGACTGACCCTTTCTCTAGCCACCCTGTTGTCCTCAAGGTATGTATTAAATGCCTTTGGATTCTCATTAATCCCTATTTGCCAAGAATACTTCCTGGCCGCTTCTAGCCCGCCAAGTTCAAGATTTTTTTTCTGCTCCCTTTAAATTCCCCAAGGGCCTTGTCTGATTGCAGTATCCCAAATCTTTATATATGTTTCCTTATTCTTTTTGACTAAACTTTCAGTATCTTTTGTCATCCAGGGTTCCTGAATCTTGCTAGCCTTATCTTTCATCGTCACAGGAATGTGCTGGTTCTGAACTCTGATTAAGTGGCTTTTAAACATCCCCATGTCAGATGTGGATTTACTCAAACGGCCAACCCCAATCTAATTTCTTCAGTTCCTACCTAATACTGTTGTAATTAACTTTACCCCAACTTAGCACTTTCACCCAAGTATCAGTCTCATCCTCATCCAAAACTATAGGGATGGCATGGTGGCACAGTGGTTAGTACTGCTGTCTCACAGTACCAGAGACCCAGGTTCAGTTCCAGCCTTGGGTGACTGTCTGTCTGTGTGATTTTGTACGTACTCCTCATGTTTGCATGGGTTTCCTTCAGGCCTTGTGGTTTCCTCCCACAGTTCAAGATGTATAGATTAGGTGGACTGGCCATGGTAACATTGCCCCATAGTGTTGAGGGACGTGTAAGGTAAATGTCAATTACCGGAATAGGGTAGGTAGTTGAGTCTGTGTTGGGTGCTTTTCAGGGGGTCAGTGCAGATTTGATGGGCTGAATGGCCTCTTTCCGCACTGTAGAAGTTCTGATTCTATCTTAAAACTTACAGAACTGTGATCACTGTTACTAAAATTATCCCCCACTGAAACTTTGATCACCTGGTTAGGCTTATTCCGCAGTGTAAGGTCTAGTACAGACCCTTTCCTAGTTGGACTATTTGCACATTGTTTCAAAAAACCCTCCTGGATGCACCTAACAAATTCTGCCCCATCCAAGCCCTCTGGCACTTAGTGTCCCGGTCAATACCAGAGAAGTTAAAAGCATCCACTAAACCCACTTAACCAACCCTGTTGTTTTTACATCTTTCTGTGATTTGCCTACATATCTGTTCCTCCTTCTCCTGCTGGCTATTGGGAGGCCTATGGTATAACCCCATCTTAGTGATAACACCTCTCTTATTGTTGAGTCCTACCCATATGGCCTCACTGGATGAGCCCTCCAAGATATCCTCTCTTAGTGTAGCTGTGACAATCTCCTTAATCAGTAACATGATTCCTCCTTTTACATCCCTCTCTTTCACATCTGTGATTTTTATTTGTGGTATTAGTAATAAAATGTTGTAAAAGTAAATGAGATACATGGTCCCTAATTAAGTATAAAGGTTATAATTGCAAAAAGCTATTATCGACATAAAGGTAAGATATGAGCAGTTGTGACTGGATTCAGTGCCTTTGAGCAGTGCTGTTTCAGCTTAGTTTTCAATATTTAAAAAAAGGTTCTCTGCATTCGGGGATTTCCTGAGCTACTCCTCACAGCCCACAGTCCTTTGATCTCCTGAGATTGCTGCTTCTGTTGTTTGTCACGACTTTCTTGTTCTTTTTGAATGTAAACATTAATATTCATTGTCTGCATAGTTTTGAATTTCACAATAGCCTAGTGACTCACCCTTGCATGCAAACTCTCTGAATGTATCAGCCTCAAATCAACAACAAGATTTTGGTTAGCAAGCAAGCCTCCCCCAGTTGCCATTCAGCCGGGAGATTGAGCGCTAGGTTGGACTCCTGTGCCTGATTCAAAAATAAATTGGGACCTGCTTTACATCATGTCCCAGATTTGCATCTAAATCTCTTCTTCACCTTGTAGACGTGGAGCCTTGTGCATGTCAATGTCATAGATGTAAGGTCTGCATGTCCGTTCTGAGCATTGGATGGGGGAGGCAATGCCAGATTGCTAATGCCACTGGGCTAGTAATCCAGAACCTCAGGCTCAAGATCTTGGCAAACAAAAGCAAAATACCATGGATGCAGATGCTGCAGGTTCCAACGAAAAGTCAAATTGGATGCAAAGTTACATAGAAATAAGGAACAGGAGTAGGCCCTTCAAGCCTGCTCCATCCTCCAGTATGATCATGGCCAATCATCCAATTTCACACCCTGTTGCTGCTTTCTTACCTCAAAGCCTTTGATGCCTTTAGCCCTAAGAACTATATCTAACTCCTTCTTGAAAACATTCAATGTTTTAGTCTCAACTGCTTTCTGTGGCAGAGAATTCCACAGGCTCAATGCACACTGGGTGAAGAAATCTGCCCTCATCTCAGTTCTACATGATCTGCCCTGATAGAGAGACCCTTGATTGTGGACTCGACTTGGTGTTTGGGAACATCCTTCCGTCTAGTCCTGTTAGAAGTTTATAGGTTTCTGTGAGATCTCTCCTCATTCTTCTGAAGTCCATTAAATTTAGACCTAACCAATCAGTCTCTCTTCATACATCAGTCTTACCATCCCAAGAATTAATTCTGTAACCTTTCATTGTGCTCCCTCTGTAGCTAGAACATCATTTCTCGGATAAGGAGACCAAAATTTACGCACAGTACTCTGGGTATGGCCTCACTAAGGCACTCTACAATTACAGCAAATCCTGTCACTATGAAGGCCAGTATACCATTTGCCTTCTTCACCACCTGCTGCACCTGCATGCTTACTTTCAGTCATTGGTGTACAAGGACATCCAGGCCTTGTTGTACCTCTCCTTTTCCCAATCTATTGCCGTTCAGATAATCTGCCTACTTGTTTTTTCTACCAAAGCGGATAACCTCCTATTTATCCCCATTTTACTTAATTTGCCATACGTTTGTCCATTCACTCAACTTGCCCAAATCACACTGGAGCATCTGTGATCCTCCTCACAGTTTCCCCTTACACCCAGCTTCTCTGAACCCTGATTCTCTCTCCCCAGATGCTGCCAGACTTGTTGCGCTTCTCCTGAATTTTCAGTTTTCAAAATATTTTAGGGATATGTGTTCAAATCCCATCATGGCAGATGGAGGAATTTGAAAGGATTCTGGAATAAAAAAGTTCGTCTCATGCTGACAATGTAACCACTGCTGATTATCACTTAAAGCCAATCTGGTTCACTAATGTCCTTTAGGGAACGAAATCTGCTTGCCTTACCCGGTCTGGCCTACATGTGACTCCAGATTCTCAGTAATATGGTCAACCCTTGGCTGATCTCTTGACAATTGGGGATGGGTGATAAATGCTGGCCTTAAGGGTAAGGTAAAGATAGGCTGGTATGTTATCGCTACACTATTAATCCAGAAACCCAGGTAAGGTTCTGGGGACCTGAGTTCAAATCCCATTGTGGCAGATGGAGGAATTTGAATTCAATAAAAAGTATCTGAAACTGTCTGTGTGGAGTTTGCACATTCTCCCCATGTCTGCATGGGTTTCCTCTGGGTGCTCCGGTTTCCTCCCACAGTCCAAAGATGGGAAGGCTAGGTGGATTGGCCGTGCTAAAATTGCCCGTTATGTTCAGGGATGTGGAGGTTAGGTGGGTTATAGGGGGATGGGTAGGTGTGGATTTGTTGGGCCGAAGGGCCTGTTTCCACACTGTAGGGATTCTATGATTCTATGATCTAAGAGTCTGATGGTGACAATGAAATGATTGTTGAGGGGAGAAAACCAGTCTGATCTTCCAGGGAAGGTAATTGCTGTCCTTAGCTGACAAGTGAGATTCCAGACCCACAACAATGTTGTTGGTTCTTAACTGCCCTCTGGGTAATTAGGGATGAGCAAGACATGCTGGCCTAGCCACAGACACCCCTAGCCAGTGACAAGCCAAGATCCCATGAATTATTTCTTTTTAAAAAAAATTGAAGTTCTCTCACTCAGTGCTATACAAGGAGAAGTATAGGGTCATTGTTTGAGACCAGGCATTGCGGCTGGTCACCTGACAGTCCTGGGGCCTATGCAGGACTCACCTGCCCAGATTCCAAAAGGAGCAATCTTTAGAAGTATTAAGCCAATCAATTTTTGTCCTAGGGCTGTGGGGGACCAACAGCTTTGTTCTTTGGGAATCTGGCGTCTTTCCCACCTTCACCCACCAGCTCTAATCCCTGAACTCATTGCTAGATGTTATGATCATTTCAGTGGAGATGACCCAGATGCATCTCTGGCTTGCTGAAGTCTTGCATTTTTTTTAATATAACCTGCAACTGTTCTGACCAACGCTGAAGGCTGTGGGTAGGTACAGCTAGATACATAGATGTGGTGGCCCACAGATTTTCAGGGAGACATGTATTTGCATATAGTATGCTAACAGGCTTGCCATAGTCAAGGGACCTCTACATCTGCTCTAACTTGTTTTAATTTTCATTTGTGGTAGCCAGCATTTGTAACATGATGTTAGAAGTGTGAAGCTGAGATTAAGTGAATTTTCACAGCAGTGAAAGAGGCAGCTTTTGAAGTGCTGGATGAGTCAAAATGGCAGTGAATATTCCATTCCCTGCTGCCACGGGAATGACAAAATCAGAGTGAATTGATTGGTGTAATGCCAAATTTCATCTTGGTAAAACTGCCAAATTATTGTCAATATTGCTTCCTGGAGAGCCAGTCAGATTGTACACATTTTATGCTCTCAACAAGAATTAGCCCACATTGACAACTTGGGAGCTGTGTAGGGTAGCTGTCACCTCGGTCGTACCCAGTGAATGTGAACGACCAGGTTTAGGGTTACCTTCAAGCCTGGTAATACTCTTCCCATGCACATTAGACAGCTTGTCATCATGTAAGATGGCCCAAGAAAGTGTCCATGTAACCTTTTCATGTAGCAGCTGCCAGGATGCCCTCCAACCACAACAACACTGCCCTGTCAGACCTTGCCTCATGTTTGAGAACGTGTCGGGTGTAATGTGATGGTTCTCAGTCCCTGTGTGACTTGGCCAATGGGGAAGATGAGGCAGTGAGTGAATGTGCCTTGCTCCATGGACTCTTGTTGACATCAGATCACTAGATGGCACACAGGGTGCAATGTACTCTCAATTGAGGTGAGGTCAGAATTGGATGGTGCGAGGAATGTTTTGATGCTGCTCAAGTGTGAATTGAAGATTGATGGGTTATGTTGTGTAATCACTGAATTCCTGATTCCTGGATAGCCCTTTAGGTGGCCTTACATTCCAGTCCCAAACTCCACTCCCTTTCGAAAGCATAGTTATTTATTCCTCACACTTTAGTTCCCATTTTGTCAATATCCAAATCTTATTGTGCGGTTGATTTTTGGATCAATGAGGTTTTTGCATTCTCTGCAGTGACTTGCAGACTCTGCCTGGACTCCACAAAATACCCCCCTATTCTTCATGTGTGCTACAGTGTCATGCTCCCAGTGCCCCTGATGTCCCTTCACTCTCTCCCCTTTGGAGTGGAGCCCCTTTTATATGATGTTCTAATGTTAATGACTCTGTTTTACCCCTGGGGCCCCTGACTATAGAGGTTCCAATGCCCCTGCACCCTCCCCATGTCAAGGTCAGCATGATCATGCCTTGCCTTAGACCTGCCTCTTCAATAGTATGCAGCACCCTCTGATAATCTATCTGGTCCTCCCCGACAGTTGCCCCCATCACTGTGATTGTTCCAGGCCAATATAACCAGGCCAATCCCTAAGCATGAACTCCCCTCAGTCTCAACAGCACCTGGGACTGGCCCTTTTAAAAAAAAACACTCAATTATACCTGCCCACCCTCAACTGTGGCCCATTTTCCCCGAAGTAAATTGGCATGACAATCCCAATTGAATGATTAGCTTTCGTTTGACTACGAGGACTGATTGTAACCCACTCCAGACTGCCAAGGCACAGACCCTCTGAATTACATTGCACCAACTGCCTGACTAAGGCCAACATCCCAGTCAAGAAATGACCCAGCCCCTGGACTGCCTGTCTGTGTAGAGTCTGGACTCTACTCTCTGCTCACTAACTATGTCTCATGTTTTCCTTTCAAACATCACCATGCTCTTCAAGCGTATGCAGCATGTTTACCGAGTAAACCACTGGCACATGCACCACTGAGCTGTGCACCACCATGCCCTCTACTTGCCCACTTTCACGTTTGCCTTACACTATTTCCTATAGCTACAGTCACCAGCCTCTGCAATCCACCTGGTGGTGACCACTATTACTTGAAGAGCATGGTGATGTATGAAAGGGAAACAGGATGCATGGTTAGTAAGCTGAGAGTGGAGTCCAGTCTGTACACAGGGAGGCACTCCAGGGGACAGTGAAGACCAGCAGCTTTTAATATTTTAATTAAGTGTAAGTACTGGAGAGAAAACCCTTCTAAGCAAATTCTTTGAGCTACAGGGGCCTTTCTAACCCATTATTGTAAGTGTACCTTGTCTTTGAGATTCTACCTTTAGGACTGTATGTGTTGTGTGTATATAATGTTGCAGCTCTGCCTGGCAGTTAGACTGATGTGGGTCTGCAAGCTGTACACCTGCAGAATCAGTTGCTGTAATATCTGTTTCATGGCTTTCAATGCGATTTACTTTTATAAATAAACTAATCCACAGAATTAATCAGTCTCTGACAAGCAATTGATTCTTAGACCATTGTGAATAATATGATGCCCACAGTCTCTTCTTCAATTAAGAAATACGCTTCCCGCAAGGTTACCACTGGGATGTAGCCTTCACTTAGCAAGTGGCCTCTTCACATAGTGGGAGTGTTGACTGGGCTTCCTCCCACTTTGTGGTGAGAAGCCTGATGTCCATCGTGCTGTTTGTTAACTGTGGATTGTGTTCGGGGAGCTGATTGTTCATAGATCCATGTGATCTTACCTCATTCAATGAACAGTCCTCAAACCATCTCACCCCCCACCACCCCATACACATGTGCACACATACATGCATACAGCCACACCCACATGCTCACAATCAATCCTAGGAAGTTGTTTTTCATACAAAGATGAAATTAGCTTGAAGATAGCACAACAGTTCAAGCCCCCTGATTATGGTCCTCATATAAACATACTGGATGGATGAATAAGGATCAGGTGAATGGTCTTCCTTATCCTTCCACATCCTTGTTTCTCTTGTGTTCTTACACTCTGATAACAATCTGGTAAAGAATGGGTGTAGAAATGTCTGTATCTGTCTGGGAGTGATGGTACCTCTGTGCTGACTGATCCTTTGTCCCTGTACCTTGAACACAACGAGCTTCATTTTCTGTGAAAAGAGCAGATGGGAATTTTTAGGAGCTAATGCATTATCATGAATTTGTGATTTGTATTTTCAATTTGAGCCAAGTACATTTTCCTAAGTCTTTATTCCTGTAATCATTTAATCTAACACGTCTATCAGAATACACAGCTGAGATCTGAGACAACAAGGTGCAGGGCTGGATGAACACAGCAGGCCAAGCAGCATCATAGGAGCAGAGAGGCTGACGTTTCGGGCCTCGACCCTTCATCAGAAAAGGGGGAGGGGAAGGGGGTTTTGAAATAAATAGGGAGAGAGTGGGAGGCGGATAGAAGAGGGATAGAGGAGAGGATAGGTGGAGAGGAAACAAACAGGTCGAAGAGGCGGGGATGGGGCCAGGAAAGGTGAGTGTAGGTAGGGAGTTAGGAAGGGGATAGGTCAGTCCAGGGAGGACGGACAGGTCAAGGGGGCGGGATGAGGTTGGTCGGTAGGAGATGGAGGTGCGGCTTGGGGTGGGAGGAGGGGATAGGTGGGAGGAAGAACAGGTTAGGGAGGCAGGGACGAGTTGGACTGGTTTTGGGATGCGGTGGGGGGAGGGGAGATTTTGAAACTAGTGAAATCCACATTGATACCATTGGGCTGCAGGGTTCCCAAGCGGAATATGAGTTGCTGTTCCTGCAACCTTCGGGTGGCATCGTTGTGGCACTGCAGGAGGCCCAGGATGGACATGTCGTCTGAGGAATGGGAGGGGGAGTTGAAATGGTTCGCGACCGGGAGGTGCAGTTGTTTGTTGCGAACCGAGCGTAAGTGTTCTGCAAAGCGGTCCCCGAGTCTCCGCTTGGTTTCCCCGATGTAGAGGAAGCCACACCGGGTACAGCGGATGCAGTATACCACATTGGCAGATGTGCAGGTGAACATCTGCTTGATGTGGAAAGTCTTCTTGGGGCCTGGGATGGGGGTGAGGGAGGAGGTATGGGGGCAGGTGTAGCACTTCCTGCGGTTGCAGGGAAAAGTGCCGGGTGTGGTGGAGCTGGAGGGGAGTGTGGAGCGGACAAGGGAGTCACGGAGAGAGTTGTCCCTCCGGAAAGCAGATAAAGGTGGGGAGGGAAAGATGTCTTTGGTGGTGGGGTCGGATTGCAGATGGCGGAAGTGTCGGAGGATGATGCGTTGGATCCGGAGGTTGGTGGGGTGGTACGTGAGGACGAGGGGGATTCTTTTTTGGTTTTTATTGCGTGGACGGGGTGTGAGGGATGAGGTGCGGGAGATGTGGGAGACACGGTTGAGGGCGTTCTCGACCACCGAGGAGGGGAAGTTACGGTCCTTGAAAAACGAGGACAACTGAGATGTACGGGAGTGGAATGCCTCATCCTGGGAGCAGATGCGGCGGAGGCGAAGGAATTGGGAATAGGGGATAGCATTTTTGCAGGAAGGTGGGTGGGAGGAGGAGTATTCTAGGTAGCTGTGGGAGTCGGTGGGCTTGAAATGAATATCGGTTTCGAGGTGGTTGCCCGATATGGAGACAGAGAGGTCCAGGAAGGGGAGAGAGGTGTTAGAGATGGTCCAGGTAAATTTAAGGTTGGGGTGGAAGGTGTTAGTGAAGTGTATGAACTGTTCGAGCTCCTCGTGGGAGCACGAGGCGGCACCGATACAGTCATCAATGTAACGGAGGAAGAGGTGGGGTTTAGGGCCGGTGTAGGTACGGAAGAGGGATTGTTCCACGTAACCTACAAAGAGGCAGGCGTAGCTTGGGCCCATGCGGGTACCCATGGCTACCCCCTTTGTCTGTAGGAAGTGGGAGGAATTGAAAGAGAAGTTGTTGAGTGTGAGGACGAGTTCGGCTAAGCGGATGAGGGTGTCAGTGGAGGGGGACTGGTCGGGCCACAGCTGAGATCTGGGTTAGTTCTGGACCTGATACAATCAACATTTCTCTCAATGCATTGCATGGCCACAGATCTAAACATACTCTTGCCTTCAGCAGAAATCCATGTAGCACACAAAATCTACCCTTTTGTGTTTGACAATCTTGATCTTAGAATGAACAAGTATGTGAATACTGAAAGCATCATTGGATAAACCTCCTCCCGAGTTGTCTGGACTGGAATCTGAACTAAAAATAGTCTGAGCACCATAATATCAGATGCTTAACTGATAAGATCATAACTTTCCTGCTTTAAAATGAATATGACCAAACGCAGACTTGGGGGCCGGTTTGCAGAGCATCTGCACTCTGCATGTACTAACCAATCTGACACGCCGGTTATCATCCACTTTAACTCTCTCTGTCACTCCCCTGGTGACATGTCTATCCTTGGCCCCCTTCACTGTCAGAGTGAGGCCAAATGTAAACTGGAGGAACAACACCTTATATTTCACCTTGGGAGCTTACAGCCCAGTGGCCTGAATATTGACTTCACCAGCTTCAAAAATCTCTCCACCCCCAACCTGTCCATCTTCTTACTCACCTATCTGCTCCACCCTTCCCACTGACCAATCACAATAGCCCCCTACCTGCACCCACCTATCTCCATCTCATCTACCCTCTCCACTGCCCCATCCCCACACCACCATTTATTTCTGGGCTCCCTTCCCCAGTTCTGACAAAGGGTTTCGGTCCAAAACGTTGACTTTCCTGCTCCTCGGATGCTGTCTGACTGGCCGTGCCTTTCCAGCCCCACTTTTATTGATTAGCCAGTGTTGCATTCAGTTTATCTATTACAGTAAAAACCATGAAAGGTGAAATATTACAGTCAGCTTTCCAATCAGTTACAGAAACAGAATGATTTCTGGAGGTTCTCTGTCCCTGTGGAGGTCAGAACAATATAATGGCCTTCAAATCTGTTACTTCCACAGATCTACCTGATTATGAGCTGCATGCCACTTTGCAAATCTTCTGTGTTTCATAGTTAATCAATCAGAACTTTGGAAAATGTGCTGATCCCCACATCTCTGCTGAACTAAGGCTATCAGCAGATAAGCATGCTGAGTATCTGTCCTGTTCCTTTTGGCTTCCCAGAATTTACCAAATTTTCAATGTCTTTAGCACCAGTACCCTATGTTTTCTCACCACTGAATAATGGTTGCAAATACTTTGAATTTCGCTGGGATACTGCCTAATGGAAATTATGGTACCACGATATTAACTGTACATTTGTTTCTGTACCTCGAGCACTTTTTCGTTTTCTGTGAGAAGGGCATATGGAAAATACCTATGGACTTAACGTGTTTTTAATCAATGATGTACAGTTTGAAGCACATCAGCGCAAAGTCTGTGTAACCTGATAAAAATCATGCAACATGTGATTAACAAATGCATTTCAGATAATCCAGCCATTGCTCCCAAATCACATTGAGAGCTGATCAGTTCCTCTCACAATATTAACTCTATAGTGTGCTTTTTGTTTTTCATTAGTGGTTTGTGCTGCCACAGTTAACCAGAGTGTACCACTATTCCAGTGTATTTGTTTATTCCAAGTGATCACTGAACATGGTGACAATGCCTGCTCGGGATAATAAATTCTTTGTGAATTCCTCCAGATATATATTTCTAATATTTTAAAATACTTTGCAGAATTATTACAGCGTGCACATTCTCTCTTCCTCTCGATATCTACCTACCTTTCTTTCTCAATGTTTATATATGGAAATTGAGGAAAACAATTTGTGAGCTAGAATTCTACTTAGCGCAAAGAAAGGTGGTTGTCAAGGGCCAATAATCTCAGCCTCAGAATCTTGCTTCAGAATTTCCTTGGGGGTAAGTCTTAGGTTCCACCATCTTCAGTTCCTTAAGTAAAGACCTTCACTTCATCATTAGGTCAGAAGTGGCGTTGGACAATCATCAGTGAACAGTGTTAAATTAAGTTTTCAACTTGTAAGATACTGAAGCATTTTATGTTCACATGCAGCAAAACCTTCATACCACTCAGACTGTTAAGTGAAAAATACCCTCACCAATAAATGAGCACTAATTCCAAAAGGATCAGCATCACTAGGTAGACCACTGACCATAAACTGAACTGAAGCAATTCAGAAGCTAGAAATTCTATGATGTATAATTCACCATCTCAGCCACTGATGCCATTCTGCCGTCCAAAAGACACCAATCAGGAGTGGGAAAGAATATTCTGCACTTTTCTGGATGAATGTAGCTCCAACAGCACTCCAGAAGCTCAACACTTTCTAGAAGAAACCATCCTGCATGATGCGTAGCTTATCAACCACCATAAACATTCACTCCCAGCACAACCAGTGTAACATAGCTGAACATGTGCCAAGAACAAGACATAATACAAAGCCAAGGTCTTGGCATCCTCCAAACCTTCAATGAGTCAGTAGAAGAACTCCATTCCCCTCCAAGTCATGCATAATCCTGACTTGGAAATATATCGCTGTTCCTTCATTATTATAGGATTAGAATCCTGGAACTCACTACCTAAATAGCAGTGTGGCCTACAACAGTTCAAGATGGTCATTCACAGCCACGTAATTCTGGGCAATAAATGTCAGTCTTGTAAGAGATACCTACATCTTATGAACAAAGAAAAACTCTGCAAATATTTCATATTTCTGTGTAAGTACTACCTTTTCATTATTGGTTCATTAAGCAGCCTTATGCTGATCCCTTTATATCTCTATGACAAAGTGATATTGTTTGCTTGCCTTGGAAAGCACTTTCAAATTACTAATGATAATGCTTTCCCTCAGGGCCTCACAGTAGCCATCTTCGAGCTGGCCAGTCTGCAACATGCTATATAGCTCTTTCAGCAATTTTGATGTGAGTTCAGAGTACTTTGAAACATTATGGAAATTAAACTTTCATTTGCAAAATAAACATAGCGCTCTTTGGGTTTTAAATATACAAACACTTCAGATGCAATTAAACGAACAACAATATTTCATGCTTTGACATTAATGTATGTGAACAGAAATTTTATTGATGTGAAAGAGTGTCCACTTCTTTACAAAAAGAGGAAAGCACAATGCCTCACTGAGCAGCGCCAGAGGAGGTATTTTGTGTTATTGAGTAGGGTACTTGTTTATGAGCAGGCAAAGTGTTGGTAAAACGTGCTTAATGAATGCAACTCAAAGATAGTAAGACCTGCAGATGCTGGAGTCAGAGATAACCCAGTGTGGAGTTGGAGGAACACAGCAGGCCAGGCAGGATCAGAGGAGCAGGAAAGTTGACGTTTTGGGTCGGGACCCTTCTTCAGAATTTCGGAAGAAGGGTCCCGACCCGAAACGGAAGAAACGTCAACTTTCCTGCTCCTCGAATGCTGCCTGGCCTGCTGTGTTCCTCCAATTACACACAGTGTTATCTCTATTTAATGCATGCAAATTTTATTTTAAGATTCTTGTGGTATTTCTGTTTCTTCCTATTTATCCTCAGTAATGCATTGGACTCTTTACTCTTCAAATTACTGGGGATAATATTGAGGATTGAATTAGGATTTAAGCAATGGACTTTTCCTATTCACTTTAAAATTAAAAGAATATGTTTTTCACTTTCAATTTCATTTGGGGCCCTGAACCAACTGAGAACAACAAGAAATGCCTTTTAGAAAGAATAGAACCTCTCGACAAAGTTCCTTGACTTGTTCTTGAGCAAGTTGGCCCTGGAAAGTCCCATGATATAGCTGGTTTAAATTCCAGGAAACTTCTGTTCAAGTTCCACAAGCTTAAGACATAAGTTTGTCAGGTGAAACTGAGGTAGAAAAGGAATTGATTGAGAAAGAGAAAGCAGCGGGTTCTAGGTAGGGGGACTACATCAAGTTGGTCAATGTATTCAGCGGAGTGCCACAGGCCCCTGTACTCAATGTTGATAAAATCTGGATTCATAAACACAATACGAATTCATAGAAATTGAGACTTCTTACTTCAGCTACCTACCTATCTCATCTAGTTCTCTGTTAAGCTTTTGCACTAATAGATAGGTCCAACATTGCTGTTTTAAATGAAGGGAGGGGAAGTTCATAACCTCTTTTTTTTAAATTCATTTTGTGGGATGTGGGCATCGCTGGCTGACCAGCATTTCTTGCCCATCCCTAGTTGCCCTTGAGAAGGTGGTGGTGAGCTGCCTTTTTGAACCGCTGCAGTCCTCCTCCTGTGGGTTGACCCACAATGCTATTAGGGAGAGAATTCCAGGTTTTTGACCCAGCGACAGTGAAGGAACGGCAATATATTTCCAAGTCAGGATGGTGAGTGACTTGGAGAGGAACTTGGAGGTGGTGATGTTCCCATATGTCTGCTGCCCTTGTCCTTCTAGATGGAAGTGGTCGTGTGTTGGAAGGTGCTGCCTAAGGATCTTTGGTGAAGTTCTGCAGTGCATCTTGTAAATAGTACACACTGCTGCTACTGAGCATCGGTGGTGGAGGGAGTGAATGCTTGTAGATGTAGTGCCAATCAAGCGGGCTGCTTTGTCCTGGATGGTGTCAAACTTCTTGAGTGTTGTTGGGGCTGCACCCACCCAGGCAAGTGGGGAGTATTCCATCACACTCCTGACTTGTGCCTTGTAGATGGTGGACAGGCTTTGAGGAGTTGGGAGGTGAGTTACTCGCCGCAGTTTTACATTAATCTTTCTCTCAATATTCATGATGAGTGCCCAGGAGAGTGATGTCAGCAGAATCTTGTTTTAGAGAAAATGTTTTTGTGGACATGTTTGCAATTGAAACCTGGCTATGAATGTGTACAATAATGCAATCCATCTCTTGGAGTTCAAGTATCAGTCACAGACTACTTAAACTTGTGGTTTATCCTGTGAACTGAATCTGTTAGGTGGCTTTGGGACCAGACACTATCCTTTGTCTAACTGACGTATGGATTATATTTGTCACAAGAGACCAATACTGCTATTTCTATCTGCAGAATTTGTGGAACATTAAAAGGTGACCTTACTTAAATGAATGTAATTCTCCCAACCAGTTTAGATGCATGCTGTTCACTTTTAACCTTATCATTTTTCAGAACTCTTCTTCTTTGTGATGTTGTCAGTTTTTAATTGGTTTCTCTGTTCTTTGCAGCCAGTAGATGGTGAGCCCTTCAAATAACAGTGTGGGCAATTTTAATATATGACATGCCAGTCAGAAAAGCCGTCATTTAAAAAGAAATTGTTCCTTCATTTCTGCAATGGTCTTGCATGGGAAAAATTACTGCTTAATGGTTCACAGGCTTCAGTGACTCTTCAGAAGCTGGGCATTGATAACACAAAAGTGAGCCTAACAAACCACTGCAGCAGATTCCATGCATTTTGCCTTTGGGGGCAAAGTATTCGATTTTGATATATATCACTCGATATCACTTTCCCTGGTGGTCTAGTGGTTAGGATTTGGTGCTTTCACTTCAGTGGCCTGGGTATAATTCCCAGTTACGGAATAGCAGCTCTGTTCTGCTAATTTATTGTGGTGAAAACACATCTGACCAATTTCTTGGGTGGCACGGTGGCTCAGTGGTTAGCACTGCTGCCTCACGGTGCCAGGGACCCAGGTTTGATTCTACCCCTCGGTGACTGTCTGTGTGGAGTTTGCGTGTTCTCCCCGTGTCTGTGTGGGTTTCCTCCGGGTGCTCCAGTTTCCTCCCACAGTCCAAAGATTTGCAGGTTAGGTGGATTGGCCAAGCTAAATTTCCCGGAGCGTTCAGGGATGTGTAGATTAGGTGGATTATAGGGGGATGGGTCTGGGTGAGATGCTCTGAGGGTTAGTGTGGACTTGTTGGGCCGAAGTTTCCACACTGTAGGGATCGTATGATAACAGACCCTGATATTCAGTCCCATGAACCTCTGATACATCAAAGACTCGGTAAATGTAGCACTGCCATTAAGTTACATTTTTCAATGTAGCACGCAACACTAGTGTAGTCACGGCATAATACACCAAACATCACACTCCAGCTGCAACCCATAGCAGCAATGTCTTGGGCCCAGTAATAGGATTAATTTGGAGGTGGATGTGGTGTTAATGGAAGTCTGTGCATCTTGGAATGCAAATACAACAATGCTTCAAAGATGGTAAATCGATGACACCACGTTATCTATTACAAGAAGTTTTATTATTTTCAAAAAAAAGTGTGGTTGAAAAGTCAGGCTCTGGGTGGGACAGGATTTTACAATAACTTCTCTTAGAATTTCTGTTACATCAGTCCTCTTCACACATTTTATAATTTGCATCGCCATGAAATGATTTAATAATTTCCCAGAGTGTTGTGAATCTGTGTGCCAACATTTTACCTGAGGCATTTATGGTTGTAAAATGTTTACTTGCTTGATTTTACTAGATTTTCAAAAAAAATTTGCAAACATTCATTTTCTGCTGAGGAAATGAAATTCCTTGCCAGTTCAATTCATCCAACTAAGCCAGAGAGATTGTTCATCAATAATTATTACTTTTTAATTATTAAAATATCACACTGGTCAAAGTAACTAAACTCTCAGGGATTGAGCAACTAACCCAAGTTCACACCTCCACATTGACCTCTGTTACTTCTATTATTGAAGGGTGGAAAACATTCTGTGTAGGTGGTGATGTCACTGATAGCAATTGAGACTTCTGTATTTTAACTGAGCATGTGCAGAGGCCAGAAGTTGTGTCAGACATTTTCTACCTTGAAACAAGTGCGCATAGCGCTATTATTGGCTGCAACAAAATCAGGCCGATTACCACAATCTCATGATAGATTACTCCTCATCGGTACTTTTATAGGTGGAAATTTTGCCTGATATTTTGCATAGTGGCTTTACTGTTTAGAAGACTAACAATTCATTTGATCTGTGTAATGCATCTTTAATTCCTATATATATCAATCAGCAACATTATTTCATTAAGTGACAAGTAGCAATAAACTTTAAATCCCAAAATATCCTAACTTTCTGAAGCCTGGAGTTGTACAGTTTGGCTACGTTAAACATGCTGTCTAAGCAAAAGTTTTTTGAAATTTATCTTCACCTATTTTCAGATTATTACTTCTTGCAAGTGCTGACTAATCTGCTTTTTGTTTTGCCTTCACTCTGCTGTGGAAAATTGCATGAAGTTTGGACAATTGATAGTGAATACATCAATTAAGAATGTAGGTGATTAGAATTGAAGAGAAAACAGAAAACAGTAGAGACCACTGCAGGAAAAAGGTCAAGATTAGAGAAATGAAGATGAGATAGAAGAATGCGTTAACATCGCTTGCCAATCTCTTGTAGAATATGTGACTGCTGCAGTTTAGTAATTCTAAATATGGTCATGCTTTTTGGTGCATGACGATACCTGAGGATCTTGACTGAAGATCTCATATCTGGGATTTCTCTGGAACTGACACTGTTAAATATGACTGACCAACAATGAGCAAAATATCTACAACCTTTCATAAAAATTAGAGCAATCACATGAGTATGAGGAACACTTCCAAGCGTTATTACCATTAATCATTATTTTAAAGCAATGGAAGCACTTTCTTACCTGAATGTGTGACGCCTTTTTAAACACCAGACTGTTTAATGAGGCTTTCCAACATTACCACGTTCAAAAACCAGAGCATCACCTCCTATAGCAGTTGTTTTTTGTAAAGTGAGATTGCATAACTAATATGACCATTCAGTTGATTGCCAGTTTTCAAGCATACTACGCACTGAAAATGTTACTGTAACAAGTGCTTTGTGATTAACTTACAGCATGTCCAAAATAAACCCATAAAACAAAGTCATGAAAAACATTCATATTCCAGAATGTTATTCTTAATATATTTGTCACTACCAATAAAATGTCTTTAATTTGTAAATTATAGCAATTTAACTTAAAGAATGATTTGCAGTTGATTAAAGTTGCATTCATTTCCTTGCTTCATAAGAACAGCTTTTTTATATTCATTCAGGGGAATCTGTGCATCCCTGGCTGGTCCAAAATCTCTTGCATGTCCTTATTTATCCTTGAGAAGCTGGGGGTCAGCTACCTTCTTGACCTGCTGTACTCCATTTGTACACACATACAATGCTGGGACAGAAGGAGTTTCAGGATTTTGACCCACTGAAGGAATGGCAATATGTTTCCAAGTCAGGATGGTGAGTAACTTGGAGGGGAATTTGCAGGTAGTAGTGTTCCCATGTATCTGCTGCCCTTGTCCTTCTACACAGCAGTGGTTGTGAGTTTAGAAGGTGTTGTCTCAGGAGCCTTGGTGAATTTCTACTGTGTATCTTGTGGATGGTACACACTGCTGCAGCTGCGTTCCCAAGGTTGAGGGTGTGATGCCAGTGAAGCAGGATAGATGATGTCAAGCCTCTTGTGTTGTTTGAGTTGCACTCATCCAGTCAATTGGAGAGCATTCGATCATGCTGCTGATTTGTGTATTGTAGATGCTGATGGGCTTTGGGGAGTCGGGAAGTGAGTTACTTATCACAGAATTCCTAACCTCTGACCTGCTCTTGTAGCCACTGTATTTATATGGTTAGCCCAGTTCAGTTTCTGTTCAATGGTAAATCCCAGGATGTTTATCATGGGGAATTCAGAGATGGTGGTGCACTGGGTTAGGGAAGTGGGTTAGATTTTGTCTTACTTGAGGTGGTCATTGCTTGGCTCACTTGTCAAGCCCCTTTTCTTTCACGTCAGATTGGATTCTAAATGACAAAGTCCAAACTCGTCAGTGAAAGGCATTAAACAAGTACTTGTCAGATAAATCATTCCAATTCAAAAGTATTATTGAACCATTGCAGTTTTAAGTAAGCTTCAGAACCTTCAATATTAATTAATATCTACAAAACAGCCACCGAATAAAATTGCGTGCGTATGTGTAAATAAGATCACTGCATATAAGTGAGCTGGATATTGCTGTACAAAGCAATAATTTACCATAGGCCTTGTGCATCACCCATACATGTGGTGCGTCATGAATTAGAAGACTTGACAATTCTCAGTGGGATAGGGGTTTAGCAGCCAGCATTCATCGATGTTCATCTTCTAGGTATTTTATTTTGCTTTCGATTTGAAATGGTCACCAGCTGCGAAACACAAAAGGGATATGTGAAGCTCTGCTGAGTCCCTATAATTTTCTATATTTGGGTTGGAAGTATTCTTGGATTGGATTCTGTGATGTATGTGTGAAATTAAGCTGCTGATCTCGCACATCACTAACTTGTCAAATTTAACCCCTAGACTTACCTACACTTTAGGGAGTACTGCACATTGATCTATCTGCTTACCTATTAAAGGATTTCTGTACATTCACTGTAGTACTAATTAACCACAATAATAACAAGGAAGGCTCTATGTAAATACAATGTACAAAGACATTCCAAGCTCATTCACAGAGACATTAACAACAAGATACAAAACAAACTGACAAAAGGAGACGTTAGGACAGATGACCAAGAGATTATTGGGGCTAAGGGGGCTGGCTTTGAAGATGGAATGGGATGTCAATGGGCAGCAAGGTTTAGGAGGGATTTTCAGAGCTTAGGGTTTAGATCACAGCTTCACAAAGTGGGATTTCCACATCTAGCCAAGGTGTTCCAGCTATAACACTTGCATCTACCTGACAATATGGAAAGGTATTCAAAACCAGGATGTTTCCAACCTGGCCAATTATTTCCCTGTCAGTCTATTCTTGATCATCAGTGAAGTGATAGAAGATGTCATCAACAGTGCTATCAAGCAGTACTGCTGAGCAACAGTCTGTTCACTGATGCCCATAATGGGTTCCACCAGGCCCATTCAGCTCCAGACATCATTACAGCCTTGTTTTAAACATGGACAAAAGAACTGAATTCCAGAGGTGAGGTGAGACTGATTATCCTTGACATGAAGGCCACATTTGACGTGTGTGGCATCAAGGACCCCTCGCAGAACTACAGCCAATGGGAATGGGTTGGGGGGCGCGGTGCTGGGAGTCAGAAATCTCCTAGCTCCCGAACAACTCTGCAGGAGTTCCTCAGGATATTATCCTCAGTCCAGCTATCTTCAGATGCTTCATCAATGACCCTCACTGCATGATATGGTCAAAATTGTGCAATCATCAGTGAACATTCCCATTGTTTAGCATCATTCCTAACTCCTCAGAAACGGAAGGAGTCAATGTCCAAATGTAGCAAAACCTGGACTCAATCTGCAAGTTTGAGCTGAGCGAGCACTCTAACCATCACTATTTGACATTCGATGATATCACCATTGCTGAACTCCTCCTATCAACATCTTGAGATATTTTCAGATTTTCACCAGTCTTTGTGTGACAGAGTGCTTCTTGAATTCACTCCTAAATTTGAATTCTAAGTTTCTAAGATTATGCTCACTTGTTTTGATGCTCCTCTAGCCAGAGAAAATGATTTCTCAGTATCGACCCTCTTGAATATTTCAATTGTTCAAAATGCTCAGATTAAATTGCTTGAGCTAGCGCATGTGTTATAAATGCATGTTTTATTAGAAATGACTTTATGTATTACCTGTTGGAAACTACTGAATGGATTTAATGAGACTGAGGCAAAATTCCAGAGACTTAAAACGGTAACTTCCCAGCTAAATATTTGCATCACTGTACTTGCCAAATTTCTAAACCAGTAAGTAAAGTGAATGTGTCTGCTAGAGCTATCAAAGACAATTTCCTTGAAAGAAAGGAGGGATGCTCATTGTGCAATGTTCAGCACCATTCACACCCCCACAGATACTGAAGCAGTCAGTCTATACCCAAACGCAACAAGGTCTGGACAATATCCAGGCTTGGACTGGCAAGTGGCAAGTAACATTTGTGCACCATTTAAGAGTCAGGAGTGTGATAGAATACTCCCTACTTGCCTGTATGGGTACAGCTCCAACAACACTCAAGAAGCTTGACACCATCCAGGACAAAGCAACCCACTAGATTGGCACCACAAACATTGACTGCCCCCAGTAATCACACTCAGTAGCAGCAGTGTGTACCATCTACAAGAAGCACTGCAGAAATTCACCGAAGATCCTTAGGCAGCACTTTCCAAACCTACAACCCTTGCCACCTAGAAGGTCAAGGGCAGCAGATACATGGGAACATAACAACCTGCAAGTTCCCCTCAAGGCTATTCACCCTTCTGACTTGGAAATAGATTGCTGTTTCTTCACTGCCACTTGGTCAAAGTTCTGAAACTCCTTCTGTCACAGCATTGTGAGTGTGTACCTAAACTAATTGGACTGCTGCAGCCCATTGAAGCCAGTTCAATCACCTTCTCAAGGACAACTTGGGATAGGTAATAAATGTTGGAACAGTCAGCAGTGCACAAATCCCCTGAATCAATATAAAAAGACTGTTCTTGTGGAACAAGTGAATGAATGTATGTTTAATCAACTGTAAATCACTAATTTAAATTGCTATTATTCACAAATTTAAAAATTTTCTTGATCGTAACAAACACATCAAGCATAACATTCTGGAGAATGAATGAATGTTTTTTAACGACTTTGTTTTCCGCATTTAGTTTTGGACATGCTGTAAGTTTTGTATAGTTCTGAACTCCATGGAGTGAATAAAAAATGTGAATGCAGCACATCTCCTGTCCTCATTTACTGGGTGTCTAGTCAGCTGATTGTGAGAATGAGCAATAGACTTAATCACTTCAGATGAAGGACTCTGACTTGGAGAAGAATTTATACAACCATAATCTGATCAAGTTACAACTGGAATCCACTAGCCATGATCATATCTTGGTTGCTTGTCACTTGATGAGATAGATTTATGTGACTTTCAAGCTAATTTTCTTTTGTATTTAAGAAACATTTTCTTTTGGGTTACAGGCAGATGCAGGAAATATGCTGAAGTGGCAAAAAAAAACCCTGTATGTGCCTCATTCTCTATCTTTCTCTTCGCCCATCTTGCAAGCTCAACCCTTTTCCTCCTGTTTGGCAATCCACATACCACAGCCAGAGATTGTAAACGATGCAGCCCAGCAGATGTTGTCACTGAATAAGAAAAGATGTTGTCTGTCAACATCTTTAAAAGCACTCCATGCTCAAATCAGAACAACTGATAAACTCAGCCTTGATCCATCCAAGTCATCAACTTACATGAAGTGTATCAATTTAATCTTTCTCAAACATTAAGACTTCCTTAATCTATCCTCCAACTTTGTAATCTACTTTTATACATGCTTGTGAAAGTTGGAGTGTTTTCATCATTTTAATTAGATCAGGTTAAGCATAAGAAAAACTAGCCTCTTTGTAAAAACAGAAGTCAAGAAAACCTTTCAGAGATAGTAGGAACTGCAGATGCTGGAGAATCTGAGATAACAAGGTGTAGAGCTGGATGAACACAGCAGGCCAAGCAGCATCAGAGGAGCAGGAAGGCTGACGTTTCTGGCCTAGACCCTTCTTCAAATAAAAATTTCTTTTTTTTCTGAAGAAGGGTCTAGGCCCGAAACGTCAGCCTTCC